>NC_064622.1:496855088-497485088 GCF_023898315.1 Schistocerca nitens
GGTCTACTTGTTACTATAACAGCTCAAGGGTTCTCGCAGTTCCCTTTAGTCATTCTGATGACCGAATTTTCATCCACACAGTTTTGTGTGTATGTGATTGACATAGAGTTTTGATAGCCAGTGTAGTATACTTCATTTGACAGTTTTACTTAATCTGATGGTGTCTGACCATGGTGGAACATGTTATTTTTAAATAAAATAACTTTGCAACTGTGAGTGTTTTATTTTCAATGTAACCATGAAAACCAGTCACTGTATCAATCAGCCAATGATGGATTGGAATGAATACAACTTTAGTTGGGAAATGAGGAGTCTGGGCAACAACTGTCATGTCGAGTAGCTATCGCTTTGGCAGAACTGCACTGATGAGAGCCCTCAGATGAGTGGATGCTATCATGGTGGACTACTTCTGATGAAGAGAATCGAGCTACACTATGGCGGTGGCCATACTGGCCCAGCAGTCTCATCAGTGTGGCCAACTTAATTTGATACAGAAGGATATAACTCCAATACGTTTCTCTCATTAGCTATGAATTGAGATAAAAACTGACCTTTTGGACAGATAGAGGGAGGGGCGGGAGGTGTGTGTGTGTGTGTGTGTGTGTGTGTGTGTGTGTGTGTGTGTGTGAGAGAGAGAGAGAGAGAGAGAGAGAGAGAGAGAGAGAGAGAGATATGTGTGTTAATTCCTGGTCTTTCACAGTACTGACAATTAATCCTTCGCAAACAATTACTTTTTATGTAGGAAGTTGAAGGCAAGTAAGCTGTGGCACCCCATTGCAGTTGCAATGCTCCCATGACGGTCTCTCGTATTACGTGGGAGAGCCTCTTCGTTGCTGGCCAAGTCATTACTGAAATATTAGTTGATAATGTAAGGTGGCGAATCAGATTTTAAATTTTATGCTTCAGAGTGTATTGTATACTTCTACCTAAATTTTTATGATCCTTCTGGCTGCTGGACAGGGGTGGAAGGTAGCCTCTCTGCCGCAGTTTTATCCCAACTTGGTTCCAGCATCTGGTTCAGGCACTGGCATACCTATTTAATGAGGTGTTTCGTGTGTTGTGTGGTGTGCTACGCTCTTGAATAACTTTCCATTCACCATTAGTTAGTAATACTGACTGGCTTTGTTTGAACTGCAAAATCATAACAACTGTGAACCTATTCATTGGTGTAGACTTTATCTCCTTCTGCAACTTCTTCTGTGCTGGAAGCTGAAAAGGTTTCTCACAAATCATAATCTTGCCAAAAATGATAGTACAATTGTGGAATTGTTTAAGCATTAACACCATCTGTAGCCAACCTATTTTATCGAGAAATGTAAAGATATTGCTCTGAACACAGCTCTACATCTACATCTACATGATTACTCTGCAATTCACATTTAAGTGCTTGGCAGAGGGTTCATCGAATCACGATCGTACTGTCTCCCTACCATTACACTCCTGAATAGTGCGCAGGAAAAACGAACACCTAAAGCTCCAGCTAAGCCATGCTGCTTTTATCATTATATTGACATAACTTCCATAATCTGGCCCTGTGGACGTGAATAACAGGGAGAATTCTTAGAACACCTGAAAGGCATTTACAACCGCATTAGGTTTATGGTGGAACTAGGGAGAGATGGTACATCGCCCTTCTGTGACGTCTTCTTTCATCGGAAAACCAGTGGCCACCTCAGCCACAGTGTCTACAGGAAACCTGTATAAACAGGTTGGTATTTGCACAATTTCAGACACAACTGCCCTGCCCAAAAACATGTCATTCTGAACACCCTTATCCTTCATGCTGAAGTTTTCTTGGATGCTGAAAATCTGACCCTAGAACTAAGCCACCTCTGAGAAGTCGTTTGGGAAAATGGCTACAATCACCATCAAGTATCATGGACTTTCTATGGTAAGATAGCAAGAAAAACTGTGTTGAAGGAGAGAGCAACAAACATACATGTCTGCCTATCTGTGCCGCAGTGCGGGAAAGTTTCATCTGCTCCTGAAGAGAGACAACATTTCATCCGTGTTCAGGCCCCCAGCAAAAATACGACAGTTTAAAAGGCCTGTGAAGGACAATTTAGGGCTTAGAACGCCTATAGTGTACAAGGTAACATGTCTGTGCAGCTGCCACTACGTCAGTACACACTGTGGAGCAATGTCGGATGGAACACGAGAGGTTATTACATGTACACTATCTTGACAAATCAGCTGTGGCAGAAACTGCTTTAGAAAATAAACACGGAATTCTGTTCAATGAAACATATGTCATTATGAAGACAAAAGGGATTTTGGGATAGCTTTGTAAATGCAGCTACAGAAATAAAAATATCTGAAAACACAATCAATAAGGATGGCAGTTTGCAGCTCAGCACAGCCTGGCACCCAGCCACCAGCCAACACAGGTATATAATGTCAAGGTTATGGTGACACGGTAGTCATTTACCACTGGACAATAGCCAAGGAGAGTGTGGTCGAAGGCTCATGGGATTTCAACCATCTGACACGCTGAAAGCCCAAGATTTTATTAATTCATATCACTGTGAGACAGTGCATTCATATATTTAGAGGCCGTCTTTGCTAAAATCCGTATGTTGACCAAATTGCTACAATAGCCAGACACATTGTACATTACTTTCTGACAAGTGGTATGTATCAATACCATTTCATTTGGTGTTATTGATGTCAGTTGCTGCTCCTAAATAACAGCTAATGAATGCCTTTTACGACACTCCAGATATCGGTGGCATCATCACGATTTTCAGTAATGTCTTTGTTACATGGAGCGTGCTGTATGTCTGAGGCAGGAAGTGACATTACACAGAATAAACTGTGCAAACAGCAGGCTCCCTAAAGCGTAGTAAGATTTCTCTCACCTTAGCTTGCAGACATACTTTGTGCATCCAGATTCACATTACACGCACAGAAAGGGTGCAAATGACCAAACAGACTACTATATTAACTTTGTAGTTGAATAAAGCTTTCACAGTGGTGGTCATCATTTGCCAGTGCGGTAAATGTTGTGTAACGAATCACTCCACCAAAATGATATGTCGCACTACTTTCATTGTAATGTTGCCAGAGTTGTAATTTCTTTTTTAGATTATCTTAGTGCTGCTCCTGTTATACAGCCGACTTGTCAGCTATTGGCATGTTGCTTTCTGTGGGTGGCTGAAAGGCTTCTGCTTTCTAGATTTCCAAAAAGCTTTTGACACAGTGCCCTACTGCAGTCTGTTCATGAAGATACAAACATATGGGATAGGTTCCCAGATGTGTGGGTGGCTCGAAGACACCTCAAGTTATAGAACCCAGTACAATGTCCTCAACAGTGAGTGCTCATCACAGATGAGGGTATCGTAAGAAGTGCCCCAGGAAAGTGTGATAGGATCACTATTGTTCTCTAAATACATAAATGATCTGGCAGACAGGTTGGGCAGCAAACTGTGGTTGTTTTCTGATGATGCTTTGGTGTCCAGGAAGGTGTCATTGTTGAGTGATTTACTGCAGGAGGTCACAAGATGACTTCGACGAAATTTCTAGTTGGTGTGATGAATGGCAGTTAGCTCTAAATGTAGAAAAATGTGAGTTGATGTAAAGGAGTTGTGGAGGGAGAGGGGGAAAACTGCAATTTTCGAATACAGTATTAGTAGTGTCGTGCTTGACACGGTCACGTTGTTTAAAAATATGGCTGTAAAGCTGCAGAGTGAAATGAAACGGAATGAGCATGTGAGGTTTGAGGTAGAGAAGGCAGATGGTAGGCTTCAGTTTATTGGGAGAATTTTGGGAAACTGTGTTTCATTTGTTAAAGGCGACCACATATAGGACGCCAGTGCAACCTGTTCTTGAGTACATCTCAAGTGTTTGGGATCTGCACCAGGTTACATTAACGGAAGACGTTGAAGCGGTTCAGAGATGGGCTGCTCGAATTGTTGCTGGTACGTTCGAACAACATGCAAGGTTACATAGTTGCTTCAGGAACTCAAATGGGAATCCCTGAAGGGAAAATGACATTCTTCTTGAGGAATACTATTGACAAAATTTTGAGAACCCTCAATCTGAAGCTAACTGCAGCCAACCTACACTTTGTGTATGGATCACGAAGGTAAGATATGAGAAATTAGGGCTGAAACAGAGACATAAAGACAGATGTGTGGGACATGAAAGGAAATGACAAGTAGTGCTACACAGTACCCTCTGTCATGCACCTTATTATGGCTTTGCAGAGTATGTATGTAGATATAGATCCTGGTCAGATGCTGGAGATACACATTCCACCACATGACAAGCCTCAATGGGCTTCGAACTGCTCCCAGCCGACATCTGCCCTCACCTTACCTTATTATCTTTTGTCTCCTGATGGCTTTGCCTCAATGGTAACACTGGTTCCTGTCTGATCACTGAAGTTAAGCACTGCCGGGATGAGCTAACATTTGAATGGGTGACCATTTGGTCTGCCGAGTGCTGGTGGCAAGCGGGGTCCACTCGATCCTTGAGGCAAACTGAGGAGCTACTTGATAGAGAAGTAGTGGCTCCTGTCTCGTAAACTGACATACAGCTGTGAGTGTGGTGTGCTGATCCTATGCCCTCCAGTGACGCCTGTGGGCTGAGAATGACTTGGCGGCCGGTCGGTACTGTTGGGCCTTCATGGCCTGTCCGGGTGGAGTTTTCTGACTCTCTTTAATAACCTATTGTTAACACCTGATATGGCTGCTTACATAGATTTTTTAAATGAAATGATTTTTTTCCTGCACTCAGTGTGGAGGGACTGAAGATCATAGTGTTTTGGTCCCTTAAAACTCCGTAATCCAGCCATCTATTTATCTTTTCTTTCTGTATTTCTATGAATGAATGGTTAGTGAGCAGTCTGTTGTTAAGATGAACATGTTTATTGTTTTTGATGTAATACAAACAGAATATACACTATGCTTGAGGTCTGACTAATAGTAAAATATCCACATTATGCATTAGATTGAATAGATATGAAGAAATGATTATTTAAAAGACGACTGTCATTTTCCTGCCTTCTGGTGCCAAGGTACCAATGTTACAAGGTACAGTATAGAAATACTGAAACTTGGGGTGAATGTCGTGAAAGAAGAAATAAGTAAGGAAAAGAAAAAAAAAAGCAAAATTTATCCAGGAAGAGATTTGTGTAACATTAATCATCTCCCCTGGAGTGCATAGTTCAGCTTCAAGTATGAAAATTTGGTTTAAACACTGTTGTTTCACATTTATGTACAACATTTTGTTTGTAGAACAGAATGTCGAAAGAAGGAATAGAACCAAATTTGAAAAACGTAGTTACTTCTTTTGCTCCTGGGCTATGCTCTCAGTAACTTACTCATTTCTCTAGTTGTGAAAGAAATAATTTAAAAGTTTGCAACTGCGTAGATGTTCCCAACAACCCACATAATTTAGTTAACGTACACATCCATACTGTTGTAACAAAGCATTCTGGATGTCATCGTTATTTAATTTGCTGTAGAATAAGTAAATACAATGAGGCAACTTAAACAATGGAAAGTCCAGGTTGGAATAGCAAAAATTATTAAAAGGATAGATCGCTACACACTGTAAAAATGACACATTGAGGTGCAGCCATGCACAACAAAATACTGTTGCATACAGAACTTAGCTTTCAGCCAAAATCTTTTTCAGAAAAGAAAGGTGTCACCCCCCCCCCCCCCCCCCCACACACACACACACGACTGGCATCTCCAGCCACTTAAGCTGGACCACTAAAGGAAATGGCTGAAGCACTGGGAGATCAAGTCGTGTGTGCCAGACGTTTGCCTTCTTATGTGAATGCGTGTGTTGTTTTCCTTTCTTTCTGGATGAAGGCTTTAGCCAAAAGCTAAGTGTGTATCAGTTGGCTCTTTTTTTTTTCCTGGGTCTGTCTGCAACTCAGTGTGTCATCCGTTCTTTTCATTATTGTAAATATAATCAGGATACGAAGTTTAACCTCGAAATAGTTGTATGCAACAGTTGTTGGGAAACCTAGTACTTTCAAAGTATGTAGTTTTGTAGATTATATACTGTTACCAAATAATTTAAAAATAACTGTCAGAGCTGGCAATATATGTGAACTTGACAACAAAAAGCAGCCAGATTCAAACATTGTGACTACACATTTCTGTCAGGAGAATTTGTTGAAGTAATGCAATCAGCACACAACAAAAGGTTGGAATGCAGATAGGAACAGTTCGTTAATATGAACAACACACCATTTTACACATATTAATAGTTCAACTCCCCCCAGCCCCCCCTTCCATTCCCCCACCCCAATCTTTCTAAGGAAATGTGGGCTGCCCATCCACATATTGAGCAATACGCGTGACTGTATAACTAAGTGACACAATGTACAAATGAACAGCATTAAGTTTTTAAATATGGGCATGTGGATCACTGGAACAAATAACTGTCCTGCTATTCACTACCTTTAAGCACCTTCTTCTTCTCATAAATTTCACACTTTTCTCTTAAGAATTATCTGTGCTGTAATGAAGATGGAGACAGGAAAAGTCTGTCACACCCCCTTGCGGGTCCGGGGGTAAGAATCGGCCCGAGGTATTACTGCCTGTCGTAAGAGGAGTTTCACACATTTCGGCCTTTATGTGATGGTCCCCTGTAGGGTTTGACCTCCATTGTTCAAAATTTTCCAGAAGAGCGAGCCAATTGGGGAAGGGTGCCGTACATGGTGCATCGTGTCCATCGTGCATTGTGATCTTTAGCCCACTGTCTCCTTGTCGCGTTTCAGTCCCGCTCATTCTCCATCTCTTGGGTGAGGACACCTTGCTGGGTGTGTTTTCCACTATGCACTATGCAGTGTTGCTTTCTTCGTCGAGGATGACCATGGATTTCTTTGCACCTGATATCCAGCACGGTAGCCAGTCTGTTGTGGTGGGGCCTACATGTACCCGGTTGGTTGTAGCCCCCAGACCACACAGGGATCGCTCTGCTGATTCCTGCGCCGTTAACTCCCCATGTATGCCAAGGGGTAGATGCCCATCCCCCGGGGCATCAGGACTCCCACAAATGGCCATCCTGCCAGGTGGCCTTTGCTGTGGCTAGGTGTCACCCTTGGTGAGGTCCCCTGGTCGGAGTGGGTGGCATCAGGGCGAGTGACAGGTGATGAAGCATTCACAAGCTCAATGCAATGCACAGAAGTACGACCCCAAGACGTTCGCCTCCCTGGCCACACCATGGGAGGAATGTCAGGCTAAGGATGGCAGCAGACCTTACTCGACCTGGTACCTTGTAAGTTCTAGAGCTGATGGGGAATCTTTCATGACAATGAAGCCTTAGTTTTTTGTTGAGATTTTAGAAGACAAGTTTGGGGAGGTAAAGGGATTGTGGAGGCAGAGGGATTGTCCAAAATGAGATCTGGGTCAGTCTTGATCAAAACAGCATCATCTGTCCAGTCACGGTTGTTACTAAGTTGTGACAAGCTGGGGGATGTTTCTGTAACCATCATGCCTCATAAGAGCTTAAATATGATCCAGGGTATCATATTTCACAGGGACCTTCTTTTGCAGTCTGACGATGAGCTTCACGCCAGTTTAGAGTGGCGAGGTGTACATTTCGACCAGTGTGTCCACCGCGATCCGAGGTATAATCAGGTTGCCAACGGTGCCCTCATCTTGGACTTCGAGGGTGATACATTGCCCGAGAAGGTCAAGGTGATGCTCTACTGGTGTAGTGTAAAGCCCTATATCACTCCCCCGATGTGGTGCATTAAGTGCTGGAAGTTCGGCCCGTATGTCTTCCCGCTGTACTTCCAGCGTCACATGTCGAGATGGCGGATGCCCATCACATCCCAATACTCCATGTGCCCCGCCTCTCATCTGTGTCAGCTGCGGAGAGCACCAATCGCCTTGCTCACCAGACCACAGGATTCTGCAGAAAGAAAGGAAAATCATGGAGTAGAAGGCCCTGCACCGACTCACCTACACTGAGGCTAAGAGGAAATTTGAATGCCTACATCCTGTACGTATAACATTGTCTTACTCCACCACTAAAACAGTTCTAGCCCCATCATCTCCACCAAACCCAGTCGCCTCTCAGAGTCGCAAGACTACACCTGCCCTCTTGATGGTGGTTGTGGGGGGAGGGGGGGGTCACTTCCCTCCTTGTTATTCCTGCACCACCTACTTCAGGAGCAAACCCCCCCCCCCCAACCATCTGTGATATCAGTCCCCACTTCTGTGCCAGAGAAGCGCAAGTCTTTTTTGGCTTCTCTCGCTACTAGGGGTCACTTGGGTCACTCCCTTCCCAGGTTTCTGCTAGTGGGAAATATGACACCCGCCAGTGGCTGAAGAGCTCAAAAGCAGCTGGTCGTAGGGCTTCACGCTCATCCTCAGTCCCGGAGACTGAGCCAGTGAAGTCCTCCCAGCCAGGGAAACCCAAGGAGCAGTGAGAGAAATCCAAAAAGAAAACCCCCAAGACCAAGGAAATTGTGGTGGCACCCACACCACCGCTACCTACAAGCTGTGCATCTGAGGATGGGGTGGAGATTCTGGCGTCCGCTGAGGACCTAGATTTTGCCAGACCCTCAGACACAATGGGTATATACTGCTCAGGCAAAAAATCAGTGGCAGCAGGTGACTGAGGTGTAAACTGCCTCATTGAATGTTCCATGCCCTACCAGGCTCCTGATGGCATCATCCTCAAGTGGAATTGACGTTGTTTTTTCGACTGCCTGGCTGAGCTACGCCAACTGTTAAGCTTTACACCTGCCTTCTGCATTGCTCTCCTGGAAACCTGTTTCCTGGCAATGTGGACCCCTGCCCTCCATGGGTATAAGCGACTATAATCGAGTGTCGGGTGGAGTTCGCGTTTATGTCCTAAACTCAGTGTGTAGTGACACTGTGCCCCTTCAAACCCCTCTTGAAGCTGTGGCTGTCAGAATAAGGATGGCCCAGGAAACAACTGTCTGCAATGTATATCTTCCTCCAGATGGGGCAGTACCCCTGAACGTATTAGTTGCACTGATTGATCAACTCCCTAAACCTTTCCTACTTTTGGGAGATGTTAATGCCCATAACCCCTTGTGGGGTGGCACCATGCTTACTGGCCGAGGCAGAGATGTCGAAACTTTACTGTCTCAGTTCAACCTCTGCCTCTTAAATACTGGGGCTGCCACACATTTCAGTGTGGCTCATCGTAGTTACTCGGCTATTGATTTATCAATTTGCAGCCCGTGACTTCTCCCATCTAGCCACTGGAGAGCACATGACGACCTGTTTTGTAATGACCCACTTCTCCATCTTCCTGTCAGTGCCCCAGCGTCAGGCCCACGGACACGTGCCTAGATGTGCTTTAAACAAGGCGGACCAGGAAATTTTAACCTCTGCTGTCACCGTTGAATTTCCCCCACACGATAACATCAATGTGATGGTTGAGCAGGTGACTACAACAATTATTTCTGCAGCAGAAAACGCGATCCCTCGCTCTTTAGGGTGTCCCCAGCATAAGGCAGTCCCTTGGTGGTCGCCAGAAGTCTCTGAGGCAATTAAGGAGCATCGGCGAGCTCTACAGTGGCATAAGCGGCACTCCTCCCTGGAGCACCTCATAGCCTTTAAACAGCTCTGTGCCCGCATTTGCCAACTTATCAAACAATGGAAGCAGGAGTGTTGAAGAGATAAGTCACCACCATGGGTGCCATACATCACCTTCCCAAGCCTGGGCAAACGTCTCTTTGGGTACCAGACCCCAGCAGGTGTTAACATAAATGGTGTGTTATCTACCAAGGCAAACGCGGTTGCCGAGCACATTGCTGAGCTCTTTGCTCGAGCCTCTGCTTCAGAGAATCACCCCCCAGCCTTTCGCACTCTCAAACTGCGGCTGGAGGGGAAAGTCCTGTCATTCACTACATGCCACAGTGAGTCCTATAACAGCCCCATTTACAGAATGGGAGCTCCTCAGTGGCCTTGCACATTGCCCCGACACAGCTCCTGGGCCTGATTGGATCCACAGCCAGATTAGTAAACATCTCTCATCTGACTACAAGCGACATATCGTCGTCATCTTCAATCGGATCTGGTGCACTGGCATCTTTCCATTGCCGTGGTGGGAGAGCACCATCATTCCGGTGCTCAAACCTGGTAAAAACCTGCTTGATGTGGATAGCTGTTGGCCCATCAGTCTCACCAACATTCTTTGTAAGCTGTTGAAACGTATGGTATGTCGGTGGTTGGGTTGAGTCCTGGTGTTTTATCCAAAACTTCCTGTCGCTCTGTACTTTCCGTGTCCAAGTTGGTGCCTCCCATAGTTCCATCCATATCCAGGAGAACGGACTCTCACAGGGCTTTGTATTGAGTCTCTCTCTATTTTTAGTGGCCATTAATGGTCTAGCAGCAGCTGTTGGGCCCTCCGTCTCACCTTCTCTTTATGCAGATGACTTCTGCATTTCGTACTGCTGCTCCAGTACTGGTGTTGCTGAGCTTCACCTACAGTGAGCTATCCACAAGGTGCAGTCATGGGCTGTAGCCCATGGCTTCCAGTTTTCTGCCATGAAGACATGTCACGCATTTCTGTCAGTGTTGTACCACTCATCCGGAACCAGAAATTTACCTTAATGCTGATCCACTCACTGTAGTGGAGACATATTGATTCTTAGATCTGGTTTTCGATGCTCGTTTGACTTGGCTTCCTCATCTTTGTCAGCTTAAGCGGAAGTGTTGGCAGCACCTCAATGCCCTCCACTGCCTGAACAACACCAACTGGGGTGTAAATTGCTCCATGCTGATGTGGCTCTACAGAGCCCTTGTTCACTCGCACCTTGACTATGGGAGTGTGATTTATGGTTCGGCGGTGCCCTCAGCATTGCGTTTGCTCGACCCATTGCACCATTGCGGAGTTAGACTAGTGACAGGAACTTTTAGGACGAGTCCGGTGACAAGTGTATTGTTGGAGGCTGGAGTCCCTCCATTGAAGATCAGATGTGTGCAACTGCTCGCCAGTTACGTTGCACACAGTCATAGCTCTCCTGAACGTCCTAATTACCATCTTCTTTTCCCAACCACAGTGCTTCACCTCCCGCATAGGTGGCCCAGGTCAGGGCTAACGATTGCGGTTCATGTGCCATTGCTTCTGTCAGAACTGAAGTTCTTCTGTTCACCTGCTACGGTTGCAGGTTCGAATCCTGCCTCGGGCATGGATGTGTGTGATGTCCTTAGGTTAGTTAGGTTTAATTAGTTCTAAGTTCTAGGGGACTGATGACCACAGATGTTAAGTCCCATAGTGTTCAGAGCCATTTGAACCATTTTTCTGTTCACCACCTCTCCTCGAGGTCCATTCATCTACATTTCTGTGGTGTATCTGTAGGCTGAAGCTTCGCATTGACCTTTCGCGTGGCCTTAAGGACTCCGTTAACCCTGTGGCTCTCCGCTGTCACTTCCTCTAGATTCTTGAAGCGTTCCAGGGCTCTGAAGTGGTTTACACCAAAGGCTCGATGGCTGATGGTAGTGTTTTCTTTGCCTTTGTCAACAGAGGCCGTATTGAACAGCATTCCTTGCCCGATGGCTGCCGTGTATTCACTGCAGAGCTGGTTGCCATATCTCTTGCACTTCAGTATATCCGTTCGTGCCCCGGGAATCGTTTCTTCTGTGTATTGACTCCTTGAGCAGCCCACAAGCTATCGACCAGTGTTACCCTCGCCATCCTTGGTAACATCCATACAGGAGTCCATCTATGCCCTTTACCGGTCCTGTCATTCAGTGGTGTTTGTAGGGACCCCAGGACACGTTGGCATTCCAGGCAACGAACTTGCCGACAGGCTGGCCAAACAGGCTACACGGAAACCGATTCTGGAGATGGACCTGAACCTGACCTGCATTCTGACTTACGCCGCAGGGTTTTTGGCTTTGGGAGATGGAATGGGATAACAGTACATGCAACAAACTGCGTGTCATTAAGGAGTCTACGAATGTGTGGAAGTCTTCCATGCGGGCCTCTTGCAGGGAATCGGTTGTCCTCTGGCAGCTCCGCATTGGCCACACTTGAGCGACCTATGATTACCTCTTGCACCGTGAAGACCCGCCTGAGTGTCGGTGCGGTGCCCGGTTGACAGTGGCCCATATACTGGTGCACTGTCCTACTTTGACTGCCAAGCGAAGAATTCTTGCGTTACCGGATTTGTTGCCGCCCATTTTACCTGACAACTCTTCATTGGCTGATTTACTTTTACAATTTATTCGTAATGGTGGTTTTTATCATTTGATCGTAAATTTTATCACATGTCCTTTGTCCCTCTGTGTCCTCCACCTTAGTGTTTTCAGGGTGGAGGTTTTAATGTGTTGCAGAGTGGCTGGCTTTTCCTTGTTATTCTCGTGCTCGGCCAGCCACTAGAATATTCTTTCTTGTTTTACTCTCTTCCGTGTCTAGTGGGTCTCTGTTGTTTTTTTGTCCTCTTTTGTTCCTTTTAGTGTTCATTGCCTTTCCTTCGTTCTTGTAGGTTTGCTTTCTTTCCATTTTGCGTTGTATGTCTCGTCTGTCTTATTCTCACACTTGTGGCATTGTCTTATTAGGAATGAGAGACTGATGACCTCATAGTTTGGTCCCTACCCTCCTCTTTTAAACCAACCAACCATCCCTGGTCATGAGTAATTGATAATTAAGATATAAGATGCTGACAGGAAAAGTCCCTGGTCACAAGTAATTACTTATGCACACACACACACACACACACACACACACACACACACACACAATTACTCGCAGGGGAGAAATGGAAGCAAAGAGTGAAATTTGGCATTCTGAGATACTGAAGTGTTAACCATGGCCAAATTGTTGGAAACATTGCAACATGAAAGGAAGGAAGTAAATAAAGCAGCCCATCAAAAATGCAAGAGTTAGACCTCTTACTGCATTGAAGATATCATGTGCAATTCAATAGTTGTTTCATTTTTGATCACATTTTGTGTAACATATGACATACTCGGCTCCTGTTCATAAACCTAAATTATACCTACATTTCAGGTCACTTCAGTGTAATGAATATTAGTTATGACATGTTCTTTTTCAGTGACGACAGCCTAGGTTATGAATTCCCATTTGTACTGAAAGCAGTTCAGCGAGATGGTATGCAGTGTGCTCTGTGCCCGTGGTACAGATTTTGCCGCGGCTGTCGCATACCTTGCTCTGAAGCTGAATTCAACTTCAGATGTACACACCTAGCCATTGATTGGGATCCAACAGCTCTACACCTGCGTTATCAGACATCCCAGGAAAGGGTATGTGCATTTTCAGGCTTCAAACTAGATCATTTCTCCAAAATACTTATGCTAAAGAAAAATTTTCATCTGGATTAGTTGGTATATTCAGTGCAGTTGCTAAGATGTGCTTAAAATCTTACCTACAAGATTAACTGCAGCATTAGAGAACACATGTATCCAACTGTTGAAAAATGAGTGTTGTGAAACCAATGTATAAAAGGAAATAAGGAAGATGTCTCTAACTATAGACCAATATCACTAACTCCCATCTTTAGTAGGTATTCGAAAATATTGTGCTATCCCAGTGTAGTGCCTTTTCAGAAATCACAGACGTCTTACAGATTCTCAGCATGCCTTTAGAAAAGGGCAAAGCACAGCCTAAACATTTAGACAGTTCTTCCATGAAGTGTACTGCCTGTTGGGCCTGAAGATGCAAACTGGAAGTATATTTGTAGACCTCTCAAAAGCATTTTACACAGTAAACAATAGGTTATATCTAAAATAGCTGAAGTCATATTGTATACAAAATACATCCATACATGATATGGCTTCATAGCTGTTGAATCATAAGTAGTGCACTAAACTGACATACAAATTAAATGAAAAAATTGTAAACTGTCAGTCCAGTAATGGAATAAGTGGTGCAGGGAGTACCTCAGTACTTCGTCACTTTCTTTTCCTTATGTATATTAACAACACTGCACAATCTATTAACTCCCATATTATCAGGTATGCAGATGACTCATCGGTCTTATTCAGTGGTAGAGAGTATAAGGAACTAGAATCTTTTGCTACTGTTAGTGTAAAAGAATTAGCAAAATATTTCAGTGATCAGGGCTCAATGTGAATGTCGCCAAATCTCAATTACTGGCATTTAAAACACATCAATGTAAATAATGTATGAAATGTCTTGGCATCAGAAATGAGCAGCAGCAAAATTTCTGGGTGTGTATCTTGACGATAATCTATGATTGGTAAACCACCACATTAATTTTG
Organism: Schistocerca nitens; assembly: GCF_023898315.1. NCBI lineage: Eukaryota > Metazoa > Arthropoda > Insecta > Orthoptera > Acrididae > Schistocerca > Schistocerca nitens. Next base: position 496,869,281 of record NC_064622.1, read on the forward strand.
TTTGTGCAAAAGTCAGTACTGGTGTCTATCTCCTTAGCAACAATATATTATTTATATGTATTTAAATTACTTTAGTTTTTTATGAGTCAACCAAACGAAGTTATCAAGTGCAGTAATGTACATGATCACAACATTTGAGCAGAATTTAAACTGCTTTTGAAAAAGAGCCAAATGAAAACCAACAGTTAGGCATCCTAAATTAATGGTTTGATTTGGTTCAACAGTCTATCAAGTTATTTAAGAAATTATAAGGGGATTGATTGTAACAATAAATTAAAATCTTTTGTAATAGAAAAATGTTTATATTCACTCAGTTAACTGTAAGATGCTGCTTGTGATATAAAACAGTAGCATATCATCTGCAAAATAATACACTCCTGGAAATGGAAAAAAGAACACATTGACACCGGTGTGTCAGACCCACCATACTTGCTCCGGACACTGCGTGAAGGCTGTACAAGCAATGATCACACGCACGGCACAGCGGACACACCAGGAACCGCGGTGTTGGCCGTCGAATGGCGCTAGCTGCGCAGCATTTGTGCACCGCCGCCGTCAGTGTCAGCCAGTTTGCCGTGGCATACGGAGCTCCATCGCAGTCTTTAACACTGGTAGCATGCCGCGACAGCGTGGACGTGAACCGTATGTGCAGTTGACGGACTTTGAGCGAGGGCGTATAGTGGGCATGCGGGAGGCCGGGTGGACGTACCGCCGAATTGCTCAACACGTGGGGCGTGAGGTCTCCACAGTACATCGATGTTGTCGCCAGTGGTCGGCGGAAGGTGCACGTGCCCGTCGACCTGGGACCGAACCGCAGCGACGCACGGATGCACGCCAAGACCGTAGGATCCTACGCAGTGCCGTAGGGGACTGCACCGCCACTTCCCAGCAAATTAGGGACATTGTTGCTCCTGGGGTATCGGCGAGGACCATTCGCAACCGTCTCCATGAAGCTGGGCTACGGTCCCGCACACCGTTAGGCCGTCTTCCGCTCACGCCCCAACATCGTGCAGCCCGCCTCCAGTGGTGTCGCGACAGGCATGAATGGAGGGACAAATGGAGACGTGTCGTCTTCAGCGATGAGAGTCGCTTCTGCCTTGGTGCCAATGATGGTCGTATGCGTGTTTGGCGCCGTGCAGGTGAGCGCCACAATCAGGACTGCATACGACCGAGGCACACAGGGCCAACACCCGGCATCATGGTGTGGGGAGCGATCTCCTACACTGGCCGTACACCACTGGTGATCGTCGAGGGGACACTGAATAGTGCACGGTACATCCAAACCGTCATCGAACCCATCGTTCTACCATTCCTAGACCGGCAAGGGAACTTGCTGTTCCAACAGGACAATGCACGTCCGCATGTATCCCGTGCCACTCAACGTGCTCTAGAAGGTGTAAGTCAACTACCCTGGCCAGCAAGATCTCCGGATCTGTCCCCCATTGAGCATGTTTGGGACTGGATGAAGCGTCGTCTCACGCGGTCTGCACGTCCAGCACGAACGCTGGTCCAACTGAGGCGCCAGGTGGAAATGGCATGGCAAGCCGTTCCACAGGACTACATCCAGCATCTCTACGATCGTCTCCATGGGAGAATAGCAGCCTGCATTGCTGCGAAAGGTGGATATACACTGTACTAGTGCCGACATTGTGCATGCTCTGTTGCCTGTGTCTATGTGCCTGTGGTTCTGTCAGTGTGATCATGTGATGTATCTGACCCCAGGAATGTGTCAATAAAGTTTCCCCTTCCTGGGACAATGAATTCACGGTGTTCTTATTTCAATTTCCAGGAGTGTAAATGCATAAAATAGATGTAAGATGCAACTATTGTAGTATGTAACATATTCTGTACATGTAGTTTTTGTCATATTGTTATGTCTGACATTTGCAAAAGCCCTCTTTCATGCAGAGAAAATGTAAATGAGAGTTTCAGTTCAGTCTAATGTTTTAAGCAGTGAACCATATATTTTTGAACTGTTGTCTGGAAAAACAGTTCCGTGCAGCACGTATTCCAGTGCAGTTTTAAAGCTATATTGTAGCCTAAACCTGTTTGCTGAGTTCCCTATATTCACACCTCCCCCACCTCAAATTACAAAAACAATTTGTAAATGAATTCCTGTAAGGAATAGTAACTGATGATCTAAGAAGATAACTGTGAAATTTTTATGTTGAAACACGTTACACTACTCCTAAATTTGCTCAATTTTGTGGGCAACATGTAAGTATAAATACATCTACGCTCATTTCTTAAGGCAGCTTGGAGAACCAAGAAACAAAATGAGGTACTGTGATTGTGCATGGGCTGTGGCAACATTTTGAAAGTGATATAGTGTTACCACATATAGCAGGGTGTTGCACAGTATATTGGAAAACTAGCTATGGACTGTGGTGGAGCTTGACATGTTTGGTATATTTCCACTGATTGCATACAAAATGTCAGTGTCAAAATAGGATGAATACAGAACAGAGAGGTACAGCAGGGAAAGATACAGTTTTAAGGGAGCTGTGTGAACTGGAAACTGGTACAGGTGCTGTGCAGGCTGTACACCTTTGGATACTTAGGGCCAATTACGATCTGAGCACTGCATTGCAACAATTGCTTCACCACCCTTATACTGCTGTTTAATATTTCATCCTCCTTGTATCTTCTACACAAATTTGACATGATGCAGTGAGTGGTTGTCATTAATGTTCCAGCTGCATATAACCCTGTGTTAAGGAGTCTTGTATTGGTTTAACCATCTGTCATGATTTAGTGTCTACATCGTCATCATTTAGTGTTTCAAGATCCCTGTACTTATTGAGTGGAAGTGAATTGTGTAAACCTGTGAGAATTCTATAGTACTGTAATATTTTTTTAAAAATCTGAATTTTTGTGTGGTAAATGGCAGAGATGGAAATGACATGGTGTGTTGCTGAAATAATGGGTGTTATAAAGCAATACACTTGCAATCGGTTACTTGCATATTGACATTGTGGCATAAATGAAATAAACGTAACCACATGCCTAACAGTATGCACAGCATGTTGCTTATTGCCAGGTTGATAGTTACCGGATGTTTTCTTGTAGAAAACTAAATCAGACTCACATTTGTCCTGTAGCAAACAACCTTGATAAAGACCCAGAGATGAAATAAAAAATCAGGGAGGATTTCAACTGGCATATATTCTGAAGCAGATGTTGTATTAACATACATTATATTGTGCCACATACTTAAACGATTTTGTGGTTTAGATGGCTTTTGACACCATTTTGTCAATGTCCATTCATGAAAGTCTGTAGCTTATTCATGCTAATATCCCCATGGACCACTGCCCGGTGGCTATATTAAAGTTGTGGATGCTTTTTACAAATTGTTTCTCCTCTCACAGCAAGTGACTTTGCCACAGTAGGAGATGGTAGAGGACTCTGCAGGACAATTCCTATATCTGGGACTTCCACAGAGAGGTGACAGATTGGGGGAGACAGGAAGGAAAGGGTATGAGTTTGAGAGGTGTAAGATTGGATAAAGATATTTTGTAGATTGGGTAGCTAGCTCAGTAGCACTTCAGGAGGAGGAGGGCAGATTGTGAACAGTTAAGAGTTAGCTTAAGCCTTGCAGCAAATGTGACTTAGTTTCTTCTCCTATTGGCATTTACCTTTTCCAGACCTTCTCCCATTTCTTACCTCTCTCTCCTCCACTCCACACACCTTTAGTTTTCTTACAGCTCACCCCAGACAAGATAACTATAGTCAGGTGACAGCACTGGAAAATTGTGTGTGTGTGTGTGTGTGTGTGTGTGTTCTAAATCTAAGCAACTTTGCACCTATTCAGTGAACATACCTATCACTCTGTGACATTCTTCTGTTTAGTGCGAAAGTGATAAATCCTTGTTTTCTAATTGTATTAGAAACAAAACTTAACTTATTTTTTAGATTTGAAATTACAAGAGAGAAATTACTGCATGTATATGATAAATTTTTGTTATAGTATTGTAGCATCACATTAATCACTACCTGTTTAATTAGCTTAATGAAAATAAATCCTTGAAAATTAGTTTTGCAACAAAATAGAATCTATTGCTGCATGATATATTTTCATCATATTGTCAAAAGAAACTGTGAAATAATCCATTGCTCAAAATTCTTCAGGTTTTTGTGGAACATGAAAGTGTTCCATTGACACGGCAACAGCAGTCAGAGCCAATTGATCTGGATTTTTGCTTGGAGGCCTTTACAAAAGAAGAGCATCTTGGGGAAGATGAAAAGTATTATTGCTCAAAATGTGGCCAACATCAGTTGGCAAGCAAAAAGCTTCAAATATGGAGGCTACCTCCAATACTGGTTTGTATATTCACATTGTACATTTGTTAGTAATGTATAGTATGTATGTATATTTCAACTATGAATTAACTTCAATGTTGATCGCATTACTGATACTCAAAACATTTGAAGAATAAGTGAGTAAAGGCCAAGATGAATTTGTAGGGTGCATAATTAAAAAAAAAAAAAAAGTTGTTTGGGACATGAAAGTTAATTTTAAATACAATGTGATCAATTACATTGAAATCACATTTTTCAACAACTTTCTCAAAAATGGTAGTTGTATTGACATATTACAAAATTTGGTAATTCCCCCCACTATCTGAATAACAAATTTGTGAATATGAGGGAGAGCAGTGCAGTAAATGTTGGCTCTCTGCTTTGCTTCTGAAGATGTCACAAAGTCTGTTCAATTCATTTGATATCTGATATGAGGATATAAGAGTTAGAGGGATCAGTGCAGAATTCTTTCTAGTAGAAATGTTATGCCATTTCTTAAATTTGCAAATGACATCTTGATTTGGATGACATATGCAGCTTTCAGTTAATGATGGAAACTCTGAGGACATATGAAGATGGGATTATATAATCCAAAAATTGATAACATAATATGGACACCGTATCTTAAATAAAAGACAGCAGAGGGGAAATTTGCTCAGTGTGCAATTAACAAAATACAGATCGGTCTGCAAAAATTGAGCCTACAACAAAAAGGACCACACTTATTCTGACGATGAATGTGGGAAATGTGTTCCTTAATGGGATAAAATAACTACCTCTAAAAAGCTGACTTGGCTGAAGTCTTCTGTTGTGTGTAGTAATTGGAAACTCATATCCATCAGGAGAAGATTAATAGTTAACTAGGATGTAATATATTTTGTAAGGATGGAAAATATTATACATAAGGAGGTTTTACTAGAGATAAAATCCCAATAAGACATTTAACATTAATATAATTTGGCATTGCCTGTATTTATTGATCCATTATTGTCATGCAGCAAAAATTTCACAACTGATAATAGACAGATCAAAGTAAGGATACAGTAATATATAGAATCAGCAAAATAAGTAGGTAAATTTAAAGTATGTGTATTTTCGTACAAAATAATTGTTTGAGTAACATTTAGTTTCACATATTCAGAAATCTTTTTTACAGAATAGAAACAGTACTTTATTGGAAATGCCTTTAGTTTCATTTTAAATATTGGTTACATAGCAATTTTTATTTCCTCTAGTACCTTATTGTGTAGTGTGACAATAATCATAATTATGCTCCTCAGAAACAATTTTATTTTAAGGTGTGTTTGTATTTTTTATTGCCCCCTGGTGTAGTAGTTGTGTACAGTCTTATTCTGCAGTAATTTGCCTGTTTTCAAGATATAGTTCCTTGTGAATAAGATTGTTTCATAAATGAATAAGCGTGGAACATTTAGAATGCCATACTCAACTTTGTGTTGAAAGCTATGTTTGTTTACTTTTATGGATTGTGCATTAGTGCCCATTGTGTGCATCACTGGCTAATAGAATTTCTCATATTTTGTTTCATTTTAAAAATGTATGAAATTGCAGACTTAGATGAAGAACCCTTTATAATGCACGATACTCAACATGCAGAGGTATGTCTTGCTTTTAGCCTCGTATGTTAATAATACACAAATGACAACTTCCACTCTGCATATTGTTTATCTTTTAATGGTGTCACTGCCTCCTTATGAATCTACCATCTCATGAATGTCAAACTATTAGTATTGCAATGTCTTGATGGAATAATTGTTTTTATTATATTAAAGAAAAATTATCATTTTCAATGCATTTTTTTCTTCTTAATTCTTCAGATTGTTCATCTGAAAAGGTTCCAGTTTGTTAATGGGAAGTGGGTAAAGTCCCAGAAGGTTGTGAATTTTCCATTCAGGAATTTTGATCCAACAGCCTACCTTGCTTCGGTACCTAAACAGACGGTCATCAGACACAAAGAACTAAAGGGGGAATATGCTGAAAAGGAGTAAGTTCTCCACAAGAGAAAACTGCATCAATTTCTTTCTGTGATTGGTCATTTCTTTCACTTGGAGTAATGTCTTTCTATTTTCAGGCAAAACTCCGAAAAGGATGACAGTAACATCGAATCCAACATTATGTCACTGACTGATGAATCTGAAGTGCAAAATCATGGTGATATACTATCACATTTAATTCAGAACCATAGGGAGATAGTTGACAACAATTTAAATATATCAAAACCGAGATTAGAGGCTGAACTAAATACTCATAACAGTGCCAGAGGAAATGGACACATTCCCAATGGTGATCTGACGCTACCATTGAATTCACGTGAAAGACTGGTGTCGACGTCACTCGTCAAAACTCCTGTGGTAGATTGTGCCCTACAAGATTTCCACCAACATCGGCTTGCTGACGGCAGCGACCCATTTGATTTGAAGTACAATTTGTATGCTGTAGTGGTAAGTGATCTCTTTCATAAACAAAGTTTCTATATGCATTTGCTTAGAGATAAATATGGCAGACAGACAAATGAAAGTGAGCGTTACATATGAAGTAGAGATATACAAGAGATAATGCGACTGTTATGAAAATTGCTGGGGATTTGAGGGAGAGCTGCACAGTAATAGCCGAAGATGAATATTCATTGTTTGTGTGGCATTACAGAAAGACTTGCTCAGCAGCTCCAGCAATTTAGATGACCGAAAGAGTAGTGATATGTAGTTCACCTGTCTGCTGCCAAGGTTTCAGAAAGCTGCATAATTCTTTATTACGTATACTGTACATAAAATATTGATGTCAAACAATGGAAAATGTGGAGTGGCATGACGACAGTACAATACGATATACTGCTGCTCACCACACGGAGGAGGCATTGCCTGGTGGACACACAGATTTAAAGTATAGTTGAAAGTAGACTAAGATACAAGACAAAACCCTTCCTCAGACTCACACAGATTTGTATGCACCCATCACACACACACACACACACACACACACACACACACACACACACACACATAGCCACTCTCATGCCCGGGTGCTGAGGCTTAACTGCCCTCAGGAGGGACCTCATTTAGACTGGGTAGTGGGGGTACAGAATGCATATAGGCATGGAAAGATGACAGATAGCAAGAAAAAGTGGGGGAAAGTGCTGGCTGCACTATCTTTATGAGAGTGTCGAGATGGAGAAGGGGGGGGGGGGGCTGATAAATGCAGCATCAGAAGGTTGCAGAGGGGGGAAAAAAGGGATAGGAGAGAAGGGGTAACTGCTGTGCAGGCGCACTGGGGGAATAGCAGGAACGTGCGAGATCGGAGGAGCAGCACGGCATGTGTTGTGAGTTGGAGACAGGGATTACAGTGGTGGTACACAAGGAAGCAATGAGCAGTCACAGCAAGCTGTGTATCATGAGACGCTCCAGACAATAACGTCATTCTGTCGGGTCTGCCTGTAGCGTGCGCTTCAGGGTGCACATAGAAAACTTAGCATTAGTTTTTGTTTTAGTTCAGGCATTACCAGAATGTGTGCAATGGGGCCATCTCGCGGGTAGCTTACACTGCCTGCGCCTGCTTGTGAGATTGACAAGGGAAGATGGGAACATTGGACCAGCCTGCTATCCTGCATTCCCATAACCTCCCTGGCATCAGGCTTTGCTAGTGCCTGTCCTCGTGTGCTGCTTCCATTTCTGTACTCCCACTCCAGTCTCACATTCCTACTATTCCCCCAGCACACCTTCTTTTCCTTTGCCCTTTTCTCACCCCCCTCCCAGCTGCAACTGTATGTGTTGGATGGATGCATAGACTTTGACATTATTCAGATCAAAGAGAAAGAGCATAATCATGAAGTGTGTGTAAGTCATGATTTAATATAAGCGTATACTCAAAACATTTTAATACTAAATGGGACATTGCCAAAGCTTGTTATGCTTGCTGTGTCCTTTTTACCAACAAGGTTCATGTATGTGGTGAAGGCTTTCTAGGAATATAATGGGACCCACTGATACGTCACCATTATTTCACATTTGTGAACAATCAACTTTTCACAGTTGATATTGTTATTCTGTAATGAAGTACTACCTTAAAAGATACTGCACAAATATCCAGGCAGATCTTTATAAGATTTCAAGGTGGAGCAAATATTGACAAATTGGTTTAACCCATTGGTGGGTGTGCCATTCGAACTTCCATGAGTGGGCACATTACGGCTTTTGCACTGCAATTAGTATTAAATTTTTAACCTTAGAAAAATAATCTTTATGTAATTGCTAACTGCATTTTAATGGAGAAAACATAACATAGCATTATTTGGCTCTATAAAAATAATCTTTTATATATTTGTCGCCTTCATAACTGTCTTTTATTGCCATTGTAACTTATAAGGCGCCGATATTCTTTGTTCCCTTCATCTATTTACATATTATGGTGGTTTTTTTGTTATATCACTTAACTGCATTGTTTCACGCGAAAAAACAGTAAGGCTGGCTGCGGTGGCTGAGCGTTTCTAGGTGCTTCAGTTCAAAACCATGCGACTGCTACGGTCGCAGGTTCAAATCCTGCCTCAGGCATGGATGTGTGCGATGCCCTTAGGTTAGTTAGGTTTAAGTAGTTCTAAGTTCTAGGGGACTGATGACCTCTGATGTTAAGTCCCATAGTGCTCAGATTCAACCATTTGAAAAAAAGTAACAAGAGAGCACATTATGAAATGAGCACTCATAAACTCCAACTCTTGTGTATCTGCATGTAACATTCTCATTGCGCACATTTAGTGTCTGTAACACTGTGTTTCTTGCATACATTTTTCTTGCCTTTCACACGCACAGTTTTTGTTCTGTTGTTTTTATGCCTGCCACATGAGTAACAAGTTTCAGGTTTTCCTGTTTCTTTGGTCTGCTCTTCTTCATGTCTATACTTGGTCAGCAGCGAGGAGAGCTCCGCCTACCAACCCAAGGGAGCCATTGGGTCTGATGATGGTTTTATAGAAAAAACTGAAATCGGTTACTCATTAAAACAGACATAACGTGATCAAGACTGAACTTTAATCAAAATATAAGAAGGCTTGAATATCCATCAGAAGTGTTTGTAAAATGCTTGTGGCTACAAATGTTCTTCTGTCAGGTCAAGTGCAGTATGTTTCAAAAAATTTCTTCTTATTTCCTTATTACCAGGATTGTTGAATTTGAGAATAATGTTTGCATTTATCCCAGTAATATCTAGATATCTGTAGAAAAGTGCAAGTGGCCATTGTCACATGATTCTCGAAGTACTCTAGGATGATCAGATCTGATCTACAGTGTGTACTCCTCCTTTGGTAGCATTGTAGTCCAAATTAACTCTCAATTTCTTAGTCTCTTGATCTTTTACATTTGCGTTGTGCTGCATTGCCGATAAAAGAAATTGCAGCTTTGTTCTTTTTAGGAACAGTTGAGACCATACAAAAACCGTCTTGAAAACCAAAGAGTTTTATTTGCTTGGAATTCTGGGAGAATTTCCTTCTACCTCCCCATTCCAAAAAGAAAGTCAATCCTTTTCCGAGGAGATTTTCAGGAGCCAGAGATTAGCTGCTGTGGTAATTATGAGTCGTAGGATATCTTTTTCTTTTTGCTGTTGGTGTAACTAGTTTTTTACAGTCATTAGGCTTGTTGGATTTCAGGTGGGGTCGTGGAATCTGCTTGCCACAATAAATTTCAAAGTTCAGGGTATAAAATGTTTTGAAATGACATAAGGCATAATTTTTCATCCCATATTTTGCAGGCTTATTGGGGATATACTGTACAAATCTGCAGTGTCTTCTGAAATGATGCATCATCTCATCATTAGTGACAAACTCACTGATATTGTAGTGAGAAAGACAGTTGTTGACAAATTCTTGATGGAAGTCACAAATGGATGCTAGTTCGTCACTTTGTTTTCTCTCGTTCTGGGTGCCCATGTAGTCAAACACAGGAGCTCAAAAGCAGAAAGCAAAAGTGCTTATAGCTGAAGAGACTTTGTAAGACAATCATTCCTGTGCCATCTGACTCCCACAGTTCACAGCAATTTGTGTATTCTCCTTGCTTTACACCTGTCAGGTATAATACACCTAAAAGAGCCTTTATCTTGTGTTTTGTGGTATCTCTGCAGTCTCGTTGTCTTGAATATTGAACTTCATCTCTTTTACTATTCTGGATGTATCAGTTTGTATTTTCCACAGTGTTGTCAATTATACCATCAGTAATAAATAGGTGAAATGCATCAACTTTTTTGCACAAGTTTAGACATACTTTTGGGCCTGGCAAAACTTTTTGGATATTCTTGGCTTTGGTTTTAGGAGAAGGAAGCAGTTCACATATTCAAATAGTTTCTTCATCTTTTCCTATGTGAAAATGGTAAGTGTCTGTCTGTTGTTGGCCCTTTCAACTATGTGATCATCTGTTTTCTCTGTTGACTGTTCAGAGTCACTGCTGTGGTATTCTTCTTCAACAACTTCCCCTTCAAACTCAGATTCACAAGACTCTGACAACTCTGATAATTGTTCTTCTGGCAATTCCTGTAATAGTTTCTCATAGTCTTCAGGACATACAGTTTTATGGTGCCTGTAAAATGCCTTCTTTTTCTCCCTTGCCTTTAAAATGCCTTATTTTTCTCCCTTGCCTTTAAAATGCCTTATTTTTCTCCATTTCCACACTTTTATGAAACCTAATGAAACAAATGTTTATGAAAGTGAGATATGGGTGCAAAACAATTTCAGAGACTTAAAAAATAGTATAAATTGCATATGGTAACTCAATTGGAATATTCATTACATACTAAAATAAAAGAAAGACAGCCTCAAAGTAAAAGAGAAATGCAAGTGTAGAAAATACTTGCATCACAAGGTGCTTAGTGGCAAACGCACCGCAGACACATCACTCACTTTCCAAACAACAGTGGCGACCAACTGCTGTAAGTATAAATTGTGCAAATGCAGTAAGCAGTGACATCTGTTATTCATAACATATACATATTTGGACATGTACCCAACTATAACAGTACCTGTGATACTAACAGTAAACTAAATCTTGCGGCTTAAATGAAAATGTGTAGTATCCTGTGACTAAAATATCAGTTATTCACAGTTAGAATCAGTCGGCTAATTCAAATAGCTGGGTGAAACAATTCGTAAAACTGTCAAATGGAATGATCACATTGGCTCAGCCATAAGTAAAACACATGTCAGATTTTGGTTTATTGACAGCTTACTCGAAAATACAATCGAGTGTACTAAGGAGACTACTTACAAATCACTTGTGTCTTCTATCTTGGAATGTTACTCAAGTGTTGGAGCCAATATCGGATAATACTAATGGGAGATTTTGAAGTATTCAAAGAGGAGGTCACAAATGATCCCAGGGTTCTTTGCCTGCTGGAAGGGAGTCATGGAGTTGCCGAAAGAGTTGAACTGGCAGATGCTCAAAGGTAATGGAAACTACCCTGCAAAAGCTTATTTACAAAGTTTTGTGAACCAGTATTAAGTGAAGAATCTAGAAATGTAGTGCAACCCTCCATGCATTGCTTCAATAGGGACTGTGAAGACAAGATTAGACTAATTCAAGCATGCACAGAGGTTTCCAGAATGAGATTTTCACTCTGCAGCTGAGTGTGCGCTGATATGAAACTTCCTGGCAGATTAAAACTGCCCACAAAAGGCAAAGGTCCCAAGTTCGAGTCTCGGTCGGGCACACAGTTTTAATCTGCCAGGAAGTTTCTTGTACAGAGGTATTTAAACAGTCATTTTTCCCATTCACAATATGCGATTGGAACTGGAAGAAACCTTCATGTGTGGCACAGTGGTAAGTACCATCAGTCGTGCACTGTAATCATTTGCAGAGTATGTATGTAGATGTGGAACACACTGTGAGATAGTGTACGTACACTGTTCTGCTGTTAACATCCGGCAGGTGACCTGTACCTTCAGAAAGAAAGTGCACAACCCCATTCCTCTCAGATTGTCAGAATATTTTGAGGAACACTGTGTATTATGACAGTGCTTATTGTTCAGTTACCCCTTTTCTGCAGATTACTTGACATGAAGACCACCGAACGCCGCAACAGTGCTAGCCCTGCGAGATATTTGCACTTTGCGTGCAGCTCTGATCACTTTTTCTGATTGTGGTTAGTTGCTGATCATAGTGATTCCCACACACTTCCAATGTTTTACAGAGTCCACACCATGACGTGCCACTCACCGCTGTTGCAGGAGAGAAAATAGTAGGGAATGCACTATTCTGTAGCTGTGTGTAATTCAGTTTTTGTGTAGTGTATTGTTCCTAAAATCCACTGCAGTGTTATGTGGCTGCATCTGTACAGTTTTAGATTGCGATTTGTGTTCACAAGAAAGTGTGTGGGTACTTTCTGCACATACCCCTGAACTTCAGTAAAATTCGTGAACTTCCTTTTTGCCGTCTTCTCTGAGGAAACATGGTATGTTCATTTGTCAGAAATCCCTTTACAAGAGAGAGCTATGCAGAATCATTTCAAATCATTCATTTGGTCTCCTTGTCGCCATCATCACAGACATGATGGCGTCTGCAACTAAGTCAACAAAAGATTTTAGTGCTTTGGTTGAAATACCACCATAGCCAGCAGAGTTACTGGTTTTCAGTGATGTTATAATTTTTGTGATCTCTGCAACAATTAATTTGGGAAAATGAATGTTTGGTGAAGCTATACATAATGTCTTACTATATACTTTCAATGGATTTGCTTTAGACAGTCTGCTTGTGGTCACTATGTTTTCAGCTGTGTTTAGGGAAGATTTCATTGAATTTTGTAGCCAATAACTGAAATTGTTCATTGTCTGTTCTGCTGGTGCTGCTATGCAGAAGTTGGATATAATTTGCCTTAATTTGCTTCTTTTCATCCCAAAGTATGCTCTGTATTGTATTTGTTTTGTTCTTGGAATTTTGTATATTTGTACAGAGTATGTGGTTTTTGCATTTTTGATGACATCGTGAACAGTTTTGCAGTACTTTTTCTTGTGCATGAACCTTTCCTTACATCCATTTTCTTCTTCTCTGGACCTCCAATGCTCCATTTTTGACTTCCATAAAATCCTATACTCCAGGTGTACAATTTCAGGTACTTCGCCATACCATATCAATAGTTCGTATAACTAGAGCTTGTTTTTATTGAGAAAAAACATTTTTTGCCCACACCTACATCTACATCCATACTCTGCAAGCCACCATACAGTGCATGGCGGAGAGTACCTTGTATCTCTACAAGTCATTCCCTTACTTGTTCCACTTGGAAATGCCTATGTGCTTCCGTATGAGACCTGATTTCCCATATCTTGTCTTCGCGACCTGTACGCAAAATGTATGTTGGTAGCAGTGAAACTGATCTGCAGTTAGTTGCAAATCCTTATTCGAGTTTTCTCAGTAGTGGATCACAAAAAGAATGTCACCTTCCTTCCACAGAAGCATATACCTAGTACTCGTGTGTCAGTCAGACCTGCCACTAACAAATCTAGCAGAAATTCTCTGAATTGTTTGTGTCTTCTTTTAATTAGACATGGATGGGATCCCAAATATTCAAGCAGTGCTCAAGAATATGCAATGTCCTTCATGGGTGTGTTACATATTGATAAAATTCTCGCAATAAACAAGAACCTACCATTTGCCTTCCCTAGTACCAACCTCTTGTGCTCTTTCCATTTCGTATTTCTTTGCAACATAACGCACAGATATTTAACTGTGCGACTGTGTCAAGCAGCATACCATCAATAGTGTATTGGAAGATAACAGTGTTGTTTTTCACACTAATCTGCATTAACTTACATTTTTCTGCATTTACAGCAAGTTGCCAAATAGAAATTCTATCTTAAGTCATCCTGTGTCCTCCACAGTCAGACAATAACAACACTTTCTCGTATAGTACAGTGCCACGAGCAAACATTCGCAGAGTGCGGTTCACCCTATCTGTCGGATTGTTTGTTTGTGGATAACGAGCAGTCCTATGACACTCTCGTGGGGCATTTCTAATGATACTATCATCTCAGATGAACATTCACTTTTTGGAACAAAATATTACTTAAAAAGTCTTCGAGCCAATCACATATCTGGGAACCTATTCTGTATGCTTAAACTGTCATTAACATTTTGCAGTGGAGCATGGTGTTAGATGCTTTTGAGAAATCTAGGAATAAGAAACCTGCCTGTCAGCCTTCATCCGTGTGTCACAGGAGACTGTATGAGAAAAGGGAAGTAGAGTTTCACATGAGCGATGCTTTCTAAATCTTTGCTGATTTGAGGACAAAAGCTTTTTTCTGCTTCGAGGAAACTTGCATAGTATATGCTTAAGAATTCTGCAGCAAACAAGTGTTAAGGACGTCATTCTTGTGAAACATATTGAACTCTATTTTCTAACACCCCCCCCCCCCCCCCCTTTCTCTGCGGGTTGGATTGGCCCACGGGTTTACTGCCAGTCGTAAGAGGTGACTAAAAGGAGTCTCCAACATTTTGGCTTTTCTGTGATGGTCCCTTCTCAGGTTTGACCTCCACCTTTTCTAAATTTCTGTTGATAGTGCGTGCCATTTGGGGAAGAACGCCGTGGTCTTTTTTTTTTCCCCTCATGCACCAAGATCTTGTATGCTATTTGTTGTCGTGTAGTGGGCTTTGTACCCAACATCTTATGGGTTGCTTCCTTCTCGTTGCCTGCACCGTACCATCCTTCATGCCGACGACAATTCTGGACCATTTTGACACCCAATATCCAGTGCGGTTGCCAGTCCGTCGTGGTGTGGTTGTCATGTACCCTCTTGGTGGTAGTCCCCTGACAACACAGGGATTGCACTGCTGATGCCTGAGCTGAGACCTCCCCGCGTATGCCGAGGAGTAAGTGCTCATTCTTCTGAGGCACCAGGACCCCCATCAATGGCCAACCTGCCAGGTGGCCCTTGCTGAGGCTGGGTGGCGCCCTTGGGGAGAGCCCCTGGTTGGAGTGGGTGGCATCAGGACAGATGCCCCGCAATGAAACGGGTTAAATTGAATCGAGCTGGTGGTCGCTTGGCCCCAGCAGTCTCCAAGTGTGTCAGAAATGATTTTGATGCTCTGACGTATGATTCCCAATCATTCCCCTCCCTGGCTACACCTTGGGAGAATCGTAGGGCGTCCAGGTCTTGAGAGCTGTATTCGCCTTGGTACGTAGTTTGCAGCAGGACTGATGGAGAGACCTTTCAGGCAACAAGGCCCCAGTTTTTCGTAGACCACCTTGAAGATAGGTTTGGGGAAGTGACATCGTTGTTTAAAATGCGTAGCGGGTCGATTTTTATCCAAGCGGGGTGATATCCCCATGTTGATTACTCCCCATAAAAGCCTTAACTTGGTCCAGGGTCTTATTTTACATCGTGACCTCCTTTTGCAGTCGGACGAGGAGCTACACGCTAGCTTAGAGCGACGGGGTGTCCACTTCATCCTGTGCATGCCTAGGGGACCCAAAGACAACAGGGTTGCTACCAGTACCTTCATCTTGGCCTTTGAGGGTGACTCATTGCCTGAAAAGGTCAAGGCGATGGTTTACTGTTGTGACGTGAAACCATACGTCCCTCCCTTTATACGGTGCTTCAAGCGTTGGAAGTTTGGTCACATGTCATCTTGCTGTACTTCCAGCACCACATGCAGGGATTGCAGTCGTCTTCTGCACCCAGGCACTCTGTTTGTCCCTCCTCCCACTTGTGCCAGCTGTGGGAAGCACTACTGCCACTGCTCGCCTGACTGCCCTGTTCTCCATAAGGAGTGGCAAATCATGGAAATCAAAACCCTGGACAGGCTCACCTATCAGGATGCGAAGAGGAAATATGAACAACTTCATCTTGTGGAGATGACTACATCGTATGCTGCTACTGCTATTTCTTTGACCCCAGTGGTGACGGCTGTCCCGCAGTTGTTAAGCCTCCAGTGGGCCCTCAGGGCCGCCCTGCTTCTTCCCCCATGACTGTGATGGGGGCGAAACTGTTTCTTCTGGTACTGCCAAGGTACATCCTTTGGGAGACCAATCCTCCCAAACTGATGGGGATATCGGAATAACCTCCCCCCCCCCCCCCCCCTCCCCACTGCCGGTGTGCCAGACTCCTACTAAGGCTTCTCTTGCGTGGAAAGGGTCCCGTGGAAGTCTACCTTCTAAGGCCTCCTCCAGCGCATCCATCAATGGCTCAAGGAGCCACGAGTGGTGGATCAAAGAGCTTCCCACTCTTCATCTGAGCCCTGATGCTCTTTCTGAGTCTCCCTCCCAGGTTGCTCCTAAGGAGCAGCAGCAGCAGCAGCAGCAGGAGGAGGAGGAGGAGGAGGAGGAGGAGAAGAAGAAGAAGAAGAAGAATCGGCTGGCTAAGACGGATGAGGTACATATTGCCTCTGTGCCCCCTGTTCCTACCAGCTCTGAGTCTGAGGACAATTTGCAGACTTTGGCGTCCCCCGACACCTCAATCTGGCCCCTACCTCAGACACTGTGGTTCTCGATTCAGGCTCTCCTTCGGTGGCGGTCGATGACCCAGCGGCGTAATATGCCTCCTCGGTCCCTTCACGCCTTTTTCGGTTGCGGACAATGTCATCCTCCAATGGAATTTCAGCTATTTTTTTCCACTGCCTTGCTGAGCTCCGACAACTTCTCAGCCTTCACCCTTTCTTCTGCATTGCTCTCCAGGAAACTTGGTTTTCGCTGTTGCGAACCCCCGCCCTCCGTGGCTATTGGGGTTATTATAAGGGTCGGGCAGCTTATGAGAGGGTATCTGGTGGAGACTGTGTCTACGTCCTTAACTCTTTACAGTGAGTGTGTGCCTTTTCAAACTACTGTAGAGGCTGTCGCTGTTAGGGTGTGGATGTCGCAGGCTGTTACCATCTGCAGTATCTATCTTCCACCGGATGGTGATGTCCCACAGCATGTATTGGCTGCACTGATGGCCCAACTGCCATCACCGTTTCTGCTACTAGGCAACTTCAACGTCCATAGCCCTTTGTAGGGTGGATTGATGGCAACAGGCCGAGGCACTGTCGTTGAGCAAGTGTTGGCACAGCTCCCTTCTCTTTTAAATAATGGTGCCTCCACAGATTTCAGTGTGGCGCATGGCATGTACTCAGCCATCAACCTTTCGGTTTGCAGCCCTGGTGTTTTACCATTTGTCCAATGGAGTATGCATTACAACTTGTGCAGTAGTGACCACTTTCCAATCTTTCTGTCAGTGCCACAGCATCACTCTCCTGGGCACCTCCCAGATGGGCTTTGAATGGGACTGACTGGGACTCATTCACCTCCATTGCCACTATTGAGCCTCTTTCTCATGATGCCATTGATTTGGTGGTTCACACGATAACCACTGGCATCATTTCTGCAGCGGAATCTGCAATTCCCTGTTCTTCCAGGTCCCCTTGGCAGAGGACTGTGCCTTGGTGGTCACCGGATATCAGTGAGGTGATTAGAGATCACAGGTTGGCCCTCCAATGTCATAAGTGGCACCCATCGCTGGAACACCACCTTACCTTTCAGCGACTCCATGCCTGAGCCTGATGTCTTATTCACCGAAGGAAGCAAAGTGCTGGGAAAGGTATGTCTCCACTATTGGCATCCGTACCTCTCCATCGCAGGTTTGGGACAAGATTAGGCAACTTTATGAATATCAGACCCCCATCAGTGTACCTGGGCTTTTCCTGAATGGAGCAGTCTGTACTGAATCCGACACGATTGCAAAACTCTTAGCAAAGCACTATGCTCAGAGTTCAGCTTCTATGAATTACCCGCTGGCCTTTTGCTCCCTGAAAGAGCAGTTGGAATGTCAGAGTCTTTCATTCCATATGCACCACCACGAATTGTACAATGCTCCATTCAGTGAATGGGAATTCCAAAGTGCCCTAGCCGTTTGCCCTGATATGCCTCCCGGGTCGGATCGCATCCACTATCAGATGCTCCAGCACCTCCCAGTGGACTGCCAGCGACATCTCCTAGACCTTTTGAACCGTATCTGGGTTGAGGGTGCGTTCCCGTCTCAATGGCGGGAAAGCGTTATCATACCAGTGTTGAAGCCTGGCAAGAACCCACTGGAGGTGAACATCTAGCGCCCCATTAACCTCACCAACATTCTGTGCAAGCTGCTCAAACCTATGATGAGCTGGAGGTTGAGATGGCTACTTTAGGGGCCTTCTGGCACCATCTCAGGATGGGTCCCGTAAGGGCCGCTCTGCCACTCATAATCTGGTCTGCCATCTGTACGGCATTTGTCCGCCATCAGCATCTGGTTGCCATCTTTTTGGACATGCGGAAGGCATAATGTACAACATGGCGACATAACATCCTCACCAAAGCTTCATGTGTGGTGTCTTAGGAGCCCGCTCCCAATTTTTATTCAAAATTTTCTGTCACTTCGTTCCTTCCACTTTCAAGTTGGTTCCTCCCATAGTTCCTCCCGAGCCCAGGAGAATGGGGTCCCGCAAGGCTCTGTTTTGAGTGTCTCAATGGGCTAGTTGCAGCTGTGGGAACGTCCATATTGGCTTCTTTATATGCTGATGACCTTCGCCTGTACTATAGCTCCACTGGAATTGCAGTTGCTGGGGGCAACTACAGGGTACTATCCGCAGGGTGCAGTCTTGGACTGTCATGCACGGCTTCCACTTCTCAGCTGCCAAGACTTGGTCATGCATTTCTGCCAGCATCACACTTTTCACCCTGAGGTGCAGCTTTATCTTGACAGCAAACCTCTTGCCGTGGTGGAGAAGCATCGGCTTTTGAGCTTGCTTTTTGATACCTTATTGACTTGGCTCCCTCATATTCGGCAGCTTAAACAAACTTGCTGCCGCCATCTTAACGCTCTTCGTTGCTCGAGTTACACCAGCTCGGGTGCCGATTGGTCTACCCTTCTAAGACTGTATCAGGCATTGATTCAGTCCCATCTTGAATATGGGAGCCTGGCTTATGGTTCGGCATCGCCTTTCACATTGTGGTTGCTTTACCCCATACTTTACTGTGGGATCTAACTTGCAACTGGTGCTTTCCGCACAGGCCCTGCAAACAGCCTACTTGTGGAGGTTGGTGTCCCTCCATCGCGGATCCGGCGCCAACAACTACTGGCTGCTTATGCTGCACATGTTTGTAGCTTGCCCGGGCATCCAAATTACTGTCTCCTGTTCCCCAACTTGGTTGTCCATCTTCCAGAACGGTGGCCCCGGTCAGGGTGTACGATCGCGGTTCGCATCTGGGCTCTTCTCTCTGGGCTTGAGTTTTTCCCACTCCCACCTCTCTTCTGGGCTCATATATGTATACCCCCACGGTGTGTGCCCCTCCCATGCCTTTGGCTGGATTTGGCACAGGGTCCGACAGACTCAGTCCCTCCTGAGACCCTCCGCCGCCGCTTTGTTTCCGTCCTTGCTGAGTTTCACGGCTCTGATGTAGTCTATACCGACGGTTCGATGGTTGCTGGTCAAGTTGGTTAAGCTATTACTCTTGGAGATCATTCTGAACAATGCTCATTGCCGGCTGCCTGCAGTGTTTCCACTGCAGAGCTGGTCGCCATATCTCGCGCCGTAGAGTACATCCGCTCCTGCTCAGGTGAGTGCTTTGTCATCTGTAGTGACGCCCTGAGCGGTTTATGAGTTATCGACCAGTGTTTTCGTTGCTCTCATCTGGTGATTGCTATCCAGGAGTCCATCCGTACTCATGGCCGTTGCGGCCGCTCCGTGATTTTTGTGTGGACCCCGGATCACGTCAGCATCCTGCATAATGAACACGTTGACAGGCTGGCCAAACAGGCTATCAGTGGAGATTGGCCTTTCAGAATGTGATCTCCAGTCCGTATTGCGGCAGAAAGTCCTAGGTACCTTGGGTGATGAATGGTTCATCCTGCCTTCACCCAACAAACTTCGGGTTATCCAGTAGACTACAGGTGTGTGGGGCTCCTCCATACGAGCCTCTCGCAAGGACTCAGTTGTTCTCTGCTGGCTACGCATTGGCAATACCGGGCTGAAGCAAGGTCATTTATTGCGCCACGAGGACCTGCCTCTATGTTGCTGTGGATCAGCATTGACAGTGGTCAAGATCTTGTTTGACTGTCCATTTTAAATGCACTCAGGCAGATGTTTGCGCTGCCTGATATTCTCCCTGCACTTTTAATGGATGACACTGCAGTGGAAGGCTTAGTTTTGAGTTTTATTTGTGCAGGGGGCTTTTGTCGCTCAGTCTGAGGGTTTGCCTCTTTTGTGTGTTGAGTCGTGCCTTTGGCCTTCAGTTTTAAATTGGGGTTTCTAGTGTGTCGCTTGATGGTTGACTTTTCCTTCTCTCTCTCTCTCTCTCTCTCTCTCTCTCTCTCTCTCTCTCTCTCTCTCTCAATGGCCAGCCAATCACTGTAACACTCTTTGTGCTTTTAATTCCTCTTTACTGGTCTTTGTGTATGTCTTTCTTGTTCTATGTAATCCCTTGTCTCCATTGCTTGTTTTTCTTCTTTGTGGGTATTTCATGGTCGTGGAATAAGGGAAGGGACTGATGGCCTTCGCAGTCTGGTCCCTTCAACCCCTACAAACCAACCATCTATTTTCTTGTGAAGTAATGTGTCCAGCAGACTTTTGACAGTGTTCTTCTCAGGCAATTTCTAATTGAATTGTGTGTCTTTGAAGTTTCATCTCAGTTGTATGACTGTATTTATGATTTCCTGTCAGGAAGAACCATTTTGTAATGATTGATGAAGAGTCATTGAGTAAAACAGAAGCAATATCTGGCGCTCCCCAAGGAAGTGTTATATCCCCTCTGCTGTTCCTGATCTTTATAAATGATTTAGGAGACAATCTGAGTGTCTTGTGAAGTCATACGATGGTCAGAATCAACCACAAAATGATTTATAGTGAAATTTCTGCCATATTATGGTGCAAAAAGTAGCAACTGACTTTATATAATCATAGATTTCAACTTAACAACAACTCGCAGAACTCTAAAGGCTGCAAATTCATATAAATACTTACGGATTACAAGTATGAATAACTATACTGGAATGGCCACATAGATGATGTTGTGGGGACAGCAAACCAAAGACCGTGATTTATTTGCAGAACATGCAACACGTCTATTAAAGAGGTTTTTTATACTCTGCTAGTCTGCCCTTTTCTGGAGTATTGCTGTGTCGTGTGTGATCCGCAGCAGGTAGGATTGATGGAGAACACTAAAAAAGTCCAAATAAGTGCAGCTTGTTTTGTATTGCCGTGAAATATGGAGGAGAGTGTGATGGATTTGCTATTGTGATTTGGGATGGCGAGCATTAAAACATAAATGTCTTTCATTACAGCAGGATCTTCCCATAAAATTTGTCGCCAACTTTCTCCTTACAGTGTGAAAATATTTCGTTGGCACCCTACTACATAGGGAGAAATGGTCATCACAATAAAATAAGAGTAATCTTGTAGATTTTAACACAAAAACAAATCTCTAAACACCACAGGTGGGCTTTTGGCAGCCACATTACTAAGATAGCTTGAGAGGATAATCCCTCCGAAATTTCATTAGATAAATTAAATGTTGATAATGGTAACAGCAAAGTCCATGGAAAAATGTCATTATTAAACTTCCTGGCAGATTAAAACTGTGTGCTGGACCGAGACTTGAACTCAGGACCTTTCGCAGGAGAGCTTCTGTGAAGTTTGGAAGGCAGAAGTAAAGCTGTGAGGATGGAGCGTGAGTCATGCTTGGGTAACTCAGATGGTAGAGCACTTTCTCGTGAAAGGCAAAGGTCCTGAGTTCGAGTCTAGGTCCGGCACACAGTTGTAACCTGGCAGGAAGTTTCAAGTCAGCGAACACTCCGCTGCAGAGTGAAAATCTCATTCTGAATGTCGTTATTGTCATAAAGAGAGAACAGCGGTGTTTAAAGGCAGCATCCTCCTCCTGGATCCACGAAACAGATAAAATTTTTGCTGGAACTTTAAAGTCAATCAAAAGACTTTACACCAGAATATCTTTGGTTGAAACAACTACATTTCATGAAGTGACCACAGTACTGAATTTCTGTCAGTATTTTGTGGCTATAGCAAAATCACAGCGCTACTGACTTCAGTAATGGGGATATAAACTGTAGAGAAATGTGAATGTTGCTCAACTGCAAAGAGAATGGAAGACATAACAGAAGATAAGAATGTAATGAAAAGAGGGAATGGTGAACTGCAGAGGACTGCCACCTTAATGTTAACATTCAGTTTGCATTTTTCCTGACACAGCATATCAGGCCAAATATATTTAACTGAAGGTCGAATTTTGTTCCCAGTCCAGCGTGATCTTATAAATTTCAAAGATATTCTCACATGGCAGTAGAGTGTAATGTCAAGGTACTTCAGGAAAGGTGCCCACGAAGCAGGATGATTATGCTCAACACCAGACTTCTGTGTAAACTGCTCAGGTAGCGTTTGGAACAACAGTTAGCCATTGTTTTTAGAAGGAAAGAAAATTTAGGAAATTAAAGTCGCCATGACAGTTTTGTTAATATGGCCAAATGAAAGAATATAAATATGAAATTGATTTGCATGTTTTGAATCCAGATTGATATCAGCTGTTTGTGATGGATGAAAATTTATGCTGGACCAAGAGTCGAGCCTGGATTTCATGCTTGTTGCGAGAGATTTTCTTACCCCTTCAGCTATCTGAGCATGCCTCTGTGACTGACCCAGACTTTTGTGTGTCATAATGTCCACAACTCTAATGCTCACACATTTCGTGATTCCCATACAGGGAGGGACAAGTATTTCATCATTGTTGTAGCCCACCAAGGCATGGGTACGTTCTTCGTAGTTACTATGTCTGGCAAGGCAATGCGTGAATGTCTGAAGGATATTGTATTATGAAGATGCAGACTGTGTAGAAACATACATTGTAACCATCAATAATGTATCCATGCCTCGATGGGCTAAAATAACGATAGAAATACTTCACTAACCCTGTGAGCTAATCTTGAAATGTGCAAGTGTAAGAGTTGAGGACTCCGTGATATATGGAAGTTTGGATCAGTTCTGGAAGCATGCTCAGATAGCTAAAGTGACCGCTTGCAATAGGCGGGAAATCCAGATTCGATCCTGATTTGGTTCAAATTTTCATCTGTCACAAATAACTGATGTCAGTTTGGATTTGCAGAATGAGAATCAATTTCGTAATATTTACTGTAGCTGTAGTCATCAGAACTGCGACTGTTCTTTCAGGAGGGCATTTGAAGATACAGACACTGTATAAACACACAAATTGTAACCATCAATAAAATAATATAAGGCTGTCCAGTCTTCTGTTGATCAACTTATTTTGTTGCCTGCACTGAGAAAAGCTGTAGTCAAAGTCAGTGCCGTCACGCAAGCACGATCAATGGCACGAGCATGTGTACATGTACATCTACATGAAACAATGCCCATGGTAATAAGCCTGCAGCTGCTTCTAAAACAGTTCCTTCAGAGGTTGCTACCATGTTGTGAAGATAATCTTCATCCCCAAATCTAGATGCACAGTGTAGGTCAGCCTTATCCAAAGAGCCTGAGTCACAATAAGAAAAGACAAAATCCACACACAGAAACTGTTGAAATCCAAAGAAACAACACTCTTAAGGGTTCTTTGAACCATTGTCAGACTATATCTCTCTGTTTCACAATCTAAGAATGGGAAGAATGAGCACTTAAATCTTTCCCCACAAGCTCTGATGTCTCCTTTTTTGCCACACTGATCATTTCTCCCTGTGTAGGTTGGCGACAATAAAATATTTTCACATTCAGAGGAGAAAGCTGGTGATTGAAATTTCATGAAAAGACCTCACCCCAACAACAAACATTTTTGGCTCACTTATCATATCCATGACATTCTCTCCCCTATCCTGCAATAATGCAAAATGAGCCTTCCTCACATCATTGTGTGATTGTTCAGATTTAAATTGTTCATTATTGTAATTCCATGATATTTAGTTGAATTGACAGCCTTTAGATTTGTGTGACTTATTGTGTAACTGAAATGTAATGAATTTCTTTTAGCAATTATGTGGATGACCTCACACCTTTCCTTAATCAGAGACAATTGCTGCTTTTTGTGCCATACAGATATCATGTCTAAGTCACTGAT
This sequence comes from Schistocerca nitens, assembly GCF_023898315.1. NCBI lineage: Eukaryota > Metazoa > Arthropoda > Insecta > Orthoptera > Acrididae > Schistocerca > Schistocerca nitens. Next base: position 496,893,644 of record NC_064622.1, read on the forward strand.
ATTGGTCTTTTGATTACTTTTACTAGACTGTAAATGACAGCATCATCTGCAAACAATCTAATAGGGCAGCTCATATTGTCTCCTAAGTAATTTACATAGATCAGGAACAGCAGAGGGCCTGTAACACTTCCTTGGGGAAGACCACAAATCAATTCTGTTGTACTCAATGATTTCCATTGGTCACTACGTACTGTGACCTTACTGATGTGAAATTATGATTTCAGGTGCACAACTGAGGCAATAACAGATAGGCATGCAATCTGATCAGAAGTCAGAATAGTTCAAAAGCCTTGTGGAAATCTAGAAATATGGAGTCAGTTTGCTGTCAATAGCACTCGTTACTTCATATGAGAAAGGAGCTAGTTGTCAAACAATGGAAAGGCAAGCTTGTTATGTTTCACAGGAACAATATTTTCTGAATTCGCACTGACCGTGTGTCGGTAAACCTGTTACCTTCAAGGTAATTCATAATGTTCAAATATAGTGTGTGTTCCAAAATCCAAATGCAAATCAGCAGCAGTGGTATGGATCTGTAATTCATCATATGACTCCTATTTCCTTTCTTTTGGTGTGACTGGTGCAACTTTACAGTCTTTTGGCATGGATATTTCATGGAGCAAATACTTGTGTATGATTGCCAATTATGGGGATATTATATCAGCATACTCTGAAAGGAATCTACATGGTATGCAAAGGGTGATCCCAAAAGTAAGATCTCCAATTTTTAAAAAAAAATATAAACAAAAAATTGTGTACTGTAAATTGTACATATTTTTTGAAGCTCGAACATTTGACTTTTTTTCCCCTGCATAATCATCGTTTTGATCAGTGCATTTTTGTAAGCACTGTAGCAGTTTTGTATGCCCATATCATACCAGCCCGTTGCCATGCTGTTGAAGAAGCATCAGACCTCATCTTTCACCTCGTTATTGTCATTGAAGTGAAGTGTCTTCCGGCCATGTTTTCTTTGAACCTGGGAAACATGTGGTAGTCACTGGGCACTAAGTCTGGACCAGCGTATTGGTAAGTGATGATATCCCATCCAAACTGTTACAGAAGATTCACAGTTTGGCGGGTGAGCACTGTCATGGAGAAGGCTTGTTGCCATGACCTTACCATCAGACTGTGTGCTTTTTTTTAAATTTTTGCAGCGTGGGTGAATCAGAATGCTGCCACTAAATTGGTTGGTGTTTGGTCTCAGGTGTGAAGTAGAAGGCTCAGGTTTCATCACTTATTACTATTGACTCCAAAAGGTTGTCCTTTTAATCTGCATAACATTGAAGAAATTGACAGGAAGTTTTCAAGCGTTGCCCTTTGTGGTTTTCTGGCAGCATTCTTGGGACCGTTGTGTGCACACCTTCCAAAACTGCAGTACTTCAGATAAAGTCTGGTGAATGGTGCTTTGAGAAACCTCAGGAGCAACATTGCAGAGCTCATTGAGAGCGATCAGCTAATCATGGTGCACAATTTGTTCAACCTTTGAAATTGTCTCTTCGGGAATTGACAGGCTCCTGCTTCTTTTCTTCATCATGAATTTCACTATGACCCCCTGCGAACTCTCTACACCACTGGCAGAAATTTTTGACATCCATACACGACTCTCCATACACTTCCATCAACTGTCTATGAAAATCAGTTGGTTTAATGTCTTTTGCACTCAAAAACTGAATAACTACAGGAACTTCGCTTCTGGTGTTAGAGGCTAATGGAAGCTTGGAGTGGAGGGGACAAGGAAAAAACCAGTGTAGCCAACAGCCATACAAACAGTTTCCCTGCAGCCCCAGCACTTTGGAGACCTTACTTTTGGTATTACCCTCATACTATATGGGCCAAAAGAGATGATCCCTCTCCACTCTGTCGTCAGTCTTCTGACTAGTTTGATGCAGCCTGTGACTAATTTCTCTCCCGTGCCAACTTTTTCATCTCAGAGTAGCAATGGCAACGTACGTCCTCAATTATTTGTTGGATGTGTTCCAATCTCTCTTTTCTTACACAGTTTTTATCCTCTACAGCTTCCTCTAGTACCATGGAAGTTATTCCTAATGCCTTAACATGTCCTATCGTCCTGTCCCTTCTTCTTTAAAGTGTTTTTCATGTATTCCTTTCCTCCCAAATTCTGTGGAGAACCTCCTCATTCCTTACTCTGCCAGTTCACGTAATTTTCAACATTCGACTGATTTTCGCTGCCGTACAATGCTCTGGTCCAGACATACATTCTCAGAAATTTCTTCCTCAAATTAAGGCCTATGTTTCATGCTAGCTTGTCCAGGAATGCCCTTCTTTCCAGTGCTAATCTGCTTTTTATGTCCTCCTTGTTCTATAAATCATGGGTTACTTTGCTGCCTAGGTAGCAGAACTCCTGAACTTCGTCTAGTTCATCATCCCCAGTTCTGAAGTTAGTTTCTCACTGTTCTCATAACCGCTACTTCTAGTTACATTTTTCTTTCCTCAATTTACTCTCAATCCATATTTTATACTCATTAGACTGTTCATTCCCATCAGCAAATCTCATCATTGATATCCTTCCTTTCACCCTGAATTTTGCTCCCAATCTTGAACCCTGCTTTCATTCCCTCATTGCTTCTTCAATGTACAAATTGAATAGTAGGGGCAAAAAAATGCATTTCTGTATCACACACTTTCTAATGCCAGAACTTCGTTCTTGCTCTTTCCCTATTATTCTTGCCTCTTGGTTCTTGTACATATTGTATATTAGCCATCTTTCCCTTCGGCTTACCCCTGTTTTTCTCAGAATTTTGAACATCTTGCACCATTTGACACTGTTGAACGCTTCTTCCAGGACGCCAAATCCTATGAATGTCTTGATTTTTCTTCAGTCTTGCTTCCATTATCACTCGCAATGTCAGAACTGCCTCTCTACTGTCTTTACCTTTCTTAAAGTGAGACTGATTTTTGCCTAACACACCCTAAATTTTCTTTTCCATTCTTCTGTATATTATTCTTGTCAGTGAATTGGATGTGTGAGCTGTTAAGTTGATTTTGTGATAATGCTCGTGTTTGTCAGTTCTTGCAGTCATCTGATTGTGTGGATGATATGTTTCCAAAAGGCTGATAGTATATAGTCTGTCTCGTACATTATGCACACTGATGTGAATAGTGGTTTTTTGCCTCTTTTCCCAATGATTTTAGAACTTATGATGGGATGATACCCATCCTTTCCACCTTATTTGATTATAAGTCGTCTAAAGCTCTTGTAAATTCTGATTCTAATATTGGCTCCCCTGTATCTTCTCTGTTACTCCTGTTTCTTCTTCCATCACTTCATCAGACAAGTCCTCCTCCTCATAGAGGCCTTCAGTGCACTCTCTTCACCTATCTGCTCTCTCTCTCTCCTCTATATGTAACAATGGAATTACCATTGCATTCTTGATACTACCGTGCCTGCTTTTAATTTCACTGAAGGCTGTTTTGTCTTTTTCTATATGGCAAGTCAGCCAGTCCAACAATCATTCTTCTTTGATTTTTTTCACATTTTTCATACATCTATTTTACCATACCTTCCTTACACTTCCTATTTATTTATTTCCTAAGTGACTTGTATCTCCGTATTCCTGAATTTTTCTGCTCATTTTCATACTCCCTTCTTTTGTTGGTCAACTGAAGTATTTCTTGGATCATCCACAGTTTCTTTGCAGTTATCTTTCTTGTACCTACATTTTTCTTTCAAACTTCTGTGATTGCTCTTTTTAAGAGACATCCATTCCTCTTCAACTTAATTGCTTCCTAAGCTATTCATTATCACAGTATCTATAGCCTCAGAGAAATTCAGGCAGATCATGTATCTCACATCTTTATACATGGATTCTTTCTGACTAGTCTCCTAAACTACAGCCTACTCCTCGTCATTACTAAATTGTGATCTGAGTCTGTGTCTGCTCGTAGGTATGCCTTGCAATCCAATATCTGATTTCAGAATCTCTACCTGACCGTGATGTGTAATCTAACTGGAATCTTCCCAGAAGTCCCAACCTTTTCCAAGTGTACCACCTCCCCTTGTGATTCTTGAACTAAGTATTTGCTTTTAATAACTGATATTTGTGGCGAAACTCAGCCTTTCCCCTCTCTTGTTCGTATTGCCAAGTCCATGTTCCCCTGTAACAATATCTTTGTACTTCCTCCCCTAAAATCTTGTTCCCATTGCCCATGACAAATTAGATTTTATTCATTGATTGAAGCTGCTTTGCTAAAATGAGGATATCTACTTCTAAGTTACTCATGTTGACAGCTCTTCTTGATTTGAATTCTGGAATATGTACTTTGTCTTCTTTGGTGAAGTAGTTTCAGAAAACTGTGTTTAGTCAGGTTTCGAGATAGTTTCGCCGTGGTAGCCATTAAAAGCATCTCGTATTGAAGTCCGCTCTGATTCAATTAAATTCCATTATCCTTGCTTCACTTTTGTTAATAGCCATGTTATAACCTCTTTTCATTATCCTATCTGCAGTCCAACTGATCTTCCAACTCCTTTGTCGTCTCTGAAGAATTACAGTGTTATTGGCAAACTTCGAAGTTTTCATTTCTTCTTGGTGAAATTTAATTCCCTTTCCAAATTTGTCCTCTGTTTCCTTCACCGCTTGCTTGGTGTTGCAGGTTGAATAACATTGGTGATGTATTACTATTTTGTCTCACTCCCTTCTTCAACCACAGCTTCACTTTCACATCCTTCAGTTTTTGTAACAGCGGTATGGTTGGAATGGGTACTCTTTTGCTCACTGTATTTTATCCTTACAACCTTCAAATTTTCAGTAATATATTACATCAACACTGTTAGAAAGCTTTCTCTAATTCTACAAATTCTATAAGTTTAGGGTTTTCTTTCTTTAAACTATCTTTAAGATTAGTTGTAGAGTCAGTATTGCCTTACACAGTTCTCTGAAACCCAAACTGTTCTGTCCCAAGGTCAGCTTCAAACAGTTGTTCCATTTTCGTGTACATATTTTTGCGTCTTTTACAAATAGGAACTATTAAGCTAATGGTTTTGTAATATTGACATTTGTTAGTCCTTGCCTTTTTTGGAATTGGAATTATTGCCTTCTTGTAGTCTGAGGGTATTTTGTTCTCTCATATATCTTACATATGAGATACAATAGTTTTCTCATGATATGTTCTCCTAAAAGCTCAATATTTCCACGTGAATGTTTCAACACCAGGTGCTTTATTTCGATTTTGGTCTTCCAGTTCTCTTTCAGTTCTTCTTATGGTATCGTATCTTATATATCATCATCTACTTCCACTTCCCTTGTACTTAGTGAGGTGGTGCAGTGGTTAGCATACTGGACTTGCATTAGGGAGGATGATGGTTCAAACCTGTGTCCAGCCACCATTATTTAGGTCTTCTGTGATTTCCCTAAATTGCTTCAGGCAAATTCTGCAATGGTCCCTTTGAAAGGCCACAGCCAACTTCCTTTCCTGTCCTTATCTAATCTGATGGTCTGATGACCTCACTGTTGCCCCCCCCCCAACCAGCCAGCCAACCAACCAACCAACCAACCAACTATCGCTTCCTTTCCCATAATGTTATCTTGAAGTTGGTTTCCTTCATGTAGCCCTTCTATTTAATCAACAATATGGAAAGGATAGATTGCTGCCCACCGAGGTGTGTCACAGACAAGCACACTGAACGGGGTGGAGGAGAGGAGAGGAGAGGAGGAGGGGGGGGGGAGGGGGAGTGAGCTAGAAATGTTCAGCTTTTGGGATCATCCTTCATCAGAAGTAGCACGCACGCACGCGCACGCGCGCGCGCGCACACACACACACACACACACACACACACACACACACACACACACACACACACAGCAGGCCACTACCTTCTCCAGATGTTTTTTCTGCAATTCAATGCCTTCTATATATGTAGCTATGGGTAGCATTCTATCCTTTCTATATTTTTGTTGTTCCATCCTGCACCTTCTTATGTATTCCTTCCATGTTTCAGCTTCCCTTCTTTGCCTAGTGCTGGTTGCTATCTGATTTCTTAGTATTCGTACAGGAGCAGGTTTCCCCTCCAAATGTTGTCAATTTTCTGTAGACAGTGTCTGTGTTTCCCCTAGTTGTTCATGATTCTACAGCTTTAATTTCTCTTCAGGCAGCTTCTGTTTTGTGCCATTCCTGTTTTGCCATTTTGCATTTTCTATCAATCTTATTTTTTATATATCTGCATTTCCTTTTGTCTGCTTTATTTGTTGCAGTTTTGTACAGGGTGACAATTATTGAAATAAAATGGTCATAACTTCTGAACGGTTTGCGTTAGGAGGTTCAAACTACATAGTTGGCCATGGCCCATGGTGGGAATTAGTATGCACATGCATGGTTTGGTTTAGCAACGAAGCCCACTTTCATTTGGATGGGTTCATCAATAAGCAAAATTGGCGCTTATGGGGGACTGAGAGCCCACATTTTGTGATTGAGAAGTCTCTTCACCCTCAGTGGCTGACTATGAGGTGTGCAATGGCCAGTCATTGAATAATCAATGCAATATTCCTTGATAGCCTGGTGACTACCAAATGGTACATGAAGATTTTGGAAGAAGATTTCATCCTCATTATCCATAGTGACCCTGGTTTAGACAAAATGTGGTTCATGCAAGACGTAGCTCGACCCTATTGAAGCAGGAGAGTGTATGACGTCCTGGAGGAGCACTTTGGGGACCACATTCTGACTCTGGGGTACTCAGAGGCCACTGGCATGGTCCTTGAGTGGCCACCATTTACTCCGGATCTGAACACATGCAACTCTTCTTGTGGAGCTACATTAAAGACAAGGTTTGTAGAAATAACCCGAAAACCATTGCTGACCAGAAAACAGTCATCTGGAGTTCATCACTGCATCGGTGTTCTGACACTTCAGCGGGTCATGCAGAATTTCACTATTTGTCTGCGCCATATAATTGCCATTGTGGCAGGCATATCAAACATGTTCATAACCTAAATCCAAATATCTGTAATGATGTTTACATGTTGAATAAAGCTTGTGCATGCCATAGTTTGTCACTAATTTACATTTTTTTCATATAATTCAGTAACTGTATTTTCTCCTTCTTCCAATTGAATCCAATGTCTCATTTGTTATTCTAGGGTTTCTACCAGGCTGTATGCTTTTGCCTATTTGACTCTTGCTGCATTCATAATTTTCTCTCTCAAAGCTATGCAGTCATCTTGTGTGATATTCCTTTTCCCTTCCTTCAGTTAATCATTGCCTGATGCTCCATTTGAAACTCTTGGCCACTTCTTATTCTGCCATTTTATCCAGGTCCACCACCTAAAAGTCTTACTTTTTATGCTTTTTCTTCAGTTTCAATCTGCAGTTCATAACCAAAGGAATTGTATCCAGAATCCACGTCCAACTCTGGAAATATTTTTCTGTTTAAAACCTGACTTCAAAATATGTGTCTTATCACTATAAAATCTATCTGAAACCTTACGGTGTCTCCAAGCATCCTTGACATATACAGCCTTCTTTCACAATTTTTAAAACAAGTCCTAGCAACAATTAATTTGTGCTCTGTGCAAAATTATACTAGGTGACTTACTCTTTCAGTCCTTTCCTCCAGTTTATGTACGCCTACTCTTTTTTCCTTTTCACATTTTTGTAAGCCTGCTACTGAAGTCCAGTCCCCATCAGAGCTATACTTTTGTCTTCCTTAACTACCTGATTAATTTCTTTTATCTCATCATACCCTATTTCAATCTCATCATCATCTGTGGAACTAGTAGGCATATAAACCTGTACTACTGTGGTGGGTTTTGGCTTTGTCTCTGTCTTGGCTATGATATTGTGTTGACAGTGCTGTGCTGTTCATGTTAGCTCACTCACATTCCTATTTTCTTACTCATCATTAGATCTACTCCTGCATTACTACTTTCTGATTTTGTATTTGTAACTGTGTACTCACCTGTCAGAACTTTGTTCTTCCTGCCATTGTACTTCACTGACTTCCTTAGCCCACCCATTTCTCTTTTTAAATTCTATAACATATCTGTCTGATTATGGGATGTAACCTTCCTCACTCTGACCTGTAGAATGCCAGACTTTTTCTTCATAATAAGATCCATGTGAATAGTTCCCACTCGGAGAACCACAATATTTCACCTTCATAATATTTTGTCCTTACCTGCCATCGGGGAAATATAATGGCTGTAGTTTGTCCTTGCTTTCAGCCTTTTGCAACACCAACAGAGTGAGATCATTGTGGCTAATGTTAAAGTGCCAGATCAGTCTATCAACCAGACTTATTAAGTAATAGAACACAGTGTGTTGTCCTCAACGGCGAGTGATCATTGGAGACAGGGGTAACATCAGGAGTGCCCCAGGAATGTGCCGTAGGACCGTTGCTATTTTCTATACACATAGATGATCTGCAGGAAGGTGTCGAAGATAAGTGACTGAAGGTTGAAAAAAGACGGAAGAGTCAAAATTTGTAGTCAGGGTGATCAATGGCAGCTGGCTCAAATGTAGAAAAATGTAAGTTAATGTTGGATGAGTACAAAAAACAAACCTGTAATGTTTGGATGCAGCATTAGTAGTGTCCTACTTGTCACAGTCATGTCGTTTAAAAATCTGGGTGAAACGTTGCGAAGCAATATCACATGGAAATAGCATGTGAGGACTGTGGTAGGGAAGGCGAATGGCCGAATGGCACGCACACACGCTGTGAGTTTTTTGCAAGTTCTGTTTGTTTCATATTCCAAGTTTTAATAATATTGATGACTGTCTTTTATCTTATGCCACTGTTTGTGATTGTGTAATATTGTCAATTAAGCCATAAAGATGTACCTAGCCAAAGGACTGAAGTTATTGACTGTAGGTCAGACAGCAAATATACAAAATGTTGTCAAGTTAGTTTTTTTTTTCAACAGTGCTGTAACAAGATTTATTTTGTATATGCATTTTTTAATTTCAATACATTTGACAGTAAAATTAACTTTTTCTTCTTCTAGTCACATTCAGGCATCCTAGGAGGTGGCCATTATGTGTCATATGCGTGCAATCCAAATGGACGGTGGTACTGCTACAATGACAGCAGTTGTAAGGTAAGTCGCTAATATCTACTATTTAATTGGTGCAGTAAAAAAGATCTCATTCTTGACTTACAGAACTCAGATTAATATAATTAAAGCAGCAAGGTGCATTAAAGCAGGAATCACAGAAATATATGGGAAATAATCTTATTTATCTCTGCTAAAGAATTCATGTAGAGAATAAAAATACTTTTTTCAAGCAAGAACTCTTTTAGACTGCTTTTAAATAGGTATTACCACCTCATTGACACACAAAATTACTTGGAAGTGACTTGAAGATTTTTGTGCTAATGTATTTTACACCTTTCTGAACCGGTAAAATTTTTCAGGTCACAGTGTATTTCACAGTTCCTTGTTGTGTTATGATGATGGTATGACTCATTCATTTCAAATTAAGGAGGATTGTGAAGCATGAATGTCACGATTTAAAAGCAATATTGTGAGGAAGCGATTAGTATTCATATTTGCTTAAAAAGATTACAACATGGTTTTCTTAGAGTCGCTCCACACACAATTTGGACAAAGTTTTTCTGACTTGCGAAGACTTTTCAGACATCATTGAATTTTCCCAGAAGATTATTCCGTGACACATAAGCAAATAGAAGTAGGCAGATTTTGAGACATTCATATCTTTGGTTCTGGCAATTATCCAGATGGCAAATGTTGCTGGATATTTGGTGGGTGTTGAATTCCCAGTGAAGCCTGTTAGCTGTCTGGACACTTAAGAATTTGGAACAATGCACCCTATGTATCTGTTGGCACTCGTGTACAGTGTTTATCTCTAGTGAGCTTCTTTTTTCAGAATAGTAATAAATATAATTGGTCTTGCTGAGGTTGACCCTAGGTTGTTGGATATTTTATTGTCTATTGCTATACTTGTCATCAGTGCTTGCTTTCTTTGAGGACAGTGGTCGGTTGTTAATATATGAAGTGCGTTATAACCCAAGAACACGATAATTAATTGCTCGAACAGTACCCACTCGTGAATGGTGAGTACAGGGTGACGCACGGGAGACGGATGGTTTTGAACTGCGTAGTACAGTGGTGGGAGGTGGTCGTGGTGGGGATAGTTCTGATCCACATAAGACGCCATTTCATTTACTCAGTCACTATGGAGAAGTGGGACTTGCAACGTCGAGTGTTCGTCTATGACAGTTTCGTGAGAAGTTGGGAGTCTATTATTGCTATGTAGCGATTGTTTCGTGCGCAGTTTAGTGTCGGTCGACATGGAGCTGTTCCAATCTGTAACACAATCCTCAGATGGGTGGAAAACTTCAGATCAACTGCAAACATACTGGATAAGAAGCATCCTGGCCCGAGTCGCAGAGTAAAGACACCAGAAAATGTTGAAAGGGTAAGGCGAGCGGCAGTCAGAAGCCCAGGACGGTCAGCTAGATGTCGTGCTAGTGAGTTACGAATCAATCGTGAATCGGTTAGATGAATTTTGCATAAATAATCAAAATTCCATCCCTACAAAATGCTCATTGTCCAACAACTTAAGGAAACTGATTTTGCTGTATGAGAAGACTTCGCTTACAGAATGCAAGTGATTTTGGGATCGAATGAAAATGAAATTTTATTGATGAACGATGAAGCTCATTTTCATTTAAACGGGACTGTGAATAAGCAAAACCTACATTCCTGGGCTCCAGAGCATCCACACCTTATCCACCAGCGTCCTCTACACTCAGAAAAAGTAAGTCTGGTGTGCTCTTGGCTCTGTTGGCATTATTGGACCTTATTTTTTTTTGAAGAGAATGGGGCCACAGTTACTGTTAATTTGGTTCATCACATTTGTATGTTTGGAACATTCTTGAAACAAGAACTAAGAAGACAACGAATTCCTTTAAGACGCGTTTGGTTCCAGCTGGATGGGGCAACGTCGCATACCGCAAACACTTCAATGACAGTTCTTAGACGCATGTTTCCTGGCCGGATTATCTCACGTTTTGGCAATGTTCCTTGGCCTCCCAGGTCTCCCGACTTGTCAGTATGTGACTCTTTTCTGTTGGGGTACCTTAAGAACTGTGTCTATAACCACAGACCACGAAATTTGGACGAGTTGAAGAATGCAATCATTCAGGAAATTCCTGCCACCCCTGCAGAGGTTTTAATCCATGTGATGGAGGATTTTGAGAAGAGACTTGAGTCCTGCATTTGAAATGATGTCCTGCATTTGAAATGATGGACATCACCTTGACATTATTTTTCACAAATAACTTTAACTAAAATGGAAAATAATGATCTTTGATTTTGTGTAAATAAACATGCATTAATTTTAAAGTTGGCTGAGTATTATTTCATTAAACACCATTCGTCTCCCATGTGTCACCCTGTACAATACAATTAACACTACACAATCGCCCGGTGGAGCCTTATGTTCCAGCCTGTATAGCAATTAGTTCCCATGGGGCACAGCTGGCAGGTTGCTCACACCGCTGCTGTTTTAGCATGACGGGTGGTCTCCAGTGGCCAAATTGAGCACAAACGTCACACGCCAACTATAAAGTGGCGCACGCACGCACGCACACACACACACACACACACACACACACACACATTTTTTAGTTAATAGAAAGGTGTGATCAGATAATAATGGGAATTTTTGTTTTTCTCAAAGAATCTTTATTTATTCATCATCAACAACTTTCTCCCCTTAAAAGTAATCACCCTCGGATATAATATCCTCGTGTCAGTGTTTTTTTCCAATCTCGGAAGCACCTCTTGAACTCTTTTCATTATGGTGTTCAGCTCCTTCAGCAATTTTGTTTTTGTCTCATCAGTGGTGACAAAACGATGTCCTTTTATCGTTCTCTCCAGCCTCTGGAATAGAAAGAAGTCGTAGGGGTCCATGTGTTGTGAATGCGATAGCTGAAGCAACATAGTGGTCTTGTTTCTTGTGAAAGAATATCATACGATTATTGAGGTGAGAGCAGGGTTTTTTGGCTCTTCAGGCAGTTTCCATTGTGGCGATTGGGCCTTGGTTTCGACATCGTGCCAAATACCCATTTTTCTTCACCTGTGATGACCTCCTTTAGATGTTCTGGATCATTGTCAACATCATTCAGCAATTCTTGAGTGATGTCTATGTGATATCATTTTTGATCAAAATTCAATAATTGCAGAACAAACTTTGCTGCTACATGTTTCATGCAAACGACGTCCAAAAAAATTGCTTGGCTGAGGCAGAGGATATGCTGACATCATCAGGAACCCCTCTGATGGTGATAAACCAGAACCATTGCTTCTTCCACATTTTAGTCAGTAACTGATGTGCTAGGGTGCCCAGGGCAGTTGTCGTCTTCGTTTTCTTGACCCTCTTCGAAACATTCATACCACTTGTAAACTCTTGTCTTACTCATAGTAGATTTGCCAAAAGTGACAGCCAACATTTTGAATGCGGTGCTGCACTTTATTCTATTTTCCAACCAAAATTTACACACCGAGCGAGGTGGCGCAGTGGTTAGCACACTGGACTCGCATTCGGGAGGACGACGGTTCAATCCCGTCCCCGGCCATCCTGATTTAGGTTTTCCGTGATTTCCCTAAATCGTTTCAGGCAAATGCCGGGATGGTTCCTTTGAAAGGGAACGGCCGATTTCCTTCCCAATCCTTCCCTAACCCGAGCTTGCGCTCCGTCTCTTACGACCTCGTTGTCGACGGGACGTTAAACACTAACCACCACCACCAAAATTTACAGGAAATTCTTTGATCCAACTTTTTCGGAAGTAAAGATTCACATGTGTAACCTTTTTAACTATCAACAGGAAACTAAATATTCAAAATCGCTGAAAATCAAAATTACATTGGAACATGTGTACCAACAAGATATTTAAAAAAATTGAAATTCATTTGTATAAAGTCCATGAAGGTAAAAAATTCCAATTACTTTTTGATCACACCACTACATGAGAAATAGCAGTGGACCAAAGACAGAACCTTCTGGAACTCCCTAATGAACTGTTTCCCAGTCAGACTCTACCCCTCCTACCTGCATGTTGTTACAATCTAGCACTATTTTCTGTTGTCTGTTCTGTAGATAGTAGTTGAACTAGGTGCCCATTTGTCCTTAGATTCCACAGTGACATACTTTCTGTATAAGTATTCTATGATTGACACAGTCAGAGGCCTTAGACAGGTCACAAAATATGCCAACAGGCAATATCTTCTTTTAAAGGCATTCTAAAATGTTATTGGTAAATGAAAATATAGCTTCAGTTGTAGAGGTACCTCTCTGAATCCAGATTGGTTTTTAGTAATTATTGCAAAGTGTTTTTGGTGATTAACTATCCAGGCATATATTAATTTTTTGAGGACTTTAGAAAATGCAGTCAAAAAGAGAGAGGATGTTTTTTGTAGAGGGACTTTAGAATAGCATATGTCATCTTGTCAGGGAAGAACCTAGTTTGAGAGGGACACTGAAGATAAGAGCTAGGTTTTAAAAAAAACTGATTACAGCAGGCTTTTAGCAGTTTGCCGGAAATATTGTCTACGCCAGTTGAATTTTCACTTCTTAAAGATATTATGGCTTTGCTTACTTCCTATACTGTTATAGGGGCTATACATATCTGCTCCAAAGAAATTGGGAAATTATCTTTCAGTATTTATATGACCCTTTCTAAGGAGCCTTTGTGTCCCATTCTCTCACACATAGAGAGTCCATACAATTTTTTTGCCATGATCTCTTGAGTATGTGCATGTTTACCTTCATTGTTGAGAACAATGTTTTGCACCAGTTTCACTCATTCTCTCTTCGCATACAGTTATGATTTTGTTACTAGATTTATTAATTTTGGAGCAAAGATATGAACTTTCTGACTTCTGAAAAATTTTACTTGGAATTTTACAATACTTCTTATCGTGATTTAACTGGTTGGGGATGTCTAAATTTTTTTTGTTGATGTATACTTCTTATTTCCTTTTGCATTAAATCTTAATACCAGTGGTTATCTAGGGCTTCTTGGCGAGTTTTTTGGTTTGGAGTTTGTGTATTCTTTTTGGGAAGGTATTTTCAAATATCAGTGTCTATTCAGTAATAAAAAGATGGAATTGGCATTATCTAAATTATGCACAGATCTCCAACCTCCTGCAGCTCATGGTCTATTGGTTAGTGTTACTGCCTCTGGATCACAGGGTCCTGGGTTCGATTCCCAGCCAGCTAGGTGGTTTTCTCTGAACGGGGACTGCATCTTTGTGTTGTCCTCATCATTCAGGAAAATGGTGAGACTGGATAGTGAAAAGATTGGGAATTTTACGGGCACTGATAACCATGCTGTTCAGCATCCCATAAACCAAATTAATAGTAATATAATAATAATAATAATAATAATAATGATGATGATGATGATGATGATGATGATGATGATGATGATGATGATGATAATAACAGGATACCCCAGTCAGAATTAGAAAACATCAAACAACAAGTACAACAAATACTGGAACAAAATAATGTGCAATTAGAAGAAGAAGAAAATACAGTAATGGACTCAAACGTCCCAGAGAAAACAAACAAAGAACAAAATGCGTCAATTAAACAATCAGAGGAAAACGAAATCTTAAGACAGCCACCAGAACAAGCACAAATAGAACATGAAGTGACACACATGTTAGATATAGAAGAAAAATTTCAGTTGACATATATAGAATACAAAGACACAAATACAGACATTAGACCATTCATGCATAGACCACCAAATAACCCACAAGTCGAAACAACAATAAAAACTATCAACACAATCATACACAACAAAATAAATGAAAACACAACTATGGAAGAGTTACAACTACTGGTTTATGTAGGAGCACTCACTACACTAAATATACACACTAGGCAGAGATCAGAACTAACCAACACACAGAAGAAACCCACAAAACCAGCATGGCAACACAGGCTACAGATCAGAATAGAAAAACTGAGAAAGGACATCGGACAGCTAACACAATTTATAAGAAATGAAATATCAGACAAAAAACAAAAAAGGTTAGGTAAAATCTCACAACAAGAAGCAATAGAGCAATTAGATGAAAAGAAGCAGAAATTACAAGCATTGGCCAAATGACTTAGAAGATACAAAAAAAAGTGAAAATAGAAGGAAACAAAACCAAACATTCAACACAAACCAAAAGAAATTTTATCAGACAATAGATAACACACACATTAAAATAGACAATCCACCAAACATAACAGACATGGAACACTTCTGGAGCAACATATGGTCAAACCCGGTACAACATAAGACATGCACGGTGGATACAAGCGGAAACAGACTCATACAAGATGATACCACAAATGCCTGAAGTGATAATTTTGCAACATGAAGTCACCCGAGCAATTAATTCCACACACAATTGGAAAGCCCCTGGAAATGATAAAATAGCAAATTTCTGGCTAAAGAAGTTCACCTCAACACATTCACATCTAACTAAATTATTTAACAGTTACATTGCAGACCCATACACATTCCCTGATACACTTACACATGGAATAACCTATCTGAAACCTAAAGATCAAGCAGACACAGCGAACCCAGCTAAATATCGCCCCATAACATGCCTACCAACAATGTACAAAATATTAACTTCAGTCATTACACAGAAATTAATGACATATACAACACAGAACAAAATTATAAATGAAGAACAAAAAGGCTGCTGCAAAGGAACACGAGGATGTAAAGAGCAACTGATAATAGATACAGAGATGACATATCAAGCTAAAACTAAACAAAGGTCGCTACACTATGCATTCATTGATTACCAAAAAGCTTTTGATAGTGTACCCCACTCATGGTTACTACAGATATTGGAAATATACAAAGTAGATCCTAAATTGATACAGTTCCTAAACATAGTAATGAAAAACAAATTCAGATAATATCACATCACAGCCAATACAGATTAAGTGTGGAATATACCAAGGATACTCATTAAGTCCTTTCTGGTTCTGTCTTGCTCTGAACCCACTATCCAACATGCTAAATAATACAAATTATGGATTTAATATTACTGGAACATACCCACACAAAATCACACATTTGCTATACATGGATGATCTAAAACTACTGGCAGCAACCAATCAACAACTCAACCAATTACTAAAGATAACAAAAGTATTCAGCAATGATATACATATGGCTTTTGGAACAGACAAATGTAAGAAAAATAGCATAGTCAAGGGAAAACACACTAAACAAGAAGATTACATATTGAATAACCACAGTGACTCCATAAAAGCGATGGAAAAAAACAGATGCCTATAAATATCTAGGATACAGACAAAAAATAGGAATATATAATACAAATATTAAAGAAGAACTAAAAGAAAAATATATACAAAGACTAACAAAAATACTGAAAACAGAATTGACAGCAAGAAACAAGACAAAAGCTATAAATACTTATGCTATACCAATATTGACCTACTCATTTGGAGTAGTGAAATGGGGTAACACAGACCTAGAAGCACTCAATACACTTACACGATCACAATGCCACAAATATGGAATACATCACATACATTCAGCAACAGAAAGATTCACATTAAGCAGAAAGGAAGGAGGAAGGGGATTCATCGACATAAAAGACCTACATTATGGACAGGTAGACAATTTAAGAAAATTCTTGCTAGAACGAGCAGAAACTAGCAAAATACACAAAGCAATCCCTCATATAAATACATCGGCTACACCACTGCAATTTCATAACCACTTCTACAACCCTTTAGATCACATAACATCAACAGATACGAAGAAAGTAAATTGGAAAAAGAAAACACTACATGGCAAGCACCCGTATCATCTAACACAGCCACACATCGATCAAGATGCATCCAACACATGGCTAAGAAAAGGCAATATATACAGTGAGACGGAAGGATTCATGATTGCAATACAGGATCAAACAATAAACACCAGATATTACAGCAAGCATATTATTAAAGATCCCAATAGCACAACAGATAAATGCAGACTTTGCAAACAACAAATAGAAACAGTAGATCACATCACAAGTGGATGTACAATACTAGCAAATACAGAATACCCCAGAAGACATGACAATGTAGCAAAAATAATACATCAACAACATGCCATAAAACATAAACTAATGAAACAACATGTTCCCACATACAAGTATGCACCACAAAATGTACTGGAGAATGATAAGTACAAATTATACTGGAACAGAACCATTATAACAGATAAAACACCACCACATAACAAACCTGACATCATACTCACCAATAAAAAGAAGAAATTAACACAACTAATCGAAATATCCATACCCAATACAACAAGTATACAGAAGAAAACAGGAGAAAAAAAAATTGAAAAATACATCCAACTGGCTGAGGAAGTCAAGGACATGTGGCATCAGGATAAAGTTGACATAATACCGATTATACTATTAACTACAGGAGTCATACCACACAATATCCACCAGTACATAAACGCAATACAGCTACATCCAAACATATATATATACAACTACAGAAATCCATAATTATTGATATGTGTTCAATAACCCGAAAGTTCCTAAATACAATGTAACATACACCGTACAGTTAAAAGGAAGTCACGCTTGATGAAGGTCCGCGTCACTTTCCATTTTTAACCAGACCTAAGGTCTGAGAAAAATAGAAATATTAATAATAATAATAATAATAATAATAATAATAATAAATGATTTAAATCCAAATAGAGGTGTTTTGCAGGATATGCTTCCTGCAACCACCCTAGAAGGAAAACAAAGACAGAGGATGAGATGGTCAGATGAAGTTAATCGACACCTCATGTTCTGTTATTACCAAGCAACAAACCTAGGAACCAACACAACTGGATACAGATCACAAGTATACACAACATTTATTACCAGATACCCAGAATTAAAATTTTTAACAGAACAACGACTAGCTGATCAGATCCGTGTAATAATAAAAAATAACAGGATACCCCAGTCAGAATTAGAAAACATCAAACAACAAGTACAACAAATACTGGAACAAAAAAATGTGCAATCAGAAGAAGAAGAAGAAAATACAGTAATGGACTCAAACATCCCAGAGCAAACAAACAAAGAACAACACGCACCAATTAAACAATCAGAGGAAAACGAAATCTTAAGACAGCCACCAGAACAAGCACAAATAGAACACGAAGTGACACACATGTTAGATATAGAAGAAAAATTTCAGCTGACATATATAGAATACAAAGACACAAATACAGACATAAGACCATTCTTGCATAGACCACCAAATAACCCACAAGTCGAAACAACAATAAAAACTATCAACACAATCATACACAACAAAATAAATGAAAACACAACTATGGAAGAGTTACAACTACTGGTTTATATAGGAGCACTCACTACACTAAATATACACACTAGACAGAGATCAGAACCAACCAACACACAGAAGAAACCCACAAAACCAGCATGGCAACACAGGCTACAGATCAGAATAGAAAAACTGAGAAAAGACATCGGACAGCTAACACAATTTATAAGAAATGAAATCTCGGAAAAAAAACGAAAAAGGTTAGGTAAAATCTCACAACAAGAAGCGACAGAGCAATTAGACGAAAAGAAGCAGAAATTACAAGCATTAGCCAAACGACTCAGAAGATACAAAAAAGTGAAAATAGAAGGAAACAAAACCAAACATTCAACACAAACCAAAAGAAATTTTACCAGACAATAGATAACACACACATTAAAATAAACAATCCACCAAACATAATAGACATGGAACACTTCTGGAGCAACATATGGTCTAACCCGGTACAACATAACAGGCATGCACGGTGGATACAAGCAGAAACAGACACAAGATGATACCACAAATGCCTGAAGTGATAATTTTGCAACATGAAGTCACCCAAGCAATTAATTCTACTCACAATTGGAAAGCCGCTGGAAATGATAAAATAGCAAATTTCTGGTTAAAGAAGTTCACCTCAACACATTCACATCTAACTAAATTATTTAACAGTTACATTGCAGACCCATACACATTCCCTGATACACTTACACATGGAATAACTTATCTGAAACCTAAAGATCAAGCAGACACAGCGAACCCAGCTAAATATCGCCCCATAACATGCCTACCAACAATATACAAAATATTAACTTCAATCATTAAACAGAAATTAATGACACATACAACACAGAACAAAATTATAAATGAAGAACAAAAAGGCTGCTGCAAAGGAGCACGAGGATGTAAAGAGCGCAACTGATAATAGATGCAGAGGTGACATATCAAGCTAAAACTATACAAAGGTCGCTACACTACGCATACATTGATTACCAAAAAGCTTTTGATAGTGTACCCCACTCATGGTTACTACAAATATTGGAAATATACAAAGTAGATCCTAAATTGATACAGTTCCTAAACATAGTAATGAAAAACAAATTCAGATAATATCACATCACAGCCAATACAGATTAAGCGTGGAATATACCAAGGAGACTCATTAAGTCCTTTCTGGTTCTGCCTTGCTCTGAACCCACTATCCAACATGCTAAATAATACAAATTATGGATACAATATTACTGGAACATACCCACACAAAATCACACATTTGCTATACATGGATGATCTAAAACTACTGGCAGCAACAAATCAACAACTCAACCAATTACTAAAGATAACAGAAGTATTCAGCAATGATATAAGTATGGCTTTTGGAACAGACAAATGTAAGAAAAATAGCATAGTCAAGGGAAAACACACTAAACAAGAAGATTACATATTGGATAACCACAGCGACTGCATAGAAGAGATGGAAAAAACGGATGCCTATAAATATCTAGGATACAGACAAAAAATAGGAATAGATAATACAAATATTAAAGAAGAACTAAAAGAAAAATATAGACAAAGACTAACAAAAATACTGAAAACAGAATTGACAGCAAGAAACAAAACAAAAGCTATAAATACTTATGCTATACCAATATTGACCTACTCATTTGGAGTAGTGAAATGGAGTAACACAGACCTAGAAGCACTCAATACACTTACACGATCACAATGCCATAAATATAGAATACATCACATACATTCAGCAACAGAAAGATTCACATTAAGCAGAAAGGAAGGAGGAAGGGGATTTATCGATATAAAAAACCTACATTATGGACAGGTAGACAATTTAAGAAAATTCTTTATAGAACAAGCAGAAACTAGCAAAATACACAAAGCAATCACTCATATAAATACATCGGCTACACCACTACAATTTCATAACCACCTCTACAACCCTTTAGACCACATAACATCAACAGATACGAAGAAAGTAAATTGGAAAAAGAAAACACTTCATGGCAAGCACCCGTATCATCTAACACAGCCACACATTGATCAAGACGCATCCAACACATGGCTAAGAAAAGGTAATATATACAGTGAGACAGAAGGATTCATGATTGCAATACAGGATCAAACAATAAACACCAGGTATTACAGCAAGCATATTATTAAAGATCCCAATACCACAACAGATAAATGCAGACTTTGTAAACAACAAATAGAAACAGTAGATCACATCACAAGTGGATGTACAATACTAGCAAATACAGAATACCCCAGAAGACATGACAATGTCGCAAAAATAATACATCAACAGCTTGCCTTACAACATAAACTTTTAAAACAACAAGTTCCTACATACAAGTATGCACCACAAAATGTACTGGAGAATGATGAATACAAATTATACTGGAACAGAACCATTATAACAGATAAAACAACACCACATAACAAACCTGACATCATACTCACCAATAAAAAGAAGAAATTAACACAACTAATCGAAATATCCATACCCAATACAACAAATATACAAAAGAAAACAGGAGAAAAAATTGAAAAATACATCCAACTGGCTGAGGAAGTCAAAGACATGTGGCATCAGGATAAAGTTGACATCATACCAATTATAGTATCAACTACAGGAGTCATACCACACAATATCCACCAGTGCATCAATGCAATACAGCTACATCCAAACACATATATACAACTACAGAAATCCGTAATTATTGATACATGTTCAATTACCCGAAAGTTCCTAAATGCAATATAACACATACCGTACAGTTAATAGGAAGTGACGCTTGATCAAGGTCCGCGTCACTTTCCATTCTCAACCAGACTTAACGTCTGAGAAAGTAAAGAAATAATAATAATAATAATAATAATAATCAAATTTTCTAGGTCTGGTTTGTCTCTGCAATTTCTTAGAAAGTTTACATTGAATCTTCCAACCACTACCATATCTCTTCTGTGTTTGAATATGTATGTTAAGAGAACATGTAACTCTTCTATAAAGGGACTAAAATTCACTGAAGATGCTCTGTGTACTGTCACTACTGATGTATGAAGATTATTGGAAGACAATTCTATGGCTCATACTTCCAAATTTTGTTCTAAACAGTATTTTTGCATATCAGTTGCTCTACATGTGACAGTATTATTAACATAGATGCCAACACCACCTCTTTTTTTTATATTCTCTGCACAAAGATGTTGCTAAGTAATAATTATTTATCACAAGTTTTTTTTTATATACCAGAATTAACATGGAGCCCACTAAAGCACAGAACATGGGAACAATCTATATCTGACGGCTCACAGATACCCTACCCAAGATACTTCCCACATCTCCTAAATTGGTGTTCTGTCACCCAACCTCCACAACATCCCTATGCCACTCCCAATCCCGACCGCTTGACACAAGGATCATATCTATGTGGAAGACCTAGGTGCAAAACCTGCCCAATCCACCCACCCAGCACTCCCTATTCCAGTCCTGTCATAGGTTTATCCAACACTATCAGGGACTGGACCACCTGTGAAAGCAGCCACATCATTTACCAGCTCTGCTGCAGTCATTGGACACCTTTCTATATTGGAATGACTACCATATCAGCTGTCCACCAGGAATGGCCACTGCAAAACTGTGACCAAGAGCAAAGTAGACCACCCTATGGAACAGCATGCAACTGTAAATAACACACTTCATTTCAGTGGCTGGTTCACTACACAAACCACCTTACAACAACAAATTCTCCGCTCCCACAATTATCCTGGACTCAAACTATGGTAACATACTGCTCTCACACCCTCCACCCAACAGCTTCTACCCACTCTGCCCTATTATCTCCTCCCCATCCTCATCTCCCACCATGTTTATTTGCAGCCTTCTGCCAATGTCCCTGTCCGTCTTTCACCGCTCCTCTCCTTTTTGCTTATTTTTCCCCCATCTCCCTGCCCCATAACTTCCTGACACTGCACTTGTTGGCAGTCTAATCACTGTACACTCCACCAGACAATGTTCATCTCTCTCCCCACCTGTACACTACTATCCATGCCCCTTCCGCTTCCTCTTCCCCTTTCCCTCCAGATTCTGCTTGCATCCCACATGATGTTGCAATGCTGGAGGTGTGTGCATGAGGCGCTTGCGCCCCCCCCCCTCTCCCCGTGTGTGTGTGTGTGTGTGTGTGTGTGTGTGTGTGTGTGTGTGTGTGTGTGTGTGTGTGTGTGTGTGTGTGTGTGTGTGTGTTTTTACTGAGAAAAGCTGTGGCAGAAACCTATATGTGAAGGTCTTTTAATTGTGCCTGTCTGCAACTTGACGTGTCATCTTTATGGTAAGTAGCGATCTGTCTTTTCCTACATTGCTGTCCTTTCCTATTTTCCAACATTGAAGACATCAATTATAAATTCATTGATCATAGTGCATTAATGTTTTGGTGATAAATTGCCAGTTTTTGTTGCACTGTTTTATCTTCAAAAAGAAATTTCAATTGAAGCTCTGGGCAAATTATTTTTCACTACCCATTCCTCAGGTTGATCAGTTTCTACACACTGAAAGATGAGGAAGGAGTAGTTTTGTCTTTTTTTTTTTTCCACCAGCCAATTGTCCAGTATAGTCTTGTCTGTACCCATTCTTACAATTTTCTTGTGTTGTGATGCACTCTTTGTTCGAATCTAATGTTACTAGATGATTTTTCCCATCCCAGTTGAGAAAGGTTATTTATAACTTGTTCAGAAACTGGACTGCAGTTGTAAGAGAGCTGAATAACATGAAAAAGAAGGTGAGAGATACAGCTATAGTCTATCCAGTGTCTACATGAGCAACTAGAAAAGAAAACTGACAAGGGTACCACATAGAAATTGGATTTTTGTAATTTTTTGTATATCTACTGACATGAAAATCAACTTTGAAATTTCCGGTTACATTTAACTCACTAGATGTAGGCTGAATTTTTGCCAGGCAGTGTGGCTCTTTGGTAGTGTGTTCACCTACCACAGGGGCAGCCTGGCTTTGATTCCCAGATAGTGCATATTTTTAAAGTATTTTAAGATGGAAAAAATGTAATTTTAAAAGAATTTAAACAGTCTTTGTTAATGATCTTTTATAAATGATTGGTAATTAAGAATTTCTATTTGCAAAAAAATTGAAATTTTGTTTACAGTATGTAATTAGACATGAGGAGACGTGCGTTTCTCATAGTGAATGACACTTAGATATGTGTTAATTAGCATATATTTTGTGTTAGTATTCGAACTGAAGGGGGAGGGGGAAGAGACTCAAATTGAATATTACATTTCGAGTGCTACCACTTTTTTAAAAAAATTGCACATCCAGTCACTTTCTGAGTTTATGATAAGATTTATTTCATGTACCAGTAACTAATTTCAAGCCACTGCAGGCTTGTCTTCGGGTGGAGGTGTTACAGGAACATTGTTCTTCGGGACCTGTACAGCTAGAATGCTGTGGTTGTGGTGCTGTTGGAAATGACGGAATTTAGTTACTAGTAATGAAAATGTCATATTTTCTGTACTTGCATTACACTGCCACATGATATTCGTGGAAAGTCTGTTCTTATAATTTTTTCCGTTAGTACATATATTATGCTCCATGGAAATGCTTATAGAACATGCACCGTTGTTTAAAAATTTCTGTTGGCCAGAAATAAAATCCAGGCCACCCACATGGCAAGAGAACATTCTATAACAGCCATTCCTGCTGTCAAAAAGACCGGTGTAGATGTAAAGATCTAGAAATACTCAGAAAACTTCAAATTTGGTTTTGTTTAGAATTTTTTTAGAGTTGCGCTGCATCATCAGCAGACAACGTAAGACCGCAGTTGAGATTGTCTCCTAAATTGTTCATATAAATAAGGAACAGCAGAGGGCCTATAACACTGCCTTGGGGAACGCCAGAAATCACTTCTGTTTTATGTGAAGACTATTCATCAATTGCTACGAACTGTGACCTCTCTCTGAGAGGAAATCATGAATCCAGTCAAATAATTGAGATGATATTCCATAATCACGCAATTTGACTACAGGCCGCTTGTGACGTACAATGTCAGAAGCCTTCTGGAAATGTAGAAATACAGAATCAATGTGAAATCTCTTGTCGATAGCACTCAGCAAGTCCGATTAAAATACACAAATGTATCACAATAAAACCCACAAATTTGAGGTGGCCCTGTCAGAAGCTTTATAACATCCACACACAAATCTGAGTAACTAGGCGCAAAGGATGAGGAATTAAAATGAGAAAATGTCAAAACACACTGAAGTACAATGAGATTAAGTTCAGCCACATATTATGAACGTAGGAGCAGAGGTTGAATGACAAAGCTTACTTCATTATGATTTGTGAGGTCACAATATTGGGTGCTCACTGTACAAATGATATTCTTGGTCTGTAGCAGCCAGTGGGACTACTGCAAGCTTGTGAATGCAAATCGTGCTGATGTACACAGTTGGCCTTAATACACAGCCAAAGGAAATTCACATTTTTGGGCATTTTCTACATTAACCAAGTAGAGAATGTGAAAATTTCTCTGACCACCCCTCCATTTTACGGTCCTTCATGTAACAATCTTTCGATGATACTCTTTAGCTGGCAAAAATTATTCTAATTGCATAAAATAACCAATTTAGTTTTGAGTTGTTAGTTAAAGATTTACCTAGACTCAGATGATTATGAAAGAGTTTGAAATTTTGTAGGCAACTAAAATTTGTGGTTGGAATTGTCAGATTAATTTTATTTTGCTCTCTTTGTGATGGCAATTGGCCTGTGCAGCAATTTTGAAAGCATTCTTGGCATTGTATGGCCTCAGAAAGAATCTTGCATTACAGTGTTCTAGAAATTTCCATGAATTTCTAGGAATGTTCTGGTATTGGAAATTGTGGGTGCTTTCTTCTACATATTTCCTTCTGTAAATGCATTATAAACCAAAGTTTGATGTGTGTGAGTCAATATTATTTTAGCAGCATATAAAAATGGATCAGTTATCAGTAAAATGGCAGACAGTCTCAAGCAATATCACAGAAATAAGACAACACAAAGAAACAAAACAGAAAAAGAAAGAGAAAGATTACTTACTATAATTCAATGAATGCAATGCATAAGGGAAACTTGAAGTGAATAACAATATGAAAATATCGGAGAAGCAGCAAGAATTAGTGTGCTCAGATGAAAACAGAGTATCTAGTAAACAGCGGCTATTATGGAGGGAAAGAAACAGAGAAAGAATGAATGCTCTTCACAAATATTGACAAGTGGAAGTGTACGGGAATTGTGATTTAAAACTTGCAACATTCCGTTATGCTCCTATGAAAGAATACAGCCAACATTTATTTATTTATTTATTTATTTATTTATTTATTGTTCCGTGGGACCAAATTAAGGAGAAATCTCCATGGTCATGGAACGAGTCAATACATGAAATTATAACACGATATTAGAAACAGATAAAATGAAATATAGAAAAAAAAAAACATATTCAGGTGACAAGTAATAAGTTTAAATGAAGACAATCAACAATGTAACACTGGAATTTGCTTAATTTTTTAGCTCTTCCAGGAG
This sequence comes from Schistocerca nitens, assembly GCF_023898315.1. Taxonomy (NCBI): domain Eukaryota; kingdom Metazoa; phylum Arthropoda; class Insecta; order Orthoptera; family Acrididae; genus Schistocerca; species Schistocerca nitens. Next base: position 496,919,583 of record NC_064622.1, read on the forward strand.
CTCCTCGACAGAATAGAAGGAGTGAGCCATGAGGAAACTCTTCAGTTTAGACTTAAAAGAGTTTGGGCTACTGCTAAGATTTTTTAGTTCTTGTGGTAGCTTATTGAAAATGGATGCAGCAGAATACTGCACTCCTTTCTGCACAAGAGTCAAGGAACTGCATTCTACATGCAGATTTGATTTCTGCCTAGTATTAACTGAGTGAAAGCTGCTAACTCTTGGGAATAGGCTAATATTGCTAACAACAAACGACATTAAAGAAAATATATACTGTGAGGGCAATGTCAGAATTCCCAGATTTTTGAATAGGGGTCGACAAGAGGTTCTCGAACTTACACCACATATAGCTCGAACAGCCCGTTTTTGAGCCAAAAATACCCTTTTTGAATCAGAAGAATTACCCCAAAAAATAATACCATACGACATAAGCATATGAAAATATGCGAAGTAGACTACTTTTCGTGTTGAAGTGTCACTTATTTCAGATACTGTTCTAATGGTAAATAAAGCAGCATTTAGTTTCTGAACAAGATCCTGAACATGGGCTTTCCACAACAGCTTACTATCTATCCGTACGCCTAGGAACTTGAACTGTTCCGTCTCGCTTATAACATGCCCATTCTGTCTGATTAAAATGTCAGTTCTTGTTGAATTGTGAGTTAGAAACTGTAAAAACTGAGTCTTACTGTGATTTAGCATCAAATTATTTTCCACAAGCCACGAACTTATTTCATGAACTAAATTATTTGTTACTGTTTCAATATTACACACAAGATCCTTCACTATCAAGCTGGTGTCATCAGCAAACAGAAATATTTTTGAATCACCTGTAATACTAGAAGGCATATCATTTATATAAATAAGAAACAGCAGTGGCCCCAGCACCGACCCTTGGGGAACGCCCCACTTAACAGTGCCCCATTGGGACTGAACATCACTACCACTCTCAATATTGCGGAGAATTACCCTCTGCTTTCTGTTCTTAAAGTAAGAGGCGAACCAATTGTAAGCTACTCCCCTTACTCCATAATGGTCCAACTTCTGCAGTAATATTTTGTGGTCAACACAGTCAAAAGCCTTCGTTAAATCAAAGAAAACACCTAGCGTTCGCAACCTTTTATTTAATCCGTCGAAAACCTCACAGAGAAAAGAGAATATAGCATTTTCAGTTGTTAAACCATTTCTAAAACCAAACTGAACATTTGACAGCAAATTATGTGAATTTAAATGCTCCAGTAACCTTGTATATACAACCTTCTCGATAACTTTAGCAAACACCGATGGCATAGAAATAGGTCTAAAATTGTCAACATTATCAATGTCTCCCTTTTTATAAAGTGGCTTCACTACCGAGTATTTTAATCGATCAGGAAACCGACCACTCCTAAAGGAAAAGTTACAGATATGGCTAAGTACTGGGCTAACATACATAGAACAATACTTCAGTATTCTGCTAGATACCCCGTCATATCCATGAGAGTTCTTGGTCTTTAGTGATTTAATTATTAACTCAATCTCCCTCTTGTCAGTATCATGGAGGAGCATTTCAGGTAACAGTCTCGGAACACTTTTTTCTAAGAGCGCTATATGATTCCCTGTTGGAATTAGGTTTCTATTTAGTTCACCTGCTATATTCAGAAAGTGATTATTAAATACTGTACATATATGCGACTTACCAGTAACACGGACATTCCCACTACGCACTGATTCTATATCCTCGACCTGTCTCTGCAGACCAGCAACTTCCTTTACGACTGACCATATGGTTTTAATTTTATCCTGAGACTTAACTATTCTATCTGCATACCACATACTTTTTGCCTTCCTAATAACATTTTTAAGCACCTTACAATACTGTTTGTAATGGGCTGCTGCATTTAGATTTTGACTGTTTCTAACGTTTTGATATAATTGCCACTTTGTTCTACAAGATATTCTTATCCCTCTAGTCAGCCACCCAGGCTGCCTGTTTGTGCTAGTACCCTGTTTTAAACGTTCTAACGGAAAGCAACTTTCAAAGAGCATGAGAAAGGTCTTTAGAAAAGCATTATATTTATCGTTTACTGTCTCAGCGCTATAAACATCTTGCCACTCTTGTTCCTTTATAAGGTTTACAAAGGTCTCTACAGCAACCGGATCAGCTTTCCTGAACAGCTGATGACTATATTTAACACGAGTTGCAGCATAAAAATCTTTTAAAGTTAAAATTTGCGCATCATGATCTGAAAGGCCATTCACCTTTTTTCTAACAGAATGCCCTTCTAGTAATGAGGAATGAACAAAAATGTTGTCTATGGTTGTTCTACTGTTCCCTTGCACTCTCGTTGGAAAGAATATGGTTTGCATAAGATTATATGAATTAAAGAGGTCTACCAGCATCCTCTTCCTTGCACAATCACTTATACAATTAATATTGAAGTCACCACATATAACTAACTTTTTGTATTTCCTATAAAGTGAACCAAGAACCTCCTCTAGCTTTAGCAAAAATGCTGTGAAATCGGAGTCTGGGGATCTATAAATAACAACAGTTACAAGTTTAACTCCGTTAAATTTAACCACACCTGCACAACATTCAAACACCTTTTCAGTGCAGTATTTTGAAACATCAATTGACTCAAATGCGGTGCCGTTTTTCACATACATGGCTACTCCCCCACACCGCAAAGAGCTCCTCGAAAAGCAGCCAGCCAACCTGTATCCTGGTAAAGGAAGCCTCTGAATTATCTCCTTATTTAAGAAGTGTTCAGATATACCAATAATTTCAGAGTCAACATCTATAAGCAGTTCACTAACTTTATCCCTAATACCTTGTATATTTTGATGAAATATACTAATTCCCTCATTACTCGGATACCTAAGCTTTGTCAAAAGTGATTCCCTTGTTAGAGAGACTTCCCTTAAGCAGGAATACCTATCAGCTGACTTCAATCTAAAAAAGATGCAGCTCTAACACACACTACTGCAGGAATTTTCCCATGAGTGATCCCACCAACCCCACCTATGCTGTCACCTATAAGCTTTGCCAACCTCCCCTTCCCATCATCTTCCAAATATTGACAAGACATGTGGATGGCTGTGCCATAAATGAATGATTGGTTTCATAATAACAAATATAATTAAGTAAGTAAGTAATAACAAAAATAGCATTTATTTAATAGTAAACATAAACTCTGTGTGGACGAAGCTGACAAGTGCAGCTAGTGTCTGTAAATGGTGTGACATTCAGTGATAATAACTGGTTCTGTTCATGGGGTACAGTATGTGAGACTAAAATTTGCTGTTTGTTCATGAAAATTAGTGTGACATTTGACAATTACCATTCAACCTGTGACATTTCAGAGGTTACATCAGTTGCACAGAAAACTACTTTAAATTCGATGATTCACCCGTTGCAGATCAAAACATTTAGTAGTTGAACCTCAAATACCATCTTACCCTTTCTATTCACGTGTGCCCTACCTGTTTCTTCCTTGTAATACAGCATATCCATGAAGGTCTGATAAATGCTGAGCATTTTCTAATGTCTCTTTTATGTTTCATTTAGGAGGTGAGTGAGTCTCAAATGGACACCAGCTCAGCCTATATGTTGTTCTACGAGCGAGAGGGGTTGGACCAGCAGCAGTACATGCCTAGTGTTGTCGGCAAGGCACCCGACACACGTGATCTCGATGATGAGTTCGATTCGGATCTTAAGAAACTCTGCTGCCTCATGTGAGTCAGTGAGGTTTTGCCCTGTGACATATCTCATTGGTCTCGTGTGAATATTTATCTTCTCATAACTGTGGTAAAAGCTAAAGTATTGTAAATTATTTGTTATTTTGTGTGTGTTGTGTAAATGTATGGTGAAATGTGTCACTCGAATGCATGCAAAATGTGTTAAAAGTGAGTGCCATGTGAAGATTGCTTTTATTGTAAATTGTTGATCAGTGTGAATAAGTTGCTCTTCTGTTTCATTCAAAGTATTTATAGACTTTTGTAGTCTTAATATAAGGCAATATTTTGCCCCCTTTAAAATCAAAAGAAGTTAATGCAGAGAAGACAGATGTATCATACAAAGAAAATTCATACCTGATGACACTTTTGTGCTTTGTAATCAATGTCAATCTATCTGCTTTAAAGAATGTTTATATGTATTTTTGTACACTAATATACCCAATACCATTATGCCATATCTGTCCATAGTACTCAATCATCTCAGGTTCTCACAATTTAAGCTATGTATTTAGTTTATAGGAAAAATTAATTTTGTTTACCAGCTGTCTTCATAACAGATGTCATCTTCAGCAATATATGATTAGTTTTTCAGTACACAGAATTGTTTTGCCTTTTGTACCATACACCTTTTGTTTTATGTGGTGTTGTACAAGAAACAGTATATGTGGCATAAGACTGATAGCCCAGTTCATTTTTATTAGATATATGTTCCTTGTGGGAGGGTACATGTGCTGACGTCCCCAATTCTACAAGTTTATATTGCTAATACCATTAGATCAGTGGAATTCATAACATTATTCCTTGAAATCCATTTGCCTGTCTATAATGTCTCTATTTTATTGACATCAGTTCTTCAATTTTGTGCACTTTGCGGTAGAATCTAAAGAAGAAAGATGAGAAAAATCTTACATTTCTTTAAGGGGTCTATCATGCCCAAAATATTCTGTGAAGTATGCAAGCATAATGTTATTAGTAATGTGTATAGTGTATATTTTGAACAAAACATTATTTTAATATCATTACCTGCACTGCAGTTTTTTGTCAAAGGGTGTTCTTCATTAAAGTATTCACAGTCAGTTTATTTGCATGTGATGTGGAAGAGCCATTAAGAAACCAAAGAGGAGATTATATTTTATATTTTCTTTCATGTTTTTAGTTTATATATAAGATATTTAAAATCACCATGATTGCAGTGAATTCTGTACAAAGTATGTGATTGCCCTTGTTTAAATGGGACACAGATATTTAATTTTTGTATGTTGTGTTTCCATACACACGTTTTATCAGCATACCCTGCATTTTCTTGTGTTAATATTATTTTTGTAATTTAAATTAACCTCTTTTCCTCCCTTCACATGACAGTTTAAGTAAATTATAATTTTCTGTAAGTGTGCATTGATTAGACTTACAAAAGAACAGTACCCATGTAATCAATGCGTGGTAACACTTTCCCGGCAGTTTTGTTAATTGAAACATCAAATATTACAGTTTTTCAGAATGAAGTTTGCTTAGCAAGTCATTCTCCAGGAATCCAAATTTTGTCATTGGTGGATAATCATCTATTAGTAAGCCCTTTCACAGGACCATCAATACAGTTAAAGTTCATAACAATGAATATGTTACTACCCTATGCTGCATTGTGTGTTTTCTGGTGCACTTTTAATATATTTTATTATGCCTGTACTATTGTTTTTAGTGCCATTTCCATACACATTTCATAGTGTTTCTTTTTTATAGAAAAATGTCTGTAAGAAATTTTTATATGATCATTATTTACCTTTCCGCATAAAATTTAGTCCTCAGGTTCTTGCTGTTTCTTCTGTAAGACAAACAACTCATTATTACCTTTAGTCAGTAGCATTATTCTCAGCAGAATGTAGCTGTATTTTCCATTTACCATGTAGTTAAAGCAACACTAGTCAGTAAATGTTATTATGAACATATTAAATTCACAAAAACTACATTATTTCTGTACCTTGTGATCCCTTTCAGAAGTCTGAAGAAATAAATTGTGTGTTATTCTTTTAATTATGTATGGAAAAATATTAATTTAACATTTGACATGTGCAAGTCATTTAGATGTCTCATACAAGTTTATAAATGTGTGTTGTATATAAAATTGTTGCACATTTCACTGTTATGTAAATGATAATGAAAATAATAATAATAATAGTTATAGTAGTACTGCTAATGTTCTGCCTTGATATTGCACACCTGTGTTAGATATTGATGAGAGATTATTAATACAGAAGATAAAATGAAGATAATATGTGTGGATAAAAATACCAGGGAGCAATTCAGCCTAATTGTTGATTTTTGCAAAATATATATGAATTCCAGAGATTACACTATTGGTGATAATTTAAAAAAAAATTTGTTACTGTAAAGAATATGTTTATTGCATCTTTATACATAATTTGTAAATATACAGAGATATTATTGTTTTATCATATATCAGTGTGTGAGCTTTAATAGAAAATAAAGTGTTGCCTTATTGTTTAGTGTGTAGGTGTGGCAGTATTATGCCAGCTGTGAAAATGTAAATTAGCAGATGACGAGTGAGTGTGAGTGAGTATGTCTCCCATATTCATTTTCGTGAAAAAGGTGTATTTTCGTAGTAAACTATTACAAGTATTATTAATTGAATAAATCGAATGAAAACTATATAATTTAAATGTATGTTTGATAGTTTTTAAGCTTTAATGGTGTTTATGAAAGAAGATGAATCAGACATTATTTTATCTGTTGAGATAGAAATAAAAATATGTATAGCCACTTTTTGAATAGAAATTCATTCTTTAGTATGGCTATTTTCAGTGAGCATTGTTATCTCCCCTTAGAATACATGTAATAATGATTCTGGTGTTGTATATTCTGTAGTTTTTAAAGTGCTCCTTCTGAGTTGTGTTGAACCACTATAAATGGTAAGTAACTTGTGTAACAATTAGGCTGGATAATAAAAAATTTAAGATGAGAGAAGAGCGAGTTGCTACAAAATATTTGGCTTCACTTTTATGTGATAAGTGGTCCACCTCCGTAGCAGAGTGGTCACCCTTACCAAATGCCATGCAGAGGACCCAGGATCAATTTCCGGTACTGCCAGGGATGTTTCTTCAGTGGGAGGACTGGAATGGGATCGCAGCCTCGTAATGCGTTGATGAACTAAGTGACTGAGCAGCAGCAGCAGCAGCTTCTGCTCACAAAAACTAACAATGGCCGGGAGAGTTTTGTGCTGATCCCACGCTCCCCGTACCACATCCAATTATGCCACTGGCAGAGGATGATGTGGCGGTCGTTCAGTACCGTTGGGCCCGCTAGGGCCTATGGATAGAGTATACATTATGTGCTGAATTAGTGTGAAAATAATGCACAACTTTTTTTTGTGTGTAAACTTAAAATCATTGTGGCTCACACAATTATACATTTGTTAATATCTGCTACTCTTGTTAATAGTTCAAATGTCATCCTGTCTTTCTCATGGCTGAAATTTTACAGACTTGAAAAATGATCTTTTAATGTTATTACACAGAGTGCCACACACTGAATTTGTTCTGAAAGTATCTGTGTAGTTTATGATCTGTGTGCATTAAACAAAACTTTGTTTCCCTTTTTTAATATTGCTTTCTATATTTGATATGGGTAAGATGTTAGACATTCTGCATCAAGAAAAATTATTGATTTCCAGGACTTAATTGTATAATACTTTTCAGATTAAATATCTAATGGTTATTCTGGCTCTACAGTCCATTCTCATGAAACACTGATTTTGTGCAGTAAAACCTGCATGTTTTGTGCGGATGGATTGAAAAAGGAAGGTGTGGCCACTGGGAAGCTGCAGTATGAATAGTTTTGATATCATCATCATCATCAGCATCATCTGGTTGGTGCAGTAAAGTCATACTGGATAACTGTGGCAAATAGCTGACAACTCAGCTTTTGAAGAGAGTAAGGAGCAAACAACTAAGTGGGCAACAGCATGTTGTTCTTATGAAGAACAGTAACAGTTCAATTTAACTGTCATTGGTAGGCTTGCTGGCCTAGTGTGGGTAGCCCATCATCTGCAGTCATTACAGTTAGCTGATTAGACTAAATTATCCTGACTGTATGATGATTATCCTGATGTTATAAAAAATAGTCACTAGGAAAAAAGTTCAGTCATATTGCAGCTTTTGGGCACCCGTGTCTTCCTTTTTCAAATAATCAGAAAAGTTGATAATAGCAGTTGCACAGAGGAATAAATTCCTATTCAAATAACTACTGGCAATGTTTTTATTTCTATCTGTATATGAAAATACATAGTTCACCATCCCCATCAATGTATTTACAGATGTTATCCTGTATGCTATACTCTTTAATAAAGTATATGCCAACTTCAGAAAATGAATATGACACTGGAAAAGCTTGTTACATTTTCTTCTGACTGACAATTACATTTTGTACAATGCTTAATTATTGTACAGTAGTGCAGCATTCTAGCAAGATACATTCCCTTTATAATTCAAATTTGTTTGTAAAAAAACCCTAAGTATTGACAATTAGAAATGAAATGTAGAAAATGTATGTTGCATTCCATATGCACATGTAAGTATTTTAAAGTGTATTTTATACAGTTTGAGTTATCATTCATTAAGATATTACTTTCAAATCTGTGACTGTGCTTGGATATATCCTTAATATTTTGTATCAAGAAATGTTTTTAAATGTGCAGGGACGGAATTGTTTCAAACTTAAAACTAAGATATATTGTGATATCAACTAGAAACCTTAATTCGTGTTTAGCATCTCCTAGTCTTATGCTATAATATTTTCTGGAACCTGTCAATATAGGGAATATATTCATCTGTTGGATTACAGGCATGATATATTATTCAATGATTTTATGGCTTTTGTAGAAAGATTATATCATTTTGAAATTGTTAAATCTACTGCAGTCAAAGAATGATAATCCAGAAATGGAAATGGTCATACCTGTATATACTATATTACTTCCTGTGTTACTTGTTATCAGATTTATGTATACCTGTTGATTGAATAGAATGCATAGTAAACAGGAAATGATTTGTGCCATTGTCAGGGAGGAGTAGCTATGCACCTCCCTTTCATTACAGTATTCCTGAAAATATTCAGTTAATAAAAGATGAAATAAAATTGAATCTGGACTAATTTCTGAAATGCCATCCTCCTAGCTTGGCTATCTCTCTCTCTCTCTCTCTCTCTCTCTCTCTCTCTCTCTCTCTCTCTCTCTCTCTCTCTCTGTGTGTGTGTGTGTGTGTGTGTGTGTGTGTGTGTGTGTGTGTGTGTGTGTTTTTTTTTATATTCCAATAAAGGCTTATCTGACCGAAGGCTTACTTGTTTGTTTGACAGTCTTTTTGTTTTGCCTCTCTGCGACAGCATCTCTGCTCTCTGCTGCATCGTGAGTAGCAGCTCCCTCATAACTGTATGTGCCATATATATTTTTTTTCGGCACCTTTTCAGAACTTATAAGTGGCACTACATTTTACATAATTTATGAAGGGAATAATGGACTATTTTTCATATATCTACTTACTGAGGAAGTATGAGGACACTGAGATTCTCATTTGATATTTTCATTTCTTCCCATATTCTTTTTATATGGATCTTCAGATTATGTGAAACCCGCTTACTTAATGCCTTTGCCTTCAAATCCTTCTAAATTTAACACATTCCTTGTCAAAATGTGTTTTACTACTGCTGCTTCGTCTGCTTTTGTCTTGTCTTTTATTATTATTATTATTATTATTATTATTATTATTATTCACTAACTTCCAGCATTCTGGAAGGCATCATTATGAACTATTCTGGTTTACCAAATTATGCAGTAAATTGCAGTGAACTGTCAAAAGTTGCAATATTAATTTCCTTTATTACTTGATGGCAAGTTTTGAGGCTAAGCTCTTTATTAAATCATCCAATAAGCTATACAATAACATACATACAACAGCCACTTATTTTATTATGAAGCAGTACAGGACTGAACTTGATTTACATAACAAATACCATTAGCTATTGTTTAAGAATAAAGGAGATGACTCACTGAAAGGCAGAAGTGCTGCACTGTCGAAAGGCACACAAACAAGTACTGGAGAACGAGAGCACTTGGAGATTTGCAACAAACTTATATAATTTTGAACCTGTACAAAACTTTTTCTCACTGACGACCCCATAAAAAATGAAAAGAAAATGTGTGTTGATTACTATGTTGCTGTTCATACAGTAAAACTGCCACATGAAGCATGGCATTTTAATTTATTATTCCTTTACTACTCGCTGTATTCATGACACATTTTGCAGACAGTATTCACATATACCACTGAATGTACCAGAAAAATTACATCATTGTACGACACGCAGTTCAAGAAATATGTCAAATACTGAGATGTGTGACAAACTACCACATCATGCATGTTTTAATTTATTACATCTTTGCTACTAATTCTATTCACAACACACTTCGCAGACAGTAAGAATATGTGCCACTGAACATGCAAAATTATATCATTGTACAGCACATTGTTCAGGAGATACATCAAAATAAACATTAAGCTGTGTGGAAACGAAACTGCAGTGTGAAATTCAGTAGCCATGCAGGTGATGTTTGTGTACAAAAATAATGTGAAAAATGTTAAATATGTGTGAAAGTATTTGACATTTGTCTATGTGAGCAAAGACACTGTTAAAAAAGTTAAACCTAAACCCCTGCAATGATTCCAGTCAAATTTGGTTCACATATTAGGGCAATCTCCAAAGAAATACTGTAGGGGTAAGAATCACCAGCCTCCTATTGGGGTAAGTGGGAGAACGTGGAGAGAAGGGAGGATGAGGAGTTGGACAGAGATAGGGGAGGGGAAATGGACAGAGACAGATGAGAGGAAGAGTTGAACAGAGATAGGGAAAGGGAAATGGACAGAGAAAGAGAAGAGGAGATGATGGACACAGAAAAGAAAGTGGAGGAGATGAACAAGGAGTGGCACAGAGAGGGGGGGGGGGGGGAGATAGAGAGAGGGAAGGGGGGGATAGAGAGAGGAGGGAGGAGAAGTGGTTAGGGAGAGTGGTCATGGGTTGAGAGATGGGGAGGACAAGATGGACAGACAGAGGAGGGAGGAAAACATGGATTAACAGAAGATTGTAATAACCAAACACCCATGCAATGCCCATTTCCTCAGCTAGCTGTAAAAGTTTTTATTTGATATGCCCTTTACATTTTGTATTACCTTTCATTCATGACAGATTTTTCTTAACGGTCTCCTTGTATTTTCTCTCCTAGATATATGAACTTACATATGCTTTCTATTTGATCAATGTCTGCATTTTTATGTTAGTGATGAATTTGGTTTTCTCTGCAGTGGTGGTGGTGGTGGTGGTAATCATTGCTTGGCTGCAGAAGGTGCTGCTACTAGGAACTGGAAAGAGTACACTTAACACGTTTGCTGTGCACATCAGTGCAAGCCACTAAACACATTCAAGTATCACCTTTACTGAATCATGTGATGAGGTCTGTGTGCTGTCTAGTGTATTATTCCAAATAATTTCAGAAACAAATCTGATTTATCACAAAAGCAAAGAAAATAAAATTTAAACTAAAAATAAATCTGCATTGTTGCTGAAGAATATGCACTGGCTTCAGAAACTTGGAAATGGTTATTAAATATGTAGAGGAACAAACATTATATATATGAAAGGATAAATCTCTCTGGAAATGTTAGAATTGCCGTTATAATACAAAATGTATGATAATGTTGTCTAAGTGTAGAGTAGCTGAAAAAGAATCTAGGATTGCATGGGCAAGCTCTGACTCCTGTGTAGTGTCAGTACATCTACATACATGTTCCGCAAGCCACCATACGATGCTTGGCAGAGGAAACAACTGTGTACATATTTCATATGAGCCTTGATTTTTCACATTTTGTCTTTGCTGTCTTTATGTGAAACAGACATTGGTGGTTGTAGGGTTGTTCAGTAATCTGCCCCAAATGTCAACTCTCTAAACTTTCTCAATATAGTGTTTTGCAGAAAGAACATTACCTTTCCTCCAGGGATTCCCATTTGAGTTTGTGTAGCATTTCCATAATATTTGCATGTTGATCGAACCTACCCTGAGTTGGTTTGATATCCTCCATTAATTGTGTGGCTATTTCATCATCAGTTACTTAACCAACATCACAGACCTGTCAGACATGTAAATTTGTATCTAACAGGCATGTAGCAACAGCATTTGAGAATTAAAGATGCTTATACTTATTTACAAGTCTAATTCTAGTAACCAAAATGTGGCAAATACGTGCAGTGGGAAAGTATTACAGTTGCTAATAGACTAGTGCCCAATACCATAATTGTACACCACATTTCAAGACGAAAATCTGAATTACAATCACCAGTGCCATTTAGTGGATCTAAGACACAGTCAGCAGGCTCAAGCACACTCTCTCAGTTTGAGTTAGAGTTTCACATTACCACAAATTCACTACAGTTATATGAATGAATAATTGGGGTGAAACGGTTGGGATGGGAAGTAAATAATGACTTCTATCCACCCAGGGCCTTGGAATGGTGAGAGTTGAACATTTGTGCCAGGCTGGGACTAGAGTCCAGATGCATCATTTCTCTAGAACGGCTGCCTTAACCGCTTCAGCTATTCTGACACACTTTCTATCAGATTCATATTCCTGCTCACTGCACCACAATGACCCCCACACATTAACCTCCTACTCGCAGATTTCTGATTCCCATAGGAGATCAGGCATTGGTTGTGCATCTGCACTGAAACTTTGTCATCAAACAGCCATTGCACCCATACAATTATAGATATGAGTGGTGTCTGTTTTGTCAGAGATATCTGGGGTTAATGGGAGGGGATCATTGTGGTGCTTTGTGCAGGAAATTGGAAATCTGAATCTGAAGAAAAGCTTGTCTGGATGGCTGAGGCACTTAAGGTAAACATTCTGCTGAAGCGGAGCATTTGGGTTCAAGTTCAATCCAGCACAAATTTTCAACTATCATTGCTGCATTGCCACAATGCTCTCTGGGGCTGAAAGTCATTATTTCCTTCCTATCCCTTTCCCTTTTCATCCCGTCTCGTTTCCTTTCCATTCCTATGACCCCAATTATTCATATGCATGCCCCAGCTATTTCATCGTGAGTGGTATTCGCACATACCATTTGCTGTGTCTAGACAAGACAGTCTAGACACAAGGGAGGTAGCCGAAAGGGCACGCGTCAATTCAAGCCGTCTTGCGTTAAGTCTGGAACAGGATACGTTATGAATGCTATAAAGAAAAGAACGGAGCTTCTCGTATACTTAACTTTTATTCACTTCTGTGGTACATCACTCTTGATAATACAAGTGAGACTCTCTCCAGATATGGTTAATGGCGCCTTGCTAGGTCGTAGCCATGGACTTAGCTGAAGGCTATTCTAATGGTCTCTTGGCAAATGAGAGAAAGGCTTCGTACGTGTAGTCGCTAGCAATGTCGTCCGTACAACTGGGGCGAGTGCTAGTAAGTCTCTCGAGACCTGCCGTGTGGTGGCGCTCGATCTGCGATCCTGACAGAGGCGACACGCGGGTCCGACATGTACTAATGGACCGCGGCCGATTTAAGCTACCACCTAGCAAGTGTGGTGTCTGGCGGTGACACCACACCATTCATATCTATAGTTATATGAATTACATACGGTTCGGCCCACAGGCGATCGGCAGCTGGTGGCTGTAGCAGTAGGCTGCAGTAGCAGTAGCAGTAGGCTGCAGTAGCAGTATCTATGCTATTCCCTTTACAGTACACAACAGCTCCCCATCCAAACAATTTTGACGTGCTGAGCATTGTACTGAGCTCAATGAAATTTTGTGCAAAGCCTCCTTTTCAGGTGTGGTATTGTGCTTTTGAAACAAATATTGTGCTGACAACACTGAATTTTGCATTGGAAAAAGTGAATGTAGTACCAAAATTTATGAGATTTATACCTAAAGAAGTGTAAACTTACTGTCCAAGAGTGATGTTATGCTTCCTACAGGGAATCTTGTACTGACAGTCACTAACTCACTATGTGTTTTACAGTGCATACTTAACATAAGACGTCTCCATAGGATTTCTAAATGGCACCACATGGCATACAACAGCAAGTCATTGAATTTTCAATTAAATTTTATGGTGAAATTAATGAATAACACTTCAAAATCAATGAAATTTCCACCTAAATAAGAGTTACAACACTGAATTTTGCCTTGTTGGTCCACCTCTTTTTGCACTTTATGCAATGTCATGATTCTGTGTTATATGGATTGGACAAGCTCTGGATAGGCTGAACAGGATGGAATACGTGTTTTTGTTGTTCTGTCTCCAGAAAGGACAAAAGATGTTTTTAAAAACTCAACAGCCAACTAGCACCAGCGATATTGAACTTTGGTTGTGTGCATCTGCTTAATGGTACTTTGCTCAGTACATTTTACATCTCTATTATAATTTTGAATTCACAGAATGCATGTAGTTCTGACCTATGGTAGTACTATCCATTGAATTATCACATTTAGGTGATCTGATTTCTACTATACATCCAAAAACACTACAACTAGGGAACTAAAGTGTTTCACACAGATTTTATGAATAGTGGTACTGGTGATAATAATAGCTTGATAACGTTGAAAGACATCAGGCTTTTTGCCAGCCAACTTTCATATTTATGTAATATTGTTTTATTATATTGCTCATGTAGCATTTTTATTAATTCATTCATCATTGGTCTGCAATTGTAGTGGTGAGTGTATTGGATCGGCAATTACATGTTTCTTATACTAACTGGTGGTGGCAGAGTCTGAATTTCCTCGCATGTGAGTTGCATAGATGGAGGCTAGGCTGATGTTGCTTGCTGTGGAAGAAAACAGAAATCTTGCTGGCAGCCACTTTGTGAAGAGTCTCAAGCAGGTACCGTAGAGCTGTGTCGAAGAGGAGCCAGACGATCCTCAGTGTCCTGAAATACACTGTTCTGATCTCCTGTGTGTGTGGAGGTAGGTGACTTCACAGCACCAGGGTGAAGTAATGCAAGAGGGGTGGTGTTAGGAAGCTGAGCAGCTAAACTCACTTGGGGGAAAAAAGTACATAGGTGGCTGCAAATGACCACATAGTCCTAGGCCCAGTACATTGACTTCTGTAAGTCAGGCCTGGGTGAGAAGCGGAAACAATGAATGCAAGTAAGTCATTGGTGCAGAGCTTGTGACATCATTGTTTGCAGTGTGGGTGGCCTTAATTTTGTTAGTGGGAGGTGATATTTGGATTTGGGAAGAAACACACCCTTTTTGGTAGGAAGTTGTATCATATGGAAAGCTCCTCATTGCTTAGAGTCAAATGGCTAATCCCACTATTGAATCATGAACCAAGATGACACAAAAATATCAAAAAGAGAGAAGACAGAGATTTTTAGGACAGCAGTAGTCAGGAGGTCAATGTAAGGAGCAGCAGCTGTAAAGCCTGTGTGTGCCAGAGTTGTGGTTGTGAGTACTGGAGGTAGCACATTTGAGACAAGTGCTTCCGTGCATGACTTTAGGAGGCAATTTTATTTTGTTACCAGTGGTTTGATTTGTGTGGGAATACCACAAATATGTACATTGTATGTATAATTGACAGTGGGAATGAAAGCCAGAGGTGTTGTGCCATACTGTGCACACACAAGATAGGAATACAGAGTGCTGGGGTGCGATTGTGAATTCTTATTTGAAAGTAGGTACATAGGTTTGTGGTGAGAGAGAGTCCAGTGCAATGAACCATCTCTCACAGGGTTTGGCAGCACTCCATTGGCAGAGATGAACCAGTTCCAGATGTGCACCAGCAGAAGCATCTTGTAGGCAGCACCTCTGTGCTAATTTGTTCCCACACACCAATGAGCAAGTGTCTTGTTCTGTTCTGGCATGACACTGTGAGAGATGTAATGAGTTCAGTCACTGATCAAATGAAAGTTAGATAACAGTTGTCTGATAGTCAGCTATTTTATGATTGAGCAGTTTGAGTAAACCAACTTCTTATACAGACACATGCAGTTAAAGGCCATTTTGTCTGTATTGTTAGGTATTACAATGGATCATACGAAATATATTTTTAGTTAACTTCAGCAATCTGTTCTGCATTCATATCCTATCGTCATTAGAACTAACCAGGATGAGGGTATCCAGATTTTGGGATACTTTGTTGAGATATAAGTAAGTCAAGTAAAATTCCTCTAATGGTAAATGGGCTGTATGATGCATTTCTGGCTAATATTCTGGAGCAGAATTGAGATAATCCTTTCACATGATAGAGTCTTTTGGGTAATTATAATATAACTGGATCATAGTTTAAATCATGGATCAAACAAACAACCATGAAAATCTTAGATGGAAGAGGGGACAGTGTTTTCTCAATTTAAAGTGTAGTTAATGATCATAGCAGCAGCAACATTTAATGTCATTTAGCATTATCGATAACTTTGTGCACACAATAAATCAGGGTTCATTCAGAATGTAAAAGAGTAATTTTCTGAGTCATTGGGCATACTTTTAACAAACATTGACAGAATATGTAGACTAGATAGTTCACTATTTTACCATCTTGGCAGAAGAAGAAATAACTACCAGAATAAAAGTGGCAAAACAATCAATAGTAGTAGTAGTAGTAGTAGTAGTAGTTTAAACATCCAGTGACAATATACATTGTAGGGATTTCATCAAAGACCATAGTATAACAAAACTAAGATAAGGGTGTACAGTTTCCTACATAATACAATGGTTCATTGTACCCATCACAATATTTATGGGCAATACACTTTGATTACTGTAATAATATAAAGGTATGAGAAGGATATTTTACATGAAATACATTACACGTAAATTATTGATTTAACACTTTTGTTCATAAAAATTAACATTGAGGCTATGGCAAGCATTTGATTTATGGTACTGTTAACAAATAGTAAATGAATGTAGTTACTTGCTACATGGTTACTGCAGATATTCACTTATAGTATAATAGCAGTTGGTCATTAAGAATTTAAATATAGCTTCCTTGAATGTAGACAATGTTTTTATTTCTTTTAGATGAGTTGGAAGTTTGTTGTACAAAATAGTACCCTGAATGTTGGTTTGTTTTTGTGTTAAAGCCTTGTTTACTCTTTTTATGTGGATGTCATTGCACTTTCTTGTATTGTAGGAATGAAGTTCTGAATTGGTTTTATAATTATCAATGTGCCACATTGATTGGGTCTTGATATCGTATATAAAAAATGAGAGAGGTCCTAGAACGCTTCCCTGAGGTACTCCAACACTTCTTCTTCTTCTTCCTTTTTTTTTTTTTTTAAATATATAGAGGCATGGTAAGGGTAGAAATACCTGTTTAGAAGGTGTTAGCCTAGTACTGTTTGAAATTATTCTAACAGCTCGTTTTTGTAAGGTGAAGATGATTTTCATATTTGCCTTATTATGAGCCCAGAGGGTTAGGCCATAAGTGATAGCAGAATGGATGTAAGCAAAGTAGACAGTTCTGCTACACTCTCTACTACACACAGTACTAATTATGCGGAATGCAAAGCAAGCAGAGCTTAACTTGTTAGTGACGTAGAGCATGTGGGCTTTCCAGTCTAAATTTTCATCAATTTGCACACCTAAGAATTTTGTGGCAGCTACCCTTTCAATTTGTTTATTTTGAATTTTGAGGTTCACATCATGATGAGACTTTGTTTTCCTGCAAGGTATATAATTAGTTTTTTTAAATATTTAAGGTTAGCTTGTTCAGTTCATACCAGTTTTGTATGTATTCCAAAAAACTGGTTGCAGATGTTGGCAATACCCTATTTATGTATGTTACAACAATATCTGTGTCATCAGCAAACAAAGTTATGTGCGTACCTCTGATTGGGTCTTGATATCGTTAATATATATGAAAAATAAGAGAGGTACTAGAACGCTGCCCTGAGGTACTCCAATTGGTACAGTCTGCATGTCTGATCTGTACACAATGCTTTGGTTTTTATTGTTTGCTGAGGTAATTTCTACTACCTGTTTTCTATTGTGGAGATATGACTGAAACCATTTTAATGCAACTCCTCGTATACCTATAGCTTCTAATTTGTCTAGCAAGAATCATGATCACCAGTATATCCTTTCTGTACTGTTATTTCTGTCAATTCCCATTACAATGTTTTTGATGAATTGGGTACATGCTGTTTCTGTATTCATGCCTTTGCGTAAACCATGTTGGTTTACAGACAAGAGATTGAATTTTCTGTGGAAATTTGTCATTGTATTTTTCATGACAGTCTATTATATTTGAAAATACAGATAACAAAGCTACTGGTCTATAGTTTTCCACTTCATATATATTACCATTTTTATACAATGGCTATATTTTTGAGATTTTTAATCTTTGTTGGAATGACCCTTCTGTTAATGATATGTTTATGATATGTGAGAGTGGTTCTACTATGACATTAGCACATTTAATTATGGCTGAACCTGGTACCTCATCAATTACAGAGTACATTTTATTCTTAATTGTTTTTATTATCTTAAGAACTTCTAATTTATTTGTGGGAGGGACATTTCAATATTGAATTACCACTTAGCTCTCTTTGAATTGTGGTACTACTATTACTAGCAAAATTTTTAATCAGATTGACTGGAGTGTTTATGAAATAGTCATTTATGTAATTTGCTAGAGTACCATTTCTGAGTAACAAACCATGATCATCTTTTAATACAATTTCACCTTGCTTTTAAACACTTTTGTTTGTTTCCTTTTTTACTATATTCCATATTGCTTTCGACTTGTTTGCTGTCCCTATGTTTACTTTGTCGTTGTGCATTGTCTTGGCTGTCTTAATTACTTTCTTGTAAATTTTCTTATGTGTCTTAATATATTCTGCAACGTGTGCATCTTGGTTGTCTTTTCTCAGTTGACTGAGAAATTTTAGCTTTTGACTGGATACTCTGATAGCAGGTACTATCCACTGGCTGCTGTTCCTTGGCATGACATTAATTCTTGTCAGTCTTTTTGGAAAACTCATTTCAAATATGGACATGAAAGTATTACAAAATGCATCTAATGATTCATTAGTGGAGGGTTTTGAGTAAACGTCCTCCTAGGTTTCTTTTACTGATGATTGAATAAAAATATTAACCTTTTCTGGGTAGAAGTGCCTTTCATATTCCCACTTGTATTTAACCACCTCAGGTACCAAAGAATTTATGCATATTAGTAGTGTGTTGTGGTGTGAAAGACCAAAGTTTACGCTTTGTGCCTCAGTAACATCATTTCCGATATTTGTAAAGATATTATCTAATAGGGACGAAGATGACTCTGTTATTGTAGTGGGGTCCATGAAGAGTGGTTTCATGTGAAAGCTGTTTAGGATGCTCAAAAGCTTCATTGTTATACAAAATGTTTAGCACTGCTTCCAGATTAAAAAAAAAAAAGTTTTTGTCATCCAGTGGTGACCTGTATAATGATATGACAATTAGTATTTTATGCTTCTCCCCAGATCTTTTCTCTGTGGCACATGATTTAAAATGTTTCTCGATATTTAAATGGTATGTTTCAGATCTAACTTTATACTGCAGCCCAGCCCTAGTATACATGCATACTCCACGATTTTTGCAAACACTGCAGCAATAATCAGATGCTAATTCAAAATTGCTTGTATTTATAAGACTTGATTCACCGACCCTGCACCAATGTTCTGATAGACAAATACAAGAGATATGTACAAAGTTCTTTGTGGCAACTTCTAATTCTAACACTTTATTCTTGAAACACTAAATCAAACAGAGCTATAAAGTCGCCTGAAGATAACTCCATAATTTCTTTATAATAGGTAGCATTCATTATTTCTGAGAGGGGTGCTCCTGGCGTGACAAAGCTCTTGGCTTTCACAACTGCTGTCTCATTACCACATGAGGCGATTCCACGTCCATGGCTATCGGCTAGAGTACAAAGTTTCATCAAGCGATCACGAATTTTTGCTGCAACATAGGTACATGTTGTAGTTTGCTAGTCTTCAGGGGTGAAAAACAGCTGGATTATGTATCTGGATGTTTTTAGTAGCAATTTCTGATGCAGAGTCGTCACTTACTGTACTTTGGACGTCATATCGGATTTTTAAAGGAATTAGTGAATTTGGTAACTCTCTGCTGTTATCGGTATCACATTTCCACTCCGATATTGTGTTTTAGTGTCATCATTATCTCTCTCCATCTGTTAGTCTGGACACTTAAATTCATATCTTTTGTAATAATCCAGTAACCTCCAGTAACATCCTTTTCTAACATTGCTTACGAATAACAATACACATCCAATGTTTCCAAGAAATCTAAGTGTACTGCACAAAGCCAAAGGACAACTCAACTCTAACCACTCTATGGATCAGAAAGTCTTGGTATTTGTTCCTTCATCTGTCAGTCATAGGATCTGTATCTGGCACTTACCATTTCTTATGACTTGGTTAATGTTTCAAGACACAAAGGAATGAATTATTTTAGCTGCCAGTGGGCACTGATTTAATGGGAGAAGTTAAAACTTTGTGCCAGGCTGGGATTCAAACCAAGGCCTCCTGTTTACTGGGCAGATGCACTGACCACTGTGCCATCTGGACACAGTGTTCATCACAACTGCATCGGATTATCCTAGGAGGCCTCTTGCCAGAGCCAAATACTCAAGTTATCCACACACTACTGATGTAGTGTCCCTTGCCCATTATCCCCTTTTCTTCTTAAAGCTTGGAAAAAGAAAGTAAGCAGCAAACTTAAGTGGATTACACCAGGAATAAAAATTTCTAGCACCAGGAAAAGGAGTTAAAATCAAACAAAAAAACTGATTTTGTTATGTATGTCAAACATTATAAAGCTGTTTCAGGAAAGTCATAGTTGCAGCTAAAAAATGGCCTTTAATACTTTCATTCTCCAACATAGTAAGAAGACAAAAGTTGTGTGGTCAGTTGTTCAGTTAAAATTGGGAGCCAAAGTTAAAAACACGAGTTTTCAAAAATTATATTTGGAAACGATATTTTAATAAACCATGTTCAGATTTCAAATTGTTTCAATGGATTTTTCTTAACTGTGATTACGTTGGATGTAAATATAGCAGGCTACTGAGACAATTGTAAATTTCATAAGCTTGGAAATCAATGCAAACACATCTTTCAAACAATTTGAAAATATCACCTAAAGGGATGTGGAAAATGAAATTTTTTGTTTAAAAAACAAAACATCATGTGGATGGGATGAACTACCCACATCTGTAAGCAAGAAAGATTATAATATCATTTAACAACCACCATCAGTTATCATAAACCAATATTTTGAGCTGGTATGTTTTCCAAATATATTAAAATAAGCTGGAATAAAACCACTATTCATAAAGGGTTCTACAGAAGATATGGGGAATTACTGCACTATCATCTGCTGGTACTTTCTAAAGTGTTTGAAAAGACTGCAGCAAAACAAATTCGAAGATTTCTAAATGAGATCAATGAGCTTATGCAGAGGATATGCTTCTTATTAGATACGGATAGGAAGGCTGCAGGAGTATACTGTGATCTGACAAAAGCTTTCGATTCGGTGAACCACTCCTTACTTGTATGAAAATTACTTATATACGGTACATAATCAAAGATACCACTTTCCAATGTTTCACCTCTTACTTAACAGATAGGAAACAAAGAGTTATTACAACTTCAAATTCAAGAAATTACTCCTCAAACTAGAAAACAATTGGCCGAGAAGCATTGCAGTGTTAGATATTGAGTCCTTACTTGTTCATTTTCTACATAAATGTCCTACCACTTGCTACTGATGCTCATTCAGTTTTATTTGCTGACAGTACATCAGTTCTAATTGTAAATGAGTTGCCTGAAAGATTTCTGGAAAGTGACATAAATACTTTACAGAAACTTGAATCTTCGTTCTATCAAAATGGTCTGAAACTAAATGTAACTAAAATCAAAATGATGCAGTTAGCAGCTAAATCGTTAGAATGAAGTGAAATAAAGGTAACTTGCAATGATCAGGATATCACAGAAGCAAACCATGTGAAGTCCTTAGGCCTAAATCTGGACACAAATTTAACCTGGAAGGTACAACTGCTTTGCAAACAAACTTAACAGCTTAGCTTTTACAATGTATATTTTGTAAGGTGGCAAGAGCATTGACATCACAAAATTAGTCCATCACTCTTGCTTTGAGTCAGTTATTCATTATGGCATAATCTTCTGAGGAAATTCAGGTAAGGTGTCGATCCTCCTACAGCGCAGATCATTAGACAATGGCATGAACAATTCCAAGAAACAGGTTGTTTGTGTAAAGACAAATAGGAAAGCCGTCATCAAGTGTCTGACACAGATTACAAACACATCT
This sequence comes from Schistocerca nitens, assembly GCF_023898315.1. Lineage (NCBI taxonomy): Eukaryota > Metazoa > Arthropoda > Insecta > Orthoptera > Acrididae > Schistocerca > Schistocerca nitens. Next base: position 496,941,682 of record NC_064622.1, read on the forward strand.
GCCATAGTTTCACAAGGAGTCTGCAGAAATCCATTTGCCTTGTAGGTTGACAGCTCAACATGCCTCAACATGCCTCCACGTTTACTCATGAAACCATACAAAATTCAGCTACTGTAAGCTCTTCATGAAGATGACAATGTGTGGAGTTCTGTAATTTCATTCTTGGCAAGATGGAGGATGACAGTTTTCTTCCGTGATTAGCATTTAGTTATGAGACAACATTCCATTTAAATGGAAAGGTGAACCATCAAAATGTGATAACAACCACATGAAGTTGTAAAACATGAGAGGGGGACTCCAAAATTTAACGTGTTTTGTGCAGTTTCATGGGAAAAGGTGTATGGTCCATTTTTCATTACTGAGAACACTGTTACAGGATGCACGTATCTTGATATACTTCAGAACTTTCTTTTACTACAGCTGGAGACCGATTCGAACAACTTCATTTACCAACAGGATGGGACACCACCACACTGACATCTGGATGTATGGGAATTTTTATATCAAAGGATTACTGAACAATGGATCGATTGTACTGGACCAAATGATTCAATCTTACATAACTGGCCTCCAAGGTCATCAAACCTGACTGTATGTGATTATTTCTAGTGGGGGTTAATAAAAGACTCTTTTAATGTGCCTCTGTTACCAGCAATAATGAATGAACTGAGACGTTACATAACAGCAACTGTGGAAGATGTAACTCAAGACATTTTCACTACTATGTGGAAACAATTTGAGTAACACTTTAACATATGCCGTGCATCTCGATGGGAACATATTGAACAACTAAGAAAAACTGTTTGAGTTTCCCATTCATCAAAAAACAAAATTCATAGTACACGTTTATTAGTTTCAGAAATATAGATGTGCCAAATCAGATGATTCTTTTTGATACACGGCACGTTTAACATGGAGTTAGGGTCATTACTGAAAAGATTACTGTGTACCCACATGATGGAAAAGTGTTATTATGCTACTGAAGAATTCTTTGAGGACAGTTTTTCAATTTGTACAAGGAAATCATAGATTTAATTTTGTATACTGGAAAGTTTAGTATGTAATTATGTAGCAGTATCTCAGAAACATGTACAAAATGATGTAAAAATCCTGATGTGTCTCCAATACATCGGATCAACAATGATTTGAACTTGTATATTGTAAGATGAGTAAATCTACCTATCGATCAGGCACTTTGTAAATTTGTTAAGTTGACTACATGGTCATAAATAATCTGTGTAATGGAGTTGCAAGTAGTCTGCATGTATGTTAACCTGTATAGCAAACAAATTGTCGTTAATGCAGTTATTCCACCAGTTTTAAAAACTCAGCAAACTGATTCTCAGCTTCTAGATGCACAATGTGGTCTTCTTGTGACCCAGTTGACATGTCACAGAACGCTGTTACATAGACTGTGTCACAAAGAAGCATACAACTTAGGATCAGTACAAACACTGGTTCTTAGTGTGACAAATAAAATGTTGCTTTTGTCATGGTACTTTATAAAATCATCTGTGACCTGCTACTGGCTAGGATGAAGTCAGGTGACAACACAGACATAGAAATGGTTACTGGTACTCTGTGCTGGATGGAATAAGATGTAATAGTTGTGGGAGGTATTTCCGACAGTGCCCCTCTGACTAACACTATTTACAGTGCATGAATGAAACAGTGAAATCTAATGGGAGTAACAGTCAGTACTCTTCATGTTCCAAATATTTCAGCATGAAAAATGGTACCAGTGTGAGACCACAGTGCACACTGTATGTCACACAGACCTGACATCAGGAGAACTAACTTTATGTTCCAACACATACCTGAGAACATAATCAAAGACCAGTTTAAGATATGTCCACCATAGATTGAGTACTAGTAATAGAAGATCCAATAGATTGAAACAGTAGGTCTCTTAGTGAATTCAGATTGCTGTAGCTTCAGAGGTAGCTGTAGCATTCCCAGCCAGCCGTACTGCTCCAATTAACACATGTTTTTGAGGGATGAGAATATTATTTTTTAACTAACACCAATTTTTGCTGTAGGTATGCCTTTGTTGTTGTGGAAATTTGTATTGATGTAGACGAATTGTTAAACTCCAACCATCCTTCCTATAAACAGAATGTGTTCTAATGTCAGTGCTAGTACTGCAGTTTTAAGAGATTCTTCTCACAAACTGTGTTTTATGTTGCACATAGGCCATCAAACATTACCACCACTTTTCCATCCATGCTCACTTGTGGTGTCCAGGCTTAACTAGTCATCAGGAATATATTGGCCAACTTGACCACCCTGATATAAGATTCTATTTCACTGATGGAACCCATAGACTGCCAGCTACACTGTAAAGGATAGAATGCTCAAATGGTGATGAGAGTGCTGAGAGTGTTGATGGTAGTAATAAAGCTGTAGTTTGGACAGCATTTTGCTACAGTTGCAGAGTAGTTTCTTGAACATTTTGGCACAGGTGGAGACATTTTGATACAATATTTTTTGCAGTAACATGTATGGGATGAAGTGTTTTGTATTCTCCACTGATCAGTTTCCTGCTCCATATAAATTTCTCAGAGCCCAAACTTCATCTGAAATATTTAATATTTATCAAAACACTTCATACGAAGAAGTCTCTGCTATGAATTTATAGCATGTTACTCAAACATGACATTCCAACACAATAAATCACTGAGCAATGTAACGATATTTCTACAACATGCATGGTTTTGAGTTTAGAATCCACAATGTCAGAATCCAGGCTGGCTGATCTGGTGATATGGGTGCAGTCCAAAATAGTTGTTCTAATTCCTGTAGGGTTCAGTCATGTACTCCCACAATTCTCATCCTCAGCATTCAGATTTAGTAACCATCAAGGAGAACCCACCACCTGCACACTGTATTCCATAGTGAAAGGTTGATCATCATCATCCAGCAGAAGAAATTTCCTCAGACACTCGACTGTCAGTAGCAAAATATTTTTCTCTCTCTGTGTCTATTATTCGTTATGTGTTGTCTGTGTTTTTCACAATGTTCTTTTATGTCTCCCTCAGTTCAACAGCTCCATTGTGTAGACAGTGTAGTAGGTGATACATTTGAGCAGCAGCAGCAGATATCAAGCCACCATGCAAACACATTCCCTGATGCAGCTCCTGACGTGTTGGAATGGAAATCAAGTCAGCATGCAGAACTATATCCACCACCTGCACCACTAAGTCAACACGCAGACCTTCTCTATGACGCAGTGCCTGATATATTGGAGCAGGACCAAGAGTTTCCAGTACATCCAACATATTCCAGGTGTAGAAGTATGAAACTGGAATTTCCCTATAGGTGGTAATAGCCGTCAGTGTAGGTCCCATGAGACCGTATCTGCAGCACCATCTGCTTCCTGTAATGGCTGATGACAAATGTCAATACACAGTAACCCAAGTTTTGTACATTGGTATCTGTTTCAAACCCATAAAAATGTTGAATTTTCTGCCTATGAACTATGATTTGTGGACAGAATTGGTTTTCTGTTACCATTTGAAGAAAACTGCTGCAGAATTGCATCAAATGCTGGTTGAAGCTTTTGGCAAACAGACTCTTGGGAAAACAGTGTTTTGAGTGGTTCAAAAAATTCAAAAGTTGTGCTTTTGATGTTAGAAATGATGAGCATGGGAAACCACCAGAAAAGTTCGAAGACAATAAATTTGCAGGCGTTATTGGATGACGATGATACTCAAAGTCAACAGGAACTTGCGGAACAATTAAATGAGACACAGAAAGCCATTTCTCTTGGGTTGAAATCTATGGAAAAGGTGCAAGAAGTGGGAAAATGTGTTCCACATTAACTGAATAAAAGACAATAAGTAAATCAAAAGACCACTTGTGAAATGCTGCTCGCCAGATAGAAAAGAAAAGCATTTCTCTATCGAATAGTGACAAGTGATGAAAAATGGAGATATTTTGAGAATCCTAAGCATTATAAATCATGGGTGAATCCAGGCAAATCATTGACATCCACTGCAATACCAAATCGCTTTGGAAAGAAGACAATGCTCTGTGTCTGGTGGGATCAGAAGGTAGTCATCTATTATGAGCTGCTAAAACCTAGCGAAACCATTAACACTGATCGCTACCAACAAATGATTGATTAAAATTGAGCATTACATGAAAAATGATGAGAATATGGAAAAAGGCAACACAAAGTCATATTGCTCCATGATAACACCCTGTCACATGCAGCAAAACAGGTCAGGGAAACAATCAAGGCATTCAGTTGGGAAATACCAGGGCATGCGGCTTATTCTTCAGACTTGGCTCCATCCAATTATCATCTATTTGCATCACTGAGACATGCTCTTGATGAACAATGCTTCAGTTCATATGAAAATGTATGAAACTGGCTCACTGACTGGTTGGCTTCAAATGTTTCTTTGGTGTGGCATTTTTAGCCTGTCGGAGAAGTGGGAGAAATGTATAAATAGCAATCAAAACTATTTTGAATAAAATATTGTTTATAGTTTCAAACAACAGACGCGTAATTATTGCAACCAAATTCCGGTTGTCAATTGTTGAGTCACCAGCATTTTATTCTGATACATCACATCATTTGAACCTCTCATCAAGCCACTATCATGGTTTAATGCAGTTATGAAAGTGGTATATTTGCTGCAATGTACAAATTGAACACGAGTGACAGTAAAAGTGTAGTCGTAGGCATCTCCTTAGATCATGAGCTAAATGTAGTGGTAATTTTGGAAAATCCATGACTTAGTGACATGTGAACAGTATCAATTATGTCAGAATTAAATGCAAATAACTACTACATTTGACACTTAAACGCTTGCAGTGTTACTAAATCATCAAACAGTATGTGTGGGGGACTATCCATGAACAATGAAAATATAAAATAAAAAAAAAATAGTACACAGTGTATTCACTTTCAGGAATCTACATTCAGAAATTTGATGTGTGATAGTTCAGCCATCCAGAGTGCAAAGTATGAGCATGACAATTGGTGTCCATATGTATACAGATTTTTTTGGAAATGTCTGGCATGCACTTACTTCAGAGGAAGTCTTTCCTATGAATGTTGGTGCATGCTGTGCTTGAGTACGCATCATGTATGATGCATCTGTATCATCACTTCCTGACTTTCTAGAGAATTACATAGATATTTGTATTTATTTCTGTATCCTATCATGTTAAACAAAATTAAAAAAAAGTGAAAACCAATGAGTATTTACCTCTGTAAACTTTGTTTCATTTCACCAAAAAACCTCATTCATGTTGAATAAAATATATAATTAATATTACTAAAGTGAGAATAACAACAAAATTCTCTACATGTTTAGTAATGTACATACAATGTTCAGTAATGTACATACAGAGGCAGTTGTGAGATATATCACAAGGAGGAGCTGGAAACATTTACCTATAGGCAGAAGCATGCAGAAGAAGTGTAGCTCAAGTTTAAGTGAGCAACTGTCCATGCACAGGATACACACATATTCAGTAGAACAGTTCTTGATATGGAGGGTGGGGGCTCCCAGTTTTAGAAGCTACTTATCACTATATAAAAGAGACTTGGCACATTTTACATGAGATGAAACTTAACAGATCAACTGTTGCTATATCAGAGAGAGGCTTAACAGTTCAAACATTTCCAGTTGTTCCAACTGTGTTAGAGAGAAACTTCAAAGTTCATTATTAGAAGAGGCAAAATGTATGTGGAATGGAGATACTCAAAAATGGAAGTACGTATAGATGAACTATGCTAGATGACTGTATGTGGGAGGGATGGAGACCAGTCCCATCATGGTTGTACCCTTAAGGATGGGGTACCCAATATGACATGGCACTGTAGATGGATGTAATGCTCGGTACAGTAAGATGCACTACACATAATATCCTATGCACAGTGAGGTTCTCTATATATAATACTGGACTATATAGCATGCGGTGCAAAAGCTGAATGCAACATTTGCATACAGTAGTGGGTACAGTGCGGACTGGCGTGGCGCAGCACACCCATACTATGCAATGCATGGCGTCACACTTGCACACAGAACAGGTCATGGTGTGCAATAGGGTGGCACTCGCAAGAGGAGCGGTCTCCCTCCCTCCTTCCCACAGATATCTTTCATAGTTCACCTATACATACATTTTGAGCAACATCACTCCACACATATTTTGCCTCTTCTAATAATGAACTTCTAAATTTATGTCTAACACAGTGGCAACACTAGTAATGTTGAACTGTTAAGCCTCTCTCTCTGACATTGCAACAGCTGGAATGTTAAGTTTCATCTCTCGTAAAGTGAGGGCCATGTCCTGCATGCAGGCGATGGGTGTAGTTCTGCATGCTGACTTGATTTCCACACCAACATATCAGGAGACGCATCAGGAAGTGTGTAAGCATGCTGCTGCTGCTGTTCAAATGTATAAGGCACTGCATGATGGAGCTATTGAACTGAGGGAGAAATGAAAGAAAAACAGGAAAAATACATACATACACATACACAAATAACAAATGATAAATGGTTTAATGCTTACAATCAAGTGTAACTCCATTTCTTCTGCCTGGAGGTGGTAGATCTCTGATGACACCTCATGGTGACGATCAATCTTTTACTATGTAGTACGGGGCTAAAGTGGTTGGTCCGCTTCACACTTAGTAAGCATGTATGCTGAGTATGAGTGCTGGCAGTAGACTGGAATGACTGTTTTGGGCTGTGCCCATATCACCAGGTTAGCAGTCTTTGATTCTGATCTCATTAATTCTAAACTTAGAACTATGTATATTAGGCAATGTACTATAAATACCGCTACCCTGCTCAGTGGTTCATTGTGTTGGAATGTCACATGCGAATAACATGCTACAAATTCATGGCATGGACTACTTTTTCTTCTGAAGTGTTCTGATAATTCTGAAACATTTCAGATGAAGTTCGGACTTTGAGGAATTTATATGAAGCAAGAAATTGATCAGTGGAGACTTAATATCTGCTCCTACTGCTCCACTGTATCAGGTGCTGCATTGTCTACAGTATGGAGCTGTTAAACTGAAGGAAAAAAAAAACAAACATTAAAAACACATAAATACACAATAAATAATCAACTTTGAGAGAGAGTAATGATTTAACACTTACAGTCCAGAGTGAAAGTGAGTTTCTTTTGCCTGGAGGTGGTCAACTTTCACCCCATACATGTTACAGCAGAAAACATTGTATCAAAATATCTCAAAATTGTGCCAAAATGTTTAACAAAATACACCTCAACTGTATCAAAATGGTTCCCAGACTACAGCTTCCATTATCATCATCAACAGTCGCAGCACTCCCGCCATCACGTGAGTGTTCCATACTGTACAGTGCTAATTGGCAGTCTATTAGCTCTGTCAATGCAGTGGAGCCTTAAATCAGGGTTATCAAGTTGGCCAGTATACTCATGATGACTAATAAGCCTGGATGCCACAGTTGAGCGGTGGATAGTGTGGGGTGGCGGGTGGAAATAACTATTTTCTATTTGTATTGATGCCATTCTCAACACAGGCTCTCTAACTACAATGTTGGCAACCAGAAAGTGATTAGCAAAAATGTGATGCCCGTAATTAAAGTTCACTGTGCCCACTGATGGAGAAATAAAGTTATTGAAATTCATTACCCTGAGGATTTAGGATGTCTGGGATTTATAGAAGATGCAGTTTACTGTAACAGTTTTCACTATATTCTGGAAACGATAAAGCATAAAATTTCAAATAAATGTTTAACCAATGCCACTATCAGCTACTGTACTATCAGAGCTGTTCAGAGTCAATTGCGTGGCCTAGATAACAAATCTGTTCAATAACCATTATTGATGTAAATGTTCAAAGTGAATGCTCGCCAAAATTTGATGTTAATACTCATCAAACACCGCGCTAGAAATGATAGAAGGTCTGTCCCATGGCGACACATGAAAATACGACATACACAAACTGAGAATAAATCACTGGAGCCGTTTCACAATTAACACTTTACCCCAATGCGAACTCATTGTTGCGAGCATATTAAGTTATGTAATACGGCATCCAAGGCTCTTCCTTGCAACTGCACAGATGCAACGCAGCTTCCAACATGGAGTGCAGACTGATATGACTCTAGAAGAGAACTGGGGCCTGACTCTAGCTCGCATGCTCTTATTTATACAGCCGCGGTGTGGACCGCCGAAGGCACTGCCGACAACATTTGCCTTCCTGACTAGCCGCTGGGCTAGTAAAGCACCACTTCAAGTTAATAAATAATTAATTGCTTAATTCGCTGAATGCCAATGAAGCTCTCAATTTAATTGTGCTATCAAAACACAGGTAAGTATCTATAATAAAATTCTGATGTGGCTAGGTTAAATACTTTTGGTAAGAGAATTATTTTGGTTGCACTGCACGCAATAGATGAGCTCTGAACTTGCCCTTTGGAGAGACGCTACAGCTATAGTTTTATAGCTACCTTTTGGAAACTTCTCACATATTTGTTATTATAGCGTATCTCCATTCTACCAAAATCTAAACATGCTAGCTTTATCTAATCACTTACTTAATCTATCTTGCTTCCATACTTTTAGGACACAAAAACAGAAAATCATGAATTTCAACCAAAATATTACTTTCTGAGATCCAGCATACTGTTTCCATTAAATTACAACGAAAAAGGAATCTGAATACAAATTTTGATGGTTCTACCTCCTTCCTGTTGTGCCAATGATTTTTCAAATTTCGAAAACTGTTAAAGTTACTAGACTGAAACTTAACACATTATCATTTTAGCATCATTCCTGACATGCTATTAACTTTTCAAATTATTTACTTTACTTTTAAGGTATTGCACAACATTCATGACATCATATCTAGTTACAGCGGACTAGGCTGGCACAGAATGGAAAGTATGTGAATTCTATATGGCGTGAGTAGCCTGCTTCCCTACAATAGAAATGATTGATGTCCTGTGTGCAGTGTAAAACATTTACAATTTGTAGGAGTTATCACTTAAAACTGCAGTGCTAGTTCAGACTTAGATCACATTCCGTTTATAGGAAGGACAATTGGAGTTAAACATTTCATCTACACCAGTATCAAATTTCCACCACAATGCGACATACCTACAGTGAAAATTGGTGTTAAGTAAAAAATGATATTGTCATCCATCAAAAACATGTGTGGATTGCAGCAGTACAGCTGGCTGGGAATGCTACAGCTAGCTGAGAAGCTATTGCAGTCTGAATTCACCACAAGACCTACTGTTTGAATATATTGTATCTTCTACTACTACTACTACAATTTCTAGTAGTATACTGAATGAGCCACAGCAACCCACATGTCTGTGTAAACTATTACAGCACATTTTCCTGTACAAGCACTCTTACAATTCATCATAAATGATGAGAATGAATATGTGCATTCAAGTATGGTGAACCTGGGTGACTTCTGCCCTACAGGTCTGTGTGAAATATAGTGTACGCTGTGATCCAGCGTCTGACGCTGGTGTCATTTTTCATATTGAAATATTAGGGATATGAAGGGTACTGACAGTCACTCTCATTAGATGTCACTGTTTCACTTGTGCACCGTAAATAGTGTTAGTCAGAGGTGTACTGCTGGAAATATCTCCCACAGCTATTACATCTTATTCATTCTAGCACAGAGGACCAGTATCCAGTTCTATGTCTGTGTTGTGACCTGACTTCACACTAGATGGTGGCACTTTATAGATGATTTTATAAAGTTCCATGACTAAAGGAACCAATTGTTAAGCAGCTATTTGCAACTCCACAGTGCTGCTAGGCATTTGTCGCACCGAGAACCAGTATTTGTAATGGATCCTATGTCATATGCTTCTCTTTGGTGCAGACTGTGTAAGAATGTTCTGTGACATATCCAGTGGGTTATAAGTAGACCACATTGGGCACCCAGAAGCAGGGAAACAGTTTCCTGAGTTTTCAAAACCAGTGATATAACTGCATTTAACAACAATCTGTTTGCTGTAATGGTTAAATTATATATAGACTAGGTGGACCTTAACTACACAGATGTCAATGCTATATATGAATCTACTGTCAACTTACCAGATTTATAAAGTGCCTGACTAAAAAAGGCGATGGCATTAGGGTATGATTTATAACTACAGTGTTTGCCTCTACACACATATTTTTCATGGTTGGATATCCACAACTGTTATTCAAAATCAATGATAAAATCTGCTACAGTTGTAAAAATTATTTATTTCTGAAAAGGAAAGCACAATTGGGTTCAGAACCTGTAACCCATCTTCAGATGGGTCTGCAAAATTTATATCAATAACAACATATGTCCACTTTGTTAAGATAAGGAAAGCTAAACAGAACAAACAGGGAATTCATTAGAAAAAAGCCCTATAATTACATTAAAATGTGAAAGAAATGAAATGGTTGTGTGCCAATTTTGGCCTGGAGCCCCCATTGGGGGAGATTTGGCTGCCGAGTTGCAAGTCTTATTTCAGTCGACACCACATTGGGTGACTTGCGTGGCAGTGATGATGATGAAGGATGATGAGGACAGTACAACACACAGTCCATGAGTGGTGAAAATCGCCAACACGGCTGGGAATCAAACCTGGATCCGCTGCTTGGTAGGCAAACACATTACCACTCAGCTAAGCAGGTGGGTGTTAAATTTTGAGTCCATAAACAATGCATAACTGAGGTTAAATAGTGCATCCCCAGCACACGGCATGAAACAGAATATCCTCTTCAATCCTAGACGTGCCACAAAGCCTTTTGCAGTGGAGCACATACATAAAAGAACAAAGGTCCTCAATTAAAAGAGTGGAAACTGCCATTGAATCAAATATAATATATTATCGGCCTGCTTTCCCAAATTCCCATTACAAAACTTACAACACTCTGGGATTAAGGTCGTGCCACTCATGTATCTGCATAAGAAAAGATAGGTGGTCTTTCAAACACTGAAACATCCAAGAAAGGGCCTATATAGACTGTGGAACTGCAGGCACATGTGGAAGCACAATATAAACCCCTTACTGAGGTTTGTAACTCATTAATGCTGCATATGCACCTAGCAGACCCATATCAAACATAATCCAAAGTTGAAATTCCAACAAAAACAACCATGTACCCTAAATATAAGTGAATGGAGTGTTCATGCTATCTGATGGTCAAAATTAGAATCAATGTAACCATCAAAAACAAGTCTGAGAAACCACAAATTAGCATTCGCTGCAGTGACAACTATCTTCTCCCATGTACCACTGAGGTATTAATTATGTCTGCATTTGAATACACTGCCAACCAACCAATAGGGTCCAACCAAAGTCAACTGACATAATTCTTGTAATGCCACTGAGGAATTCATACTGTACACTTAGAGACCGTAATCACAAACTATCACTAATTCTTGCATATACAAAGCTGTGGAGCAACTAATGAAAATGGAAAGAAACCTATACAACAGTATAGTAATTTATAACAGTTAGAGCAAAACAGATGCTGACGCCAGCATCTCAGTGACCGCCGATGCATGGCCATGGGCACAGACTGTGTAGAGAATGCTTCGCAGGTGGAGAGGATTTAAGATGGCCACCTGCCCTCAGGAACTCAGTTTGCCAGTGCACCTGATGATGGCAACATGTCTGATTGCCGAAATATTGTCCCCATTGGACACTATGACCAGCAGTACACCCGTGGACTGTTTGAGCAACAGCTGACTTGACTTCGTTACAAGGGGAGCAACAGGAGATGTGCTCCTAGTGGAATGAAGGGTATTACCAAATTTCCCTAGAAGCCAACACTGACCTGTGATCGTCGAAGTGGAACTGTCAATTCCTGTTATACAAAGCCCTCCAATCCCACAATGGAATCTAAAACAGGCTCACTGGGAGACATTTTGGACTTGCACATAGAAAACAGTGAACCTTATTTCTCCACTACCATACAACTGTGAATGGTTCAATATTCTGATATATAAATCTGCACTGAAAAGTATTCCACATGGTGCAAGGAAAGAATATACTCCTTGCTGTATGAGAGAGTGTGAATCATTATTGGAAGAATACCAGGAGACAGAAAATATGAGAGAACAACTGGTTCAAACAACAAACAGAGAATGCAGGTGTAGTTGGATGGAAATGATGGAGAGCATGCATGGAATTCACACATTCCAGCTGCAAGAGCTGGAGTCTGCTAAAAAGATTAGGAGGAGCTACACCCTGCACAGGCCACAGATGAGAATGACACCCATCCAGATAGTGTTGCACATAAAACAAACCTCGAAAATCCATCTAAGAACATGTGAAAAGAAAGACTTCAATCATATGATAAAACAGGTAATGAAGAACAAACAGGAGAACACAGATCTGATAAAAGATGTAGAGATTCAAGAGATTAATCAATAATGCACTGACAGGAGTGAAGGTCGGCAAAGCAGCAGGAATAGATGGAGTCCTACCAGAATTCCTTAAAAATCCAGGCCCAGTAGGAAGAAACTGGCTAGCAAAACTCTTCTCTGAGTGCATAAAGCAGAAGAAATACCTACTATATGGAAAGAAGCCAAGGTAGTTGCTGTACTGAAACCAGGAAAGACTGGGGACAACCCAAAACATTTTATACCAATTTCTCTTTCATTCACTGTGTATAAATTATTTGTGAGAATTCTGATGACCAGACTGTCCCCATGTATAGAAACCTCCCTACCAATGGTTCAACCAGGTCTTAGGCCTAAAAGAAATTTCTGTGGTGAAGTCCTTGCCCTCACAACCTTTATCGAAAATGGCTATCAGGATAAGAAGAAAACTAGCATCGTCCTGTTGAATCTAACCTCGGCTTATGATACAATGTGGAGGTTTGGCCTACTTTATAAACTGATAGAAAAAACTCAGAGCAGCCAGACCTATAAATTTATGAAGAACATTTTAACTGGAAGAAAAACTCTTAATGGCAAAACCAGCAGATGCATAATGCTCAACAGAGGTCTCCCACAGGGCTTGGTACTGGCCCCCTTATTGTTTAACTTGTACACTGTGGATATCCCAAAAAGACATCCCGATATGGCAATAGCCCATCAAAGCAAATCTTTGAAAAAATAGAGCAGAAACAGAATGAAGACCTAAATCTGTTGAACCTATACTACACCAAATGGCATCTGCAACTGAATCCATACAAGACAGCAAGTGTAAACATGCATCTTAAGAACAGAGAATCCAAGAGAAAGCTGAACATCTGCATGAATAACCAGACTATTGAACATGAAGATAATCCTCGGTACCTTGGAGTAAAGCTCGACTGGTCCCTAATGTACAGAGCCCATCTAGAGGATACAAATGAAAACTGAAATCTAGAAATGCCATTATTGCCAAACTCACCAGAACCACCTGGGGATGTGATGCAAATACCTTGAGAACTTCAGCCTTTGCACTGGTATACAACGTGGCCGAGTATTGTCCACCTGTATGGGCCAGAAGTGTGCATGTATCAAAAATTGATATCCAGCTAAGAGAAACAATGAGAATAATATTGGGAGCACTTGGACCTCACCTGTAGATTTGCTACCCATACTGTCTAACATAGCACCACCTGAAATCAGACACTGGCAAACCCAGACCTTCCCACACACTAGGAACTGATACCAAAAAACTGCCTGATATCAAGGTCACCTCTATGGCAAACAGGTGAAGATATGTTTCCCTTTGACCCAGAAAATGAATGGAAAAGTTTATGGAGTAGAAGCACAGTAAAGAACAGAAAACTGGCTACTGACCCTAGCATACCAATAGAGGGCTAAAAGCTTCCTAGAAGAGTGTGGATTATGCTGAACCCTGTGAGGATGGGTGTTGGAAGATGCAGGGAGATGATGAACAACATGGGGCCTCGCGAACGATCCTCAGTCTGATTGTGGACTCAAACAATCAATGGCCCACTTGATTGAGTGTACTGTGCATGGTTTCAATGGTGAACTGGAGGATATACACAACCTCACTGACAATGCCATTGAAAGGCTTAAAAAATAAGGCATATTGTATAAAATTTTGTATTATGTAAATAAGTAATGCTGAATGTGTCATTTTAATGCTGTAATGTCCTAGTTTAATATTTTGCCTTGTAAATGTTGATCAAGTAAATAAATAAATGATTGGTTTGCAATGTATTCACATGCAGATGGAGTAATCTATAATTAGTGCCTCACTGGTACATGAGAGAAGTTAGCTGTCACTGCAGCGAATGCTAAATTGTGGTTTTTTAGACCTTTTGTTGGTGGTTACATTCATTCCAGTTTTGACCATCAGACAGTGTGAGCAGTCCATTCACTTACATTATGGGTAGTTGGCTGCTTCTGCTAGCATTTCAACTTTGGGTTGTGTTTTATATGGGTCTGATGGGTGTGTATGCAACACTGGTTAGTCACAAACTTCAATCAGGACAGTTACATTGTGTTATCACACGTGCCTACAGATGCACAGTCTACATAACTCCTTTCCTGTGTTTCAGTGTTCGAAAGACTCCCTATTTTTCTTCATGTGGATACATGAGTGGCACGACCTTAAGCATGGGCTGTTGTAAGTTTTGTAATGGGGATTCGGTATGCCAAGCCATTAATATTTTATATTTGGTTCAGCTGTGGTTTCTGCTCTTTTAATTGGGGACCATTATCCTTTTATGTAGGTTCGCCTCTGCAAGAGGCTTTGTGGCAGGTCTGGGATCATAGAGTTCATGCTGTGTACCAGGGATGCACTATTTTAATATATTTTATCCTATTTTAACCTCAGTTATGTATCTTTTATGGACTCACACTTAAATGTACATACAGGTTTTTTTTTCTAATGAATTTCTATTGGTTCTGTTTAGTTTTCCTTATGTAATGGCATCTTCTTCTACTGTTTATCCGTTAATGGATGTTGGTGACCACATACTGCATCTTTCTTCTGTGAACTGCAGTATGTAATAGCTGGTCTACACTTCGTAGTCCTGTCCACTGCTTTATAGTGTCCTACCAGGATGTTCTCCTTCACCCTTGTCTTCTTTTTCCTTCAATCTTCTCTTCTATTATTAACTGCAGAAGCATATATTTGGTGTTCCGTACTACATCTCCTAGGTATGCAGTTTTTCTTCTTTTAAGTACTGTCAACATTTCTCATTGCTTGTTCATTTGTTCTAGTACTTTGATGTTGGTTACTCTTGCAGTCCACGGTATTTTAAGCATTCTGTGATAAATCCACATTTCAAAGGCCTCTAACGTTTTTGTTGTTGTCATATTTTGTGTCCATCCTTCAGAGCCATTTAGAAGCACAGACTAGATGTAGCATTTTAGGCCTAGGTCTGTGTTTGTGAGAATATCATTAAATTTTATGAAGGCATTTCAGGCATTCTCTATGCGACATTTTACTTCCAACTCTGTTCACGAGTCTTCACAAAGCCAGGTTCCGAGGTATTTAAACTTGTTGACTCTTTGTAATACAGACCGTTGAAATCATAGATTTGCGTCTTTAAATGAGTCAGACTCTCGTGTGACAATTGTAAAATTAGTCTTTTTGATGTTAATATTCAGACCTAGAGTATTGCTCTAATCTCCTACTATGTTGACAAGTTGTTCAAGGTCATCTAAATTATCAGCTATCAATACCGTGTCATCAGCATAACAAATGTTGTTGATATACACTCCATTAACCTTTATGCCTTTTTCTACATCATCAAGTGCCTCCTGAAAAATACTCTCAGAGTATAAGTTAAATAACAGGGGTGACAGTATGCATCATTGTCGAACTCCTCTACACATATTGACCAAATCTGTGACCTCACTGCACTGTTTGATTCAAATATAAATTCCCTGTACAGCTAATATCATTCTCATCTATATCAATTCTTTTGAGAATTTCCATGAGTTTATGATGTACCCTATCGAATGCTTTTTCGTAGTCAATAAAACAGAGGCCTGCATTTTTACCCTGATCATAGCCATTTTGTACTAGAACTTGTAGTACGACTATTGCTCCTCTTGCACCTAAACCTTTCCTAAATCCAAACTGTGTCTCACTAATGAATTTATCACATTTGTCATATAGCCTTTGATGGATGATTCTCAGATATAATTTCATAGAATGGCTCATAAGACTAATGAGTCTGTGATCTTCACATCTTCTGGCATTCCTCTTCTTTGGTTAGGGAATGAAAGTTGATAATAGCCATTCGGAAGGGTAATGACCAGTGTTGTAAATTTTATTAAACAGTTTGTGTAAGACTTTGATACCTTCTTTGTCAAGGAGCTTAATAAGTTTGATTGGAATTTCATCAGGCCCTGTGGCGTTATTGGTTTTTGATGGTTTTCTAAATTTCTTTTTTCATGATTGGAGGTCCTGTTAAATTGTTGTTCCTAGAAATCTCAACATTTTGTCTATCATCTGAAAAGATGTTCTTAATGTAGTCTTCCCATATATCTTTCTTCTCAATGGTACCTAGAACTATTTCATTATTTTTGTTGGTTAATAAGGAGACGTTTTTTCTTCTATATATCACAGCAGTTTCTTTTAATTTTTTATGTAAGTTAAAATCATCATGTGAAGCTTGCAAGCTTTCAATTTCTTCACATTCATGTTGTAGCCATTCATTTTTTGCTGCTATAATCTTTGATCTTATGAGTTTCTGTATACTATTGTACTTCGTTTGATCTAACTGCGCTTTATACCTCTCCTGTTCATCCATCAATGAAATAATTTCATCAGTCACCCATTTCTGTTTTCGATCTCTTGTTTTATATCCTATTTTTTCTTGAGTAGTGATTAGCATAATGTTTTTCATCTCTTCTCATACTCTGGTACTGTTTTCTTGGTCAATCAGAGGTTTCATTGTCACTATTTTATTGTTGATGTCCTTACGAACTTCACTTCTTAGTTCAGGCTGTTTGAGTTTTTCATAAGCTATCTTCCTTTGTTGAGTTCGTTTTTTGTGTTTTACAAGTTTTGTTTCTAGAGAAGCTACTAGTACATCTGCTCCAGGATAAGTGGATGCTGTTGTAACTGAAGTTCCAAAATGCTTATTAATTAAAATATAGTCTATTTGGTTGCAGACTATGTTGTCTTTGTTGTAAGCTGGAGATTTCCATGTATAAAGTCGTGTTAGTGGTAATTTGAACTATGTATCAGTGACTTTCATGTTTTCTTCTTGGCAGAATTGTAGCAGATGATCACCTCTCTTGTTTTGTGTTCCTAAACCAAAAAGACCTACGAGGTCCTCATACCTGCAATTTCCCAGTTAATTTCATGATGTTTTGTAAGGGCAAACATTTCATGACTTGGTCATAGAAAGAGTCCACTTCTTCTTCATCTGCATCTGCAGTTGTTGCATATACTTGAATAATATTGAAGTTAACTGGTTTGGCACTGAGTTGAAACAAGGCAACTCTATTGGAAAGTGCCAAAAATCCGTAACGCTCTAGGAATAGCACTATGTGACAATAATGCCCACTCCTCTTCTATGATTTTGGTCCTGATTCCCAGAATAAAACAGTGTACATCCAGCTGTAGAACACATTCCACCATCAGGCCACCAAGTTTCTGCTATACCAAGTATATCAATACTTAGTCGTATCATTTCTTGGATAACATTTGCTAATTTTCCTGCTTCATATAATATATACTTCGAACATTCCAGGTTCCAATATTAATTTTCTTCCTTGTGTTCATCTGTAACACGAATCCATTCAGAACTGTTCCCCCCAGAGATCTGACTGGGGAACTATTTAAAACTCTGGAACATTTAGAAATTAATGTATCCATCCATGTGGTTCTCTAGGAATTCTGTCGGGGTGGTATTCTGTTGCCTTCCCCAGAATGTCAGTTTCTCCTAATGTGGAGACAGATGCTGTTAGCAGCTGCCCACTGTGGATCAGATGCTGCTGAGCCTGTTGGTCCACAAGAGGTATTTGATCTACCTCCTACCACCCATATCTGGAAGGCATTCCCCTATCTTACACTTGAGGATGTGCCCTCTAGGGGTTAGAGGCTCCCCTGAGGGATGTAATGGCATGGATAGGTGCTATTATTGATGTAAATTTTGCAGCTGTACCTGAAGATGGATTACAGGTCCTGTAATTGGGCTGTGCTTTCCTTTTTAGAAATAACTTTCATTTTACAAATGTACTGGTTTTTATCATTGAAGAGGCTTAAGAAATGGTAAGTCACACCTACAAATCCTAAGACTGACTGATGAGGAAACAAATACCGAGACTTTCCAATCCATAGAGTGGTTAGAGTTGAGTCATTCTTTGACTTTGTAAAGTACAGGAGAAGTGGATGGAAGACAGATTTCTTGGAAACATTAACTAGTGGTTATTCACTCTCACCACTGTTCATCAGAATGTGTGTGGAACTCTATTTCCTAGGTGTTGCAGTTTTGGACCTGTAGCAGAAACAAGAGCACCTTAATGTGATAACTGAATGAATATTATGACCCTATGTTAGAACTACATCTGTTCTGTGAGTTCAAAATTATAGAAATGTAAAATGTACTGATCAAAGTATCATCGAGCAGATGCACACAACCAAAGTTCTATATTGCTAGTGTTAGTTGGCTGTTCAGTATTTAAAAACATCTTTTGCCCTTTCTGGAGACAGAATAACAACAATATGTATTCCATCCAGTTTAGCCCCGTCAAGTGTTTTTCCAATCCATGTAACACAGAATCCTGACATTGCATCGAGTGCAAAAAGAAGTGGACCAGCAAGGCAAAATTCAATGTTGTTGGTACAATACTGAGTTTAAAATCATAAGACTACACCTGGAAAGGGGGTTAACACTTATTTAGATGCAAATTTCATTAATTTTGGTACTTTATATGTTGATTTCGCCACATGACATGAATATTCAATGACTTGCTTCAAGTATACCACACCTGCTGTCATTTAGAAATCCTGTGGTATCTGATGTTGAATATGCACTGTAAAATACATAGTGAGTTAGTGTCTGTCAGTATAATATTCATTGTAGCAAGCATAAGATCACAACTGAGGAGTGAGTTTATTCCTAATTGGGTATAAGTTTCATTGAATTTGGTACTATATATAGCAAGCATAAGATCACAACTGAGGAGTGAGTTTATTCCTAATTGGGTATAAGTTTCATTGAATTTGGTACTATATCCACAATTTGCTATGAAAAATTCAGTGCTGTCAGCAGAATATTTCTTTTGCTTTAAAAGCGCAAAAAGACTTCTGGAGAGCAGCTTTACACAAATTTTCCTCAATTTTGATTCTGTACTCAGTGCTTTCAGAATTGTTTAGATGGGCCTCTGTTGTGTCCCAAAGGAGTAGCTTAGAATATGCTATCGCAGCCTACTGTGGCTGTGGGGTGAATGCTGTCAGCAGCAGCCACTGGCTGCTGACCCCTTGCACGCTGAACCATGTGAGATTCATATAACTGTATCATAGTGTGTTTATGGCAATGCAACACTTTCCCACATACTGGGAGAGCTTGCTGGAAGCTATTGACAGCATCTCACATACACTAGATGCTGCAGGACTCTGCTGGTGACTATAGTTCAAATTTTCGCCTTGAAACACGGTATACAGTTATGGAATCAACCACAATTCTCATAAAAAATTTCATCCTTTCCTGTCACATGTATTTGCTGCATTTTTATGGCTACAATTAAAGCTGTAATTAAGTATAAGTGTGTTTCATTCTCAAATGCTGTTGCTACATACCTGATATGTATATGTTCACATGTTTGATGGCTCTGCGATGTTGACTGTGTTACTGTCGATGAAATGGCCACTCTCCATACCACACACCAACTTTCAAGATAATTTTGCAAGCATAGTGCCTCACTGTACTTTTTTTGACATCAGAACCACCATCAGGAGGTGGATATGTATCGCTTGATTTTGTACAATTTGGGTTACTGGTTATTTTTGTGCTTCATGCATTTTTCATGTTTCTCATCATTTTAACTCAGGTCATAAGGACTGAGGTTGCAGTGCCATGATACTACATGTCCCGTTAGGTTATTGAGTCAGTAGTATGCATATGTTATCTGTCTGTACAGAGCTGAGCTGGCTACTGGCTGTCAGATCCTTTATGTTGTACGTGTCATGGTGATGCGGGTGGCTGACAGCCCTGCCTCACCTTCTGGGAGTGGTGATTGTGTGAGGTGATCAGTCACAATAACCAGTGGTATATAAATTTCCAGTAGTCTTCTACATAAGGTAAAATTATATCACTATTCACTAAAAAAGAATTAAACACCTTCCGAACAGGCCTCATAATGTCCAACGGTACCGAATGGCTGTAGTGTCATCCTCCCAGCACTGGGGCATCACTGGATGTGGATACCAAGGGGCACGTGATCAGCACACTGCTCTCCTGGCTGTTGTCAGTTTTCGTGGCTGGTTCATCATTCACACTCTTTTGTTAAACCCTAAGGGCATTCTTATTTTTAGAATATTTGAGCTAAAAGAGACCTGAAACAAGACAGTGCAGCTACTGCAAGCTCTTTTGTGGATAAGCTAAAATTTATGTACCTGCTGAAATAATACTGCAATTTTACTGTATTGTGTTACTATTTTGTTTTGTGTCTCTTCTTTGGCTCACAATCTGGAAAGATTTTTTGGATGAATAAATAAAAAAATAATTAAATAAGTGGGGATAGCAGAACTGGAATGCCCTTTCCCTTCCAGTGCTTCTTTAACTGAAGATGTTGGTGGAGAGATCAAAGCTTAGAGTTGGGAGAAGCAGTGGCTGTATGTCCCTCAGTGAATAGTAGCTTGGGGAAACATATCAAGCAGGACATCCTTTGTCCAGCAGAGAGTCCTGGACCTGCACAAACATCCTCTCTCTTTGATATCATAGAACCAGAGCCATTACTCCAGAACTGGATTCTGACATCATAGAACTTGTTCCAATATGTCCTGGTAGACATCTCGCATTTTTTGAATTTCCACCAATTTACATTTAGGACAATTTCCCTGCTTCCACAGGTGGGAGGACACACTAGTGCAATTGGGCTATTTTTTTAATTTCCCACCAAAATATGAATTTTCTGCCATTTTGTACATAGAGCAGTTGGCCTTTATTGGATGGGGGCAAGGGAGAAAAATGACTCATTCATCAGCCCCCGTCTTCCCCCACACACTTCACTCGGATACTAAACTGGTGGTCCATTGATTTCTGAGAATGTCTGCTATGGACTGATCCCTTCTTTGAGCCAAGTCATGCAACAAATTTTTCCAGAATCCAAACTGATTTTTCCAAAAGTCAGTTTATATCAGTTTTTCTATTCCTCTGTAAGGAATTCATGTTAGTATTTTGCAATCATGACTTATTAAACTGATAGTTCAGTAATATACACAACTGTCAGCACCTGCCTTCTTTGGAACTGGACTTATTATATCCTTCCTGAAGTCTGAGGGTATTTTGCCTGTCTCATACATCTTGCTCATCAAATGAAAGAGTTTTGTCATGGCTGACTGTCCCAAAGCTATAAGTAGTTCTGAGGGAATGTGGTCTACTCCCGGGCCCTTATTTTGACTCTTCCAATGCTCTGTGAAATTTCTCTTGCAGTATCACACCTCCCATATCATGCTCATCTATGGCCTGTGCCAGTTCTACAATAATGCCTTCAAGTTCATCTCTCTCTGACCCTCTGTATATTCCTTCCACTTTTCAACTTTCCCTTCTTTGCTTAACACCGATTTTCCTTCTGAGCTCTTGATATCCATACAGCTGCTTCTCTTTTCTCCAAAGGTCTCTTTAATTTTCTTGTAGATGGTGTCTATATTCCTGCTAGTGATGTTGTTGTCGTTGTGGTCTTCAGTCCTGAGACTGGTTTGATGCAGCTCTCCATGCTGCTCTATCCTGTGCAAGCATCTTCATCTCCCAGTACCTACTGCAACCTACATCCTTCTGAATCTGCTTAGTGTATTCATCTCTTGGTCTCCCTCTACGATTTTTACCCTCCACGCTGCCCTCCAATGCTAAGTTTGTGATCCCTCGATGCCTCAAAACATGTCCTACCAACCGATCCCTTCTTCTAGTCAAGTTGTGCCACAAACTCCTCTTCTCCCCAATCCTATTCAATACCTCCTCATTAGTTACGTGATCTACCCACCTTATCTTCAGCATTCTTCTGTAGCACCACATTTCGAAAGCTACTATTCTCTTCTTGTCCAAACTAGTTATTGTCCATGTTTCACTTCCATACATGGCTACACTCCATACAAATACTTTCAGAAACGACTTCCTGACACTTAAATCTATACTCGACATTAACAAATTTCTCTTCTTCAGAAACGCTTTCCTTGCCATTGCCAGTCTACATTTTATATCCTCTCTACTTCGACCATCGTCAGTGTCAGTTATTTTACTCCCTAAATAGCAAAACTCCTTTACTACTTTAAGTGTCTCATTTCCTAATCTAATTCCCTCAGCATCACCTGATTTAATTTGACTACATTCCATTATCCTCGTTTTGCTTTTGTTGATGTTCATCTTATATCCTCCTTTCAAGACACTGTCCATTCCATTCAACTGCTCTTCCAAGTCCTTTGCTGTCTCTTACAGAATTACAATGTCATCGGTGAACCTCAAAGTTTTTACTTCTTCTCCATGAATTTTAATACCTACTCCGAATTTTTCTTTTGTTTCCTTTACTGCTTGCTCAATATACAGATTGAATAACATCGGGGAAAGGCTACAACCCTGTCTCACTCCTTTCCCAACCACTGCTTCCCTTTCATGCTCCTCGACTCTTATAACTGCCATCTGGTTTCTGTACAAATTGTAAATAGCCTTTCTCTCCTTGTATTTTACCCCTGCCACCTTCAGAATTTGAAGGAGAGTATTCCAGTTAACATTGTCAAAAGCTTTCTCTAAGTCTACAAATGCTAGAAACGTAGGTTTGCCTTTTCTTAATCTTTCCTCTAAGATAAGTCGTAAGGTTAGTATTGCCTCACGTGTTCCAACATTTCTTCGGAATCCAAACTGATCTTCCCCAAGGTCCGCTTCTACCAGTTTTTCCATTCGTCTGTAAAGAATTCGCGTTAGTATTTTGCAGCTGTGACTTATTAAACTGATAGTTCGGTAATTTTCACCTCTGTCAACACCTGCTTTCTTTGGGATTATTATATTGTTCTTGAAGTCTGAGGGTATTTCGCCTGTCTCATACATCTTGCTCACCAGATGATAGAGTTTTGTCATGACTTGCTCTCCCAAGGCCATCAGTAGTTCTAATGGAACGTTGTCTACTCCCGGGGCCTTGTTTCGACTCAGGTCTTTCAGTGCTCTGTCAAACTCTTCACGCAGTATCTTATCTCCCATTTTGTCTTCATCTACATCCTCTTCCATTTCCATAATATTGTCCTCAAGCACGTCGCCCTTGTATAAACCCTCTATATACTCCTTCCACCTTTCTGCTTTCCCCTCTTTGCTTAGAACTGGTTTTCCATCTGAGCTCTTGATATTGATGCAAGTGGTTCTCTTCTCTCCAAAGGCCTCTTTAATTTTGCTGTAGGCAGTATCTATCTTACCCCTAGTGAGACAAGCCTCTACATCCTTACATTTGTCCTCTAGCCATCCCTGCTTAGCCATTTTGCACTTCCTGTCGATCTCATTTTTGAGACGTTTGTATTCCTTTTTGCCTGCTTCATTTACTGCATTTTTATATTTTCTCCTTTCATCAATTAAATTCAATATTTCTTCTGTTACCCAAGGATTTCTACTAGCCCTCGTCTTTTTACCTACTTGATTGTCTGCTGCCGTCACTACTTCATCCCTCAGAGCTACCCATTCTTCTTCTACTGTATTTCTTTCCCCCATTCCTGTAATTGTTCCCTTATGCTCTCCCTGAAACTCTGTACAACCTCTGGTTCTTTCAGTTTATCCAGGTCCCATCTCCTTAAATTCCCACCTTTTTGCAGTTTCTTCAGTTTCAATCTGCAGTTCATAACCAATAGATTGTGGTCAGAATCCACATCTGCCCCTGGAAATGACTTACAATTTAAAACCTGGTTCCTAAATCTCTGTCTTACCGTTATATAATCTATCTGATACCTTTTAGTGTCTCCAGGATTCTTCCAGGTATAGAACCTTCTTTTATGATTCTTGAATCAAGTGTTAGCTATGATTAAGTTATGCTCTGTGCAAAATTCTACAAGGTGGCTTCCTCTTTCATTTCTTCCCCCCACTCCATATTCACCTACTATGTTTCCTTCACTCCCTTTTCCTACTGACGAATTCTAGTCATCCATAACTATTAAATTTTCGTCTCCCTTCACTACCTGAATAATTTCTTTTATCTCGTCATACATATCATCTATTAATTATCATCTGCAGAGCTAGTTGGCATATAAACTTGTACTACTGTAGTAGGCATGGGCTTTGTGTCTATCTTGGCCACAATAATGCGTTCACTATGCTGTTTGTAGTAGCTAACCCGCACTCCTATTTTTTATTCATTATTAAACCTACTCCTGCATTACCCCTATTTGATTTTGTATTTATAACCCTGTAATCACCTGACCAAAAGTCTTGTTCCTCCTGCCACCGAACTTCACTAATTCCCACTGTATCTAACTTTAACCTATCCATTTCCCTTTTAAAATTTTCTAACCTACCTGCCCGATTAAGGGATCTGATATTCCATGCTCCAATCCGTAGAACGCAGGTTTTCTTTCTCCTGATAACGATGACCTCTTGAGTATTCCCCGCCTGGAGATCCAAATGGGGGACTATTTTACCTCTGGAATATTTTACCCAAGAGGACGCCATCATCATTTAATCATACAGTAAAGCTGCATTTCCTTGGGAAAAATTACGGCTGTAGTTTCCCCTTGCTTTCAGCCGTTCGCAGTACCAGCACAGCAAGGCCGTTTTGGTTAATGTTACAAGGCCAGATCAGTCAATCATCCAGACTGTTGCCCCTGCAACTACTGAAAAGGCTGCTGCCCCTCTTCGGGAACCACATGTTTGTCTGGCCTCTCAACAGATACCCCTCCGTTGTGGTTGCACCTACGGTACGGCCATCTGTATCGCTGAGGCACGCAAGCCTCCCCACCAACAGCAAGGTCCATGGTTCATGGGGGGCTGCTAGTGATATATTCCTTTAAATCCTTACATTTGTCCTCCAGCTATTCCTTTTTCAGCGATTTTGCGCTTTATGTCACTCTCTTTATTTAAACAACTGTACTCCCTTTTGCCTGCTTCCTTTTTATATTTGCTCCTTTCCTCAATTACATACAATATCTGCTTTGTCATCCAAGGATTTCTGTTAGGTCTTGACTTTTCACCTATCTGCTCTTCTGGCACCTTCACTGTTTCATCACCCAAAGCTACCTGCTCATGTTCTACTTTATTACTTTGCCCGGTTCTAGTCAATTGTTTCTAATAATCCCTCTGAAACTCTCAACAACTTCTGGTTTTTTCAACTTATCTAGATCCCATCTGCTTAATTTCCTACATTTTTGCAATTTCTCTAGTTTTAAGCTACATTTCGTACGCAATAAATTGTGGTCAGTGTTGACATGTGCCCCTGGAAATATCTTACAATTTAAAATCTGGTTCCAGAATCCCTGCCTTACCATTATACAGGGTGTTACAAAAAGGTATGGCCAAACTTTCAGGAAACATTCCTCACACACAAAGAAAGAAAATATGTTATGTGGACATGTGTCCGGAAACTCTTACTTTCCATGTTAGAGCTCATTTTATTACTTCTCTTCAAATCACATTAATCATGGAATGGAAACACACAGCAACAGAATGTACCAGCGTGACTTCAGCACAGTAAATGTTCAAAATGTCCTCCATTAGCGAGGATACATGCATCCACCCTCCATTGCATGGAATCCCTGATGCGCTGATGCAGCCCTGGAGAATGGCGTATTTTATCACAGCCATCCACAATACAAGCACAAAGAGTCTCTACCGGGGTTGTGTAGACAAGATCTTTCAAATGCCCCCATAAATTAAAGTCAAGAGGGTTGAGGTCAGGAGAGCATGGAGGCCATGGAATTGGTCCGCCTCTACCAATCCATCGGTCACCGAATCTGTTGTTGAGAAGCGTATGAACACTTCGACTGAAATGTACAGGAGCTCCATCGTGCATGAACCACATGTTGTGTCGTACTCGTAAAGGCACATGTAGCAGCACAGGTAGAGTTGTTGTTGTTGTGGTCTTCAGTCCTGAGACTGGTTTGATGCAGCTCTACATGCTACTCTATCCTGTACAAGCTTCTTCATCTCCCAGTACTTACTGCAACCTACATACTTCTGAATCTGCTTAGTGTATTCATCTCTTGGTCTCCCTCTACGATTTTTACCCTCCACGCTGCCCTCCCATGCTAAATTTGTGATCCCTTGATGCCTCAAAACATGTCCTACCAACCGATCCCTTCTTCTAGTCAAGTTGTGCCACAAACTTCTCTTCTCCCCAATCCTATTCAATACCTCCTCATTAGTTACGTGATCTATTCACCTTATCTTCAATATTCTTCTATAGCACCACATTTCGAAAGCTTCTATTCTCTTCTTGTCCAAACTAGTTATCATCCATGTTTCACTTCCATACATGGCTACACTCCATACAAATACTTTCAGAAACGACTTCCTGACACTTAAATCTATCCTCGATGTTAACAAATTTTTCTTCTTCAGAAATGATTTCCTTGCCATTGCCAGTCTACATTTTATATCCTCTCTACTTCGACCATCATCAGTTATTTTACTCCCTAAATAGCAAAACTCCTTTACTATTTTAAGTGCCTCATTTCCTAATCTAATTCCCTCAGCATCACCCGATTTAATTTGACTACATTCCATTATCCTCGTTTTGCTTTTGTTGGTGTTCATCTTATATCCTCCTTTCAAGACACTGTCCACATGTCCACATAACATCTTTTCTTTATTTGTGTGTGAGGAATGTTTCCTGAAAGTTTGGCTGTACCTTTTTGTAACACCCTGTATAATCAATCTGAAACATTCTGGTGTTACCAGGTCTCTTCCTTGTATACAACCTCCTTTCATGATTCTAAATCATTAGCAATGATTAAATTACGTTCTGTGCAAAATTATACCAAGTAGTTTCCTCTTACATTCCTTTCCCCCAGCCTGTACATATGTACTATTTTCTGTTCTCTACCTTTCTCTACTATGGAATTCCAATCTACCATCACAATTAAAGTTTTGTCTCCCTTACTCATCATACATTTTTTCAATCTCTTCATCATCTGTGTAACTAGTTGGCATATAAACGTGTAATACTCTGATGGATGTGGGCTTCATGTCTGTTTTGGGTATGATGATGTGTTCACTATTCTGTTCATAATAGCTTCCCGCATTCCAATTTTTTTATTCATTATTAAACCTACTCCTGCATTACTCCTATTTGATTTTGTATTCATAACTCTGTATTCACCTGAACAGATGTCCAGTTCCTGCTGCCACAGAATTTCACTAATTTCCACCTGTCCATTTCACTTTTTAAGTTTTCTAACCTACCTCCCCTACAGAGGGATCTAATATTCCACTCTCCAATACACAGAATGCCAGTTTTGTTTCTCCTAATGATGACATCGTCCTGAGTAGTTCCCATCTGGAGATCCAAATGGGGGGCTATTTCACCTCTGAAATATTTTAGCCAAGAGAATGTCATCATTATTCAACCATATAGTAGAGCTTGATACCCCTCAAGAAAAATGATGGCTGTAGTTTCTCCTTGCTTTCAGCCATCCATAATATTACCACAGAATGGTCGTTTTGGTTGATGTTACAAGGCCAGATCAGTCATTCAAACTGTTGCTCCTGTAACTTCTTCAGAGGCACGTGCCCCTCTTCAGGAACCACATGTTTGTCTGGCCTCTCAATGGCAACACCCATGGTTCATGGGGAATGGGGTGGGGAGGGTGACGGTTGTTTGCCACTGACTTATTAAAAAAAACATTAGTTTTATTTTTTGGCCATGGCTTACTAAACTCACAACTTTTAGTACCTTCCTTAGTCTTGGAAATATTACATCTTTCTAGAAGTATTAGGCTATTTTGCATGTCTGATACATCCTGCGTTTCTTATGGAGCAGTTTTGGCACAGTTGTTTCAGCCAAGGATCTGATTCATGATGAGGGGAAGTCATGTACACCAGGTGTCTTATTTCCATCTCAGTCTTTCAGTGTTTTGTCAAATACTTCTCAGAGTGCCTCATCACTCATATTATTTATTTGGAATATGTGTTATTTTCAAGTTTGTTATTTGAGTTTACTAATGATCATAACCTCAAGGAAAAAAATTGCAAGTACTTTTAGGGAATGAGTAGTGGTTTTTCTGTTATAGTAGTAGAAACTTCTGTGATGATTGCTAATCCCTTCATTTTCAATGGGTTGCTTGTAGTACTTTTAGTATAACAGAATTATGAATTGAAAGAGAATCAGCACTACATCCATAGAGTGGCGGCTAATTCTGCAGCACAACAGAACACTGAACTGTTATTGAAAGATTTGTGCCTGAGAGAGTTTTACAGTACAAAAAAATTTGCCTCTGTGACACCTCCTCAGTGACATCTACACTGAAATTTGAAACTGACAGGCTGGTCTTACATACTCAGCTTTACCTGTAGGCAAAATCCAGTTGTGCATCCCCAAAGACAGCATTCCAGCCACAGAGTTCATCAATGTAGTGTTCACTCCTGAGCACTGGAGTAATGCTCCAGTGTTTACCATTCAGAACCTCTGCTTCCCCTGCTACTGCTGGACCTCACCAAAGTGTCCTCCCCAGTCATTCTGCCAACATGACATATAAATAGCAGATTATGAATATAATTCATATATACGCTATCCTGTAACTTATAATTTATGTTGTTTCATTGATCCCTGTGAGCTACTGTATTTGTGAAACTGATGTAACAAGCAGTGACAGGCAGAAGTTTACTCTTGTTAGTTACAGGTAAGTTACCAATTATGTATTTTTCAGATGGGAGGATTCAATATGAACTTGTGAGCTTCATAAGCTCCCTATCAAAGACCTAGGGAGACCAAAGCCAGAGATCAAGTCAGTCAAGTAAATTAAAAGTTAAAGTAAAAAATGTGGAAGAATCTTCAGATGCAACATGTATGGTAAAGTAGACTGGGTGTGTGGTTGATACATCACAAACAAACTGCACTGTTTTCTGTGTTTGCAGTTCGGAAAAGAAAAGGCACCAACAGGCATTGACAACCTCAGTAATTTGTCACTATGAGGAAACATGAATGTTCTAAATCACAAATGACTGTACAGCTGGATGACACTCTCTTAGTGAAACATGTTATTAGACAACAACTGGAATGTACTTGTTGTTGTTGTTGTGGTCTTCAGTCCTGAGACTGGTTTGATGCAGCTCTACATGCTACTCTATCCTGTGCAAGCTTCTTCATCTCCCAGTACCTACTGCAACCTACATCCTTCTGAATCTGCTTAGTGTATTCATCTCTTGGTCTCCCTCTACGATTTTTACCCTCCACGGTGCCCTCCAATGCTAAATTTGTGATCCCTCGATGCCTCAAAACATGTCCTACCAACCGATCCCTTCTTCTAGTCAAGTTGTGCCACAAACTCCTCTTCTCCCCAATCCTACTCAATACCTCCTCATTGGTTACGTGATCTACCCACCTTATCTTAAGCATTCTTCTGTAGCACCACATTTCAAAAGCTTCTATTCTCTTCTTGTCCAAACTAGTTATCATCCATGTTTCACTTCCATACATGGCTACACTCCATACAAATACTTTCAGAAATGACTTCCTGACACTTAAATCTATACTCGATGTTAACAAGTTTCTCTTCTTGAGAAACGCTTTCCTTGCCATTGCCAGTCTACATTTTATATCCTCTCTGCTTCGACCATCATCGGTTATTTTACTCCCTAAATAGCAAAACTCCTTTACTACTTTAAGTGTCTCATTTCCTAATCTAATTCCCTCAGAATCACCCGACTTAATTTGACTACATTCCATTATCCTCGTTTTGCTTTTGTTGATGTTCATCTTATATCCTCCTTTCAAGACACTATCCATTCCATTCAACTGCTCTTCCAAGTCCTTTGCTGTCTCTGACAGAATTACAATGTCATCGGTGAACCTCAAAGTTTTTACTTCTTCTCCATGAATTTTAATACCTACTCCGAATTTTTCTTTTGTTTCCTTTACTGCTTGCTCAATATACAGATTGAATAATATCGGGGAAAGGCTACAACCCTGTCTCACTCCTTTCCCAACCACTGCTTCCCTTTCATTCCCCTCGACTCTTATAACTGCCATCTGGTTTCTGTACAAATTGTAAATAGCCTTTCGCTCCCTGTATTTTACCCCTGCCACCTTCAGAATTTGAAAGAGAGTATTCCAGTTAACATTGTCAAAAGCTTTCTCTAAGTCTACAAATGCTAGAAACGTAGGTTTGCCTTTTCTTAATCTTTCTTCTAAGATAAGTCGAAAGGTCAGTATTGCCTCACGTGTTCCAACATTTCTACGGAATCCAAACTGATCTTCCCCGAGGTCCGCTTCTACCAGTTTTTCCATTCGTCTGTAAAGAATTCGCATTAGTATTTTGCAGCTGTGACTTATTAAACTGATAGTTCAGTAATTTTCACATCTGTCAACACCTGCTTTCTTTGGGATTGGAATTATTATATTCTTCTTGAAGTCTGAGGGTATTTCGCCTGTCTCATACATCTTGCTCACCAGATGGTAGAGTTTTGTCATGACTGGCTCTCCCAAGGCCAACAGTAGTTCTAATGGAATGTTGTCTACTCCCGGGGCCTTGTTTCGACTCAGGTCTTTCAGTGCTCTGTCAAACTCTTCACGCAGTATCTTATCTCCCATTTCGTCTTCATCTACATCCTCTTCCATTTCCATAATATTGTCCTCAAGCACATCGCCCTTGTATAAACCCTCTATATACTCCTTTCACCTTTCTGCCTTCCCTTCTTTGCTTAGAACTGGGTTGCCATCTCAGCTCTTGATATTCATGCAAGTGGTTCTCTTCTCTCCAAAGGTCTCTTTAATTTTGCTGTAGGCAGTATGTATCTTACCCCTAGTGAGATAAGCCTCTACATCCTTACATTTGTCATCTAGCCATCCCTGCTTAGCCATGTACTTATAGGCAATCAATTAAAAGACACAATGATGAGATTCAAAAAAATCATCCAGTACTCTATAAAATTATGGATTGTATTAAATTTTGTGGTGCTTTCAAGCTCACACTTTGTAGCCATAGTGAACACGGTGATTCATGAAATCCAGGAATTTTCTGCAGTCACATAAATTTCACTGCTGAATGTGATGTTGCAGTGATTACCTTTCAGAGGGTACTGTTTTCAAAGATGCTTCTAAATATATTAAAATGATTTACTTTCTTATATGCTGGAGGTGTATCATGACTGAGTAAGAAAGGACATTGCTGCCGCTGATTTTGTGTCAGTTATCATGAGATGATTGATATTTCAACAGTTTGACAGTCTTTTCTGGTTGTCAGATCTGTCTTATCCAGTTGTAAGCCTGCAGGAAGGCTTGGACTTTTCTCACTCCTCATTAGCAGAATTGTTTGAAGAAACTTTATTTTAATTTTCTATAACATTCAGTAAAGTTATTTATCAGAGCTACAATGGTGCAGATATTATGAATAATCACATTCAGATGTACAGACTCTTCTGAAACAGCATTTTGAACAGACCTATTATGTTCATTTTTATGCTCATAAACTGAAGCTGATTTCAGCCCAAGCAACAATACAATACATGAACATTAGAATTTTTGTTGCTGAATTTAGTGAGATTTTTTCACAGTTCTTTATAGTGAACAATGACTAATAGACATAGTGAACAGAAAAGTCCCACGTTTCCAACACGGTATGGAATTTGAAATCAAGAACTGTGCTAGTTGTGTATGAAAGCAGCCACTTCCAGAATTCCGGGAGCAAACTGAGCTTATATTTCAGTAAACTACTACAATTACTTAAGCAAGAGGACTCTTCCTGAAAGAAGAGCACCCAACGTTTCAGTTTTGGTTGCCTGTGTTCAGTGATATTATGCCACAGGTTGACATATTGTGCAGTTAATTAGGAAAACATACAGTTGACAAGTAGACTGTACAACAAGGAATAAAACATTTCAAAGGAGCCAAACGACATATCTGAGATAATATCATTGATACAATTCCCACATGCAGAGATCTGCTGCATCTTGCAAAGAAACATAGACAAAAAAATGGAATTCCAAAAACTGTTGCTGAAAAAGAAGTGTACCCCATTTGTCACTCAGGTTGCTGAATGTTTTGACTTCACACTGAATTTTATTAAATTCTGAAAAGTTTATTTCATATGCAAGTCAGCATCTGTAAACATTGCTGCAGAGCTGTTGTGACATATATCCCTTCCTTGAATGCAATAAGCTGAGAATGGAGCTTTGAATACTATACATGAGGAATGTTTTTAAACTCTCACAGGTGCTGTTCCACTTCTCCAATTCCTGCCCAAAAAATATTAGCAGGGACCTTTTAATGAAACAATGAAACTCCTCAATGTGGCTGCTATCATACCAGTGACAACACCTGAGGCAAAGCTATCTTTCCTTACCATGAAGAGAATAAGCACATTTTGTGTGAAGTATTAAGAGTCAAGATTGTGTAACAGCAGTAGCAGCACTCCACATTGAAGATGGACTTCATATACGGCATCGTAGACTTCAATGAATGCATCATTGACAGATCCTTTGGTCCTAAGGAAAAGTAAATGGACTTTTCACATAAATATCCATTGTCAGGTAAGAGTATTTCATAATAACAATTATTTTGTTATTCATTTTGCACCTTTTTATACTAATTGCATAGAACTTCTAGTCTACCATCCAGTGAACACTCTAGAACAATCTCCATCAACCACCACTGCATCCACCATAATCCACTCCCTCAGTGATTTCTGTTCTTGAGGACAGGATGCATTAGTTGCTGTTCATAAGCATCTATAAATCATTCTAACTATTGCCATATGATTGGAAGCTGTAGCTTACAGGTGTGTTGGGAGAGCAACTTGACAGACATGTAACAGAGATATGAAAACATCTTCTGTGGATATGGTTATCTGTACAGGAAGAGGAAGATCTATCACTGCTTGCTCACTTGAGTGTGAGCATGTGAGCAGCATGTAGGTCTTGGTCTAGATCACTGAACACAATAATTATGGATTTCATTAAATATGGACCATAAGCTTGATCAGAAAAACAACAACAAATTTAATTGAATTATTTGACATCTGGTTGGATATGGGAAAAGGGGAAATAGAAAACCAACAGATTCCTGCTTGTTCTTGAGACAAATTGTCCTTTCCAAACAATACAATGAAACATAATGAAAATGCAGTGCAGATGTTAACGAAAAATTGTGCATGCATTAAAGAGGAAATGAAAACAATTGATCAGAAAGAAATTATCCTGAGTCTTGCCAGCTGACTTCCCCACCATGCCGGGACTGAGCAGTACTTGTACTGTGGTGTTGTGGCTGTGATGATAAGCACTTGCCAGTGTACGTTCTACATATTGAGTCTGTGTTTACAGACTCACCTGGTCATGGTTGAATCACAATTAAATCTGCCCTATGCAGAAAGAAATTTCCGAAAAATCCTACCCAAATTAAAATTAAAGACATTTATAGTATGTGTCCAAAGCAAGACCAAAACCTGTCTTTAGACTTGCACAAAAACAAAAACAAAAAAAAAAAAAAAAAAAAAAAAAAAGGGAAGGAAAAATTCTAACAGAAGGGTAAAACATATGATCCTGAGTGAAGCTCCTGAATAAACCTCCACTTAGAGCCAAAGCTGTCATGGGTAAGAAAACGAAAATTTTTCTGAGTCCTTCCCACTTTCTGTGTTCATAACCATAAGTCTGTCAAATCATGCAATTGTGAAAAGAGTTTAGTCTGTCACAACTGAAGGTTAAACAGGAAACTGACTATGTGGCTGTGGGCTAAGGCAGATGGCTGGTATGCACTTGCTAATTACCAAGCAGAAGAACCTCCAGTCAGCTGCCAGGGCAGCCAGACATTGAGATGCCTGTTAATCTTGTAAAGCAATCAGTTCTTGTGGTGACCCATAAAATCAGAAGTTAGAAGTGATGCCAGATTTTCACATTTGAAATAACAAAGCTTCACATTTCCCCTCTTACTATCATTTCTTGCACACCTCTGCCAGTTCCTGGCCAGAGCACGGTATAAAGAGTCTGTGTTATGAAATGAAATGAAGACAAAAATCTGTCAAATCCCATGTGTTGTTACGTTTTATGATTTCCAGGGAAGTGTCTCTTACCACCTCTCTGACATCATGGCACTTAAGCCAATCAGCATTTCTCTTTCTACACATAGCTAAACTCATAGCATTCTCATGCTCAGTTTGGAATCTCTCTAAGAAGAGCATAACTGAACAGCTATAGTTTGGGGAGGGATTCCACTGTCCCTCTGCCAAAATTCTGGCTTCGAAGAAAGCTGCCTCCCCAGTGTGGGGTGAGGAATTCTCTTTCCACCCTTCAGTGCAGTAACACGGCAACTGGAAGGCTTGTTCTGAGTTTTTGCTGGGCCTGAAGCCTATTATATACTTCAGAAGCATAAACTAATTACTATATGTAGCTGTGCACAGTGATGGCCCTCTGCAAAACTGTAGTTTCTGTTGCAACGAGTGATACTATCCTTGTGGTGTTCTTGCATTGCCAACCATTGTAAAGGCATTTATCTGGAAGCCGAGGGCTTGCCACTAGTGGCTGCTCTGTGTGAAACCTGCCTTCTCACTCAGCCCTGACATTGTCAGCTCTGCTATGAGACAAAGCTGAATTACAACTGTCATAAGAAGCAGAAAAGATGTAATTGAATTAAAGAATAAATTGAATAAGAAGGAGAAAATGCATGAATGCTCATTGACCACCCATACTAGTAACATAGCAAATCTGCATACCCCTCAATTTAATGTTCTGTAAGGCACTTAAAAATGTTGTTCTAATGAACAGAAACTATGAAACATGGTGAGTACATCAACAACATTTCTCAACATCATGTCCATGACCTGATACGGTCCATGATATTTGGTGGAGAACTTGTTCATCTTTCCGTTCAGTGTATAGTGATTAATGAACAATACCCACAGCCCTATATGATACTGTAGTAGTCTGTCCATGCACCTCTTCGGCTGTTCCTGGCATTCTAGAGTCTTTGTGTTTGCTTTTTCCATGTTTCTCCACACCTCCCGTATTCTCCTCACAGACTTCTGCATTGATTCACATTTCAGTCCTAAGTAACTTAAAATGTCAAAGGTAGACGGCATTTTGGTCCATATATTACCTCAAATGGTGTCAAGCCTGTTCCACTATGAACCTTTGAAACCACATATGGCACACAGGTATCCCAGTCATTGTGTCTAGCATTCACATAGAAGTTTAGCATTTTCGAAATGGTGTTATGGACACACTCTGTCCTACTGTTGGTTTGAGGGTGGAAATGGCTTGTTTGTAACTTCCACAACATATGACATAGCTGTTTCATAAGTTCTGAAATGAAGATGGTAGCCTGATCTGTGACTAAGATATCAGTCACTGCGAACTTCAGTATCCAACTTTTGACTAATATCTGTGCCACAGTACTGGCCTGGAATTGCTGTCATTACTAGTTACTGTGAAAAATGGTCAATATTCATAAGCAGATACCTATTTCCTGCAGGTGTTCTCATATATAGTTTACAAATGTTGAGTCCAAGCATTTGAAATGGCTTTGATGCTTCTGGTACCCTCTGCAAAAGGATTTTTTGACATAAAATATCAGCTCTCTGTGTCTATGGTACACAGTCTCTGACATACTGCTCCATGTCTTCTTCCTACTCCTTCACCAAAACTGTTCCACTACATACCTATCTGCTGCTCGTCAGCCACTACAACCTGGCAACTCATGGTCATGAACCTGTTGCAACACTTTCTTTTGACACATGGTCCACATTTCATGACACTGTACAACAAATCCTCTTGTTTAATAAAGTGCAGGTGCAACATAAAAGTCTGATAATCTTTATCCTCTGCCTGTGTTTGTTGTCATTCCAAAACATTATTGGCCATTGTACTCAACATGGCTACTTTGTGACTTAATTTTTTTTCGAAGATTTGACTATTTTTGCAAATTTCTTTATGAATTTACAGTAGTAGTTGCACAAACCAATGAACAACTGTATCTGTTTGGTCATCCAAAGTGGAGGAAAATTTTGAATTGCTTCTGTAAGATGAGGAACAGTCTGCACTCCATGCTCACTAATTGTGGGTCCCAGATAGTTACATCAAACAATGAAAAATCCAAGATGTAATGTAACAATATTATAAAAAGGAAAGTTGCTGCTCACCATATAGTGGAGATGTTGAGTCGCAGATAGGCATAACAAAAAGACTGTCATAATACAAGCCTTCAGCCATCAAGGCTTTTGTCGAAAATAGATGACAGACACAAAAACACACACACACACACACACACACACACACACACACACACACACACACACACACACACACACACACAACCCACATCTATTTTTGACAAAGGCCTCAATGGCTGAAAGCTTATATTGTGACCGTCTTTATGTTGTGCCTATCTGCGACTCAATATCTTCGCTATATGGTGAATAGCAACTGTCCTTTTCATAGTACTGGTAGTTACATCGAGTTCACAAAAAATAGCATTTGTCCATGCCAGCATCAAACGTGCTCTCTGTACCCTATTAAGGACATCCTCTAATTGTCTCACATGTTCTGGTATATCCTTTGAACAGACAATTATGTAATCTAAATAGACCATACAGGTATTATGCTTCAATGCTTTCAAAACTCCGTCTAATAACAGCTGAAAAGTAGTAGGAGCATTTTTGAAATCAAATGGCATCTGCTTATAGTGATAATGCCTGCATGATGTGGAAATGCTGCGTGTCTTTGGTATGTCCACAAGAGCCACAACTTCTAACTGATGATAACTACTTTCGGAGCCCATTGTAGTATAGTAATGACATTGTCCCAAATTATCAGAGGTTTCCATAATATTAGGGACTGTATAAGCATCTGAACAGTCTATGAATTCAGAAACCTATAATCACAGCAAAACCTATATTCCTTCATTCCATCCAATGATTTCTTAGAGACAATTATACGAGGGCAGTTCAATAAGTAATGCAACACTTTTTTTTTCTCAGCCAATTTTGGTTGAAAAAACCGGAAATTTCTTGTGGAATATTTTCAAACATTCCCGCTTCGTCTCCATTAGTTTCATTGACTTCCGACAGGTGGCAGCGCTGTACGGAGCTGTTAAAATGGCGTCTGTAACGGATGTGCGTTGCAAACAACGGGCAGTGATCGAGTTTCTTTTGGCGGAAAACCAGGGCATCTCAGATATTCATAGGCGCTTGCAGAATGTCTACGGTGATCTGGCAGTGGACAAAAGCACGGTGAGTCGTTGGGCAAAGCGTGTGTCATCATCGCCGCAAGGTCGAGCAAGACTGTCTGATCTCCCGCGTGCGGGCCGGCCGTGCACAGCTGTGACTCCTGCAATGGCGGAGCGTGTGAACACACTCGTTCGAGATGATCGATGGATCACCATCAAACAACTCAGTGCTCAAATTGACATCTCTGTTGGTAGTGCTGTCACAATTGTTCACCAGTTGGGATATTCAAAGGTTTGTTCCCGCTGGGTCCCTCGTTGTCTAACCGAACACCATAAAGAGCAAAGGAGAACCATCTGTGCGGAATTGCTTGCTCGTCATGTGGCTGAGGGTGACAATTTCTTGTCAAAGATTGTTACAGGTGATGAAACATGGGTTCATCACTTCGAACCTGAAACAAAACGGCAATCAATGGAGTGGCGCCACACCCACTCCCCTACCAAGAAAAAGTTTAAAGCCATACCCTCAGCCGGTAAAGTCATGGTTACAGTCTTCTGGGACGCTGAAGGGGTTATTCTGTTCGATGTCCTTCCCCATGGTCAAATGATCGACTCTGAAGTGTATTGTGCTACTCTTCAGAAATTGAAGAAACGACTTCAGCGTGTTCGTAGGCACAAAAATCTGAACGAACTTCTCCTTCTTCATGACAACGCAAGACCTCACACAAGTCTTCGCACCCGAGAGGAACTCACAAAACTTCAGTGGACTGTTCTTCCTCATGCACCCTACAGCCCCGATCTCGCACCGTCGGATTTCCATATGTTTGGCCCAATGAAGGACGCAATCCGTGGGAGGCACTACGCGGATGATGAAGAAGTTGTTGATGCAGTATGACGTTGGCTCCGACATCCACCAGTGGAATGGTACCGTGCAGGGATACAGGCCCTCATTTCAAGGTGGCGTAAGGCCGTAGCATTGAATGGAGATTACGTTGAAAAATAGTGTTGTGTAGCTAAAAGATTGGGGAATAACCTGGTGTATTTCAATGCTGAATAAAACAACCCCTGTTTCAGAAAAAAAATGTGTTGCATTACTTATTGAACTGCCCTCGTAATGTTTGTGCTCCAGGGATTGTCACTAACTTCAATGAGTTGTAGTGCAGTGAACTCCTCTGTTAATGGCTGTAAATGTCTCACTATATGATCAGTTTTCTATAAATCAGTGTATTATCCCCTGTTGGTATAAGGTGCTGAGTTACCACAGTTCCTGGTAATCCCCCATCTGTACAAATCAAGTTGCTAAACTTCAATAACACTTTCCCCACAACTGTGCCATCACTACCCTTCAAGTGATCCAGCTTCTTGCATAACACCGACATGTTGATGATTTGCTTATGGCTTCTGTCGTGACTCAGCCTATCAAAGTTTTCTTTCTCTAACACTTCCAGAGTGGCTATAACTATTTTGACAGATTAACTTTACATTTGCCAAAGTTGTCTATGCTAACTGGAACCATATAGTCTCCATTAACATTACTTGCTTGTGCTATACTTTTGCACACAAAACAGTGTGAACAGTCCAACTCCTCATCTACATCTACATCTACATCTACATCTACATCTACATCTACATCTGCATAGATACTCTGCAAGTCACTGTACAATGTGTGGCAGAGGGTATGCTGTACCACTATTAGTCACTTCCTTTTCTGTTCCACTTGTATATGGAGTGAGGGAAAAATGACTATCTATATGAGCCCTAATTTCTCATATCTTACCTTCGTGGTCCTTACATGCAATATGTTGGTGGCAGTAATATCATTTGGCAGTCAACTTCAAATGCCAGTTCTCTAAATTTACTCAGTTGTGTTTCTCGAAAAGAACATTGCCTTCCCTACAGGGATTCCCATTTGAGTTCTCAAACCATCTCACTAACACTTGTCTACTGGTAACAAATCTAGCAGATGGCCTCCGAATTGCTTCAATGTCCTTCTTCAACCCAACCTGATGTGGATCCCAAACACTTGAGCAGTACTCACAAATAGGCACTCCAATGTCCTATACACTGTCTGCTTTACAGATGAACCACACTTTCATAAAATTTCATTAAATAACTTGGCTGTGTCAAGCAGGACACTGCTAATGCCGTATCTGAGCATTACAGGTTTGTTCTTCCTACTCATCCACACTGACTTACATTTTTATAGATTCAGAGCTAGCTGCCATTCATCACACCAACTAGAAATTTTGTCTAGATCATCTTGTATATTCCTATAGTCACTCATCTTCAATACCTTACTGTACATCACAGCATCATCAGCAAACAATTGCACATTGCTGCCCACCCTGTCCACCAAATCATTTATGTATACAGAGGACAACAGCAGTCGTATCACTTAGCTGGAGTACTCCCGATGATACCATTGTCTCTGATGAACACTTGGCCTCGATGACAACATACTGGGTTCTATTACCTAAGAAGTCTTCAAGCCACTCTCATGTCTGTGAACTCATTCCATATGCTTGTACAGTTGTTAACAGCCTTAAGTGGGGCACCATGTCAAATGCTTTCCAGAAATCCTGTGCTTACCAAATATGAGCTGGCCCTGAGAGTGGACTTTCTATGTCATTATCAGCTGCTTCATGACCTCACCCATGCTTTGTTACTACGCCATGAAGGTTGGCATCCCAATGTCATCACTGGGAGATACACCACTAGATCTTCTCCATAAGTGTTCTACACTTTTCAACGAACATCGTTCTCTTGTGTCAGTCTACTCCGCACTATGCACCACAAATGATATCATGAGATGAGACAATGTTGACCTCAAGCAGTGCATGGTCGACACTGCTGCCACACTACATGAAGCCAAGCAACGTTTTCCTGTCTTACAATGCCTGCAACACCATGCATCCGCCACCTCAGAGGACACCAACACACTACGAGATCCTGTCCACAAGGTCTCTGAACGGGTCTGTGAAATGTTATATCTGACTGTAGTGTGCAATTTTGACAGTGCACTGATCATCCCACATGGTAACTCCTCTCTACAATGTGCTGTGCTCTGAACACCTGATGTACTCCCCACTGACAGGCCACACACCCTTTGCATCATTGGCAATGTATGTCTATCGTATCACCACTACATCGGGCTCATCCATCCAATGCTGGAATTGACGCTTCTAACCCCCCCCCCCCCCCCACACACACACACAAACAAACAGAGAATGGCAAAGGCCACTGTGGATAAACTATTAAAAGTGGGTATATTCACCCATTGGACAGCGCTTGATCATCACCTATAAAACTGATTTTAAAAACAGACAGAGCATTGTGCCTTCATGGCGACAAGATTGTCATAGCAAGTGTCACTGATATGTCCTTTGGGAGGAATTCTGAAAGGTTAATCCACGATGTGAAGAGGGTAGAATAGGATAGAGCAGGTGCAAAGACAGGTCTGAGATCATCCGAGCAGGCTTCAGTCTGACAGACACTGTCGATCTTTTGCCCCTGATTATAACACAAATGTGTTTGTGGCACATGCTACCACTTTATGATGGCCGGTGTATGGAAAAAGTAAAGTGAGTTTTACTGCATCGATGCACAGCATTATGTGCGAACAGCTGGAAACGTCTATATATGTACGAAGATGTGAGGCATTGAATTGTGGGATGGAAGGGGCATATGCAAGTTTTGTATGTGTCGTCCAGTGCAGATGACGAGATCTGGCAGGTTGCAATTAGTCGGAGGCGTGACCAGCATGACGATATTGACAGTGTCTCATTGTAGAGGATATCTACTAAATAGGTGTTGAGCTTTTCCTCATAGGCAGTTCATATGCCAAGCATGAACCAAGGAAGGACCTTTGCCCATTATTCTGAAACGCTTTTGCCGTCTTTCTTCTAGTCCATTTGTCTGTGGACAATATGTGGTGCCGCGCGGGATTAGCCGAGCGGTCTCAGGCGCTGCACTCATGGACTGTGCGGCTGGTCCCGGCGGAGATTCGAGTCCTCCCTCGGGCATGGGTTTGTGTGTGTTTGTCCTTACGATAATTTAGCTTAAGTAGTGTGTAAGCTTAGGGACTGATGACCTTAGCAGTTAAAAGTCCCATAAGATTTCACACACATTCAATATGTGGTGGCATGGAAATGGTGGCAGCCACAAAAACGGCACAGATTACTAAGTAATGAGAATTGAAATAGTCTGGCCTGGCCGGAGGTGAGCGATGCAGAACACCCGAAGTGTGAAATCCAGACTTTGGCGACAGTCTCGGCGGAGGTGGTGATAGTAGGTGTTGGCTCAGTCCACAGCCTGACTCGACCAATCATTGAGATAATGTAACGACATCGCCCTGAGTTGGAATGGGGTCCAGTTATGTCAGTATGCATGTATTGGAGCGTCCCCTTAGGAATTCTCCAAGGGTGGGGACTGTGTGTGTCAGCCTGGGACGGGACACATGCTCTGGACCACATCACTCTGTGACTAGATGTACAGATGGTTGTACACCAGGGTGTGCAAGAGTGTGGACTGAATCAAAAATCAGTTTGCAGAAACGTTCCAGTATGACATGTCAGATCTGATTGTGGGAAACGTCACAAGAAACTAGTTTGGTGGAGCCAGGCAAAGTATGTTCCAGTTTAAGGCCCGTGTCTGGGTCATGAAGCAGGTTTCGTAAGTCCTGGTCTGAATCTTGCACCTTGGTGATGTGGTCGTAATCAAGCTGGGCAGAAATAGAGGCGATGTGTGACAGATAGTCCACGACCACATTATCTTCACCCTTGATGTTGTGCATGCCAGTCATGAACTGCGAGAGGAAGTAAAAGAGTCAAAACTACCTGGGGGTAGATTCCACAGATGGGTTGCATATCGTGTCAGCCAAAGAGTGGTGGTCCGTGTAAATCGTAACAGGTCTGTCCTCTATATCATCTTGGAAATAACGCACAGATTTGCAGACGGTTAGTTCTCATTCGGCGGTGGACCATTTATGCTGCATGTTTGACAATTTATGTCAGAAAACCAACACAGGCTGAGGGACACCAGCTACCTCTTGCTGTGATACCGCATAGACAGAATGGCTCCTAGCATCTGATGTTATAGTAAAATCTGCATCAGGAGATGGACGAGTTAGTGTGGTTGCATTCAGTAAATCATCCTTGATCTTATCGAAGGCGGTTCACATAAATTCAGTCCACTTGAGACGACATGTACAGTCGTGCTCAAAAGTACGACCTGAATTGCATTTCGCCTGATTCGCATGCAACCCACATAACGCAGCTGTCTAGCAGGTCCTCTAATCGCTCCTCGGCACAGTCGTTGGACTATTGAAAATGATTCCAACAAGTCACCACTAGAAAACACATTATCACAGCTAAAACTGTCCTTACGGCTTTTAAGCTCACATTTATTACAATGAATGACATACCTGAAATGTTACCACTCTCATTATTACGTCCGATACGTAATGCACGTAGTAAGTTCGTCGTATTCATGATTTTTTCTTGAAAATAACATACCATACTTATTATTTAACACAAAATGACGAAAAAATTTAAGTTATTCACGAGCAGCTAATTGAGAATATGTATGAACTTCATATGACACGACGAACCGTCTCGTTCTGCATATGGATTCAAACCCAGGTCATTCAGACAATAATAATAATAATAATAATAGCTTTATTCAACATCGAATGGTACACTGCACATGTACAAAGAAACAGTAATGATTAAAGTTATTTGTACAATACACAAGACACATTCTTCTGAATACGTCATTAATTTACAACAAAATTACAATAAGGTGTTTACTTATTTCTGTTCACATAATTTCACAAAGCATTTGTTGTTCTTCATATAAGTATGGTACTCTTCTAATGTGTAGAAAGGGTGTTTTACTAAAAATTTCTTAAGCTGATGTTTCAGTTTAATTGTAGGAAGAGCCATGACTGCTCTAGGCAGTGCATTAGCTAATTTTATACCTGCATACTGAGGCCCCTTTTCGTAAAGTGCTGTTCTGTGGCTGCCAATGTAAAATCTTTCTTTATTTCTAGTATTGTACTGGTGGAAATCTGAACAAGTGTTTGGGTGCAGTCTTTTCACAAGCAATATGGCTTTTAGAATGTATGTGTTTATAACAGTTAACACCTCTGTTTTTGGAAACAAGTTGCGACAAGATTCCCTATATTTTGCTCCACAGATTATTCTCACACCCCTTTTTTGAAGAATGAGTAGCTTATCTAGATTAGCTTTGGTTGTTGCCCCCCAAATTTCAATACCATAGTTCAAGTGAGAGGAGAAAAGAGCATGGTATGCAGTCTTTAGGACTACGGTGTCTCTACAGAACTTGCTAATAGTACTGATTGCAAATATATTTTTTGACAGCTTAGTTGCTAGAGAGTCAATATGTGTGTCCCATTTCAGGTTGCTTTGGATTGTTATGCCAAGGAATTTTACACTAGACTCTTTCTTTACCAATTCGTTGCCCATGTATAATTTTATTTCATTATTCAAACTACTTTTGTTAAACTCCATCAAACATGTTTTACTGGTGCTTACATTTAAGTGGCTTTCATTAAAAAACTGAACAATTTCTTTTGTCACATTATTACACTCGGCCTCTAGTTCATTACATGATTCCTTTTTACATACAATGGACGTGTCATCGGCATACAGAACAATTTTGGAATTTATAGTACAGTATTTAATATCATTTACATAGATCAAGAACAGAAGGGGGCCCAATACCGAGCCCTGGGGCACCCCATATTTTATGCAAGAGATCTCTGATTTGTAGACACCACTTTCCGTTTTAAGTAGAACAAACTGCTTTCTATTGCTCATATAACATTTTATTAGATCATAAGCAGCACCTCTAATGCCCATGTTCCATAGCTTGTCTAATAGGATGTCAACGTTCACACAGTCAAAGGCTTTTTCCAGGTCTAGGTATACACCTGCCACATGTTCCTTGCTTTCGATACCCCGTAACACCTCTTCAATTAGTTGAGCAGCTGCAGTGCTAGTTGATTTACCTTTTACGAATCCATTTTGATTTTCGAACATCAGGTTGTGTTTGTTAAGAAAGTTTATAATCCTGTTGTATATAACTTTCTCAACTAT
Source organism: Schistocerca nitens (assembly GCF_023898315.1). Taxonomy (NCBI): domain Eukaryota; kingdom Metazoa; phylum Arthropoda; class Insecta; order Orthoptera; family Acrididae; genus Schistocerca; species Schistocerca nitens. Next base: position 496,986,181 of record NC_064622.1, read on the forward strand.
TTTGGAAAAGACAGGAAGGATTGAGACTGGTCTGTAGTTTTCTATTTTGTTGTTGTCACCTTTCTTAAAAATGGGTGTTACCTGTGCTATTTTGAGTCTGTCTGGAAAGGTGCCTGATTCTATTATATTGTTGACTGCTGCTAAGCAAAGATTTAGTGACTGACGGAAACTAACAGTTATTCCTGACTGGGCACACAGAGAGTGATATACCTCGATTTTAGGTAGTATCAGTTACCAAATATCAACTTTAAATTACATAACGTATATGTTGTGGCGTAACAAGACAGCCACGCCACTCGGAAGTAGCCTAAAGGCACGCGTTACTGACGCAGGCTAGAGATAGGTCTGAAACAGGATACGTAATGAATGCTATAAAGAAAAGTACGTAGCTCCTGGAATACTTAACTTTAATCCATCATTATGGTACATCGCTCTTGACGAGACTAGTGAGACTCTTTAGATACAAGCTATGTAAGGCTAATGGCGCCTTGCTAGGTCGTAGCCATGGACTTAGCTGAAGGCTATTCTAACTATCTGCTCGGCAAATGAGCGAGGCTTCGTCCGTGTAGTCGCTAGCAACGTCGTCCGTACAACTGGGGCGAGTGCTAGTAAGTCTCTCTAGACCTGCCGTGTGGTGGCGCTCGGTCTGCGATCACTGACAGTGGCGACACGCGGATCCGACATGTACTAATGGACCGCGGCCGATTTAAAGCTACCACCTAGCAAGTGTGGTGTCTGGCGGTGACACCACAGTATACATTTTTAACGTACGCGAATTCCTACCCAGCATCAGTTGTCCCTGTTAACGAAATACGAGAGATGTTAAATATTGCTTCTTCACAAGTGACTTACTTGAAATGCCGTGAGGCAAAGCTTTGTGTTGGACAGGAATTCGAACCCAGAACCTATTCGCATTGTTATCGAAGCACAATCAACTGTGACATATTGGAGTTTCTCGGCAGTAACTAGATGTAACTGAAATGACGAGATGAAACATAAATTTTTTCCTTCCCAGGACAACAACCCGGAACCTATCGCTGTTATATTCTAGAGAAAACGAACGTTAAATGTGAGTCTGTTACACCAGCAGCGACATGTGAGCATGTTTGAACTAGAAATAATATGACGAAGAGTTCAGTGCTGACTGGGAATCGAACCCCACACATATCTTTGTTGACTACAGACAAAGAGACGTTAGCTACCGAATTTTTCTCCACCAGCAGCTTGTCAGCAGCGGAAAGAGGCGTTACCTGTTGTGCAGCATTGTAAGTTTTTCACCATTGCACTATGAGCAGAAAATATTTTCTTAGGATTTCCTTATCGATGTTTGATCTGACTGCCTGTAGCTCTTTCACAGAAGGGATAAAAACGTTAGTCAGTGTGACTGGAACTGCGAACCATAACAAATGGTTCCTCACAGGTCCGCATGTTACCACAGAGCTACGTGTCTTAGCTTCCTCTTAGGAGGCCAATAATAGCTAGAACTCGTAAACCGCTATTTAAAGGACGAGATTAGTTGCGATTTCAGAGTGCAACGACTTTCGTGGATGAAAACTGTAAATTTACAATCTTTTGTTACACCTCAAGCAATATTAACTGAGATTATTCAATGGATATGACAGGAAAAATCAAGTGAAATTTGAGGCATAATTCCCTGCACACCAGGAAGTAACTCGTCGATCACAGAGTTGCCAAACATGCCTTCACTTCTTGCCAAATCTTAGTTACAGTACCAGCAGGAAGACGACGAACCGATGTGTTCCTACAGCGGGCTGGGAAGTGACCATAGTTGGCGTCTCAAAGACGCAGCTGCCACTGCCTGGAATACGTAATGCGTCTGATTCGCATTTCTGCAAATAGATTTAGGGACTGGAGTGTAGTTACTAATAATACTCAGAACTTACTGCAAAATAAGCGTCATAGATCAGTAACTCTCATAGTTGTTTTTATATTCCTTTCGTAAGTGTACTCAAAACTAAGATACTCATTCGCGTACGTTGTCGTGCCTGGCCGATAGTCGAGCACAACAAACAAATAAAAATAAAAAAAGACTGCGTGTGTGTGTGTGACAAGAGAGAGAGAGAGAGAGAGAGAGAGAGAGAGAGAGAGAGAGAGAGAGAGAGAGAGACAGAGAGAGACAGATAAATATATAAAAGAATGAGAGAGAGAGAGTAAAAAAATGTTGTAAAGAAATTGAATCATGGTATGTAAAGAAACTTTTCCTTAAATTGACATGTTCCTCATCATTACGAAATGTTGTATTCATGATCTGTGGAACAAGTATTAATCTGATCAAATCTAATCTAATTTAATCATATCATATTGATGATTAGCCATGAAGAGTCAGGAATTACTGAAATGTTCGCCAATATCAGTAACCAAATCTAAGCTTGAAAATAAAAGAGGACAGCTTTTGTAATAAACCGGGACTCCTGTCAAGACCCTTTCGTCCCTGTTGACTAACCACGAAAGATGTCTGATACACCTCCATTCAGAAGTATCAAATTGTGCGTGCATTTTAGATGATGCGCATGATGTGAAGTTCCGTGACGAAGGTACGAACCCAACATATGATCGGATTGTTAATTAAGTAAAATAAAAAATGTTATGTATCGGTTTTTCTTACTAGCTGCTAGGTGTTTGAATCTAAAATAAGGATACAAGTTTTTGTACCCGAGCGACAATCTAACCGCACACCTACGGTCCATCTTTGTCATCCACGAATATAGCTTAAGTATCAATTGCTTAGTCACCAACAGTAAGATGTGTGCGTGTTTGACCAGAAATAACGACACGTATTGCGATTATTGACAACACGTGAACAGACCTTAAAAATGCACTTACATTTTCACTAGCAGGCTGGTGTGCACGTGAAAATGAAATTATGAATATTTTTGTACTGAATCAAGATTCGGACCCACATACTTACCTTTGGAGGAGACCTAGAGAACACTGCAGTCTTAGGAACAGGAACGAAATGATTGAACTATACTGTTCCGAGAGATTCGGATCCTCTAAAGAGGAGATGCGAATTCGAATCACAGTCCAGCACCAAATTTTTCAACGTCTCTAGTTCAATCAAGTACAAGTAAAATATGGGCCCTGTTCCTTTAATTTGCTATCGATTCATCAAATAAAATAAAATTTTCTAATGTAAGTAAATTTAGTGGCGACAGTATTTCTGTTTAACATGACTTCCGCCCATGTCATTTCCCAACATAAACCGGCTCTGCCCAGTTGGTAATGAAGGAACGTGATGTTTAATGCGGATTCTGGATTACAACGTCTTTCTCTTGAGGTTACCAGAGGTAAAGTAAATCTGTTTGTGCGTCTCAAAAGTAAATGCCTGAACCCACGCGTTGCACCTATGATAGTTCGTTCCACCAGATCATTGTGGCCACATTTCCCAGCCCCAGGAGTGTGCTGTAATGGATGATGTTCTTAGCTTACAAAATTAGTCACGGTGGAAAAAAATGCGAGTCTATTAAATGGTTAAGTAGGAGCAAGCTTCTGATGCGCAGATTATGCTGTTCTCATTGCTGCAGGATGTAAAGACTCTTCTAGGCATCATAGCCTCCATGTGAAGCCATTCTGAAATTTTCACTAAAGTAGCAAATTTCTTAGTTCGATAAAATCCACTGTGAAGTGTGAAGTTACCGGATAATTCGATTATTACCATCATTATTACTATCACTTTCTTCACACTGCTGCTGGAACACATGTGCTTAAACATCATTTAATGCCTTTTGGTCATTATAGAAGTAGTTGCCCAAGAACAGGTTCTTTCCCTGTCTACGGAATCCTTTTCATGTTAATATCAAACATTAGCAATTACTCGTAGATTAAATTAAAACTAAAGTAATTGAAGAAATTCTAGCTCAGAGTGACACCAGTTTCAGTAACCTAATGTAGCGAAGACTGTTTGCCAGTGCTCTTTCTCACCGGAAAATGTGTAATTCACTCACTGGGCTCCATAAGTACACTGTAACAGTAATTTCTGTGTGTATGCAATGCACACGGATTGTAGAATTTATTGGTGCTCTCTCTTCTACTTCTGTATACAATATGCTTGACCTAAACGGGCCGTTTCTCATTACAGGCCCTGAGCAGTACAACATCAAACTAACAGTAATGTGCTTATACTGACAACCTCACTGTTCGTTTTACCTGATTTTGTAATCATTTAAATAAAACAACATGTCCTTCCAGTTGGAGACGTTTTGTCCACCTTTTCCTTCTGTGAAATTTGTCAGTAAGCATTTTGCCTTCCAGCCAGCGGAATGCGGCAGAATACAGCCGGTAAACGATTCACAAACCACGATTTAGTGCCGTTGAGACGATTTCTTTATGCATTGTCGTTGTTGTTGTTGTTGTTGTGGTGTTCAGTCCTGAGACTGGTTTGATGCAGCTCTCCATGCTACTCTATCCTGTGCAATCGTCTTCATCTCCCCGTACCTACTGCAGCCTACATCCTTCTGAATCGGCTTAGTGTATTCATCTCTTGGTCTCCCTCTACGATTTTTACCCTCCATGCTGCCCTCCAGTACTAAATTGGTGATACCTTGATGCCTCAGAACATGTCCTACCAACCAATCCCTTCTTCTAGTCAAGTTGTACCACAAACTCCTCTTCTCCCCAATCCTATTCAGTACCTCCTCATTAGTTATGTGATCTACCCATCTAATCTTCAGCATTCTTCTGTAGCACCACATTTCGAAAGCTTCTATTCTCTTCTTGTCTAAACTATTTACCGTCCATGTTTCACTTCCATACATGGCTGCACTCCATACAAATACTTTCAGAAACGACTTCCTGACACTTAAATCAATACTCGATGTTAACAAATTTCTCTTCTTCAGAAACGTTTTTCCTTGCCATTGCCAGTCTACATTTTATATCCTCTCTACTTCGACCATCATCAGTTATTTTTCTCCCCAAATAGCAAAACTCGTTTACTACTTTAAGTGTCTCATTTCCTAATCTAATTCCCGCAGCATCACCCGACTTAATTCGACTACATTCCATTATCCTCGTTTTGCTTTTGTTGTTGTTCATGTTATACCCTCCTTTCAAGACTCTGTCCATTCCGTTCAACTGCTCTTCCAAGTCCTTTGCTGTCTCTGACAGAATTACAATGTCATCGGGAAACCTCAAAGTTTTTATTTCTTCTCCATGGATTTTAATACCTACTCCGAACTTTTCTTTCGTTTCCTTTACTGATTGCTCAATATACAGATTGAATAGCATTGGGGAGGGGCTACAACCCTGTCTCACTCCCTTCCCAACCACTGCTTCCCTTTCATGTCCCTCGACTCTTATAACTGACACTGGTTTCTGTACAATTTGTAAATATCCTTTCGCTCCCTGCCACCTTCACAATTTGAAGACAGTATTCTAAACAACATTGTCAAAAGATTTCTCTAAGTCTAAAAATGCTAGAAACGTAGGTTTGCCTTTCCTTAATCTTTCCTCCAAGATAAGTTGTAGGGTCAGTATTGCCTCACGTGTTCCAACATTTCTACGGAATCCAAACTGATCTTCCCCGAGGTCGGCTTCTACCAGTTTTTCCATTCGTCTGTAAATAATTCGAGTTAGTATTTTGCAGCTGTGACTTATTAAACTGATAGTTCGGTAATTTTCGCATCTGTCAACACCTGCTTTCTTTGGGATTGGAATTATTATATTCTTCTTGAAGTCTGAGGGAATTACGCCTGTCTCATAAATCCTGGTCGCCAGATGGTAGAGTTTTGTCAGGACTGGCTCTCCGAAAGCTGTCAGTAGTTCTAATGGAATGTTGTCTACTCCCGGGCCTTGTTTCGACTCAGGTCTTTCAGTGCTCTGTCAAAATCTTCACGCAGTATCATATCTCCCATTTCATCTTCATCTACATCCTCTTCCATTTCCATAATATTGTCCTCAAGTACATCGCCCCTGTATAGACCCTCTATACACGCCTTCCACCTTTCTGCCTTCCCTTCTTTGCTTAGAACTGGGTTTCCATCTGAGCTCTTAATATTCATGCAAGTGGTTCTCTTTTCTCCAATGGTCTCTCTAATTTTCCTGTAGGCAGTATCTATCTCACCCCTCATGAGATAAGCCTCTACATCCTTACATTTGTCCTCTAGCCATCCCTGCTTAGCCATTTTGCACTTCCTGTCGATCTCATTTTTGAGACGTTTGTATTCCTTTTTGCCTGATTCACTTGCTGCATTTTTGTATTTTCTCCTTTCATCAATTAAATTCAGTATCTCTTGTGTTACCCAAGGATTTCTACTAGCCCTCGTCTTTTTACCTACTTGATCCTCTGCTGCCTTCACTATTTCATTCCTCAAAGCTTCCCATTCTTCTTCTACTGTATTTCTTTCCTCCATTCCTGTCAATTGTTCCCTTATGCTCTCCCTGAAACTCTGTACAACCTCTGGTTCTTTCAGTTTATCCAGGTCCCATCTCCTTAAATTCCCACCTTTTTGCAGTTTCTTCAGTTTTAATCTACAGTTCATAACCAATAGATTGTGGTCAGAGTCCACATCTGCCCCTGGAAATATCTTACAATTTAAAATCTGGTTCCTAAATCTCTGTCTTACCATTATATAATCTATCTGAAACCTTTTAGTATCTCCAGGGTTCTTCCATGTATACAACCTTCTTTCCTGATTCTTGAATCAAGTGTTAGCTATGATTAAGTTATGCTCTGTGCAAAATTCTACCAGGCGGCTTCCTCTTTCATTTCTTAGCCCCAATCCATATTCACCTAATACGTTTCCTTCTCTCCCTTTTCCTACTGTCGAATTCCAGTCACCGATGACTATTAAATTTTCGTCTCCCTTCACTATCTGAATAATTTCTTTTATCTCATCATACATTTCATCAATTTCTTCATCATCTGCAGAGCTAGTTGGCATATAAACTTGTACTACTGTAGTAGGCATGGACTTTGTGTCTATCTTGGCCACAATAATGCGTTCACTATGCTGTTTGTAGTAGCTAACCCGCACTCCTATTTTTTTTATTCATTATTAAACCTACTCCTGCATTACCCCTATTTGATTTTGTATTTATAACCCTATATTCACCTGACCAAAAGTCTTGTTCCTCCTGCCACCTAACTTCACTAATTCCCACTATATCTAACTTTAACCTATCCATTTCCCTTTTTAAATTTTCTAACGTACCTCCCGATTAAGGGATCTGACATTCCACGCTCCGATCCGTAGAACGTCAGTTTTCTTTCTCCTGAAAACGACGTCCTCTTGAGTAGTCCCCGTCCGGAGATCCGAATGGGGGACTATTTTACCTCCGGAATATTTTACCCAAGAGGGCGCCATCATCATTTAATCATAAAGTAAAGCTGCATGCCCTCGGGAAAAATTACGGCTGTAGTTTCCCCTTGCTTTCAGCCGTTCGCAGTACCAGAACAGCAAGGCCGTTTCGGCTAGTGTTGCAAGGCCAGATCAGTCAATCATCCAGACTGTTGCCCCTGCAACTACTGAAAAGGCTGCTGCCCCTCTTCAGGAACCACACGTTTGCCTGGCATTGTCGTAGCTGAAGGAATTTAGTTTCTTCTTAAATCGCCTTATGCAGCAATGTTCACAGATATCTCAAATAGGAAAAAAATGGTTCAAATGGCTCTGAGCACTATGGGACTCAACTTCTGGGGTCATTAGTCCCCTAGAACATAGAACTAGTTAAACCTAAGGACATCACACACATCCATGCCCGAGGCAGGATTCGAACGTGCGACCATAGCGGTCTCGCGGTTCCAGACTGCAGCGCCTAGAACCGCACGGCCACTTCGGTCGGCAAACAGGAAAAGCTCTTTATCCAGGTACGAAGGTTGTAAAACAAACTTCCCACGGTTTTTGTCAGGTTGATGTTTTCGTCTGATAGCACTGCATAAGAATTTTGTCTAAGAGGTATCACAAGTAGTGTTCCTGTAGCTGTGGGAATCATTGGTTGAAAACATGTTTAACACCAATGGGTACAGTGCTGCTAAATATTCAAAATGATTATCAACCTAACGTAATTTTTTCTTGACATACGCAGCTTCATTAAATAAATCACAGAAAAAGGTTCCACACGCCGGCCCCTACCACGGATAGAACTGACGACTAATTGAGCCATTGCGACAAGAGACACGGGTGGTATCATGGGGCTGCGGACATACGGCTGCCATCATGCTACTCTCGTCATGGTATTGGTCGCTCAGCCTCATAACGCATCGTGAAAGACAATAAAAGTTGTCACTTATGTGAAGAATAGCATTTCTTTAGCCAAAAAATTGAATTTTCTGTCTCAGTGTCTTAGCTTACATGAGGATTATATAGCACGAATCATTCAAATGAGAAGGGAGTATGAAGTGAATTCAGCGAGTCAAAAAAAAAAAAAAAAAAGATGATTCAAATGGCTCTGAACACTATGGGACTTAACATCTGAGGTCATCAGTCCCCTAGAACTTAGAACTACTTAAACCTAACTAACCTAAGGACATGACACACATCCATGCCCGAGGCAGGATTCGAACCTTCGACCGTAGCGGTCGCGCGGTTCCAAACTGAAGCGCCTAGAACCATGGGCCAAGGCGGCCGGCTTAGCGAGGCAATTCAGAGCCATACATGAACGCGATTGCACTATCACAGTGTTGCCAAATGTTTGTGACGATGTTGCCAATTCTCAGCTGTGCTAGGAATAGCACATAGAGGCATTCAACTGAAACATAGCCATAACCAAGATTGTAACTAGGGTCGACAGCATCGTCGTCTACCACCTTCAGAACTCGAACGGTGACAGTGCTCGGCTGGCTACTTACGTTTACTGGTATCAAAGCTACAGCATGAAAACACAAAAATGTTAATAACCCGGAGATCATTAACTTTGGAACCCATAGTAAAGTAAAGCAGTCATCAGTCGGAAGATTGGTTTGAACACCACAGTGCTTTAATAGGCACGGTCTTGTTGGAGGCCGTGTGCCGTTGCTTTCCTCCGACCTTTGAGTTGATTCAAATGGTTCAAATGGCTCTGAGCACTATGGGACTTAACAGCTGTGGTCATCAGTCCCCTAGAACTTACAACTACTTAATCCTAACTAACCTAAGGACATCACACACATCCATGCCCGAGGCAGGATTCGAACCTGCGACCGTAGCAGTCGCGCGGTTCCGGACTGCGCGCCTAGAACCGCGAGACCACCGCGGCCGGCTTTGAGTTGAGTTACCTAGCCTGTTAATAGGGGCTTTCGGACCACAGTGCAACTCGGCATTTTTCACATCAACAAACACTGCCCGAGGTGAAATAAGTGCAAAGTGCCACATAAAAATCGTTGTACTGATCAGTGTTGAACCCGAAACCTTTGTATTTCTAGTCTTGCTGTTTACCACTTCGCCACCATGTAACGGCTGGAAGCTGTAATGTAGTAATGAAATGTTTTATTTGTAGACGCGCTTTCGGTGTACAGCATTGAAAATACGATTGTCCGTCCTCAACTTTGGCCTCGCTTTTTTCAGATGATAGAGAGTGTATAGGAGAAAGCTAGAACATACATGCAGTATTTGATAAAAATCGGTAGCGCACTTGTCAGGTCCTCTCCTTGTGATACTTATTTGCAAATTGGATGTTTCCCCTTGCTCCCCACAACGAGCGTTCTAAGTGACATACAGCAATGTACGTAATACAGTACCTCGAATACAGTGAACGCCACGGTTCACTTTAGTCTTCCGTACTAAAACATGTTCGTTCCTTCGAAATAATAGTACGACTAAAATATATGTTTAACCTGAATTTTGTTGAACAGATATAAATTGTCATCTAACACAGCTCCTTAAAAATTTCAGACTAATGATTTTGGCAGATATACCCATAAACTGAACCCACCTATTTGTTGTAACTGGATCGTCTGCAACAGCATTGATTTAATGATATTGATCTAAATGTCCCAGTGAAATCGTGAATATACACTGCTGGCCACCGTAAATGCAACACCCTGAAGGAAGCATCCGAATCAAGTGAAATTCACACCATGAGTTTGCAGCGATGAGATATGCAACTGATTAGAATTTCAGCGCAGACGCACATCACGCGCGCCTGTGGCGCCACCTCATAGCGCCATTTAAGGCTTGGTGATTTCGACGAGTGTACGTTCGGCACGTGTGTTTACCTTGTGGTTGTTTCACAAGACGATCAGTTATGCCTCGTAGACAACAGCGAACATCTTTTGAACAAGTATCCGAGTTCGACAGAGGAAGGATAGTGGCTTACCGAGATTGTGGATTATCATACAGAGAAATTGCTATTCGTGTTGGACGAAACCAAACAACTGTAATGCGGATATGTGACCGTTGGATGCAGGAGGGTACGACGGACCGACGTGGTCGATCGCATTCACCTCGGTGCACCACTGCACGTGCTGATAGGCAAATTGTGCGCATGGCAGTGACGGATCGCTCAGTGACATCCCGAACCGTAGCACAGCACATTGCGTCTGTAACGCATCATCCAGTGTCTGCGCGTACCATTCGACGCCATTTACAGCAGAGTGGTCTGTCCGCAAGACGTCCATTGCTTCGTCTACCATTGACGCAGAACCACAGACGTCTCCGTCGCCAATGGTGTGATGACAGACGGATGTGGACGGCAGAATGGAATGACGTTGTCTTTACTGACGAGGCACGCTTCTGTCTGCAGCACCACGATGGTCGGATTCGAGTGTGGAGACACCGTGGAGAGAGGATGCTGGACAGCTGCATTATGCACCGCCACACAGGTCTTGCACCGGGTATTATGGTATGGGGCGGTATTTGATATTACTCTCGCACGCCTCTAGTACGCATTGCCGGTACTTTAAACAGCCGGCGCTACATATCCGAGGTGCTGGAGCCAGTTGTCCTTCCTTACCTTCAGGGCTCGGCCACAGCCATTTTTCAACAGGATAATGCGCGACCACACGTGGCACGCATTGTCCAAAGGTTCTTCGTTAATAACCAGATTGAATTGCTTCCCTGGCCGGCTCGCTCTCCGGATCTTTCGCCGATAGAAAACATGTGGTCCATGGTTGCTCAACGAGTGACCCAGAGTACATCCCCAGCTGCCACACCAGATGATCCTTGGCAACGTGTGGAAGCTGCTTGGGCTGCTGTACCCCAGAAACACATCCAATGTCTCTCTGACACAATGCCGAGACGTGTGGCAGCGGTGATCTCCAACAATGACGGCTACTCTGGCTACTGATTCTGGCAGGAACCACATGTCAGAGACGTCTGTAAACGTAATCATTTGATACTTGGTCAACATGTTATCTACAAAATAAATTTTGTTGTGCTACCTCTTGTCTTTCTTGGTGTTGCATTTACGGTGGCCAGCAGTGTAGTTCGTGTGTCACAGTATTGAAAGCATGAAATCGGGAATGAATTTGCCGTCGGTGCTCGTGCGAGTGCTCTGCTTCCTGTGTGTCACTTCGTTTCCTGTTACCTTGTAAGTTGGTTCTTACTTCTGTCAAGGCGACATATCACAGCCAAGTGAGTTTGATGTAGGTCGTATCCTTGCGCTTTATGAAGACGGGTACTGTATGAGTGCCATTTCCCGTGTTCTGGGATACAGCAAATCCACTATTCATCTCTGGATGAAGAGGATGGAGGATGAAGGCCACGTAAACCGTCGTCGTCGCTCTGGACGCCCACGGACTACCACAGAGGATGAAGACAAGAGTATACTCCACTGCAGTGTTGAGGATCCTTTCAGGAGTAGCAGAGAAATTAAAAACAGCCTGCAGCTAACAGTGTGCCGGTCGACCATACGTCGTCGGCTCAACGAGCAAGGAAGGTATGGACGGAAATCGGCTGTTAAGGAAATGCTGAACGAGCAATATAGGGCTGCCAGGTTAAATTTCGCACTGGCCTACAGAAGGAAGCCGCTTTCGTACTGGAACCGAGTTACATTTACCGACGAGAAGGTATCTTCAACTGCTCCAAATAGCTCTTCCCATGTGTATCGACGAAGTGGAACGAGATATGTCCAACAGAGGCAAAGGTGTGTCACAGTTTGGGGTTGGATATCAGCAAATGGTTGAGGCGTGCTGTGGGAACTTGAGCGTCCGCTTTGTAGTGCTGAGAAAGACTGGAAGAAATCATGCTTCCTTCTGTTCGCCAGCGATTTCCTGGAGGTAGAATCATTTCCCAACATGACCGTTCCCCAATTCATACAGCCAATCGTCTAAGACAGTGGTTTCAGATGAAAGAAGACATTGGGCTGTTAGACTGGCCTCCAAAAGCTGCTGACGTCAATCCCATAGAGCACGTGTGGGCAGAGATGGAAAAAATTATTAGGAGCAAAAGACCTGCACCAACAACCAAGGCAGCGTTGTCGGAAGCAGTTCACGCTGCGTGGGAAGAGATGTCACAGAGTGACAAATTCATCAGAAAGCTTGTTGCCTCCGTTCCCCGGCGATTAAATGCAGTTGTAGAAGAGGACGGGAACTGGACACGGTACTGAGTCGACTGTGTTAATAGGAAGAAGACTTTGATTAAAGGACATATTGTTTAATTTCAGCTTAACTTTTCTTCAGCGATTAAGATGCTGCGAACAAAAGGAAAACTTCTCCTATTTTAATTTCGTCAGTAAAATTTTAATGTAAAATAAATCGCAAATATTTGCATAACAAGACGAAGATGTTTATTTTAATGAAGAGTTCGTTTTTCCTCATAAGATGCATAATGGCAACGAAGATTAAGGCGTCAAAGAGAGACCATTTATGTTGCTTAATTTTTCTTCTTCTCTGTTTATGCCAACTTGAAGGCACTACATTCAATTCAGTTCTATTTACTTTGGTGCAGGGACACCCAAGTGCCAACGCAGGCACAAACGAGAGAACCTTAATATTAAGGCCAAGCAAAAGCCACAGCGGTGCCTTCGTGGTGGCAAAGTGGTAAGACTAGGAATACGAAGATCTCAGGTTCGATCCCTGGTCAGTTCCATAATTTTTATGTGCCATTTTACACATATTTCCCCTCGGGCAGTGTTTGTTCATGTGAAAACTACCGAGTTGCACTGTGGTCCGAAGGCGTCATTAAACTGTAGAGTCTCCTATTAACTGGCTAGGTAAGTCAACTCGAATGTCGGAGGAAAGCAACGGCATACGGCATACGGCCTCCTCCAGTGCCTATTAAAGCACAGTGGTGTCCAAACCAATCTTCCGGGTGATGACTACTTTACTTTACTATGGGTTCCAAAGTTAATGATCTCTGGGTTATTAACATTTTCGTGTTTTCATGCTGTGGCTTTGATACCAGTAATCGTAAGTAACTGGCCAAGCTCTGTCACCGTTTGAGTTGTCAAGGTGATAGACGATGATGTTGTCGACCCCAGTTACAATCTTGGTCGTGGGTATGTTTCAGTCGAATACCTCTATGTGCTGTTCCTAGCACAGCTGAGAATTGGCAACATCGTCAGAAACATTTGGCAATACTGTGACAGTGCAATCACTTCTGTGTATGGTACTGAATTGACTCTCTAAATTCATTTGATATTCCCTTTCCATTTGAATGACTCGTGCTATATAATTCTCATGTAAACTACGACACTGAGAATGAAAATTCAATTTTTTGGCTAAAGAAATGCTATTCTTCACACAAGTGACAACTTTTATTATCTTTCACGATGCCTTATGAGGCTGAGCGACCAATACGATGATGAGAGTGGCATGCTGACAGCAGAGTGTCTGTAGCCGCATGGTACCGCCCGATTCTCGTGTCACAACGGCTCAATTAGTCGTCAGTTATAGGGGACAGGATGTGCGAGCTTTCTTTTCTGATTTATTTAGTGGAGCTGCGAATTTCCAGAAAAAATTCTTTAACGAAATCAGAAGAAAACCTTTACACATCAAGTCCTCTTGGTAGCTCGACTCAGCAAGTTGTGTTAATGGTCACAGATCTTGGCTTTCTGACTGCCAAATTCACAATACGAGCATCTCTCAAGAAATTCGAATCGACCGTCAACGATATGAATTTCAATATTGTTCTTCACCTAAGACTCACATTCCAGGACGATTAGTATGAAGGAAATGAACCTCTTTATTACTATCGGGCCTCTATGATAAATTTCCACAGTAGCAATTAGGAACTTTCTGCAGACATTTGCTAACAGAGGCTCTAGCAACTTACTTTCTCTGTGGGTACCTTCAGATATGGGCAATTTTGTCGCCTTAAATCCAATTGAATATTTTAAATATCACTTTTGAACAGTGTTCACTTCTCCATTAATTAATGTATGGACCTCGAAAGAAGCAATTTACCTGAGTATCTATAGAGCAGGTTCTGAAAGGTATTGACACAATGTTTCACATCCATTTACCATAGGGAATCAAAGAAAGAAACCAAACAAATTACGTTGCATTTACTCTCTGTGCATTGACAAACACATATGAATCCATGACAAAAATGTTATTTGAAGAATCTCCCGTGAAAGGAAAAAGATATGGATGTGACGCTTTAATTATAGTGCACTGGATTAGAAACAATAAAATTAATTCTGTGCCACAAACGAAAAGATCAGCCTGACAGAAACTGTGGGAAGTTTGTTTTACAACCTTCGTAACTGGATAAAGAGCTTTTCCTAGTTGAGATATCTGTGAATGTTGCTGCATAAGGGGATTTAAGAAGAAACTAAATTCGTTCAGCTACGACAATGTATAAAGAAATCGTCTTAACGACACTAAATCGTGATTTGTGAATCGTTTACCGGCCGTACTCTGCCGCATTTCGCTGGTTGGAAGGCAAAATGCTTACTGACAAATTTCACAGAAGGAAAAGGGGGACGAAACATCTCCCACTGGAAGGTCATGTTGTTTCATTTAAATGATAACAAAGTCAGGTAAAACGAACAATGAGGTTGTCAGTATAAGCACGTTACTGTTAGTTTGATGTTGTACTGCTCAGGGCCTGTAATGAGAAACGGTCCGTTTAGGTCAGGCATATTTTATACAGAAGTAGAAGAGAGAGCAACAATAAATTCTACACTCTGTATGCAATGCATACACACAGAAATTACTGTTACAGTGTACTTATGGAGACAAGTGAGTGAATTGCCTATTTTCCGGTGAGAAAGAGCACTGGCAAACAGTCTTTGCTACATTAGGTTACTTAAACTGGTGTCACTCTCAGCTAGAATTTCTTCAATTACTTTAGTTTTAACGTAATCTACGAGTAATTGCTGCTGTTTGATATTAACATGAAAAGGATTCCGTAGACAGGGAAAGAACCTGTTCTTGGGCAACTACTTCTATAATGACCAAAAGGCATTAAATGATGTTTAAGCACATGTGTTCCAGCAGCAGTATGAAGAAAATGATAGTAATAATGACAGTAATAATCGAATTATCCGGTAACTTCACATTTCACAGTGGATTTCATCGAACTAAGAAATTTGCTACATTAGTGAAAATTTCAAAATGGCTTCACATCGAGGCTATGATGCCTAGAAGAGTCTTTAAATCCTGCTCACATGAGAATAGCATAATCTGCGCATCAGAAGCTTGCTTCTACTAAACCATTTAATAGACTCGCACTTTTTCCACCGTGACTAATTTTGTAAGCTAAGCACATCATCCGTTACAGCACACTCCTGGGGCTGGGAAATGTGGCCACAATGGTCTGGTGGAACGAACTATCACAGGTGCAACGCGTGGGTTCAGGCATTTACTTTTGAGACGCACAAACAGATTTACTTTACCTCTGGTAACCTCAAGAGAAATACGTTATAATCCAGAATCCGCATTAAACATCACGTTCCCTCATTACCAACTGGGCAGAGCCGGTTTATGTTGGGAAATGACATAGGCGACAGTCATGGTAAACAGAAATACTGTCGCCACTAAACTTACTTACATTAGAACATTTAACTTTTTTTGATGAACCGATAGCCATTTAAACGAATAGGGCCCTTATTTTACTTGTAATTGATTGAACGAGAGGCGTTGAAAAATTTGGTGCTGGACTGTGATTCGAATTCATACCTCCTCAAATGGTTCAAATGGCTCTGAGCACTACGGGACTTAACTGCTGAGGTCATCAGTCCCCTAGAACTTAGAACTACTTAAATCTAACTAACCTAAGGACATCACACACATCCATGCCCGAGGCAGGATTCGAACCTGCGACCGTAGCGGTCGCGCGGTTCCAGACTGTAGCGCCTAGAACCGCTCGGCCACTCCGGCCGGCACATACCTCCTCTTTTGAGGATCTGTATCTCTCGGAACAGTATCGTTCAATCATTTCGTTCCTTTTCCCAAGACTGCAGTGTTCTCTAGGTCTCCTCCAAAGGTAAGTATGTGGGTCCGAATCCTGATCCAGTACAAAAATATTCATAATTTCATTTTCACGTGCACACCAGCCTGCTAGTGAAAATTAACGTGCATGAGTACTAGCAAACGACGCTGTGGTGCATTACGCTTACTACCTGAGCCCCATCTTATTCTGTTACTCGCTCCTGTGAACGGCAACGCGTTATGCAGGTCTTGGAGTCACTCGCGTCCATCTAGAAAAGTTTTACTGAGTTTAATGAAGGCGATGTTGGCCTGCCAGTCTTGGTGGCCGAGCGGTTCTAGGCGCTACAGTCTGGAAACGCCGCCACCGCTACGGTCGCAGGTTCGAATCCTGCTTCGGGCATGGGTGTGTGTGATGTCCTTAGGTTAGTTAGGTTTAAGTAGTTCTAAGTTCTAGGGGACTGATGACCTCAGAAGTTATGTCCCATAGTTCTCAGAGCCATTTGAACCATTTTTGATATTGGCTTGATGTATTCGACGATGCCCTTTGGCTAAACTGTCTAAAGGATCGTTCTAAGAAATACCAAATTAAGATCAACGTGAAGATCCCTAAATGAGGCTAAAAGCGTAGTTGCAAAATAAAAAAACTAAAATTGCAACCAAGAATGTTTTTAACCAATACTATTTTTAAATGTCTGTTCATGTGTTGTCAACAATCGCATTAGGCGCGTTATTTCTGGTCAAACACACACACATCTTACTGTTGGTGAGTAAGCAACTGATACTTTAGCTATATTCGTGGATGATAAAGAAGGGCGGTAGGTGTGCGGTTCGGTTGCCGCTCAGGCACAAAAATTTGTATCCTTATTTTAGATTCTAACACCTAGCAGTGGCAAGAAAAACCGATACGTAACAATTCATTTTATTTAGTTAACAATCCGATTATGTGTTGGGTTTGTATCTCCGTCACATAACTTCACATCAAGCGCTTGATCTTTACATGCATGCACTCTTTGTTACTTCTGAATGGAGGTATATCAGACATCTTTCGTCGTTAGTTAGGGACGAAAGGGTCTTGATAGGAGTCCCGGTTTATAACAAAAACTGTCGTCTTTTATTTTCAAGCTTAGATTTGGTTACTGATATTGGCGAAAATTTCGTATTTCCTGACTCTTCGTGGCTAGTCAGCAATATGATGTGATTGAATTATATTAGATTAATACATGTGCCGTAGATCATGAATACGACCTTTCGTAACGATGTGGAACATCTCATTTTAATGAAACGTTTCTTTACATACCATGATTCAATTTCTTTACAACAATTTTTTTACTCTCTGTCTCTCTCATTCTTTACACACACACACACACACACACACACACACACACACACACACACATACATATTTATATGTATACAGGGTGTTACAAAAAGTTACGGCCAAACTTTCAGGAAACATTCCTCACACACAAATAAAGAAAAGATGTTATGTGGACATGTGTCCGGAAACGCTTAATTTCCATGTTAGAGCTCATTTTAGGTTCGTCAGTATGTACTGTACTTCCTCGATTCACCGGCAGTTGGCCCAATTGAAAAAAGGTAATGTTGACTTCGGTGCTTGTGTTAACATGCGACTCATTGCTCTACAGTACTAGCATCAAGCACATCAGTACGAAGCATCAACAGGTTAGTGTACATCATGAACGTGGTTTTGCAGTCAGTGCAATGTTTACAAATTCGGAATTGGCAGATGCCCACTTGATGTATGGATTAGCACGGGGCAATAGTAGTGGCGCAGTACGTTTGTATCGAGACAGATTTCCAGAACGAAGGTGTCCCGACAGGAAGACGTTCGAAGTAATTGATCGGCGTCTTAGGGAGCACGGAACATTCCAGCCTATGACTCGCGACTGGGGAAGACCTAGAACGACGAGGACACCTGCAATGAACGAGGCAATTCTTCTTGCAGTTGACGATAACCCTAACGTCAGCGTCAGAGAAATTGCTGCTGTACAAGGTAACGTTGACCACGTCACTGTATGGAGAGTGCTACGGGAGAACCAGTTGTTTCCGTACCATGTACAGCGTGTGCAGGCACTATCAGCAGCTGATTGGCCTCCACGGGTACACTTCTGCGAATGGTTCATCCAACAATGTGTCAATCCTCATTTCAGTGCAAATGTTCTCTTTACGGATGAGGCTTCATTCCACCGTGATCAAATTGTAAATTTTCACAATCAACATGTGTGGGATGACGAGAATCCGCACGCAATTGTGCAATCACGTCATCAACACAGATTTTCTGTGAACGTTTGGGCAGGCATTGTTGACGATGTCTTGATTGGGCCCCATGTTCTTCCACCTACGCTCAATGGAGCACGTTATCATGATTTCATACGGGATACTCTACCTGTGCTGCTAGAACATGTGCCTTCACAAGTACGACACAACATGTGGTTCATGCACGATGGAGCTCCTGCACATTTCAGTCGAAGTGTTCGTACGCTTCTCAACAACAGATTCGGTGACTGATGGATTGGTAGAGGCGGACAAATTCCATGGCCTCCACGCTCTCCTGACCTCAACCCTCTTGACTTTCATTTGTGGGGGCGTTTGAAAGCTCTTGTCTACGCAACCCTGGTACCAAATGTAGAGACTCTTCGTGCTCGTATTGTGGACAGCTGTGATACAATACGCCATTCTCCAGGGCTGCATCAGCGCATCAGGGTTCCATGCGACGGAGGGTGGATGCATGTATCCTCGCTAACGAGGACATTTTGAACATTTCCTGTAACAATATGTTTGAAGTCACGCTGGTACGTTCTGTTGATGTGTGTTTCCATTCCATAATTAATGTGATTTGAAGAGAAGTAATAAAATGAGCTCTAACATGGAAAGTAAGCGTTTCCTGACACATGTCCACATAACATATTTTCTTTCTTTGTGTGTGAGAAATGTTTCCTGAAAGTTTGGCCGTACCTTTTTGTAACACCCTCTATATATATATTCTTTTTTTATTTTTACTTCTTTGTTGTGCTCGACTATCGGCCAGGCACGAAAACGTCCATGAATGAGTTTCTTAGTTTTGAGTAGGCTACACTTACGAAAGGAATATAAATATGAGAGTTACTGATTTATGACGCCTAGATTGCAGTCAATTCTGAGTACTACTAGTAACTACGCTGCAGTCCCTAAACCTATTTACATAAACGCGAGTCAGATGAATCACTTATTCCAGGCCGTGGCAGCTGCGTCTTTGAGACGCCAACTATAGTCACTTTCCAGCCCTCTGTAGGAACACATCGGTTCGTCTTCTTCCTGCTGGTACTGTAACTGAGATTTGGCAACAAGGCAACGTATGTTTGGCAACTCTGTGACCGACGAGTTACTTCCTAGTGTGCAGGGAATTATGCCTCAAATTTCACTTGATTTTTCCTGCCATTTCCATTGAATAATCTGAGTTATTATCGCTTGAGGTGTAAAAACAGATTGTAAATTTACGGTTTTCAGTCCACGAAAGTCGTAGCACTCTGAAATCGCAACTAATCTCGTCCTTTAAATAGCGGTTTGCGAGTTCTAGATACTATTCACCTTGTAAGAGGAAGCGAAGACACGTACCTCTTCATTAGCTCTGTGGTAACATGCTGATCTGTGAGAAACCATCTGTTATTGTTCTCGTTTCCAGTCACACTGACTGTAACGTTTTTATACCTTCTGTGAAAGAGCTACAAGCAGTCAGATCAAACATCGATAAGGAAATCGTAAGAAAATGCTTTCGGCTCATAGTGCAATGGTGAAAAAATTACAATGCTCCACAACAGGTAACGAGTCTTTCCGCTGCTGACAAGCAAATTTTGGGTTTCTAGGAATACATAACTTTGTTTATGAACTGCCACATCTTTACACCTCTTGAGTATGATACAGCATACCAATTAAACATAGACCCAATCCAAATCTAAGTGAGTAGTATTTTACTAATTCGTGCCGACAGAGGCACGCTTGTGTACAGGTACTCAGTTTTATTAGAACAGACTTTCGTCGTAAGATTATCGTGGGGAGTTTTATTTCATTTATTATAATACAGTGCACAATTTTCGTAAGGTTTCTTTTAGCGTTGTTGAAACAATAGTTAAAATGAGAGAGAAAATAATCATTAACGATATATGCGAATTCTCTGATGTTATCTTTAACAGTCTGACAGTGCACATGCAGTTTATTGATTACATGCATGTAGAAAACTTGTTCTGAGTTAAGGCTGTCAAACAAGGTTTGAAGAAGAATACAACGCCACCACCACATGACAGCTAATGTAGGAAATACTTTTGGCACGATGCGCTCTCCCCATACATAATACAAAAGTTCGAGATGCATCTGCTGCCTGGCCGTCTATTAAACCTGAAAAGAACAAAATGTCGCAGAAGTTAGCCCTTTATCCACATGCGACTATTTTGGGTTTAGAAGTGAATGGAATGATGTTCAAAGTTCCAGAACTACGTTTTAAAAAATGCAGCAGTGAATGTATTCGAACTCGCGACACTTACCATGACACTACTAGCTGACACATACCTACAGCAGCTCCAGAAGTCAACAACAATTGCTCCAGAACTTCTGCATTCCACAGTACTGTGAGATAATGCATATTGACGGAACTAGAGATCTGAGAGACAGACAGTTATAGCTTTTCTTTTGCACTGCACGACGTTTTCAACAAACAGATAGCGCAATACAGAAGCTCCAATGCAAAGGATACACTTCCTATTTATATAACTGCATCCTACACTGTTGGTAGTTCTGTACACGGCGACAGTTACATGATTTTATTTCGGCGATTACAAGAGTCGAATGTATGCACTGGGTAGCCGAGGCAGCTAGTTCATGGCGATTCTGTCAACCAAGTAAATGAATGTACTGAACACGTTGCAAACCACTACAGGGAGCCTGTTGGTCAGAATTCTAATCCAGTGTGGCGCAACGGCATTACGACAGAAAAATAAGTCACCGAGAAGAGGATTTGGTGGTCTGTTGGATTGATGATAGGTTCATATAATTATGGTCTGGGATTGATTCCAACTTCCGCCGATGGTTTTTGATAGGGATAGATTCTATTTGCTTCTGGCTACGCCAAGTGAAGAAGGTACAATGGCATTGTGGTCTGAAATTCACATTAAACATGATATTCCTTCTCTACCAAGTAGACGTTAGGTTGAACCACAATAAAGTCAGGAGTGGCGACATGTAGAAACTCTATCACCAGTAACCATTCTTGTACTAGTTATTTATTTCTAGTGACGAAACAAACGCTATGTAGGGTCACAGGACACTTATTCCATGTTTTATTTGAGCTTCTGTATGTCGATAACATTGGTTCTGAACTGGGAATGCAACTCAGACCGCCCTTAACGCGGAATTTGATCCCTTCGGGACAATACAGCTCGACTACAATTTGTTATTTGTTCAAAACTGCAGATTCTTCATGATCTCTACATATTGCGCGTGAATGGGTTCGAATCCTGGCCTGACACTAAAGTTTTCATTATGAATTGTCAAGCTCTAAAATGTGAACACCTATCTGCTGGTGGACAATAATTTTGGTTTTTAATGTGTTTACATTCGTAGTCAACACTAACGATATCTGACGTTTTTGACTCCCAGTGAAACACAGAACTATTTGCGAGATCATTGTAAGTTCAAGGATGTTATTCAGAGCTGCTGGTGGAGAAAAATTTGGTAGCTGACGTCTATTTGTCTGTAGTCAACAACGATATATGTGGGGTTCGATTCCCAGTCAACACTGAACTCTTTGTCATATTATTTCTAGTTCAAACACGCTCATATGTCGCTGCTGGTGTAAGAAACCCGTATTTAACTTTCGTTTTCTCTAGAATATAACAGCGATAGGTTCCGGGTTGTTGTCCTGGGAAGGAAAAAATTTATGTTTCATCTCGTCATTTCAGTTACATCTAGTTACTGCCGAGAAACTCCAATATGTCACAGTTGATTGTGCTTCGATAACAATGCGAATCGGTTCTGGGTTCTAATCCCTGTCCAACACAAAGCTTTACCTCACGGCATTTTTCAAGTAAGTCACTTGTGAAGAAGCAATATTTAACATCTCTCGTAATTCGTTAACGGGGACAATAGATGTTCGGTAGGAATTCGCTTACGTTAAAAATGTATACGTTACGTAATTTAAAGTTGATATTTGCTAACTGATACTGTCTAAAATCGAGGTATAACACTCTCTGCGTGCCCAGTCAGGAATGACTGTTAGTTTCCGTCAGTCACGAAATCTATGCTTAGTCTGCATGACCTGGGTTTGAATCCATATGCAGAACGTGACGGTTGGTCGGGCCATATGAAGTTCATACATATTCTCAATTAGCTGCTCGTGAATAACTTAAATTTTTAATGTCATTTTGTGTTAAATAATAAGTATGGTATATTACTTTGAAGAGGAAATCATGAATACGACGAACGTACTACGTGCATTACGTATCTGACGTAATAATGAGAGTGGTAACATTTCAGGTATGTCATTTATTGTAATAAATGTGAGCTTACAAGCATTAAGGATAGTTTTAGCTGTGATAATGTGTTCCCTGATATTTGTAGTATAGTGGTATTACTTTACATCTTGAGTTATTGCGATACAGAGCAGTGTGTTCTAGTGGTGACTTGTTGGAATCATTTTCAATAGTCCATCGACTGTACCGAGGGCGATCAGAGGACCTGCTAGACAGCTGCGTTATGTGGGTTGCATGCGAATCAGGCGAAATGCAATTCAGGTCGTTTGGATGCTTTTGAGCACGACTGTACCTGATGTATTCTTCCTACACAAAAGTAGTGTGAAGGGGAGTCTCAGCTGTATGCAGGATGTGTCCTCTGTAGAAGTTAATGACACGAAAAAGCTACGTAATTTTTGATGATTAGTGGGTGGTGGCAAGAGCCATATCTGATCAGGCATTTCAGAAGTCAGGTGGATACCTAAAGCGTCTACATGGTGGTGTCGAATGTCATGTGAGTTTCTCATAGTTTACATTTGTCCTTATTAATTACAAACACATGGGCAACTAATCTGTCGAAAACTTTGATGCGAATCATTGTCTCCTGCTGAAGGTGAGAATATAATGACATGTCTAAATAGGCATAAAGAAATTTTAAACTGAACAATTTACTGTCAATAAAACGATGCCACCATTGCACATCCTTAAGGAATGTACAAAAACTCAAAGAGTCCGAAGGGCATAATGATCATTATTTCGTTATGTCCTCTTCTGCCGTGGGACTCTGGAGATGCACTTGTTTACAGCCTTCTACACGGGAAATTGTGGCCCCTGCTAGTACATATCAAAAGTTCTGTAGATTGGGAATGGGATAATTTCCTATGATAGTTCTAGCATTGAGGACTCAGTAGTAACCATGAAGGCACAATCTCTGTTTTTAAAATTAGTTTTATAGGTGATGCCCAAGCACTGTCCAATGCTTGAATGATACCCACTTTTAATAGTTTATCCACAGTGGCCTTTGCCATTCTCTGTTTGTGTGTGTGTGTGTCGGGGGGGGGGGAGGGGGGGGGGGTAGAAGCATCAATTCCGGCATTGGATGGATGATCCCGATGTAGTGGTGATGCGATGGACATACATTGCCAATGATGCAAAGGATGTGTGGCCTGTCAGTGGGGAGTGCATCAGGTGTTCAGAGCACAGCACATTGTAGAGAGGAGTTACTATGTGGGACGATCAGTGCACTGTCAAAATCGCACACTACAGTAAGACATAACACTTCACTAACCTGCTCAGAGACCTTGTGGACAGGACCTCGTAGTGTGTTGGTGTCCTCTGAGGTGGCGGATGCATGGTGTTGCAGGCATCGTAAGACAGCGAAATGTTGCTTGGCTGCATGTAGTGTGGCAGCAGTGTCGACCATGCACTGCTTGAGGTCAACATTGTCACATCTCGTGATATCATGTTTGGTGCATAGTGCAGAGTAGACCGACATAAGAGAACGAAGTTCGTTGAAGAGTGCAGAACACTTATGGAGAAGATCTAGTGGTGTATCTCCTGGTGATGACATTGGGATGCCAACCTTCATGGTGTAGTAACAAAGCATGGGTGAGGTCATGAAGCAGCTGATAATGACATAGAAAGTCCACTCTCAGGGCCAGCCTGGCATCAAAACACCTTCACAATAACTCCCTATCATTCCAGTCTCGAATAGCATGCGGCAAAAACAAACGCTTATATCTTTTCGTGGGACCTCTGATTTCCTTATTTTGTTATGATGATTGTTTCTCCCTATGCACATCGACTTCAACAAAATATTTGGAGGAGATAGTTGGTGACTGAAATTTCGTGAGAAGATTTCGCCTTTGGTTTAATGAAGTCCATCCCAAATCCTGCATCACGTTGGTGACACTCCCTCCCGTATTTCGCGATAATACAAAGCGTGCTGCTCTTCTTTGAAATTTCACGGTGTACTCCTTTAATCCTATGTGGTATCCCAGACCTTTCAGCAGTACTCCAAAAGGCGAGAGACAAGCGTGGTGTAGGCAGTCTCTTTAGTAGATCTCTTTCATTTTCCAAGTGTTCTACCAATAAAACTCAGGATGTTCGTGACGTACCGCTGTTTCGACAGTGTTCCCTGAGTGAATTCCAGCTATAACCTGAAGTCATACGCAATGGCTCCCCACACTATAACGGCATGCATCACCACTGCTGTGCCTTTCCAAAACAATGGAAGACTCGATCGTCTCTCCTCATAGTTTCCATACATTAAGTTTCCTTTAATTTACGTCTACAGTCACAAACTTTTTGTTATCAGATTACCGGTTTCGGTCTATAATGACCATCATCAAATCTGCAACAAAAAATGGGAAAAAACATAAGTATACTCACAGATTGTCTACAGCTTAAAAACAATAAATAGATCATAATTAAAGGTACTACTGACAAATATATGCATTTGTGCGCTTTAAGTATTTTGCTGCAGATTTGACGATGGTCATTATAGACCGAAACCGGTAATCTGTTAACAAAAAGTTTGTGACCATAGACGTAAATTAAAGGACACTTACCGTGTATACGGGTCACTGGTTTATTCGCGACAATGTCACAGCTTGTTTCCATACATGTCAACGATGGTCATCGAGGAGGGTGCACTGCTGAACACAGTGCGACGCTGTTTATCAAATGTCCATGCTCCCTGTCTCAGCATCGCTCCATTGTTGTTGTTGTTGTTGTTGTTGTGGTCTTCAGTCCTGAGACTGGTTTGATGCAGCTCTCCATGCTACTCTATCCTGTGCAATCTTCTTCATCTCCCAGTACCTACTGCAGCCTACATCCTTCTGAATCTGCTTAGTGTATTCATCTCGTGGTCTACCTCTACGATTTTTACCCTCCACACTGCCCTCCAATGCTAAATTTGTGATCCCTTGATGCCTCAAAACATGTCCTACCAACCGATCCCTTCTTCTAGTCAAGTTGTGCCACAAACTTCTCTTCTCCCCAATCCTATTCAATACCTCCTCATTAGTTACGTGATCTACCCACCTTATCTTCAGCATTCTTCTGTAGCACCACATTTCGAAAGCTTCTATTCTCTTCTTGTCCAAACTAGTTATCGTCCATGTTTCACTTCCATACATGGCTACACTCCATACAAATACTTTCAGAAACGACTTCCTGACACTTAAATCTATAGCCGATGTTAACAAATTTCTCTTCTTCAGAAACGATTTCCTTGCCATTGCCAGTCTACATTTTATATCCTCTCTACTTCGACCATCATCAGTTATTTTGCTCCCCAAATAGCAAAACTCCTTTACTACTTTAAGTGTCTCATTTCCTAATCTATTTCCCTCAGCATCACCCGATTTAATTTGACTACATTCCATTATCCTCGTTTTGCTTTTGTTGATGTTCATCTTATATCCTTCTTTCAAGACACTGTCCATTCCGTTCAACTGCTCTTCCAAGTCCTTTGCTGTCTCTGACAGAATTACAATGTCATCGGCAAACCTCAAAGTTTTTACTTCTTCTCCATGAATTTTAATACCTACTCCGAATTTTTCTTTTGTTTCCTTTACTGCTTGTTCAATATACAGATTGAATAACATCGGAGAGAGGCTACAACCCTGTCTCACTCCTTTCCCAACCACTGCTTCCCCTTCATGCCCCTCGACTCTTATAACTGCCATCTGCTTTCTGTAAAAATTGTAAATAGCCTTTCGCTCCCTGTATTTTACCCCTGCCACCTTCAGAATTTGAAAGAGAGTATTCCAGTTAACATTGTCAAAAGCTTTCTCTAAGTCTACAAATGCTAGAAACGTAGGTTTGCCTTTTCTTAATCTTTCTTCTAAGATAAGTCGTAAGGTTAGTATTGCCTCACGTGTTCCAACATTTCTACGGAATCCAAACTGATCTTCCCCGAGGTCCGCTTCTATCAATTTTTCCATTCGTCTGTAAAGAATTCGCATTAGTATTTTGCAGCTGTGACTTATTAAACTGATAGTTCGGTAATTTTCACATCTGTCAACACCTGCTTTCTGCATCGCTCCAGACGCAGCCGTATGTGCTGTGGTTTAACTGCAGCACATACACGGGACTCTCTTCTGGCTACTGCTGGTCTGGAATGTTCCAGTAGTCCATCACTCGCTCACAGATACGAGGTGCGGATGTGTTGTGTACATAGTTCCGCGTAGTCAGCGTGTACACAACTTTCCCACTAGAGCGCGCCCCGCTAAGCACAACAGCGCAGTCGCAGCGCTCGTCCGTCTCTGCACTACGAGATGGCGCTGCCTTAGAGACGGACCAAATTCTGCTTCCGCCGATCCGCGTATTAATATGTCACGCAGCCAATGAGATTGCTGCTAAAGTAGAACCTTTTCCCCTCGCGGATCACACTCGCACAGTGATACCTGAACGCGCGAGGTATTAAACCGGTGTACAGACCTCCGATTAGTCAGTCTGCATTAGTCTGCACCTGTCTGCATTAGTCTGTACCAGTCTATAGTCAAGTTTCTGTCTGCGCCTAATAAGATTATCACATTCCTGTACATAGCCATGAAGATAAATGAATAGACGCTTTGTCAAGTATCAGAGATATGTGGGAATAAGATTAACGTACCTAGACCAAAGGAACTTCAGATTGTCAATTGTAAAAAGCATCCAGAATCAAGTTAAGTAAGGTTTATGATTGTTATTATTTTAATAAATGTGTGTGAAAATTAATCAAGTTCTGTTTAAAGTTGGTCACCGTCAATCTGCTACTCTAAGCGTGTAAGTGGCAGTTCTGTCGTCTGACCTAACAGCAGAAGATAAACACGCCACGATAAGACCACGAGACATATTGCTGACACTCGCCTACTTCGTTAGAGCGACAAGTCAAATAATCTGATGGCGTGTGTACCGAAGGTCTTACAGTACGCACACCACAGGATGTGAAGGAACTACGATGCTGTCGTTGCATAATATGGCCATCCTCCGCTGTTGTGGTAAGACGCGGTCGACCGGAAACCTGGCGACCAGTGTGCGCACGGTCACATTCCCTCGCAGTCCGACACCGAGCGACTGTCACATACGGATAGCCACAACTCTGGACGCTGCACGATTCGGCCAACTGGCGAAATGGAGATCCACAGTGAGACCACTTTCAGACTCAGTCTGGTGCTGATAACGCTGTCTCATACTCATCCGTGACTTCACAGCGATCACTCAACATTTAACGTTGTTTTCGCTCTTTATATACCATAGTTGGACTGGCAGCAGCATTAAACGTGAACAACAGTAATGCACTCTGGTGGCCGTTCCAGCTGTAACAGAGAACTGCAGCACTGATGATTTACACACCTGTCGACGGTGTGTACGTGTACCAAATTACGTTGACACTCGATCACATGTTCCGGGTGCTTCACTTTTTGTCAATCAGCGTACATCGATTCACCAATAATACCGCGAAGTTCCGGTGTCTCTGAAAGGCAAGAATTCCTGCGGCGCAGCCGCCGAATTAGCTGCCGTTTCTCCCGATCCCTGGATATTCCACGTGCAGCCCACCCACCGGAAATACCGCGGTGCCGCCTTCCCCCTGGGAGACGTTCCCGAGGGAAATCTCGGCAGGTGCTCCGTGCGCCGCCGCCGCCAACAGCCGCTTCCATTCATCCCACTTTTCTGAGAACGAGAGAAACGAGTGGGAAACACGAGGCAGAAATAACGCGACAAAAACCGATATCGGATTGCACGTCTCCTGCTGTAAAGAAACCGATATATACAGGGTGGTCGATCTGAAGTTTCGGATGAGATTACCTCGAAAACTATACATCGGGTAAAAATAGTGGGTAAGACAACTTCGTAAGCTCAAAGGGGGACATCACATGACACTACACGTGACCCCCATCCCCTGCCCCCTTGGGTGGGGCGGGAAAGAGCTTTTAAATCTTAAATGGAGCACCCCATTTCTTATTGCAGATTCGGATTCTCCATAAAAAAGTAATCAAGTTTTGTTTGAAACATTTTGTAAACCATTGACAGATGGCGCTGAAATCGAGAAAAATTAAAATTGGGAAAGAACTCCGATTTATTTAGAATGACCCGAGAAGGACGCATCAAATTGATACAAAATGTCCACCAACTCTTTCGTTACGCCAAATTAAGCTATTTTTTTACAAAATGTATCCTACCCGCCACAGCTTTTGATGGAGGGAGGCGGAATGGTATTAAAATCTCGTTAGGGAACTCTTCACAACTGCATTACTCACCCGACTGTAGCACTACCGTGGCCAGACTGCGAACTATGACTCCGTATAAAGGTCGGTGTGATGCGATCAGACGTCCCATCACTTTCAAATTGTGAACTGTAAATATCAACTGACGAAAGTAAATTATTCCTTAGCGAAACATGGCTCACTATCCTTCTACAGAGATTGTTGATATGATGTGAATTTTAGGTGAATGCCATAATAATTACGCTGCAGCTGCGCTATTGTATGCGAATCGTTTCCAAAACAGACGACATCCAAGCGAAAACATTATTCGAAATTGCACTCAGCGAGCTCGAAATGGATACATGCACCGTCCACCTCGTCATTGCGAATAGAATGAAAATGACGCTCGTATCCTTACCGTTCTCGCCTGTGTTCAGCTGGATCCCGAAATGAGTAGATTCAGATACAAACTGGAATACCGAAATCAACTGCTTTGAGGATTTTGAAGGCACATAAATGTCATGCGTATCATATCACACTGACAGCCATTAACGCCGAACGATATGCACATAAGCGTGCATTTCTGCCAATGGGCTTTGGAAATGATAAGTGCTGATAATGATTTTTTTGGATACGTTATGTTCACCGATGAAGCCCCATTCAAAAACAATGGCGAATTAAATCGTCATAATTGTCATTATTGGTCCCCTCTCAATCCACACTGGCACAGACCCGTTGAAAATCAACACAAATGGTCGTTAATGGTCTGGTGTGGAATTTTAAACGGTTATTTGCTAGGACCGTATTTTTTTTGACCGAAGTGTTACTGGGGAATCTTATTTACAACTTCTACGCGATGATATGTTGGAGCTAATGGAAGATGTTGATTTAGAAACCAGGCAACGAATGTGGTTCCAACAGGACGGAGCAGCACCCCATTGTGCTAAAAATGTGGGGAACGTGTTAAATTTACGGTACCCTGGTCGCTGGATAGGACGCGGTGGACCAATTCAGTGGCCTCCACGTTCACCAGAACTAACATTACCTGAATTTTTCTTGTGGGGTTATTAAAAAAAAGATTGTTTATGAAAGACAGCCCACAACCCGAAACGCATTCGAAGAGCGTGTGCAGCCATACCACGAGATGTGCTGCTCAAAACTGTGGACAACTTTCGCAGACGATTGACTTTATGCATTGAAGCAAATGCGGATAATTTTGAACAATTTATTCGTGGGTAATTTCATTAATTAAGCACCCCAAATTGTAAGAGGCAAGGGGACTCACACTAATGAAGCACACCAACATGTGACAGGCAACGGGCTCACACTAATGAAGCACCCCAACATGTGAGAGGCAAGGGGTCTCACACTAATGAAGCACCCCATGGGAACATCATTCTACTACGCCTATGTCGTTGTTCCTGGGTAACGCTAAAAGTAAGATACAGTATATTTTGTACAAAATAGCTTAATTTGGCGTAACGAAAGAATTGGTGCACATTTTTTATTGATTTGATGCGTCTTTCTCAGATAATTCTAAATAAATCAGAGTTCTTCCCCAATTTTACTTTTTTTCTCGATTTCAGAGCCATCAGTCCATGGTTTAAAAATGTTTCAGACAAAACTTGATTACTTTTTTAATGGAGAATCGGAATCTGCATTAAAGAAATTGGTGTTTCCATTTAAGATTTAAAAGTTGCTTCCCGCCCCACCCATCATATCATTTGATGTCCCCATTTGAGCTTACGAAGTTGTCATACCCACTATTTTTACCCGATGTATTGTTTTCGAGATAATCTCATACGAAACTTAAGATGGGCCACTCTGTATATCCACGGCTGTCTCGAGCGTTTGTTGTGTCGCAATGGTATCGTGTTGAGAAACCAATCCAGTAACCAGAAAAAGAAACAGAGTTTCTAGTTTAATGTTTAGTCAATGTCGTGATCGTAAGAATACATTTGTCTAGATAACATACTAAGTGATTAACATTGCAAGATCAAAGGTTAATGTAAGTGCGAGATAAGCAATTGCAAATGTGAAATGCTGGTACATTAATAACCGGTGTAACCGCCAGAATCTTGAATGCAAGCGTGCATCCAAAGTATTGTACAGGTGGAGGATGTCAGCTTGTGTGATGGAGTTCCATGCCTGTTGCACTCGGTCAGTCAACACAAGGACTGTCAATGCTTTTGTGGATGACGCTGGAGATGTCGTAAGATGATGTACCATATGTGGCCGACTGGAGACAGATGTGGTGACAGAGCAGGCCAAGTCAACATATAACACTCTGTACAGCAAGTTGGGCCACAACAGCAGCATGTTTGAGGGCGTTATCCTGTTGGAAAACACCCCCTGGAATGTTGTTCATGAGCTGTAGCACAACAGGTCGAATCACCAGACTCACATACAAATTTGTAGTCTACCTCAGATACCGGATGCCTGGCAGGAATTTGACTTCCGTACTTCCCGAACAAAAACCTTATGTCTTATGAAGTGAGAAGCCTCCTTGGGATTTGCCAACAAAGGAAAATTGCGCAAGGTTTTTGAAATTCTCACAAAAATAATTATAAGTAGTAGTGAACTGCGGGTATTGTACAGTAAGGACAGGAGCAAATAGGGAAAAATAATGTATAGGCATTTGCAGCCATACACTGCCTGACAAAAGGAGCGATGCACACGGAACCCTATGTAACTTTGTACACATACATTCCATCGGCGGATGTGTAAACAACTGGAGGTGCAGTTCGCTGCGACAGGTGGGACCGCCACCAGAGTGCGATCTGCCTGTTGGTTTCTGTCTCGGATTCTTCGATTTTGTTGATCTTTATGACTTTTCGCCAGCGCGAGTGGCTGTCATTGTCAAAATTCCACCCCCCATTACTGGTGATAGACTGGAATCGAGCTCGTGGTCGCAGATTATATGTACCTGACGCGCCAACATCCAAGGGCTTACCCGTGGCCATTTCTGCTGCGGTTCTCCCCTTGCTGCCTGCAACGGTCGTTGGATGCAGGACGGGACTCCATGTTCCGTTCAGCTTGAAACTTTTTTCTTTCTTGTTCAAGCTATTGTCATGTTTGTGTATTTCTATAGCTTCTCTGAACAAGCGGTATGGTAGCTCTCCTCTACAGCGAGAAACTTCGTGTCGGTCTCACGCAGCACGCTGCGCTCCACCTGTCCCAACCCCTCAATTGACGGTCTAAAACAACATATGACACAATATTAATCTCACACCCCTGAACGTGACTCTGAATTGATCGCCTTGCTCTTTGGACTGGTCACATTGTTTTAGGTTTTGCGACCAGCTGGCGGTCCTAAGTGGCGACTGCAGTTGCGCTTCTTCAGACTGGACCCTGCAGCTGATTTCCATTGGGTTACAGACCAGGGATTAGCGGTGAGATTCCGCGACACGCAGCTATAATAAAGCACTTCGGTAAACGACGACATTTCATAACAAATCGAGGACAGCTTGCATTCTCTTATTCATTATAGACATATCTGTCGGTCATACACGGATCTCTTAAGCGGTTGCGACAGTCAGTTGTGAGCAAATTACAAAGGGTAAACATTCATAAAACCGACAAACTGCAGGGAAACGGAGGAATAAAATGCATCCTTACCACGATAGATGGCACTACCGCGAGTTCCGTATATGTTGCAGGCTGTGTGATTGCGCAGAGTACAGTAAGCAGCAGAATGGTCCGGCCAAGCAGGTAGAAACGGTGAAGAGGCAGCACGGTTATACCAAGACAAGTACTCTCACAGACACCAACCACATTACACGACATTTCAAACCCTTTTTGGGCGCCTGTGTGATCGTGGGTCCTTTCAGAAAGACAATGCGCAGGGAGGCGGCGGACTATGCGTACACCAGACTTGGAGGACCAGGTTCTACAAGGTATTGAGACGAACCCTAGTACGAGCTCCAGGTAAGAGGACCACCAACATGGTGTAAGTCAAAGTACGATTATGTGTATCCTGCATGACAACCATATCCCATGGAGGCCACTTTGAACATCGGTTGTGACGTGATGCGGTGCAGCTATGTACTGTGTTGCGGGATGGATTTGTTGTGGTTGTACTCACACCGTCCGTTTCCCGACACAAGTTCATAGATCCCTTTTTCCTCCGTTTTCGGGCAGGAATACAACCCTGTAGTTCGTCGGTTTTATTAATGTTCACCCTATATATATATATATATATATATATATATATATATATATATATATATATATATATATATATATATATATATATACTCACACACTTGTGTTTGATTCGTGACGTTGCGCACCAGTACTTCATAGTGGTACCTCTGAAGAAAAATAATCATAACCGCAGTTTTTGAAATGTCCTGCGATAGAAATTTAGGGGAAAAAGATGTTGAGACACTTTAAAGCATTTAGTGAGCACGTTTTTGATAATTGTGAGTTTTTTGGTGGAAACTGTGAAAACGAAGCCAACTATCGCACAAATTAGCTTCCTTTGACAACTGCCGTCAAAACAGTTCCAGTCTCATCTAGTGAACGTGAATCGTATCATCGCTGAGGCCAGAGCCTCTCTGTCAACAAAAACTATATCGTCATTACATTTACTGAAGTCGAATGGCCCACCACTGACTACTTTTGACCCATCAAAGTACGTGGAATCTTGGCTGCTTCGTGGACGGCACTCTGCTATGGACACCAGCAGCAAGGAAAGAGACAGAGGGGCGTACAACGAAATCCTTTCAAAGCTTTGGCCAGTTATGTAAACTGTAACTTAAAACGTATAAGATTTCTTCTTTATTCCGTATCTTGTCATATTTAAGTGTGTTCACCTTAGGCTTGTTTCACACTGGGCCGCTGGTGACGGTCACCAGCGACCGTCACCGACAGAGATACATTCGTTTGAACTGAAGCATTCACACCGGGACACTACACCGCCTCACCGAGCCACTTTGAGTCAGCAGTGACTATTGTGTTGGCTGAAGAGCCAACACCGTGTTACTAGTGGAGGCCGAAATGCACGCGTTTTAGCTCACGCAGGCTGGCGTGAAGAAGTAAGAACTATACTGACGTGAGGTCTGGAACATGACAAGGAATGAGAATTCAGAAAGCGGACGAAATTAGTTTGATACTGAACTTTAATCCATTAAAGATGAACGTCGCTCTTGACGGTACATTATTCACAATATTCTCTGTACAGAATTCATTCTAATTACTGAATATGGCGCCTTGCTAGGTCGTAGCAAATGACGTAGCTGAAGGCTATGCTAAACTGTCGTCTCGGCAAATGAGAGCGTATGTAGTCAGTGAACCATCGCTAGCAAGGTCGGCTGTACAACTGGGGCGAGTACTAGGGAGTGTCTCTAGACTAGACCTGCCGTGTGGCGGCGCTCGGTCTGCAATCACTGATAGTGGCGACAAGCGGGTCCGACGTATACTAACGGACGCGGCCGATTTAAAGGCTACCACCTAGCAAGTGTGGTGTCTGGCGGTGACACCACAGTGACTCACCCTCGTCACATGTGACGGACACGGTCACTGTCTTCACAGCAGTCATGCGTAGTTTGAATTGGAGTGTTCGCACTGGGACACAGTTACAGACACAGTGCTGCAGATTTGCCCACAGACCGGCAGTCATTTTTGAGACAATGACGCGAAACATTAATTGTCCATTATACTGTAAACATTGTAGCCATGAGTTTAGATTTGATTAACACGAAAGACTTTATAAATGAAGTACAAAGTCGTCCTGCTATTTGGGATGTCAAACGCGATGACTATAGTAACAAAGTAGTGAAAACGAATGCTTCGCAAGAAATTATAACGAACTTTGTGCCTGATGTCAATGAGAAGAGCATGGATGAAAAAGACAGAATTGGTAAGTTGTATGTTGTTTTTCAAATTTGATACCTCATTTTTCGGACGATAAAAGAGTAGCGAAATTTAGCTTGAACGCCTGTAAAGGCTAGGAGGATAGTAACCTTCAAGTACATTTGCATCGCTCACCCCTTTACTTTCGTATTTTCCAATATTACTAAGTGTCTTAATGCGAGCCGGCCGAAGTGGCCGTGCGGTTAAAGGCGCTGCAGTCTGGAACCGCAAGACCGCTACGGTCGCAGGTTCGAATCCTGCCTCGGGCATGGATGTTTGTGATGTCCTTAGGTTAGTTAGGTTTAACTAGTTCTAAGTTCTAGGGGACTAATGACCTCAGCAGTTGAGTCCCATAGTGCTCAGAGCCATTGTATTAATGCGATAAGAAGGGACGAAATGATTGAGCGTGGAAACCATGTACTTACCCCTACAGCACGAACGACGAAAAAAAAAAAAACTTATATTTTAAAAATTTCATAGCAAAATTAAGTGCGTGTCTTATCGTCGTTTTAAGGCCTTATGGTCCGAAAAATACAGCTAAAATATTATTGTCAATTCCTGTGATTTCTTCTTTCACTTCTCCTAGCAGTTCATCAAACGAAGTTTTCGACATTATAAAATACTGAAAAAACTTCTCATCTTGTCTCAGATCGATATAGAGAGTATAAAATAATATTTTCTCCAGCCGACCTCGTAGCAGTGGATGAAAGTGTAATGAACGTTTTGTCTTCATTCTCCTCCTCCTCCTCCTCTTGTTTAGAATTACTAACAAAAGTTCCTCCTCGCTAGCGTCCATTTCACTAACTAGTTGCGAATACCTGCGGTGTCGGACACCGGTGATCCAGGAGTGTTAATCACAATTACTGGTGATCGTCACTGGTGACCGTCACCAGTGTCCCAGCGGGAAACGGGCCTCACTGTAACTTTTTTGTAACAAATCATAAATTGAGAAATAACCTTTAACTTAATTAATAAAATATTTTATAAGAGATTGTTGGCGCACACGAGAGTTTTTTTACCAGCATAAATCTTGTAGTCACGCTTTAATGCTCGGAAAAGCGTCAAAATAACGTTTTAAGAAGTCAAAATTTCAAAAACTGTCTTATAATGTCATAGTACCAGAACCTCTTTTTTTTACAAATCAGTCACTACATATTCGAAATTATCTAGACGCTTTCAAATGATTGTAAGAAACGTGTGTACTGAGGTAAGGTATTATCTGATTACGTGTGTGAAAACAGCAACTCACGAAGGATTTTTTTTTCCAGTGATGTCCAGCAAGAGCCGCCAGAAAAACGGAGAAGGCACGTTGCTTAGTTCATGCTGCAATTGTAAGAAGACAATAATAATCTTTGTTATTTAACAGGCTGGTGCTCTACTGCATGTGCACAACGGTGTTCGGGAATTCTTGGGTACTGAGCCAGCACGTCGGTGCATCGGTCTTGCATAAGTTGGAAATCTGGATTTGCTGAAATGCGCCCCCCCCCCCCCCCCCGCCCCCCGCCACGTTGTCCGGATCTGACACCGTGTGATTTTTGCCTGTGGGATTACACCGAAGATACTGTTTCCACACCTCCACTTCCCTGCAACATCGCTGACTTACAAAGACGTTTTAGGGCAGCTGTGACTGACGTCGACGCGGACGCCTTAGGGCGAGTGTGCGCCGAACTGAAATACAGGCTGGACTTGAGCCGATTTACTAGTGTTTCACACTCTGGACATTTGTGAATATGGTAAAAAAAATTCTTTAGTTGTTGTTTTCGTACATATTATCACAGAGAAGCTAACTTGAATGGAAACGTTTCTACAACCACTTGAAAGTGTGTAGCTCATTTTGAATAACACTGTATATTTGTTAGTGTTTATTGCTGAAGGTGCCAGTCGGGCACAAATTTTCATTGTCGTCATTCCATTATACAGCTGATGCTAGTCCGTATTTGCAACTGCGAATACATTTTCTGTATTTCATGTATTTGAAAGTAGTGGTCGGAAACTTGAGCTACTCTGTAACGAATCCAGTGGGAAAAGCTATATTCGACTACGAGGGCAACATTTCACTAACCAGGAAATGTCAATAGCATCGGAAATCTTCACAATCAAGATCGTCTCTGACTGCCTGGTGAGTCACTGGAAGAAAAATTCGCAGACCTGTCGGTCGTGACAGGCGTAGCAGAGGAATTGCGCCGGGGTTGTTTTCACGACGGCTGCAGCAAATATCTGTGTCACGGAGCGATTTCTCTGCTAGGCGGGAAGCTGCCCAACTAGCAGCTGCCTCTGCGACGCCAGCCCTACAGCGCACCGAGCGAGGTGAGGTGCGGTTGGTAGTACTGAGTTCACAATAGCGAGCAGATCAATACCAATCCACGTCCATCCATCCGGATTCTGGTTTTCCGTGGTTCCCCTCACTCGTTAAAAGCGAATGCGGGGATGGTTCCTGTTAAAAAAGACACGACCGTCTTCCTTCCGCACGGAGTTGGGTCTCCTCGCTAACGATATCGTCGTTCACGTTATGTTAAATCCTACGTTTGCTTTCCCTCTTGTAACAGCTTACGCAGTAGCTTTC
Source organism: Schistocerca nitens (assembly GCF_023898315.1). Lineage (NCBI taxonomy): Eukaryota > Metazoa > Arthropoda > Insecta > Orthoptera > Acrididae > Schistocerca > Schistocerca nitens. The sequence goes on from NC_064622.1 coordinate 497,023,543, forward strand.
AGTAGGTATCCTCCTCGTATCCTAACAATGAAATGAAATAAATAGGAAGTGCAGGGAAGCTAAGAAGAAATGGCTGCAGGAAAAACGTGAAGACATCGAAAAAGATATGATTGTCGGAAGGACAGACTCAGCATACAGGAAAGTCAAAACAACCTTTGGTGACATTAAAAGCAACGGTGGTAACATTAAGAGTGCAACGGGAATTCCACTGTTAAATGCAGAGGAGAGAGCAGATAGGTGGAAAGAATACATTGAAAGCCTCTATGAGGGTGAAGATTTGTCTGATGTGATAGAAGAACAAACATGAGTCGATTTAGAAGAGATAGGGGATCCAGTATTAGAATCGGAATTTAAAAGAGCTTTGGAGGACTTACGGTCAAATAAGGCAGAAGGGATAGATAACATTCCATCAGAATTTCTAAAATCATTGGGGGAAGTGGCAACAAAACGACTATTCACGTTGGTGTGTAGAATATATGAATCTGGCGACATACCATCTGACTTTCCGAAAAGCATCATCTACACAATTCCGAAGACGGCAAGAGCTGACAAGTGCGAGAATTATCGCACAATCAGCTTAACAGCGCATGCATCGAAGATGCTTACAAGAATAATATACAGAGGAATGGAATAGAGAATGCGCTAGGTGACGATCAGTTTGGGTTTAGGAAAAGTAAAGGGACGAGAGAGGCAATTCTGACGTTACGGCTAATAATGGAAGCAAGGCTAAAGAAAAATCAAGACACTTTCATAGGATTTGTCGACCTGGAAAAAGCGTTCGACAACATAAAATGGTGCAAGCTGTTCGAGATTCTGAAAAAAGTCGGGGTAAGCTATAGGGAGAGACGGGTCATATAGAATATGTACAACAACCAAGAGGGAATAATAAGAGTGGATGATAGAGAACGAAGTGCTCGTATTAAGAAGGGTGTAAGACAAGGCTGTAGCCTTTCGCCCCTACTCCTCAATCTGTACATCGAGGAAGCGATGATGGAAATAAAAGAAAGGTTCAGGAGTGTAATTAAAATACAATGTGAAAGGATATCAATTATACGATTCGCTGATGACATTGCTATCCTGAGTGAAAGTGAAGAAGAATTAAATGATCTGCTGAACGGAATGAACAGTCTAATGAGTACACAGTATGGTTTGAGAGTAAATCGGAAAAAGACGAAGGTAATGAGAAGTAGTAGAAATGAGAACAGCGAGAAACTTAACATCAGGATTGATGGTCACGAAGTCAATGAAGTTAAGGAATTCTGCTACCTAGGCAGTAAAATAACCAATGACGGACGGAGCAAGGAGGACATCAAAAGCAGACTCGCTATGGCAAAAAAGGCATTTCTGGCCAAGAGAAGTCTACTAATATCAAATACCGGCCTTAATTTGAGGAAGAAATTTCTGAGGATGTACGTCTGGAGTACAGCATTGTATGGTAGTGAAACATGGACTGTGGGAAAACCGGAACAGAAGAGAATCGGAGCATTTGAGATGTGGTGCTATAGACGAATGTTGAAAATTAGGTGGACTGATAAGGTAAGGAATGAGGAGGTTCTACGCAGAATCGGAGAGGAAAGGAATATGTGGAAAACATTGATAAGGAGAAGGGGCAGGATGATAGGACATCTGCTAAGACATGAATGACTTCCATGGTACTAGAGGGAGCTGTAGAGGGCAAAAACTGTAGAGGAAGACAGAGACTGGTATACGTCAAGCAAATAATTGAGGACGTAGGTTGCAAGTGCTACTCTGAGATGAAGAGGTTAGCACAGGAAAGGAATTCGTGGCGGGCCGCATCAAACAAGTCAGTAGACTGATGACCAAAAAAAAAAAAAAAAAAAAAATCCTAACAAAGAACCTTCACGAAGTTTCTTCATGAAAAACAGCGCGCACCTCCAAAGCCGCGAGGTAGCTAACTCCCGCCTGTGCGATAGCTCTCGAATCGGAGGTAAGCCACAGTTTCGCTTGCTACGGCGTACGGGTAGGTACTCCCGCTTCGACAGAGAGCAGCGAGTACTCGAAGTCACGTGAGGTTTCGTGCTTTGTGAGTGTATACCCTACCTCGAATTCATCTTTGTGCTCGTCCTTATGTTCGTTTTAGTGTACTCTTGATAGCGGCGTTGTCTACTGTCTCCATGGCGTCCATGTCCACTCCACATAAAGGTACAGAGCGTTTTTCTGTTGACAAGTCGACCAGTGAAGTGAGGGCCTATTTCCCTGGAAATTCACGATTTGTTGGAAGATACTTTTGGTCTGACTTCGGATCAGATATACACAGCGTCTTTTGACACTGAACTCTATGTTTCCTTTGCTAAATTTGTGAATCCGTTACAAGTAGAAAAATTACTGCTTCATCATGGTTTCTAGGTTGCTTTCCGTCACAGAGACGATTTAGTTGGTGCAGTTCTCCTTGGAAACGCTGGCGTTGAATAGACCAATGTTCGTGAGTGCAAATAAATAACGTTTACCTTAAAGACGCTTTGTGTAAATTTGGTGAAACTAAAAACAATCGCCGGCAACAATGGTCCTGCCACCATAGGCTTCAGTGTCAAAAAATGGCTCTGAGCACTATGGGACTCAACTGCTGAGGTCATTAGTCCCCTAGAACTTAGAACTAGTCAAACCTAACTAACCTAAGGACATCACAAACATCCATGCCCGAGGCAGGATTCGAACCTGCGACCGTAGCGGTCTTGCGGTTCCAGACTGCAGCGCCTTTAACCGCACGGCCACTTCGGCCGGCGCTTCAGTGTCACTGCGCGATTCTTTCAGTAGAAACGCAGCTGAAACAGAATACCCCGTTTCATTTACAAGTATGCGGTTACCATAAGCACGTTACGTAAAGTGGTCATGTGGGGACGTGCTTTTTGTGTAACGAGAGTGGTCATCTTCGTACCAATCGTCCGAGAATTGTTTTTACTTTTCGATCTTCTCTTGAAGAGCGGCGTAAGTTAAAGGTGGAGGACGTCGTCCCCAATGGAACTGAATCAGGGGCTGAGCAATCTTTTGCTAATGATGCCCACCAGACGGATTTGAATTTCGCTGCAGCCGATTTTCGGCCGTTACGACCGAAGACGGGTTCTGATGTGACTGCCCATTGCACGGATACTCAAGGGATCCGCAATAATAGGCGCCGTACACAGGGTGAAGATACTAGCAACGTCGTCTCTCCCCTCCGTTCCCAACCTCGTGCACCTGCTGACTCTCTGGATAGTAGGGAAGAAGTCAGGACTATTAGGACTATTGAGCCGACAGTTGAGGTGGTGGGTTCTGGTGGTCCTTTGATTTACACGGGGTCTAAGGCGCTGCAGTCATGGACTGTGCAGCTGGTCCCGCTGGAGGTCCGAGTCCTCCCTCGGGCATGGGTGTGTGTGTTCGTCCTTAGGATAATTTAGGTTAAGTAGTGTGTAAGCTTAGGGACTGATGACCTTAGCAGTTAAGTCTCATACGATTTCACACACATTTGAGCGTTTTGATTTACACGGATGTTTCCTCTGCAGAGGTCGCAGCACTTGGTGTCGATTCCCTCGTCGCCTGTTCTATTTGTTCCACCTGTTGAGTCACAGCAGTTCCCTGTTCCCTTGTCCAGTACTCCCCAGGGCGGCTCATTTTCCTTCCTCATAGAGAAGCCGAACTCGGGGGTAGTTTCACATGACTTGTCTTCCCTTAAGCGCGGTCCACCGTCTGATTCTCTCGTTGATGTCCGTGGTCGCTTTCCCTAGGGGTTCCTCCTGTGCAGACAGCTTCCGATACACGACCGGCAGTGATTGACTTGGATGCGGTGAAAAATTCACCCACACCACCGACGGCGGAGGATAACTTGCCACATGGCCGGCGTAAACAACGGCGTGCGGTTACAAGGAAAAAACAGAAGCGTAACGGTTTGGCAGGACGCGACACTAGCCCCCTTCCATCAGATTCGTTGATGGATGCGGCGACGGATTGTGTCGGGGTGGAATAAGTTGTGGTTTTTACATGTTGCCGCTTCCATCTATTCTTATTCTGACTGATGACTCAAGCTTACACCTTTATTCCCCTAAATGTTAATAGCACCAGGACAGATTGACGTTTGTTTTAGTTACGTCAGTTTATTTATGATTCCTGTGCTCATAATGTACTCACAGCAAAAAAGTTTTGTATCACCTCGGTTCCGAGAGGTCTGGAACCTGTACAGTAAATTGGAATAGAGATCAACATAAACGTCATTTCCGCCCTTTTTATTGCTGATGAAAATCACACATTGCATGTTGTATCACCATACAGCGAGACATTCCGAGGTGGTGCTCCAGATTGTTGTACACACCGGTACCTCTAATATCCAGTATCACGTCCTCTTGCATTGATGCATGGCTGTATTCATCAAGGCACTGTTGGTCCAGATCGTCCCACTCCTCAACGGCGATTCGGTGTAGATCCCTCAGAGTGGTTGGTGGGCCACGTCGTCCATAAACAGCCCTTTTCAATGTATCCCAGGCATGTTCGATGGGGTTCATCTCTGGAGAACATGCTGGACACTCTAGTCGAGCGATGTCGTTGTCCTGAAGGAAGTCATTCGCAAAATGTGCACGATGGGGGTGCAAATTTTCGTCCGAGAAGACGAATGCCTCGCCAATGTGCTGCCGATATGGTTGCACTACCGGTCGAAGGATGGCATTCACGTATCGTACAGCCGTTACGGCAACTTCCATGACCACCAGCGGGTTACGCCTGCCCCACATAATGCCACCCCAAAACAGCAGGGAACCTCCACCTTGCAGCACTCGCTGGACCGTGTGTCTAAGGCGTTCAGCCTGACCGGGATGCCTCCAAACACGTCTCCGAGATTGTCTGGTTGAAGGCATATGCAACACTCATCGGTGAAGAGAACGTGATGCCAACCCTACGCGATCCATAGGGCATGTTGTTAGGCCCAACTGTACCACGCTGCATGGTGTCGTGGTTGCAAAGATGGACCTCGCCATGGATGTCGGGAGTGAAGTTGCGCATCATGCAGCCTATTGGGTACAGTCGGAACACGACGTCCTGTTGCTAAGCGAAAAACATTATTCAACATGGTGGCGTTGCTTTCAGGGTTCCTCCGAGCCATAGTCCGTAGGTAGCGGTCATCCACTGCAGTAGTAGCCCTTGGGCGGCCTGAGAGAGGCATGTCATCGACAGTTCCTATCTCTCTATATCTCCTCCATGTCCGAATAACATCGCTATGGTTCACTCCGAGACGCCTGGACACTTCCCTTATTGAGAGCCCTTCCTGGTACAAAGTAACAATGCGTACGCGATCGGACCGCGGTGAGCCCTTCCTGGTACAAAGTAACAATGCGTACGCGATCGGACCGCGGTATTGACCGTCTAGGCATGGTTGGACTACAGACAACACGAGCTGTGTACCTCCTTCCTGGTGGAATGACTGCAACTGATCGGCTGTCGGACCCCCTCCGTCTAATATTCGCTGCTCGAGCATGGTTGTTTACATCTTTGGGTGGATTTAGTGAAAAATCTGAACATTCAACGGGACTGTGTCTGTGATACAAAATCCACAGTCAACGTGGATTTTTGGGAACTGGGGTGATGCAAAGCTTTTTTTGATGTAGTTTTTGTGTAGTTTTAAAAGAAATTTGGTTCCCCAGTTTTGGTCTCCCTGGATTTCAGACAGTTTTTAATGTGACTGCTGAATGTGCGACAGTTATCGCCCTTTTCTTTCGTGAGCGTATTCTTATAGTCTATACTAAAATACACTATGGGCAATTAAAATTGCTACACCAACAAAGATGACATGCTACAGACGCGAAATTTAACCGACAGGAAGAAGATGCTGTGATATGCAAATGATTAGCTTTTCAGAACATTCACACAAGGTTGGCGCCTGTGGCGACACCTACAACGTGCTGACTTAAGTTTCCAACCGATTTCTCAAACACAAACAGCAGTTGACCGGCGTTGCCTGGTGAAACGTTGTTGTGACGCCTCGTGTAAGGAGGAGAAATGCGTACCATCACGTTTCCGACTTTGTTAAAGGTCGGATTGTAGCCTATCGCAATTGCGGTTTAGCGTATCGCGACATTGCTGCTCGCGTTGGTCGACATTCAATGACTGTTAGCAGAACATGGAATTGGTGGGTTCAGGAGGGTAATACGGAACGCCGTGCTCGATCCCAACGGCCGGTTATCACTAGCAGTCGAGATGACAGGCATCTTATCCGCATGGCTATAACGGATCGTGGAGCCACGTCTCGATCGCTGAGTCAACAGGAGGGGACGTTTGCAAGACCACAACCATCTGCACAATCAGTTCGACGACGTTTGCAGCAGCATGGACTATCAGATCGGAGACCATGACTGCGGTTACCTTTGACGCTGCATGACAGACAGAAGGGCCTGCGCTGCTGTCTCAACGACGAACCTTGGTGCACGAATGGCAAAACGTCATTTTTTCGGATGAATCCATGTTCTGTTTACAGCATCAAGATGGTCGCATCCGTGTTTGGCGACATCGCGGTGAACGCATATTGGAAGCGTTTATTCGTCATCGCCATACTGGCGTATCACCCGGTGTGATGGTATGGGGTGCCATTGGTTACACGTCTCGGTCACCTCTTGTTCGCATTCACGTCACTTTGAACAGTGGACGTTACATTTCAGATGTGTTACGACCCGTGGCTCTACCCTTCATTCGATCCCTGCGAAACCCTGCATTTCAGCAGGATAATGTACGACCGCATGTTGCAGGTCCTGTACGGGCCTTTCTGGATACAGAAAATGTCCGACTGCTGCCCTGGCCAGCACATTCTCCAGATCTCTCACCAACTGAAAACATCTGGTCAATGGTGGCCAAGCAACTAGCTCGTCACAATACGCCAGTCACTACTCTTGATGAACTGTGGTATCGTGTTGAAGCTGTATGGGCAGCTGTACGTGTACACGCCATCCAAGCTCTGTTTTGATCAAGGCCCAGGCGTATCAAGGCCGTTATTACGGCCACAGGTAGTTGTTCTGTGTACTGATTTCTCAGGATCTATGCACCCAAATTGCGTGGAAATGTAATCACATGTCAGTTCTAGTATAATACACTCCTGGAAATTGAAATAAGAACACCGTGAATTCATTGTCCCAGGAAGGGGAAACTTTATTGACACATTCCTGGGGTCAGATACATCACATGATCACACTGACAGAACCACAGGCACATAGACACAGGCAACAGAGCATGCACAATGTCGGCACTAGTACAGTGTATATCCACCTTTCGCAGCAATGCAGGCTGCTATTCTCCCATGGAGACGATCGTAGAGATGCTGGATGTAGTCCTGTGGAACGGCTTGCCATGCCATTTCCACCTGGCGCCTCAGTTGGACCAGCGTTCGTGCTGGACGTGCAGACCGCTTGAGACGACGCTTCATCCAGTCCCAAACATGCTCAATGGGGGACAGATCCGGAGATCTTGCTGGCCAGGGTAGTTGACTTACACCTTCTAGAGCACGTTGGGTGGCACGGGATACATGCGGACGTGCATTGTCCTGTTGGAACAGCAAGTTCCCTTGCCGGTCTAGGAATGGTGGAACGATGGGTTCGATGACGGTTTGGATGTACCGTGCACTATTCAGTGTCCCCTCGACGATCACCAGTGGTGTACGGCCAGTGTAGGAGATCGCTCCCCACACCATGATGCCGGGTGTTGGCCCTGTGTGCCTCGGTCGTATGCAGTCCTGATTGTGGCGCTCACCTGCACGGCGCCAAACACGCATACGACCATCATTGGCACCAAGGCAGAAGCGACTCTCATCGCTGAAGACGACACGTCTCCATTCGTCCCTCCATTCACGCCTGTCGCGACACCACTGGAGGCGGGCTGCACGATGTTGGGGCGTGAGCGGAAGACGGCCTAACGGTGTGCGGGACCGTAGCCCAGCTTCATGGAGACGGTTGCGAATGGTCCTCGCCGATACCCCAGGAGCAACAGTGTCCCTAATTTGCTGGGAAGTGGCGGTGCGGTCCCCTACGGCACTGCGTAGGATCCTACGGTCTTGGCGTGCATCCGTGCGTCGCTGCGGTCCGGTCCCAGGTCGACGGGCACGTGCACCTTCCGCCGACCACTGGCGACAACATCGATGTACTGTGGAGACCTCACGCCCCACGTGTTGAGCAATTCGGCGGTACGTCCACCCGGCCTCCCGCATGCCCACTATACGCCCTCGCTCAAAGTCCGTCAACTGCACATACGGTTCACGTCCACGCTGTCGCGGCATGCTACCAGTGTTAAAGACTGCGATGGAGCTCCGTATGCCACGGCAAACTGGCTGACACTGACGGCGGCGGTGCACAAATGCTGCGCAGCTAGCGCCATTCGACGGCCAACACCGCGGTTCCTGGTGTGTCCGCTGTGCCGTGCGTGTGATCATTGCTTGTACAGCCCTCTCGCAGTGTCCGGAGCAAGTATGGTGGGTCTGACACACCGGTGTCAATGTGTTCTTTTTTCCATTTCCAGGAGTGTAGAATATCATTATCAATTGAATACGGCGCCTTGCTAGGTCGTAGCAAATGACGTAGCTGAAGGCTATGCTAACTATCGTCTCGGCAAATGAGAGCGTATTTGTCAGTAATCCATCTCAGGCAAAGTCGGCTGTACAACTGGGGCGAGTGCCAGGACGTCTCTCTAGACCTGCCGTGTGGTGGCGCTCGGTCTGCAATTACTGACAGTGGCGACACGCGGGTCCGACGTATACTACCGGACCGCGGCCGATTTAAAGGCTACCACCTAGCAAGTGTGGTGTCTGGTGGTGACACCACAAATATCAAAACAACATGGCCGTGCCACTGTGGATTCTTTCCGACCTCTCACTTTACTTAATTCTTGGTATAAATCTGTAGCGAGGGCAATTAATGACAGGTTGTGTTCTCCGTTGGCGAATGTGATTGGGGAGCATCAGAATTGTTTTCGTGGTCGCTCAGTTTTGACTCCAGTATCGGAGAAATGAGATATGATTTCAGCATCTGCAGGCACATCTGCCCACTCTACCCTGGCTTTTCCAGATTTTGACAAGACATCTGAACGTGTTTCTCATATTTATTTGGCCCTTGTGTTGCAGATAATCGGTTCCACTCTGAGGCTCGTGGAGTGCTCTCCCAGATGTTTCAGGGCGAAGACACTTGCTAATGATCGACTGGCGCCGCCGATCGCGATCCGATTTTGCTTCAGTTAAAAGGTATGAGTCTTTCCGGTGCAACCATTACGGTTCAGGCGTGTGCCGACCATGTGGTGGTCCTTCTCCGTTGTAGTGAGGAGTTTCCCACGTTAAATGCGGAATTAGACAATTATTGTCGGGTGTGTGGTGCATTGCTGAATGGGGGCAAAAGTAAAATTCTTACACTCCGAGACTTTGCTGATGTTGCTGTGCCGTGGGCTACTGCTGCAGACTGGCATACGTCACTGGGGGTCATCGTTGATAGTTGCCCTGACGACACTTAACTGGAATACTGTAACTGACAAAATCCAAGGGGCCACTCTGGGACACAAGCCGCAATTCTCCACAAGGTACGCATCTTTAATGCGTATGTGTGGTGTAAGGCACTTGACATTGCCCAGTCGTTCCCTCTCCCTATGTTGATGCCAAAAAATTCCAGTAATTGTCTGGGTAGTTTTAATGGGAACGTTACATATTAAGTTTGCGCCGTGCTATCACGACGAAACCATGTATCTGATGGGGGTTTGCTTCTGCTTTATACATTCGGCTCAAGGGTTTGATTTTTATCGAGGATTCACATAATTTCAAAGTTTTGATGTCCTCAGCCTGTTGATCCTTATCTCCTTACAGCCCGATAAAGAATTTTACCTTCCTGTGAGCTGTTTGGGTGCCAACGCACTGCAGTGGCCGGTACCTACGACCCGGTCTTTGGTCGCTAACTGGGAGGCCGTGGTTTGACCCAATCCCATAGAACTGTTGTCGCCACGGACCCCTTGAAGACAAGGAACAATGTTAGCCTCCTGGTTCATTCCATGGCAGTGGCCTCTTCTTTGTATAGGAGTCCCAATGATGAGAGTTAGCGTCGGATTGGGGTCAGTGACACTGACAGATGTAGTAAATGTGCTCTTGTAGATGCTATCCAGTATCCACTGTGGACATTTCACAAACTGGTATTGACTCAGGAAACAGCTGGATTCCCTTATCAGATCTCTCGACACCAACTACATCACTGATATCATTCTGCAGTCTGCAACTTTTTTTACGGAAACGAAAAACAATACAGTAATGTGGCTGCTCTGTCGTTTTGTATAGTTCGTTGGTCGCTGATGATGGGCAAACTGTCACCTGACCTTTCGCCAGTATATGCATTCTTCATACTGGTGCAGCCAGAAATTTTCCGACATCGAGAATCGTTTACTAACATGTCCATCCTTACCTTTTGCCGGCAGGGCATTGGCTGAGGTCGAACTGGGACGCCGGAGGCTTGTAATGGCATGCTCTGTAGCAAAACTGCAAAGAAACGCTCATGGGAGCCGTGACTCGACGTACCTTACTAGCTGATGGGTAGTGGATACGTAACAGTACAGATGTACTGTAGAAAAAAGGTGGTAACGCGTCTGCCTAAAATTTAGAAAAAAAGCAGTAAGCGTCTGGTAAGGAACCGAAAAGTTGTTGGATCTAATCACTGCTGAACAATTGTTTTTCCACGTTTCCTTTTAACCAGTTGTTGTTGTGGTCCTCAGTCCTGAGACTGGTTTGATGCAGCTCTCCATGCTACTCTATCCTGTGCAACCTTCTTCATCTCCCAGTACCTACTGCAACCTACATACTTCTGAATCTGCTTGGTGTATTCCTTTCTTGGTCTTCCTCTACGATTCATACCCTCTACGCTGCCCTCCAATACTAAATTGGTGATCCCTTGATGCCTCAGAACATGTCCTGCCAACTGATTCCTTCTTCTAGTCAAGTTGTGCCACAAACTTCTCTTCTCCCCAATCCTATTCAGTACCTCCTCATTAGTTATGTAATCTACCCATCTAATCTTCAGCATTCTCCTGTAACACCACCTTTCGAAAGCTTCTATTCTCTTCTTATCTAAACTATTTATTGTCCATGTTTCACTTCCATACATGGCTACATTCCATACAAATACTTTCAGAAACGACTTCCTGACACTTAAATCTATACTCGATATTAGCAAGTTTCTCTTCTTCACAAACGCTTTCCTTGCCATTGCCGGTCTACATTTTATATCCTCTCTACTTCGATCATCATCAGTTATTTTGCTCCCCAAATAGCAAAACTCCTTTACTACTTTAAGTGTCTCATTTCCTAATCTAATTCCCTCAGCATCAACCGATTTAATTCAACTACATTCCATTATCCTCGTTTTGCTTTTGTTGATGTTCATCTTATATCCTCCTTTTAAGACACTATCCATTCCGATCAACTGCTCTTCCAAGTCCTTTGCTGTCTCTGACAGAATTACAATGTCATCGGCGAACCTCAAAGTTTTTATTTCTTCTCCATGGATTTTAATACCTACTCCGAATTTTTCTTTTGTTTCCTTCACTTCTTGCTCAATATATAGATTGAATAACATCAGGGAAAGGCTACAACCCTGTCTCACTCCCTTCCCAACCACTGCTTCCCTTTCATGCCCCTCGACTCTTATAACTGCCATCTGGTTTCTGTACAAATTGTAAATACCCTTTCGCTCCCTGTATTTTACCCCTGCCACCTACAGAATTTGAAAGAGAGTATTCCAGTCAACATTGTCAAAAGCTTTCTCTAAGTCTACAAATGCTAGAAACGTAGGTTTGCCTTTCGTTGATCTAGCTTCTAAGATAAGTCGTCAGGTGAGTATTGCCTCACGTGTTCCAATATTTCTACGGAATCCAAACTGATCTTCCCCGAGGTCAGCTTCTACTAGTTTTTCCATTCGTCTGTAAAGAATTCGAGTTAGTATTGTGCAGCCGTGGCTTATTTAACTAATAGTTCGGTAATTTTCACATCTGTCAACACCTGATTTCTTTGGGATTGGAATTATTATATTCTTCTTGAAGTCTGAGGGAATTTTGCCTGTCTCATACATCTTGCTCACCAGATAGTATAATTTTGTCAGAACTGGCTCTCCCAAGGCTGTCAGTAGTTCTAATGGAATGTTGTCTACTCCCAGGGCCTTGTTTCGACTCAGGTCTTTCAGTGCTCTGTCAAACTCTTCACGCAGTATCATATCTCCCATTTCATCTTCATCTACATCCTCTTCCATTTCCATAATATTGTCCTCAAGTACATCGCCATTGTATAGACCCTCTATATACTGCTTCCACCTTTCTGCTTTAACCTAGCATTAAAAAAAATAAAAAAAATAAATACGAGATCACTAACGCACGGCTGTGCGATGGCGCTCGAAGTGGGTGCACTGTCACTGTTGATGGTGGTCTGTCGGTCGGATGGGGCATTAACCTCTGCGGCCCTCCTTGGTGCTATGGGAGAGGAGCAGGCAGTGCTCTGGCATGGGTGTCACCTCCTTCCTTCTCTCATCATCATCATCATATCACCACGAACATCATCATCATACAACACAAACGTAACACTATACTCGTGTCCATTATACTCACCTACGTGCTACAAATACACGCTCGACACATTCCAGGTGTCGACGGGCCTCATCCGAGTGGAGGACGCCTTTCCTTCGGTTATCGAGCAGGGTGCAGTCGTCTCAAGTTGTGGCTCTAGTCTGCACCAACGACGCCTGTCACGTGGTTTCTGAGACCATCCTCAGTTCATATAGGCTGCTGGTCGAAGTGGTGAAGGCTGCTGGCATCGCACACGGGTACAAGCACAGCTGGCAATGTACAGCATTCTTCCCAGAGCTGATTGGGGTTTGGAGGGTGTCAGTTGACTCTGTCTGTCGTTGACTCTGTGACGGACTCGGCTCCAAATTTCTGGGCCTGCGTTGTCGGGTGCGGAACTGCTACAACTACGCAAAGGAAGGAAGTACTCTGTTGAACAATCGCCAGTTGACAAACACATAACGTTCAGAGTAAAGACACTCTGACTGCCAAAATTTTATATGTAGACTGTCGAAATATTCGTAACAAAGTTTCCGAATTTACTACCCTCCAGGAAGGTTCTCTCGCTCAAATTATTCTTCGGACCGAGAACTGGCTGAAACACGAAGCAGAAAGCTCTGAGATTTTTGTGAGTCACGGAACGTATAGCGGAAAGACAGAGTACTCACCTTAGGAAAGAGCGTGTTCGTTGCAGTTGCCAAAAATATTGTCACTATTGAGGTCGTAATCGAGTGTGACAGTGAGGTTACGTGGTCGTTTACAACAGATCTAGGCGAAACCAGGATGTTTTCAACGGCCACTCGTTTCCATTTCGGCGGTCCTGGAGTCATTCAAACAAAGTCTTGGATCAGTAGTGCGTAAATGTCCAGATCACGCAGTTCTAGTTGGAGAGGACTTCAGCCTGCCGAGTAGAGACTGGGACGCCTATGGATTCATTCCATGAGGTACAGACAATCTTGAAAAATGCTTTTGAACACGTTTTCCGAAAACTATCTTCAGCAACAAGTTTGGCAGCCCACATGCAATGGGAATATCTTTGATCTTGTAGCTTCAAACAGGCGAGACCTTCTCAGTGGCGCCGGTATGGAGATGGGGCTTAGTGATCATGATGTCATGATGTCATCATAGCGACTGTGGTAAGAAAGTTAATAAATAAGTCATGAAGGTCTGAGTGTTTCTGACAGAAAGAGTAAATCAGCAGTTGTTAGCGACTCACTTAGGCAATGAATTGACATCATTTAGTTCTAATATGATAGTCGTAGAGGAATTATGGGCAAAGTTCAACAGATTGTAAAGAGTGCTCTGGACAAGTATGAGGCTAGTAAGTGGGTTAAGGACGGGAAGAGCCAACCGTGATTTAACAGTGCAATCCGGCTGTTCTGTCGAGAAGCTCTCGAAGTTTTTGTCCCTCGCAGAACCAGTAACAGCGCCGTCGGGTCCTCTGTAAAGTACAATTCTACTTCCAATGATTCTAAGTGATGAAGCAGAAACTTATATTATTCGGAATAACGTTCTAAAGGGATGCCATTAAATGTATTTATACACTAAACACCATACAATGATAATATCGCCACAATTAATGATGATTAACTGAAAACTAACAAAGTTAAAATCTTCTGGGTTGTTAGGCCGCCTCATATTTTCTTCTAAAATAATCGACGTTTCGACCCCTCTGCTGGGATGTTCTTCAGGATGTTCCGGTGTCCACTATTGCTGGAACGCTGTCAGGGAGTAGTGTCGCGTTCTCTTATAAAGTTGAGTTTTCCCGCATTTGTGCTGGAGAAGTGCGAGTATTGGTTAAAACTATTGTGGCTGCCAATTTTAACTAATACTCCCACTTCTCCAGCACAAACGCGGGGAAACCCCTTTATAAGAGAACGCGACACTGGTCTCTGACAGCGTTCCAGCAATAGTGGACACCGGAACATCCTGAAAAAGATCCCAGCAGAGGGATCGAAACGTGGATTATTTTAGAAGAAAATATGAGGCGGCCTAACAACTCAGAAGATTTTAGCTTTAGTGACAACGGCCACGAAAGCCTGCATACTTACATGAAAATTGTTTGCTGAGAGCACGGTCTTATGACAGAACTAGATCGAAAGGCATCCTATCGGCGACTGACAACTATGGCGCGGGGCCTGTACCTCGTACGTACACTAATGATGTTTCGTAGCCCTTCGTACATTTTCGGTAGGTTATTTAATTATCAAATAAATAAATAAGTAAATAAAGATGATCGATTTATGGTATTGTAATACTGTTGTAAGACAGTACTTTGACCTGCAGGCCTCCCCTAATATTTGAATTGGAAAAAGTGACTTTTATTAGCAAATATTCATCAACTAAGATTACTTTCTTCGCGCCAGGATAACTGTGATTTCCCTACGTACCTCGCTGCTGACGTAACGACTTCTAGCCTCCGCACCTGACACCACCGACCGCTGGCAACGCCATATGGTCCACCGGTCCTCCAGCCAGTGTGGGAAGTGGAATCTTATTCCAGACTGTGCGGTCTGCGGTACCGCTTCACTCGCTGAATGATACGTAATATCAGCTGTCGGGATACAAAGTTACGAACTAGAAAATAAGGAAATAAAATGGGGCTTGTATAGAAGGGTCACCTTACATGGTGTGGCAGTAGAAGATAGCAAAAGCAAAGCCGAAGTTTTAAACTTCGCGTTTAAGAAATCGCTCACGCAGGAGAATCGTACAAACATACCGTTGTTTGACCATCATACAAAGTCGCGTATGGACGACATAGTAGTAGGAATCCCTGGAGTGGAGATACAACTGAAAGAGTTGTAAACACGTAAGTCGCCAGGTCCGGATGGATTCCCAATTCGGTTTTACGAAGAGTCCTCTTCGGCATTGTCACTTACGTATCTTGCATTTATAGCGAATTTCTCGCCCAGCACAAAGTCCCAAACGACTGGAAGAAAGTGGAGGTGACTCCTGTACATAAGATGAGCAAAAAGAACGGACTCGCAAAATTACAGACCAATATCCCCTAACACTGGTTTGCTGCAGAATTCTTGAATATATCGTCAATTCGAATATAATAAATTTTCTTGAGACCGAGAAGCTTATGTACACGAATCAGCACGCTTTTAGAAAGCATTACTTGTGAGAAACTCAGCTTGCCTTTTTCTCACATGATATACTGCGAAATATGGATGAATGGCAAGAGGTAAATTTCAACATCTTAATTATTAAAAAAATAGAGAAAAAGAATTTGAATGTTCCTACTAAGAATACTGTTTGTTACTCAGTGATTCACAGGAAAGATCCGAGGTTAACGGTCGCCATTTTATGCGAGGTGCCGGGGCTAGCAGTGTATTTAACACTAAATTCATCTAGAATCTACATATGTAAATGATGCTCCAAGCCCCCCTATTCTAACTCCGACTTTTGCTGTTGCACATGGATTAAAAAAAATACGCTAACTGACTGTAATCAACCCTGCCAGTGGAGTAGAAAAGAGTTTGGCACCTGCAATATATTAATTTGATAAATAAGTTAAATAAACGAAGGTTTCATTAACGTAGTGAGAAATGATAGGGTTGCTCTACCGATTAACAGAATGAAAGTTCTGTCAAAAATAACAATATAATTTATTAAGACTAAACACAAAATAATAAACAAAAACACATGAAACATTTACAATACATCAAATTGGCTCAAATTGGATACTCAAACAAACGCTGTGAAGGTGAAGTTGTCCCTAAACTAGATTGTGAGGATTATTACGAAGTGGTATGTGGAGCCAATTCCTTGCCACTCAAATCTTAAGAGAGACACACAGCTAACCCATCATTAATTGCTGCTACATTAGTGAGAACTCAGACGATGAACACCCAAGACAGAACAAAGTTTGAGAAAGACGAACAGGCGCGCTCTGCTTAGCTCTGATTATCACCTAGGAAAATCCCTATCTGCCGGTGCTGCGGACATGCATTACCAAACTGTCTTCTTAACTGCAAGAACACGATCTGGCGTACCGGAGGCGATGGCTGGTTGCTTCGACGTCCCGTTATTTTACAAGAGGCAGAAGATAGAGCTCTGGATACATTTTTACGTGGGTTACCTCCTGAAACGTCCCGTCGTGTCAGGGCAGAGTTTCCTAAAAATTTATCAGAAGCTGTATCTGTGGCGACGGCTTTCGAAGAAATAGACATTGCCACCAGATACAAGGAGAAGCGAAATGTATTTTCAGCAGGAGTACAATGTTTTAGGTGCGATCGACAGGGACATATAGCAAAAAGCTGCAGAGAACCTCAATGCACTAATTGTCAAAGAATAGGTCACACATTCAAGGAATGCAGGTCTAAGAAAGTTTTTGGAAATAGAAATCAGTTAAACTCAAACGGGAATGTCGGAGCCGCCGCCAGGCGTTCCCAATAAAATTTCATGCCATTAAGGCGAATGTGAAGGCGGAATGCTGGTTATCTGCTACCATACAGGATAAAGAGGCAAGGATACTAGTGGATACAGGCGCAAACGTATCAATAGTAAGTAATGAATGTATTGGAGAAAAGAAATATGACCCTCCAAGGTATAGATTGAGTGGAGTAGGAGGAGGTACAGTGAAGTCATTAGGATGTACATCACTGATTTTCTATATTCACGGTGAACAATTTAAGGAAGATGTAGAAGTAGTAACAAAGGTAACTGACGGGTACGACGCGATCCTAGGACTGGATTTCCTGAATAAACGCTAAAATCTACCCCAGACAGCAAACTGTAGAACTTAGCGGAATAGTGTTTCAGCTAGGTGACACCGTTGCAAAGGGCCCTCTGCCGCAAGATTTTCCTAACCGGAAGGCGAAAACAACTATACTGCGTGCAACGTCCTTGAAGGTTGATTCGCGGGATCAGATACCATCTGGCTCAGGAAAACTTTTCTGGGTGACAGTTGACCCCGAAGTACCTACAGATACAGTGTGTCTAATAGAGCCTTTGGAGGAAAATGAGGAATTAGATGTATCACATTGTTTTGTACGTAGAAGTGTTGTACGGGTTCAAGACGTTGAGGGAGAAAGAAAAGTACCGGTACATATTGACAATTTCGGAGTGGAGGACAAAGAGTTGCATAAGGGAATATTAGTAGCTACAGTCAGTACTTTTAAAGAAGAAGATTTCATCTGGTCAGATATTACCGATGGTCAGAAACCAGACGCCTATAAAACCGCATTACGCCAGAAGATTGAGCATTTGAAAGGAAATGATAGAGACACGATAGAAGCAGTTTTAGTTGAGTTTCAAGATTTATTTAATGCAGAAGGTCCACTGCCAGCTACAGATATCACTCAGCATAGGATCCCAACAGGAAATAGCCCCCCAGTTTATAGAAAGCCTTATAGAGTTGCGCATCACTTACAGCCAGAACTGGATGAATTTTTAGAACAGCATCTAAAAGATGGAATTATAGAATATTCTGATTCGCCTTATAATTCAAATATCGTAATTATTCCAAAGAACTCTCCCGACGGTACGAAACGATATAGATTTTGTTGTGACTACAGACACCTTAACAAACAAACTATCTCAGATGTTTATCCTCTTCCAAACATTACAGACATCATTGACAGTTTGGGTAACAGTAAATACTTTTCAACAATAGATCTACGTAGCGGATATCATCAATTGGAAGTTGCTCCTGAAGATAGGCATAAAACAGCATTTTCTACCCCTGGAGGCCATTGGCAATTTAAAAGAATGCCTTTCGGTTTGAAAAATGCACCAGCAACTTTTCAAAGACTACTCGATGGAGTATTGCGAGGACTCAAAACTCAGCAATGTTGTGTATATCTAGACGATATTATTGTATTCTCCAAAGACATTAATGAACATGCTGTGCGTCTGCGTAATGTTTTTCAGAGACTTAGAAAAGCTAAATTAACATTAAATATGGAGAAATGTAGTTTTGCATTGACAGAGGTTACATACCTAGGGCATGTCATTAGTGAAAAAGGAATTAAAACAGATTCTCGATTAATTTCGGCAGTTAAGGACTTCCCAACACCACAACGCGTTAAGGAAGTACAAAGTTTCATTGGTCTCGCATCGTACTACCGGAAATATGTTCAAAATTTTGCTGAAATTGCCCGACCCTTAACCCAATTATTGAAAAAGGGTGCAAAATTTCATTGGTCTGAAGATTGTGAATCAGCATTTCAAACCCTTAAAGATAAGTTAACACACAGTCCAGTATTAGCCTACCCAGATTATAATAAAGAATTTATTTTATCCTGTGACGCAAGTGGTCCTTCAGTAGGAGTTGTTTTGAGTCAGAATATTAATGGCGCGGAACACCCCATAGCCTACGCTTCGAGACAACTAACAACGGCAGAAAGAAATTATTCCACAACGGAGAAAGAATTGTTAAGTGTTATTTATGGCATCAAATACTTTAAATGCTACTTGTATGGTAGGAAATTCAAGGTTATTACAGACCACGCAGCTTTAAAATGGTTGCTTGGATTAAAGGATCCATCTAGTCATCTCACGCGTTGGGCCCTATGTCTTTCCAAAATGGATTTCGAAGTTATCCATAAACCAGGCAAAAAACACACGAATGCAGATTGCCTAAGTCGGAAAATAGCACTTTTGGAAGCAACGGGCCGAGATACTGAGGACTGGAGAAAGGCACAAGATGAGGATACAGAATGCAAAAAATATGCAACTCAAAAACAATTTTGCTTTGAAGATGGTGTATTATGCCGTAAAACAAAACTTGGACCGCAAATTGTTGTTCCCCTACACCTTAGACAAGGGATAATGGCAGAGGCCCACGACCATATCCTTGCAGGACACGGTGGACAGCGGACAACCGAAAGACGTGTAGCGGAGCGATTTTGGTGGCAAACCAGAAAGCAGGATGTTGCGCAGTACGTTCGTAATTGCATTGCGTGCGCACAACGAGCTGAACTTTCTCGTTCAAAAATACCCTTACAGAGGCTCCCCGAGGCTTCATGTCCATTTCAAATCTGTGGACTGGATCTCTACGGGCCATTTCATAAAACACCTGCTGGTAATAAGTATGTCCTTACAATTATAGATCACTTTTCACACTATCTAGCTATGGTGAGTCTCTCAGATCAGCAAGCAAATACAGTTGCCCAAGCTTTAGTTAACAACTGGATACTTAAATTTGGCATACCTGAAGCTATTATCACAGATCAGGGATCTAATTTTATGTCTGAATTAATGAAACAGCTATGCCACTTACTAAAAATACGTAAATTACGCACAACTCCGTTACACCCTCAGTGCAACGGGCGCACAGAAAGAGTTCATCGGACAATTGGCAAGATGCTTAGTTATTATATTAACGAACAACATTCTAATTGGGATACGTATTTACCAATAATCGTGTCGGTATACAACGCTAAAACGCATGAAGCAACTGGCATGTCACCTTATGAAGTGGTCTATGGGAGAAAAATGCCGTCCCCTTTTGATGTAATCAGGCAGAAAAACGGAAAAGTCGGAGAAACACTAAGAGATTTCAGTCGAATGATGAAGGATGTATGGAAAAAGGTTCAAAAATCTAATACAAAGGCTTTGGAACGACAGGAAAGATTAGGTAATACCCAAGCTAAATCTCCAAATTACAAAATCGGTCAGTGGGTAATGCTTTCAACTCCATATGTTGCGAGAGGAAAAACGAAGAAATTTGTAACAAACTACAGAGGTCCTTATCAAATTATTGAGCTCACGTCACCAGTCAACGTTAAACTGCAACTGCCCACCCGAACTACCATTGTCCATGCAAGTCGTTTAAAACCTTTTAAGGGCGCTCCAGATGTAATTCCTTCAACAATAGTGTCTGCTTTTCCAAAGGGTGGAGGTAGTTCCCGTAAAGGAAAAAAAATGGCCACGCCAGCACAACATACAGACATGGCACCATACAATCTTCGATAAAGGGTGCGAATGTCCTAGTGAATCATACTAGACCGTAGTATACATATGTAAATAATAAATAAATGGTAATGGTTTACTTTTTAAGAAAAAAAAGTTGATCGTAGAAACATGTAGATCTTGTAGTTAACAATGTATTCCTTCTTTTCTTTGTTTTTGTTTTTACTAGGTTGGTAGGTCCATAACCATGTTGTTTGCTTTTTCAGAAAACGCCGTGCAAGCATTTCCTACACAAAACCTGTCCTACCTCAATGATTCCCTTGACAGTTCCCTTCTGAAGTCATAAACTCACAGCAAGGCAAAATTGATGCCAATTTTATGATGCAACATGTCTTAAAATTAAAAAGTGAACGCAAAACTAAAATTATAATGCTAGGAATGGGTATATCTGGAACCTTTGTGTTGGTGTTTCTACATTGTACAGTTTTCTTTTATCTAAGACGAAAAAATAAGCCAAATAATAATATACCACTTCATCAAATCCCTGTTAACTGGATACCACACTCTTAACTGGTGTACTTCAGTGGTTACTTTTGAGCATTAGTGTATTAATTTTGTTTATTGTACTTCACTCTTTACTAAACAGTCTTATGTTAAAGTAAACAATACTATAGAATAGATATTCTTGCATTAGTATAGGGTAGATTCAACAGGTGTTGCTATGTAACTATCTAAGTGAATAATCTATTTTTGTTTATTCATTGTCATAAAGATTTGTTACACTTATTATAACCATTTATGTGTGCACTATGTGATTCATGAGCGTACATTGCTTTTGTAAAGTGATAAAGTATTTTCAACATACTTAATGTGAAACGTGTGTAATATTCTAAGTCGAGAGTTTTCATTGCTTGTGTTAGTGCTTTTGCCGTGTGAAGAGTGGAGGAATGTTGAGTGGTAAATTCGAGGGCGAATTTCTCCGAAGGGTGGAGGAATGTTAAGTGGTACTTAAGTAAATAATCGAAGTGAACTAGAAATTAGAATATAAATGAAAAACTTGGTTTAGTTTAGAGATTTACATACTCGCAAACAGCGGGCCGAACAGCAGAACAGAAGAGACAATGACCGTGAAGTCAGCAAGTTCCACATAAGCGGGCGCTGTCGATTCAGCCGTCAGGGCATCGCCCGACCGGCTCACGTGTTTCTCAGTTGTCGTATATGAGCAAAGGCCCTCGCCTACATCCCAAGAGCCAATGACCGACGTTAAGAAGATTCTTCGAGAAGCTTTTCAACGTGACAGAAGAGGCAATGACCGGCTCACGTGTTTCTCAGTCGTCACATGGGATCAAAGGCCCTCGCCTACATTCCAAGAGCCAATGACTGACGTTAAGAAGATTCTTCGAGGAGCTTCTCAACGTGACAGAAGAGGCAATGACCGTAAAGTCGTTCACCTCCAGTAAATTGAAGTGAATAAATACGCGAGAAGCAGTGGGCCAGACAGATGAAGACGGGGACAGAGACGGAGATGAAGACGGAGACGGAGACGAAGACGGAGACGGAGACGAAGACGAGAGGCGAAGGAAGAAAAGAAGAGTAGCAGTAGTTTCAGTCAGTTTCGGTGTTTAAGACCGTCATGCAAGAAGAGTCTGCATCATGCACAAACGAACCAAGTCCGCCGCTGTAATGGAATAGCAAGCAGCAGCCGCGGCGCCAGAAGACAGAAGTTAAAAGGTCTTTGAAGTCCGATTTTTACATACCCGGGTGACTCGTGAGGATGGGAAGGAGACGGCCTCACATCAGCAGTCACCTGTGAGCTGGGATGAAGACCTGACAGCCGAAGACTGGCAAGCGGGAGTCCGTGGTTCGAGTCCGCCACACTGGCCTTCCCCCGCCGCGCCGCTCCGCTGGCCGACGCAGAACACACGCGGCCGCTTAGAGAAGAGAAACACTGGGACGCGACACCCAAGGTATCATCCGATGCACGATTTCGCTCGCAATAATTAAACGGGCCACCTCGCGCTGCGCGTCTCCAGTCAACTTAGCGAGACGGCGACACGAGATACACACCGCTACGCGTAATCAGACGCCGCCGCCGCCGCTGCCGCAGCAGAAGACTTCACGAACGACACAGCTGCCGCTCTCCGAACCAGAACATCCCGTAAGATACAGTTGTACAAATCTTCAATAAAAGTTATCTTATGTAAAAATGATGTTTCATTCGACCTCATACCCGAGCCAAGGAAGAACCCACCCTGCCCACATGTTGTTAAGAGGGAAAAGTTAATTTATTTAATATTTTCACCCTGACAGAATGCTTTAGAATTCTCATCCTGACAATTGACTTGCATCAAAAGAGAAAACCCAGTTACATTTAGTGACAGAAGTGTCACATTTAGTAACACAACTGTTACATTGTGTTGAAGCTGCATGGGCAGTTGTACCTGTACACGCCATCCAAGCTGTGTTTGACTCAATGCCCAGGCGTATCAAGGCCGTTATTAAGGCCAGAGGTGGTTGTTCTGGGTGCCGATTTCTCAAGATCTATGCACCCAAATTGCGTGAAAATGTAATCACATGTCAGTTCTAGTATAATATATTTGTCCAATGAATACCCGTGTATCATCTGCATTTCTTGTTGGTGTAGCAATTTTAATGGCCAATAGTGTACAAGTTAATACAGATGGGTAAGAAAAATAAGCCCGTCATGTTCGAATACAACGTTAGTAATGTCCTGACTTATACAATCATCTGGGAGTAGCGTTGCAAAGCGATATGAAATGGACGGTGCATTTAAGGATTGTGATAGTGAAGGCGAATGGTCGACTTCGGTTTATTGGGAGAATTTTGGGTGGGTGTGGTTCATCTGCAAAGGAGACTGCATATTGGACGCTAGTGGGACCTACTCTTGAGTGCTGCTCGAGTGTTAAGGATCAGCGCCAGAACGGATTAAAGAAAGACATCGAAGAAATCAGAGGTGAGCTTCTGGATTTCTTTGCGGTAGATTCGAAAAACATGCAGGCTGCGGCACCGCAAATGGGGATCGCTGGAGGGAGTGCGACGTACTTTTCAAGGAATACCATTGTGAAAATTTAGAGAAGCGGATTTTGAAGTTGACTGCAGAACGATTCTATAGCCGCCATCGTATATTTGGCGTAATTACAACGAAGATAGTATAAGAGATATTGGGGCTCATACGGAGGCATACAGACTATCGTTTTTCCCTCGCACTGTGTGAGAGTGGAACAGGAAAGGGAACGACTAGTGGTGGTACAGGGTACCCTCCGCCACAGTGTCTTACGCAGTATTATGTGTAGATGTATATCTAGAAATGGAACGCTAAGCGTGTATAGCAACAGATCGTGATACAAAGGATACACAAGGGTATACTCTATCTTCTTACCAATTTGTTCAATTTACACACATCAAAAAAAGTTTTGCAACACCCCAGTACCCAGAACTCATTAAGACAGACGTTGATTATGGGTATTGTATCACAGACCCAGTCCCTTTGACTGTCTAGAGATGTCACCAAACCCGCTCAAAGATGTAAATAACGATGCATGAGCAGCGCCTATTAGACGGAGGGGGTCCGACAGCCGATCAGTTCCAGTCATTCCACCAGGAAGGAGGTACACGACTCGTGCTGTCTGTAGTTCAACGACGCCTAGGCGGTCCATACCGCGGTTCGACCGCGTCCGCATTGTTAGTTTGTGCCAGGAAGGGCTCTCAACAATGGAAATTTCCAGGCGTCTCGGAGTGAACCAAAGCGATGTTGTTCCCACATGGAGAAGATACAGAGAGACAGGAACTGTCGGTGACATGCCTCGCTCAGGCCGTCCAAGGGCTACTACTCCATTGGATAAAAAGTTACCTACGGATTATGGCTCGGAGGAATCCTGAAAGCAACGCCAACATGTTGAATGACTCTTTTCGTGCAGCGACGAGACGTCATGTTACGACTCAAACTGTGTGCAGTAAGCTGCATGATACGCAACTTCAATCCCGACATCCATGGCGAGGTCCATCTTTGCAACCACGACACCATGCAGCGTGGTACAGATGGGCCTAACAACATGCCGAATGGACCGCTCAGGATTGACATCACCTTCTCTTCGCCGATGAGTGTCACATGTGCCTTCAACCAGACGATCGTCGGAGATGTTTTTGGAGGTAACCCTGTCAGGCTGAACGCTTTAGACGCACTGTCCAGCGAGCGCAGCAAGGTGCAGGTTCCCTGCTGGTCCGGCAAACTGAACTGGCAGTTGTTGTTGACGAAAATGGCCGTCTGTGACGCGCTCTCCTCACAGAGCCTAGATCACCGCCCCC
This sequence comes from Schistocerca nitens, assembly GCF_023898315.1. NCBI lineage: Eukaryota > Metazoa > Arthropoda > Insecta > Orthoptera > Acrididae > Schistocerca > Schistocerca nitens. The sequence continues at coordinate 497,048,263 of NC_064622.1, forward strand.
TCCCCCCCCCATTTGGGACATCGACACTGCAGGCGGGTTACACCCTTGCAGTAGAGCACCACTACTGGTCCCGTTCACCCTCTCTGTTTCTTCCAGGTGTTTGATCACGTATTCCAGGGGTGGCCAACCCGCGGCCCGTGGGGTACTAATTTTTGGCCCGTGGGGCTGTTTCGTGTGAACGAAAAATTTAATTTTTATCTGAAGTGAAACGCTCGAAAGAGCATTCTGTCAAGCATCGTTCGTATTATAATCCATTACGACGGGAGTATTCAATCCATTGACTCAACCATCTTTAGATTTTCTCCTAAATTCGTGTTTGAAAAAATCCACAATGTTAGGTTTATGCTGAAAAACCCGCCCACAGTGCAGTGGGCCAGAATCCAAGAAAGCTAGCGAAAATGTAAAGAGTTTGTTGAACCTGTGCCATGGTTAGTATGTAAAGGTAAACGAAGTTGCTTATTAAAAATATATGAAAAAATGAAAAAACAGAAAAAGAAAATGGCATATCCAAGATGGCGGGCAAATACTGATAGAAGTTATTTTATTCATTTGAAAGTAATTATCTGAAAATTATCGACATTGCTTACGAAGATTATGAGTTAAAAAATTGTTTATAATTTATTTCTTTATTTAGTAGTATTTACTTAATATATATTTAAGTTAGGAAATTTATTCATACATGAAATTTTTTATTTTAATTATTAAGTCATGCATTATTTTCTTATTTATTACTTATTTGTTTATCCATTCATTTATTTAAAACATATTTCTTCACAAGCGTTTAAAAACGTGAAAAAGCATCTCCACGAAGTATGTACAGTATTTGCGCTTCAATAAACATTTACTTTTTTCATAATTATTAATGAAAAGAAGTAACTTAATATTAATAATTTCAATTAAAAATAACCAGAATATTCAGTTTAAAACATGAAACTGCAATGCAACCATTTCTTGAAGATCGGACAACAGGAAGGCGACCTCTGTCCTTTTTTCACTTATTCATCCCATTGTGAAGGAGAAAGCGTTGTTTCGGTCATTTTTCTACTTATTATGTTCTTTACAATGCTTCTAGGCATCGATTATAATTTTAATTGTACAAATGTAGATTGAGATTAATAAATTTTATTATTTTCAAGATATCTCAATAACGACATTTTGCAAGTGTCGCTTAAAACGTGGTTCAGATTCGGAGTTGGTACTAGTAGGTGGATCCTGAAGGTTAATTTACAAAGGTAACAATGTATACTTGTGGACACAGTGCAAAAGAAACTGGAATGTCGCGGAATTTGTAATTTATCTCAATTTTTAACCATATTTTACAATTTTCTCGTGCATTTTCCAGTATTAAGTTAATTAAAAAACATTATTAATGATTTAATAATGATGTAAATGATTTTTAATTACTACATACCTCCTGGAACTTCCATACTGAAAATATTCGCTTCACTTACACAGAACACAAATATTTATTTTTAACGACAAGACTATTTTGTAGCCTGGCGGCTGCATTCACCGCTAACAATGAATTGCCGCGTTTGACCTGACCGCCCACGCAACCGGCATTCAGTAGTCGCAGCGTTACTGTAGCCAACCTGACAGTCCAAAATTCCCATCTAGAGACCTCTTATTTTTCCTTTTTGGCTACGTTTTCCAGATTCTGGCCCACTGCCCTCCATCTTTAAGATATACGGCCCATCTTGGCGATATGCAACCAGCAAACAGCAAGAGTATGAGTTGTGAAACGAAATACTTCTATCGCGCTGCATGTTATGCAGTTGCTATGATACTGGCAAAAAAAAAAAAAAAAAAAAAAAAAAAAAAAAAAAAAAAAAAAAAGATCAAAGGCATATTACGAGGGCGATATGGTGAAGGAGTGCTTGAACAAAGTTCTTGCAATTGTGTGTCTAGACAAGAAAAAGCACTACTCAAAAATAAGTCTGCCTCGTCATACTATTACGAGAAGTGTGAACAACATTGGAAAACAAGTTGAACATAATTAAAAAATCATGCAGCTGAGTTCGTAATATATTTTCTTACATTGAATGACTGCCCAAGTAGCGATTTATACCAGAGCTGTTGATACTAATTTTAATAAAACAGAAGAATTGGCTCCAATGTATCCACTTACGTATACTACAAAGTCACAAGATTTGTTGAAAGATGTTATATCAAAATTAATTCGCTTTTCATAAAAACTTAGCAACCTATAGGGGTTAAACTTAACAATCTATCGGGGCTAACAAGACGTAGTGGTACAGTAGTGTCTGGGAAACACGAAAGTTAAGTTCAGTTGATTGAAAATGTGGTCCGTAAACTTGGCAACACATTGATGCCAGATTTTTATTGCGTTATCCATGACGAGAATTTATGGAATTGGAAGTACTATGGGACGAAACTGTTGAGGTCAACGGTCCCTAAGCTTACACACTATTTAATCTAACTTAAACTAACTTACGCTAAGGACAACACACACACACACACCCATGCCCGAGGGAGGACTCGAACCTCCGACTAAAGCAGCGAGAACCGTGGCAAGACCCCTTAGACCGCGCGGCTACCCCGTGCGGTGAGAATTTATGTTCCGAGGGCCTCTATATGGACCATGTCATGAAGGTAGTTGTGAAAATAGTGAACTTTATTAAGTCAAAAGGATTGAATAACCGTCAGTTCCACAAATTTCTCAAATCTTTAGATTCAGAGCTTCATAATGTTACACTTTATGCAGAAGTGAGATGGCTGACCCATGCATAAATGTTGAAAAGAGTGTTTGATTCGAAGCAATAAATACGATCATTCTTTGAAAGAAAGTCGAAGAGTATCCGGCGTCTTTCCGACTTTCCGTTCCTGGTCGATGTAACTACCCACCCAAATGGAACTGATACTCGATGGCAAGGAAAAGATAAACTGATTAATGCCACGTATGAGTTCGTTTCCGAGTTCTAAATCAAACCTGGGCTTTGAGACAACAGTTACGAACAAAGAATTTTACTTTTTCTCCTACACTGTCAAAGCAATCGGACGTCAGATAGGCGGCAGCTATTAAATACCCTTCTTTAATATCTGATTTGAAATTCAAATTCTAAAACCGATTTCAAAATTTTAAGAAACATCGTCTGCTTTTCTCTGTATTTGCTGCGCCATTCTCCACACCTATGAGCTCCCTGTCGGGACTTTTACAAATGGAACGCTGCGAAATTCAATGTCTGGTCCAAGGAGAAAATGAATCAGGTTGGTTTGGAAACGTCCTACAAAATGTGTTTAGGCAAGAAGAAATATCCTATGTTTTACTAACATGATTTGTTGATGATCTCATTATCTACCAACAATTATGCACCCGCGGGCAAGGGATAGCGTCTTTGATTGGTGATTAAAACCTGCTTCGGTGCTGGTTTCGAACACCGCCACCGCTTAAATTTTGAATAAAAGTCATCATTGGCGGCCGAAGACTTCCGGCATAAGAAGTCACTGAGGAGAAATGGAAGGTGTGTATAGGCTAATATCAACAGCAGTAGGAAATGGTGTAATAGGAGTAGGATTCGTTATGAATACGATGGAAATTTTCAGCTACCTCCAGTGTAATGGACTTCCTACCAAATGACCTAACTGTGCCAGTATCCACTGATAGGATGATAGGAAGCAAGGGAGAAAAGTCCAGTAGGGTTTGGAAAGTGGGTGGTTACAGGATCGAGTCCCACCAAATATTCCAGTCCTAGTATCCACCAGTAGTAAGAAAGGAAAAATGACTGAATGGGTGTAGATTAAATTAATTAGTCAATCAATGTGCAATGTGAAGAGTGACGGAATATTTAAAAGATACCCACAGTTGGGGTTTACCAGATAAACGTTAATTTGTTTGCGGGCCAATCTGACCATGACCGATGGCATGTGCTGACTCGGCAGTGACACGAAACAGGACATGGCCATTTGAGAGAGAGTGCGAGCATGTTTTTTGACAGGAATTTCGTAGGTATCAAATATCAAAGGATTGCCGCCACCTGAAGCTTTTGTTTGGGGATTAGCACAACATCTGGTCTGCCAGTCACGGGGCCCGGGCAGGCATCTACTTTTCGATCGAAAAATGTTTAACAGTGTAACTATGTGCAGTGAGTTATGTTGACGGTTTTTCTTGCATGATCAGAATAAAAAAGCACCGCAATTGTTTAAATATTCCATACTGCCTTGTCGCTCTCAAAATATTTAAATAAACAGTATTCAATACACTGCAGTCAATTTCTGACAAATTATTTAAATAAATAAATAAATAAATTATGTTCCAGACACAGACTTTATCCCATAAATTGTTTAAATAAACAATATTCCACACATTGCCTTCTCCACCAGAAATTGTTTAAACAATTTTCTACACATTGCAATCGATTTCCTGTCAAATACTTTAAGTAAATAAGCTGTATTCCATACATCGCATTGTATCAAATAAATCGTTTAAATAAACAGTATTCCATACATTGCCTTGTCTACCAGAAGTTGTATAACAATATGCCATACACTGCAATCGATTCCCTGCCAAATAGCCAGTCTTCTTACCGCCAATTTCCAGGAAGGGGGGGGGGGCAATGATGAGGGCTGGGTGGCTTCAACAAAGGGGAGGGGTTAATTAATTGATGGATTTCATTAATTATTCAATCAGATTGATAGAGTTGTAGAGGGCAATTCGAATAATTCAGGTCTGAAAGTGTACTTGTATTGACATGGGGGGAAAGGATGGGTTGGAGGTTTCCAGAAGGGTGGAGGGGATGATGACGAGGAAAGGGAGGGGTTGGATGGTTCTCAGAAGAACGGATTAACCCCAGGGAGTCGTAATCCACTTAGCAGAACAATAGGTAAAGGACCAGTCAATCAAAAGAGACCGATAGGTTTGCCCCTGAATGTATGCTTACCTCTGAAGTAGACAATCTGCTCTAACAAATATACCAACACTCGTGTTGTCTCCATTAAACATTCTATTACAACTCTCTTATCACTGTCCACGAAAAATTGCTGTTTCGCTGGTTCCCAGTGCTTCCATTTCGACTTTTTCTCGTTTTCCTCTTGATGTCACATACAATAATATTCTTACACCAAGCAGACATGTGAAGCATTCCCTCATTAACCCTCAATTCCTCCGCTTTTTCGCGTATTTTTCCTCAATTTATTCGCATTTTCGATCATTTCTGTAATTTTACCGATTTTATGTCACTTTGCTCATGTGACCATAATCTCACTTTTAGCCACGTATTCTAAAATTGCTTGTAAATGAAATAAATTGTCAACGTCTTGTGTAACTGCGCTACTTTGCTATATGTGTGTTTGCTATTTGCGTGTATCTGTTTTACGTGAGGGCCCCATGGAAACAGTAAATTTTGCGGACAGCGATAAGACGATTGCAATAGATTGTTCAATGTGAATAACCACCAAACATTGAGTAATATATTTATATGTCTCGGTTCACAAGCCCCGGTGTGACCCTGAAGCTGTCGACAATCACCTTATAGATTTTTGTAAAGAGTACTTAGCTAAAGAACATTGTATTTCCAGCTTGGGGACTGCAATGTACAATTGCACACAATAGATCGTGTGTTTGGTCATGTGCAAGATTGTTTAAGTGTTTTAAATGCTAACAGACAGTATTTACAATGCGCTCTGTACAGTCCATCAATCACCAAACTACGGTATCAAGTAACAAATACCGTACAGAAAAGTTGTTGCATGGTTTTTAACTACATCCTGCTGCGTATCTACTGAAGTAATAGGAACACATGAAAGTTGACTGCTGTCTTGGATGCTTTCCTAGAAAAGAGAACCATCTGTCCCTAAATTGACAGGGATCTGCGTTAAAGATGACAGAAAGTAGATGGAGTAATCTGTTGAGAGCGGTCATAACCAGGTATGATTTAATGCATTCTAGAGAGAGGGTGATGTTGTGGCACATTTTTCCGTTTTTCTCTCGAGCTGTTGTTGTGTGTATAACCTGTGTTCGACTCGTATACAACTGTGTGTTCTGTGTGTGATTTAGAGCGCTATCTATCTGCAATTCTTAAGAGCAAACCTCCTCATGTCACAGCCGGCAGAGAACTTCCAAGCCATAAATCACGTCCACCAAATTAATGGAAAACCTTTTCTGACACTCTCTTCTAGATGAGCGAAGATGTATGCAAAGTAATCCATTTCCCTGCCATATCTTGGACACAAATCGTGCCTTCAGTTTCATAACTGCAGTGAATCTAAGTCAGTGACAAGGTTTTGTAAGGTACTGCAATCCCTGTGTATACATCTGCTTCACAGATGTTGTATGTGGAAGAAACTGTGCTCTGTTGACGGAGTTAGCGCAGCATGGCGCGTAGTTTCACAGTCAAACAGCGATGCTATGCGTTTCTCTATTTTCTCATAAGATGTCGGTGTTCCATGTATTTTCAGCAGCTGTCGATCGTTTTATAGGACTGATGCGAGCATAGCACAGTTTCCGAAATGTAATCAGATGTGAACAGTGGGCGCTATGTATCTTCAGAAAGCTATAGAGTGCATGTATCACAAAGAATCTATGTTTTTTTTCTGAAACTTTCAGGGTGAATGTATATCAGGTGCTGGAAATATATATATATATATATATATATATATATATATATATATATATATATATGGAACTGCTTTAACGTTATAGAATGATTAAGCACAGGATAATGTAGTCTCAGGGGTGTCTGTTTATATTCTACGAGCATTTCTCTCTTCCCAGTACATTGTTATTATTGAATACAAATACTGCAACAATACTACATAACCGTGATTTACGTAACTCCTTTCGTCTGGAGCTCCATCAAGCATAAACCGTACGTTTCTTCTTCTTCTTCTTCTTCTTCTTCTTCTTAATCGTCTGTTATATCATCAAAACAGTCGCAAATGTATCAGGCTCGTACCTACTTTACACAAATAACGGGTGCTAAATTCCTCAGCATGCAAGCATCTAGAGAGCTCGCGTGTAGTTGTGCGGATGATGTAAGACTGGCACAGAAGAGTCTTCACAGAACGACAGTTACACTATTAGAATGAGAATATCAGTCTATATAACTAGCGCCGGTCAGTACAAGTTTGGAACACGTGTTATACTCTCTGCGAAAGCAAAAAAATCGAAGGATATTGACTACTTGGAACTCGCCTCAGTCTGAGTCTTCACGAGACATCGATTGTACTCTTCTACTTCTGGTTAGTTACAAATTAACTTGGAAACAACGTTGCAAGGAGGATTGGTTAAAGATAGAGGAAGATTTACGAGATGCATACAGAGAGATCATCTAGAGTTTTGCTCAGGATGCTTCGTCGATATGATCAATGAAGGGGTAGTTCGTTCAGAAATAGAGGACAGGGTGGTGCCATGGAAATGATTCATTTGTTTGCGATGGTTATCATCAAAGATGTTGGTCAAATCTTTCAGCCTCCGACTTCATCCTACGAATGCGAGGGTACTTTATGAGTCCAATGCAGATAGTGGGAGATGGTCAGTCGCAATAAAATCTTAGCGGATTTGTAGGGTGTTTCGACTAAGGAATATACACTCCTGGAAATGGAAAAAAGAACAAATTGACACCGGTGTGTCAGACCCACCATACTTGCTCCGGACACTGCGAGAGGGCTGTACAAGCAATGATCACACGCACGGCACAGCGGACACACCAGGAACCGCGGTGTTGGCCGTCGAATGGCGCTAGCTGCGCAGCATTTGTGCACCGCCGCCGTCAGTGTCAGCCAGTTTGCCGTGGCATACGGAGCTCCATCGCAGTCTTTAACACTGGTAGCATGCCGCGACAGCGTGGACGTGAACCGTATGTGCAGTTGACGGACTTTGAGCGAGGGCGTATAGTGGGCATGCGGGAGGCCGGGTGGACGTACCGCCGAATTGCTCAACACGTGGGGCGTGAGGTCTCCACAGTACATCGATGTTGTCGCCAGTGGTCGGCGGAAGGTGCACGTGCCCGTCGACCTGGGACCGGACCGCAGCGACGCACGGATGCACGCCAAGACCGTAGGATCCTACGCAGTGCCGTAGGGGACCGCACCGCCACTTCCCAGCAAATTAGGGACACTGTTGCTCCTGGGGTATCGGCGAGGACCATTCGCAACCGTCTCCATGAAGCTGGGCTACGGTCCCGCACACCGTTAGGCCGTCTTCCGCTCACGCCCCAACATCGTGCAGCCCGCCTCCAGTGGTGTCGCGACAGGCGTGAATGGAGGGACGAATGGAGACGTGTCGTCTTCAGCGATGAGAGTCGCTTCTGCCTTGGTGCCAATGATGGTCGTATGCGTGTTTGGCGCCGTGCAGGTGAGCGCCACAATCAGGACTGCATACGACCGAGGCACACAGGGCCAACACCCGGCATCATAGTGAGGGGAGCGATCTCCTACACTGGCCGTACACCACTGGTGATCGTCGAGGGGACACTGAATAGTGCACGGTACATCCAAACCGTCATCGAACCCATCGTTCTACCATTCCTAGACCGGCAAGGGAACTTGCTGTTCCAACAGGACAATGCACGTCCGCATGTATCCCGTGCCACCCAACGTGCTCTAGAAGGTGTAAGTCAACTACACTGGCCAGCAAGATCTCCGGATCTGTCCCCCATTGAGCATGTTTGGGACTGGATGAAGCGTCGTCTCTCGCGGTCAGCACGTCCAGCACGAACGCTGGTCCAACTGAGGCGCCAGGTGGAAATGGCATGGCAAGCCGTTCCACAGGACTACATCCAGCATCTCTACGATCGTCCCCATGGGAGAATAGCAGCCTGCATTGCTGCGAAAGGTGGATATACACTGTACTAGTGCCGACATTGTGCATGCTCTGTTGCCTGTGTCTATGTGCCTGTGGTTCTGTCAGTGTGATCATGTGATGTATCTGACCCCAGGAATGTGTCAATAAAGTTTCCTCTTCCTGGGACAATGAATTCACGGTGTTCTTATTTCAATTTCCAGGAGTGTAGTTTTTACACTTCCTCTCTGCTGCTGGCTATTTCACACCCTATGAAACAGTAATTGAGTAATGTGATGTGGGCAGTGTAATAGGGTTCACGGTATGTCCACATGTAGATAGCACTTGCAAAGTGATGGAGGTGGTGGTTTAGCGATGATACACAAATTGAGAACCTTGCTGCAATCTCAGTGGCTGATAGCATCACGAGAACGACGTCATGAGACGTTTTGACGTGAGTAGTTGTCGAGAGGAGTGGTTTTGAACTCGAGTAATTGGGTAAAATGCGTTGAAATTTCGGAAAAAAACCTGGTAAAATTGCGAAATTGATGGGAAGTGCATTAAAACTGTGGAAAAATACAACATAAATGTGGATGAAAGAGGGTAGTTTCATGTTCGTTTGGGTGTATGAAAATCACTCCATTCCTCTCTCTGTTGTTGTTGCCTCTCAAAACGGAAGTACACCGAGGGTATGAAACAGCGTGGTGCAGATCGGTTCTGGACTCCAACATACGCATCATCCATTGAACTGTGGATCATTCCAGTCATATCGCAAGGACAGGGTGTGGATGGGAATATACCCGTAGCCACTGTCTACCACATCAGTGTACAATGACAAAGCACTCTTGGTGACATCTGGGCACCGAACCATTTCCTTACGATACGCCAAGAACGCAATACCCGCAGACTGTTCTACGATTATGATTGGCTGGAAGACCTATATGTTAAATCATTTCAAGGAAGCGGCGCAATCGAGACATCTGGTGGGGATAAGACGTTTGGAGGACTGAGATGATGTTTTCGTAGAAGTTAGCTGAACACTCCTAAGTTACTTTTTCTACACTAAGTGTGTCAATTCTTACTGCTCTGGCATACGCCGATTATCGTGCAAGGACATACGTAACATAAATAAAACAAGCGATGGCTTTTTAATTGTAGTTACGCCCTTTATTCCTCGACAAGTATGTGATGACGACGTTGTGGCGGGAGGATTTTGCTACTGGGAAGCCACGGTATGCTGTGCGAAACGACACTCAGCTGGTGTGAGTGTGGGTATACCATAATTTTTCGGACGCTATACATCTATAAATGCTAATCACGCTACTTGTCGGCAATGTTGTACTGTTGGAACATATACTGTGGTTAGTGTTGCACCGTATCAAGAGACGTATGTGGGGAGCGATCAGACAGCTACTCCAGACCGCACGGGGTAGCCGCGCGGTCTAGGGCGCCCGGTCACGGTCCGCGCGGCTCCCCTCGACGGAGGTTCGAGTCCTCCCTCGGGCATGGATATTTGTGTGTTGTCCTTAGCGTAAGTTCGTTTAAGTTAGATTAAGTAGTGCGTAAGCTTAGTGACCGATGACCACAGCAGTTTGGTCCCATAGGACCTTACCACAAATTTCCAAATACTATTTCTGTAAGAAATTACGTATGTCTAGCGGTAGGAGGACGATCGGTTTGACGTGAGGAATTGAGATTTCGGCTCACTGACGAATATATCCGACAGTAAAGGGTGATAGATTCATTTCGTAAACAATTGGACAACATACCAGTGCAAGGGTTCAACTGGTTATGCTATAGTGTACGAACAGGGCAGGCAATATGGCTGTAACATCGTGGATACACAGAATGTTCTCTCCTCGGCTCCCCTAAGCAGATTCTCACACGTTTTTTGTCACACTATTGACTGCGATGTTTATTACAGTACACCAACCCATGCCAGTGATGTCTCTCCAGCCTTTTTGTCCGCTGGTTCAAATCGCTCTGAGCACTATGGGACTTAACTTCTAAGGTCATCAGTCCCCTAGAACTTGGAACTACTTAAACCTAACTAACCTACGAACATCACACACATCCATGCCTGAGGCAGGATTTGAACCTGCGTCCGTAGCGGTCGCGCGGTTCCAGACTGTAGCGCCTAGAACCGCTCGGCCACCCTGGCCGGCTCGTCCGCTAGAGCACTGTTGATTTTCATATAGTGCCGGATATTTGTGCCTTACAACACTTGTTTGAGAGAGTCTTGGTGGGATGCAGCGTCGCCTGGAAGCGCTGATTGAAAATATCTGCAGTCTGTTCTCTAATCTAATTGACTGGAAGACTTAAATAACTTCCTAGAAATTACGACAATCGGAACACGTAGCTGGTGTGAGTGTGGACATATCATAATTTTCTTGGACGCTATACAATTATAAACAGTAATTTCACTGCTTGTCTGAAAGAAAATGAAAAATCGTATGGCATTGTTGGCCGCGAGCCCCACGAGGGGAGGTTCGGCCGTCCTATTGCAAGTCCTCTTTAGTTGACGCCACTTCGGCGACTTGCGGATCAATGATGATGAAAATTATGATGAAGGACACACAACACCCAGTCCCCGGCCGGGAAACGAACCCGGGTCCCTTGCATGATAGACGGAAACGCTGACGCTACGCTACGGAGGCGTACTGCTTGTCTGAAGTACCAGTATGTATGTCTTGGAGTGTAAAGTTACTGCCATCAGTGTTCCGACACGTGCTAAGAAAAAACGATGATGTGGGAGGGACTATGTCTGGTTGAAAGGGAGGTGTAGGTTCTCCGATTTTTACATGGAAAATCGCGATTTCAGTGCATCGATAGCGGCAAGGGATAATTATTGCCAGTCATAGATATAGATTTATGTTGGAAATTGATATTTCCAGAGCTACGATTGACATGAGGAGGTATTTCCGATATTTCACTCATTGTTGAATAACATCAGGTTGGCACTGCAGTCGTAATATTTAATTGAAATTACACTGATAAATAACTGGCTGGTTTCCTATGATGAGTGTCGTTGGTGTCCAGGCGCACGGTAGAAGTGGCCAGTGGCCAGAACGAATGCACATTTCTGACAGGAGGCAGAGACCCTGCTGAGGCTCCTGAACCGATCAAGTGGGGTACGAGGGTGAAATTCACCTAAATGCATCGCCATCTGGGCGGGTGAATAGCGAACTTATAGTATGTATTGGACAGCCTTCGCGATCGCGTGTGTCGCATGAGAAGATTCAATATGGCGAGTGTTTGCGCTGGACGATTTTTCCCCCATGCAAATTGATCGGTTGATCGGTTGGCGGTCATGGCGGCAGTCTCTCCAGCCTCTCAGCGTCTGGTATGTCTGTGCAGTGGATGCCGGGAAATGCGGGGCATGAAGACAACTAGCGGTGGTGACATGCAGAAGTTTCCGTGAACTCTGACATCTAATCATGGAAACTACTTTGGAAATGATCATGGTTTAAATGTTTGTTGTTGTGGTCTTCAGTCCAGAGACTGGTTTGATGCAGCTCTCCATGCTACTCTATCCTCTGCAAGTTTCTTCATCTCCCAGTACCTACTGCAACCTACATATTTCTGAATCTGTTTAGTGTATTCATCTCTTGGTCTCCCTCTACGACTTTTACCCTCCGCACTGCCCTCCAGTACTAAATTGGTGATCCCTCGATGCCTCAGAATATGTCCTACCAACCGATCTCTTCTTCTAGTCAAGTTGTGCCACAACTTTCTCTTCTCTCCAATTCTATTAGTTATGTGATCTACCCATCAAACCTTCAGCATTCTTCTTTAGCACCACATTTCGAAAGCTTGTTTTAAGTGTATGTGTTTATAAAGTGCCCTGTCGATGTGGTGGCTGCTGCATTTGGCCCCGAGTGCTTCTTAGTATATACCAATGGGCCTGTACTGCAGCCAGAAGATGGAATTATATTTGTTTAAATGAAAGTGTATTTATTGTTCCTACTATGCTATTATGAGGTAGGGCCTTTCTCCTCCTTCTTCTTCCTAGTGTAGCAGAGAGAACCAATGTGTGGAATTCTATAGTGCTTTAAATGATACACTTAGCAGACCTATATGTAGTGGGGATTTACATAGCTGTGTTGGCATAAATTTCAAATTACAACTATCATTTTATACACCACTGCTTCCAATGGCAATGTCGAAGTGGTATTGCAAGCATACAGCAGTCAATCCCCCACCCTGTCTCTGCCAAATTATCAAAGGTCATAGTGCAGTTGAGCTGAAATTTGAAACTCTCACTACCATTTTCAGCTACCGCCAACATAATGGGTTTCCTGTCAAATGACTTACATGTGACAGTATCTACAAATAGCAGGAAAGGAAAATTATAGGGGTGAAGAGTAGAAGTTGAAAACAGGGCAGCTGTGGAGTCGAATCCCGGATAGCCCCAGAATTTCCCGCCAAATACGCCAGTTGTAGTATCCAACATTTGGAAACAAGGGAAAACCACACAGAGGGTGTCGATTTCAATAATTAGTCAATCAATTTATCAGAGTGAGGATAATAAAAATGGACAAATTCCAGCCCAGCATTTTGAGGAGGACTGTTGATTTACCAGGGTGCTATGCGACAGATGCTTCCTGGCCTTGAAGTAGCCACTTGTGTGTGTGTGAGAGAGAGAGAGAGAGAGAGAGAGAGAGAGAGACAGACATGCATGTGGTTTGACAGGAATTTTCCAAGTGCCAAATTTACATAGTTGCTACCACCTGACATGAAGTATTTGGAGGGGTGAGAGGGAGGGTAGGAGGGGATTGGAGGATTGGAAGGGGGTGAGTTTGCTTCTCCTAGCATTCTTTGCTGGTGGTATTGTGAACTAAGTCAGTCAGTATCTGCATAGCATGGAGAGCACATAGAGCAGCTACTTCCATTGAATGGGTGTGGGAGGTGTGTGTTTGGGAACAAAAAAGGAAGTGAGTCTGGCATCTCATTTACAAGGAAGCTGACATCCAGTATCACATATTTCTCCACAGGCGAATGGTACCTCCCAGTCAAGTGTTTGGGACATGAAAGTGATCCAGCGCTTGTAGTGCATTGTGGGCACATGAAGATGTGATGGAGCAGTTCTCAGCAAGCCTTAAGTTTGTTTTTGTTTTTCGCCAAATATTGGTTGTAATGAGTGTTTTATGTGAGCTTTTCTCCTGAAAACAGCAATATTTCACAGTCAATTTGATGATATATTTTCTGCCAAATATGCAGGAAATTAATAAAAAAATGTCTCAATAATTCTGGGGAACCAATGGGTTGGGGGATCGATATAGTAAGGGTTTTGACGTATCTGCAACCATGTACAGGATGTAAAATAATGTCATAAGAGTGGAGGTACTGCAGGTGAGTTATTCCCCATCAGAGAGGAGCTTTGCCTTCCACACATGGGTTAAATAAAGAATATGCAGCAATATATTTGGATTTCGTGTTGTGGGATCCTTCATCTCCAGCACAGACTGAGTCTTTTTTCTGCCAATTTCAAGATGGGGACGGGGGGAAGTGGGTGCTGTAGAAGTGGAGTAGGAGAGCGGAGGGCTGGGGGATTTTCTAGGAGGGAGAAATTTGGCTCAGAACTAAACATGTGTCCCTTTTCCCAGAGGAGTGGGGAAGAGGAGGGGATTGGGAGGGGTGGGGGTTTCTCAGAAGGATCGATTATCCCCAGTTGGTCATAATTCTACCCTCAGGGGTCATAAACTACTCAGCAGAACAATAGGTTAAGGTCATAAATCAACCAGCTATCACATTTTAATTAATTTGCATATGAATTTTATATCAAAAGTGCGCTAGAATCCCCTTTTCTCTACTACTGGTGATGAAGTGTCGCTGTAGTACGATCTTCAAACGACCTTGGATGTTGTGATTCTATGTCATCTGCTCTAGGTACCTTTTATCGATGTAGAATTTTCATTGCTCTGTCAAATTCTTCTAGCAGTATCGTATCTTCCACCTCATTTTAATCTGTTACATGTTCATTTTCCACAATATTATCGTTAAGTTCGTTTCTTTTTTTGTAGGCTTTGCATCTTTTAACCCCCCTCTTCTTTGTTCAGTACTATGTTGCCATCCGAATTTTCGTTATTCATATAATAGTTTCTCCACATTTTAATTTTGCTATATACGACATATATCTTTCTGATAGTCAAATATGCTTCAATGCCTGTGCATTTCTGCTCCAGCCATTCCTGCTTTGCGATTTTGCACTTTCTGTGAATCTCATTTTTCAGACTATATTTAGTATTGACTTCTTTTACCTGCTTCAGTTAGTTAATTAGTTAGTTACTTCCTCCATAGAAATTCTTCCAATCCATATGTGGCATACAGCAAAGCAGTGCTTAACAGTATTTGTTGTGATGGTGCAGTTAAAATGCCTAACTATTTGAAGTCGTACCTACATAACGATTGCAGTTGAATCTCACATATTATTCTTTCTGCTCACTGTAGTGCAATCCGTATTTTCTTTCTAAATGATCGGTTGTCACAGAAAATTATTTCATAAGACATTATTGAATGGAAATAGAGAAAATATGTCAGAAGATTGATTTTTTTCTGTCCAAGACTAGCAGTTATAATAAGTCCAAAAGTAGCTGCATTTAGTTGTTTGAGCAGCTCAGTAATATGCTTCTTGTAACTAATGAGGAGGTATTGAATAGGATTGGGGAGAAGAGAAGTTTGTGGCACAACTTGACTAGAAGAAGGGATCAGTTGGTAGGACATGTTTTGAGGCATCAAGGGATCACAAATTTAGCATTGGAGGGCAGCGTGGAGGGTAAAAATCGCAGAGGGAGACCAAGAGATCAATACACTAAGCAGATTCAGAAGGATGTAGGTTGCAGTCGGTACTGGGAGATGAAGAAGCTTGCACAGGATAGAGTAGCATGGAGAGCTGCTTCGAACCAGTCTCAGGGCTGAGGACCACAACAACAACAACAATTAAGGCTTTCAGAAATATATGCACTCAAAAATTTGTTGCATTGGACTATATTTACGGACTCATTAACAGGTGCAATAACAGTTACTGGTATAACTATTTCATGTACAGATTTGTATATAATTCATTTTCTTAAAATTAAGAGAGACTGCATTTTCTTTGAAATACATCAACAATCTCTTATGTCTTGGACCTACTGATAACAAACAGACCCGAACTTTTCGACTCTGTAAGTGCAGAACAGGGAATCAGTGATCATAAGGCCGTTGTAGCATCCCTGAATATGGAAGTTAACAGGAATATAAAAAAAGGAGGAAGGTTTATCTGTTTAGCAAGAGTAATAGAAGGCAGATTTCAGACCACCTAACAGATCAAAACGAAAATTTCTGTTCCGACACTGACAATGTTGAGTGTTTATGGAAAAAGTTCAAGGCAATCGTAAAATGCGTTTCAGACAGGTACGTGCCGAGTAAAACTGTGAGGGACGGGAAAAACCCACCGTGGTACAACAACAAAGTTAGGAAACTACTGCGAAAGCAAAGAGAGCTTCACTCCAAGTTTAAACGCAGCCAAAACCTCTCAGACAAACAGAAGCTAAGCGATGTCAAAGTTAGCGTAAGGAGGGCTATGCGAGAAGCGTTCAGTGAATTCGAAAGTAAAATTCTATGTACAGACTTGACAGAAAATCCTAGGAAGTTCTGGTCTTACGTTAAATCAGTAAGTGGCTCGAAACAGCATATCCAGACACTCCGGGATGATGATGGCATTGAAACAGAGGATGACACGCGTAAAGCTGAAATACTAAACACCTTTTTCCAAAGCTGTTTCACAGAGGAAGACCGCACTGCAGTTCCTTCTCTAAATCCTCGCACAAACGAAAAAATGGCTGACATCGAAATAAGTGTCCAAGGAATAGAAAAGCAACTGGAATCACTCAACAGAGGAAAGTCCACTGGACCTGACGGGATACCAATTCGATTCTACACAGAGTACGCGAAAGAACTTGCCCCCCTTCTAACAGCCGTGTACCGCAAGTCTCTAGAGGAACGGAGGGTTCCAAATGATTGGAAAAGAGCACAGGTAGTCCCAGTCTTCAAGAAGGGTCGTCGAGCAGATGCGCAAAACTATAGACCTATATCTCTGACGTCGATCTGTTGTAGAATTTTAGAACATGTTTTTTGCTCGAGTATCATGTCGTTTTTGGAAACCCAGAATCTACCATGTAGGAATCAACATGGATTCCGGAAACAGCGATCGTGTGAGACCCAACTCGCGTTATTTGTTCATGAGACCCAGAAAATATTAGATACAGGCTCCCAGGTAGATGCTATTTTTCTTGACTTCCGGAAGGCGTTCGATACAGTTCCGCACTGTCGCCTGATAAACAAAGTAAGAGCCTACGGAATATCAGACCAGCTGTGTGGCTGGATTGAAGATTTTTTAGCAAACAGAACACAGCATGTTGTTATCAATGGAGAGACGTCTACAGACGTTAAGGTAACCTCTGGCGTGCTACAGGGGAGTGTTATGGGACCATTGCTTTTCGCAATATATATAAATGACCTAGTAGATAGTGTCGGAAGTTCCATGAGGCTTTTCGCGGATGATGCTGTAGTATACAGAGAAGTTGCAGCATTAGAAAATTGTAGCGAAATGCAGGAAGATCTGCAGCGGATAGGCACTTGGTGCAGGGAGTGGCAACTGTCCCTTAACATAGAAAAATGTAATGTATTGCGAATACATAGAAAGAAGGATCCTTTATTGTATGATTATATGATAGCGGAACAAACACTGGTAGCAGTTACTTCTGTAAAATATCTGGGAGTATGCGTGCGGAACGATTTGAAGTGGAATGATCATATAAAATTAATTGTTGGTAAGGCGGGTACCAGGTTGAGATTCATTGGGAGAGTGCTTAGAAAATGTAGTCCAGCAACAAAGGAGGTGGCTTACAAAACACTCGTTCGACCTATACTTGAGTATTGCTCATCAGTGTGGGATCCGTACCAGATCGGGTTGACGGAGGAGATAGAGAAGATCCAAAGAAGAGCGGCGCGTTTCGTCACAGGGTTATTTGGTAACCGTGATAGCGTTACGGAGATGTTTAATAAACTCAAGTGGCAGACTCTGCAAGAGAGGCGCTCTGCATCGCGGTGTAGCTTGCTCGCCAGGTTTCGAGAGGGTGCGTTTCTGGATGAGGTATCGAGTATATTGCTTCCCCCTACTTATACCTCCCGAGGAGATCACGAATGTAAAATTAGAGAGATTAGAGCGCGCACGGAGGCTTTCAGACAGTCGTTCTTCCCGCGAACCATACGCGACTGGAACAGGAAAGGGAGGTAATGACAGTGGCACGTAAAGTGCCCTCCGCCACACACCGTTGGGTGGCTTGCGGAGTATGAATGTAGATGTAGATGTTGCTTTCTCTCTAATGGAATTTATTACAACATTGGTATCATCTGAAAAGTACCAATTTTTCTTGGTGAGTGTTAAGTGAGAGGTCATTCACATATATAATGAACAGGTGTGGACTCAAAATTAAACCTTGTGGGACATCCTTTGTGATTTCTCCCCAATCACTAAAATTTCCCCTTGTTTCAACATTGTTTGTATCATTCAGCATAACCTTTTATTTTCTGTTTGTTTAGTGTGAGTCATACCAGTTATGTGTTGACCCATAAGTTCCATAACACTTAACATTTTCTGGGAGAGCAATGCGATCTCTGAAATTTTTAAACACCTTGGAAAGATCATAAAACATAACAGTATTTTATTTTTACGTTTTTCCCCTCGTGACAGATATATGCCATATGTTGTGTGTTACTAGGACGATATCTGTTGGATGCTCTCATTGACTATTTGTTCACCTATTGCTTTCACTTTAGCATTTCACAAAGCTGCCCATTCCCATTCTATTGTATTCCTCTCCTCTGATTCTGTCAGTTGTTGCCTAATGCTTCCTTTGTAGCTCTAAGATACCTTCAGTGTTAGTGTCATGTTTGTACCAAGGATCAGGAAGTTACATGACATGGCGGCAGGGTTGGAGGGAGAATTGCACGGGTCGTCAGATTTTTGTGCTACGTTTCTGGCTCTGTAGAACCAAAATGAGAAGCAAATATCCATGGTCAGTACATGAAAATAATGTAGATAAAATAAAATATAAGCTAATCCAATGCAGAAGACAAACTGTGACAGTAAAATATGTGAATTAGCTTAATTTATTTCCAAGAACTGCACGCCTTTTTCACTAAAGTCGAGGAGGTACGACCCAAATGCAGACTGGATTTCTGCTTAGTATTAACTGAATGAAAGGTGCTAATTCTTGGGAATAAACTCATATTGTTAACAACAAATGACAATAAAGAAAATATTTATTTAGAGACGAAAGAATTTCCATATGTCTGAACAGGGATCGACGAGAGGTTCAGGAACTTACACCACATACTGCTCGAACTGGCCGTTTCTGAGACAGAGGTACCCTTTGTGAATGGGAAGAATGTCATAAGTGAATGAAAATACGCGAAGTGGACTACGTGTTGGATCCTCACTTACTGCAAATACTGTTCTAATGGTAAATATAGCAGCATCCAGTTTTTGAACAAAATCCTGAACATGGGCTTCCCATGACAGTTAACTGTCCATATGAAAACCTAGAAACTTGAATTGCACAGACTCACGAATCGTATGACGTTTATGTGTAATCAAAATTACACTTTTACTTGAATTATCTGCCCAAAAACGAAAAAACTTAGACTTACTGTGATTTAGCACCAATTTGTTTTCTACAAGCCATGAACTTAGGTTTTGAAGTGCAGTATTTGATACATTGTCTGCGTTGCACTCAATACCCTTCAATGCAAAGATAGTGCCATCAGAAAACACAAATGTTTCAGAATCACCTGTCATATCAGAAGGCATATCTCTGTATATAAAAAGACATATCCCGACTGGGACTGGTGGAACGCAAGCTTGAGGGCGTGTGGCTCGGAGCTGTCCTTGAATTAACCGATTTGTAACGGTTCATTGTGTGACTGTGATGCCCACTGCTGCGGATAGTGTACGACGCAGCAGAGCAACACGCTGAACACGATGGCTCTCTCTCTCTCTCTCTCTCTCTCGACAGTGCCACGTGGCCGCCACGTGGCCGCCTCGAGCCCGGTCTCTTTGCGACCGTACACTCTCGTGACCACCGCTGCTAGCAAAGTTGTGCAGTGGCTGCATTTCTGAGGCGTCTTTCTGCAGCATAGCAGAAGGAACGTCCAGCTTCTGGTGGCTCTATTGCGCGACCTCGTTCAAACTCAGTGAGGTGTTGCTAATGGCGTTTTTACCGCCTTAAATGCGTTCTTGACTAACAAGAACTCACCATGTACAATATCAAATGTAACCAACGCTCACAATCGTTACAGCGTGTATTTAAAGCACACCTGATTTGCGTCCTCATAGTGGCGCTACTAGCGCCTCTCTTATGCGACTGGCGCAAAATCTGAATAGATGTGGAAATCGCCTACCAGCTTTCGTTTATGTCGCACGACTTCTTATTGGTGTTGCAATTTTTTTTCCTGTCATTGTCTATGTTTCAGCATTTTTGGAAAATCAACCCGTAAGTGAGTGAAGTAGGGAATGAAGAGATTCATGAAAATATTTGATCATGAAAAGTATTTTTAAAGCTAAATCTATGAAAATTTATGTTTGGTTTCTCGGTCGAAATGAAAAAAATACGTGTTTAAGTGATTTTGGAAATTGAACCCGTAATGAGCTGGAGTGGGAAATGAAATTTTTAATGGAGTGTTTCATTATAAAAGTATTTTCGATGCTAAATCTACGAAAATTTGTGTTTTATTTCTCGGTTAGAAATAAAAAAGTACATATTTCAGTGTTTTTCGAAATTTATCCACGAAAGGGGTGAAACAGAGCATGGAGATTGTTATAACGATATTTCGCTATATTAAAATATTTTAAAGCTAAACTTATGGAAACTGGCGTTCGAAGTCTTGGTTGGAAACAAAGATATGTGTGTTAGGGGATGATAGTTTTTATGGAAATATCGCCACAAGAACTCAACGCAGAGAGTTTAAACCATGCTTCCATGGCCTTCATCTGCGCGAAAAGTTTAGAAGGCGCTGTGAACTAAATCAAAGAAAGCAATTTAACAGTTGTTGCGGCGAATCAGCTTTGTCAGAACTACACAGAAAAAGAAACGGATTTTTAATACATTAATTTTTCAGTAGGCCTAATAAATGTTTACAAAATTATTTTTGTTGTGATTACTATTTAAGCGTGAGGGGAGCTACAGGTGCTAAGGTAGTCATCTATGAATACAGGAAACAGAATCAGTCCCAGCACTGACCTCTGAGGTAGCTGCAGTTAACTATGCCTCAGTCATACGTAACTCCATAGCCGTTCTTAATACTGTGAAGTATGACTTTTCGATCTACATCTACATCTACATCTACATCTACATCTACATGAATACTCTGCAAATCACGTTTAAGTGCTTGGCAGAGGGTTCATCGAACCACCTTCAAAATTCTCTATTATTCCAATCTAGTATAGCGCGCAGAAAGAATGAACACCTATATCTTTCCGTATGAGCTCTGATTTATCGTGGTGATCGTTCCGCCCTATTTAGGTCAGTGTCAACAAAATATTTTCGCATTCGGAGGAGAAAGTTGGTGATTGGAATTTCGTGAGAAGATTCTGTCACAACGAAAAACGCCTTTCTTCTAATGATTTCTAGCCCAAATCCCGTATCATTTCTGTGACACTCTCTCCCATATTTCGCGATAATACAAAACGAGCTACCTTTCTTTGAACTTTTTCGGTGTACTCCATCAGTCCTTCCTAGTAAGGATCCCACACCGTGCAGCAGTATTCTAAAAAGAGGACGGACAAGTGTAGTGTAGACAGTCTCCTTAATAGGTCTGTTACATTTTATAAGTGTCCTGCCAATAAAACGCAGCCTTTGGTTAGCCTTCCCCACAACATTTTCCATGTGTCCTTTCCAATTTAAGTAGTTCGTAATTGTAATACCTAGGTATTTAGTTGAATTTATGGCTTTTAGATTAGACTGATTTATTGTGTAACGGAAGTTTAACGAGTTCCTTTTAGCACTCATGTGGATGACCTCACACTTTTCGTTATTTAGGGTCAACTGCCACTTTTCGTACCATTCAGATATTTTTTCTAAATCGCTTAGCAGTTCGTTTTGATCTTGTGATCACTTTATTAGGCGATAAAAGACAGCGTCATCTGCAAACAACCGATGACGGCTGCTCAGAATGTCTCCCAAATAGTTTATATAGATAACGAACAGCAAAGGGCCTATAACACTACCTTGGGGAACGCCAGAAATCACTTCTCCTTTACTCGATGACTTTCCATCAAATACTACAAACTGTGACCTGTCTGACAGGAAATCGCAAATCCAGTCACATAACTGAGACGATATTCCATAATCACGCAATGTGAGGTACATTGTGAAAAGCCTTCCAGAAATCCATAAATACGGAATCGATCTGAAATCGCTTGTCAATAGCACTCAACACTTCATGTGAATAAAGAGGTAGTTGTGGTTCACAGGAACGATGTTCTCTAAACCCATGTTGACTGTGTGTCAATAGACAGTTTTCTTGGAGGTAATTCATAATGTTCGAACACAATATATGTTCTAAAATCCTGCTGCATATCGACGTTAACGATATGGGCCTGTAATTTAGTGGATTACTCCTACTACCTTTCTTGAATATTAGTGTGACCTGTGCAACTTTCCAGTCTTTGGGTACGGATCTTTCGTCGAGCGAACGGTTGTATATGATTGTTAAGTATGGAGCTACTGCATCAGCATACTCTGAAAGGAACCTAATTGGTATACAGTCTGGACCAGAAGACCTGCTTAAGTTGTTTCACTACTCCGAGGATATTTACTTCTACGTTACTCATGTTGGCAGCTGTTCTCGATTCGAATTGTGGAATATTTACTTCGTCTTCTTTTGTGAAGGCATTTCGATGCCTGTTCTTACAGTATGAGAGGAACGAACTGTGAGCTACTCCTGTTATTCCATAATGATCCAACTTGTGCAGTAACATTTTGTGATCCACACACTCAAACACCTTAGTTAAAACAAAATGTGGTGACGAGGAGCTCAAAACGTTCTTTATTTTTGGACTGACTGTCGTGGATAAGGAGTACACGAGTCGACGGAGCGAGACTTTTACGTGAAGTGGCGCAGGATGTGCCGGGAAAGGCCACAGCCCCGCAGACGGTGTCGCGTCGCTGAGAATGGGCCGCTCCGGGAGCGGCGAGGCGAGTGTGGGCCGATTAGCCGGCGGGGGCGGCGGCAGCCCGCGCCGCTCGGAAAGGAGCCGGCGTGTCGCGCCGGGCCGGATTAGCGCGACAGCGACACGTCGCTCCGTAGCGGTCAGCCGGAGAGCGTTCGTTAATCGCTCGCGCCTTGTTGGGCGCGTGGCCGACGGGAAAGCGGACGCGGCCCGAGCCACACCTCGCTCTGCGAGGGCCTCGGCGACGCCAGAGGGACCCTCGACTCAGATCGAATTTGCATCACACGTAATTAGCCACTGAACGGAAGAGATGCATGCAAGGGGTGTCCACAGGGCTCGGTCCTGGGGCCACTCGTTTGGGACATAAACATGCAGCCTCTCGTGCACAGCTTGGGAAGGCAGTGCAGATCTGCTAGAGGCGACAGCCTCCGCAGACGACCTCCTCCTGCTGGTTGCCGGCCGTAGCCGCGAACGCTTAGAACCAAAAGTAGAGAGGGAATGACCATCTTGACAGAATGGTATCAAAAAACCAAAATGAGGGTACCACCTGACAAATCATCCTATCTGTTACTAAAGGGTCAGCTACCCAGAAATCCAGCACCTTATAAATCAACCTATCTGTTACTAAAGGGTCAGCTAGCCAGAAACCTAACAGTTAGAATTGATGGCTCACCAGTTTTTCGGCGACGGGCGGCTTGATATCTGGGTGTAGTCATCAACGAGAGATGGAATTTGCATATTGACGCGGTCACCCAGGGGTCGTTAGAGGTACCAAACAATGTGATAGTGATATAGTGATTAGGCTTAAAAGGTTACACCTGCCAGCTGATTTAATAACGTTATACCATTACACCATTCTAGCTCCCATACTGGGTTGTGTATCTGAAGCATGCGCGCACAGGCTCATGGTCGCGAGGACGTTGCAGCGTAATATGCTCTTGCGTTCAGTTGGGGCCTGTAAAACGTCTCCTCGGGGACATTGTTGATACTTACAGGCTTTGTGCCTTGCATATAAAGATAAGGGAACAGGCAGCATGGTACTGGTTTATGAAACAATTGAAAGAAAAACAGCCCTCGGTCTCTATTTTTAACAAATTAACCTGGTTTCAACACTGCTAGGAGTGTCTTCTTCCGAATTTAAAACAAAGAATGATCTATATTCTATAACATGGTCCCAGAATAATGACTAAAAACGTATGATAGGGTATAAGTACGGAATCATCGTAAAAGACTGACAATACTTATATGTCATTTATGAAATAATAAATATGCCACAAGGGCGTTAGTCACAAAGATATTTAAGATAAAGAGAACTGTGATGGCGAGCCACTAAGGGCTGCTCGTTACTTGCGTGGTGCAGATTGCAAAACGGACTGTCATTATTCTGTGACCATGTTATAGAATATAGACCATTCTTTGTTTTAAATTCTGAAGAAGACACTCCTAGCAGTGTTGAAACCAGGCCAATTTGTTAAAAATTAGTGACCGAGGGCTCTTTTTCTTGCAATTGAAACTATTCACGGGCTCTGAACGTGCAGCCATGTACAAAATTTTTGTTTGTGAAAGTTAAAATTGACAAAACTGAAGAAATTATGGGAGATCACGTCGGCGACAAGTTTGTTATCAAAATACGTGGGGCAGAGCTCTGGCAGGAATACTGGGATAGCGGGGAAAATGGACGCAGGACTTACCAGCTGTTACCCAATGTTAAAGAACTTTTGCAGCTCAAACGCTTCAAGCCAAGTAGACGGCTACTGCACTTCTCACGGGACATGTACCGTAGCCGACGTACCTTTGCCGGTTCGGGAAGCAGACTGCCCCATCGTGTGATTGTGGTGATGAGGAAGGCACTCCAGACCACGTGATCTACGAGTGCCCCCTGTTCGTTGATGTGGCCTCCAGATTGAGAGAGGAATTATCTAAGCATGACATGTACCACCTGATTAGAGACCAGGGTACTTTCAGAATTATTGACAGTCAGTCCAGCGAGGTTTCATGAAAAGTCCTGCGAGATTATCGAAGGAAAAACCAGTAATTAATAGCAGTTAGTGAAAGATTCCATGCGACTATCCTATTCCGCTGGGGTGCGGACTGGATCATTGTCGTGACGGTTGGGATCCGCCGCGTCTTGGAATAGGGGGAAGGTAGACACGAAACCAGACATGACATCGCACACCGATCATGACTCGTAGAATAGGGTAGTATTTAAGTAGGAAGTAGTTTTTTCTGCAGCGTCATAAGTAGTAACTGCAGGGCCAGCTTGGTGCCAGAGGCACACCCACTGGGGTTAACTCGGTGGGCATGGTGGACAAAAGTAGATTTGTATTCTCTGGCACACCTGTAATGCTGCAGGTAGTGTAATTTGGTTGGGCAGTTTATTACAGTAGACCTAATGATTAAGAGTAATTGTTGCCCATAGAGTAGCCAACACTTCCTATAGTAGTAATACGCTGCAAAGAATTGTATTATATAAACGCATGACCTACTAATGTATAAGGTGGTGGATTAATGTAGTATTCATGTTGTTGTTGTTGTTGTGGTCTTCAGTCCTGAGACTGGTTTGATGCAACTCTCCATGCTACTCTATCCTGTGCAAGCTTCTTCATCTCCCAGTACCAACTGCAACCTACATCCTTCTGAATCTGCTTAGTGTATTGATCTCTTGGTCTCCCTCTACGATTTTTACCCTCCACGCTGCCCTCCAATGCTAAATTTGTAATCCCTTGATGCCTCAAAACATGTCCTACCAACCGATACCTTCTTCTAGTCAAGTTGTGCCACAAACTTCTCTTCTCCCCAATCCTATTCAATACCTCCTCATTAGTTACGTGATCTACCCACCTTATCTTCAGCATTCTTCTGTAGCACCACATTTCGAAAGCTTCTATTCTCTTCTTGTCCAAACTGGTTATCGTCCATGTTTCACTTCCATACATGGCTACACTCCATACAAATACTTTCAGAAACGACTTCCTGACACTTAAATCTATACTCGATGTTAACAAATTTCTCTTCTTCAGAAACGCTTTCCTTGCCATTGCCAGTCTACATTTTATATCCTCTCTACTTCGACCATCATCAGTTATTTTGCTCCCTAAATAGCAAAACTCCTTTACTACTTTAAGTGTCTCATTTCCTAATCTAATCCCCTCAGCATCACCCGATTTAATTTGACTGCATTCCATTATCCTCGTTTTGCTTTTGTTGATGTTCATCTTATACCCTCCTTTCGAGACACTGTCCATTCCGTTCAACTGCTCTTCCAAGTCCTTTGCTGTCTCTGACAGAATTACAATGTCATCGGCGAACCTCAAAGTTTTTACTTCTTCTCCATGAATTTTAATACCTACTCCGAATTTTTCTTTTGTTTCCTTTATTGCTTGCTCAATATACAGATTGAATAACATCGGGGAGAGGCTACAACCCTGTCTCACTCCTTTCCCAACCACTGCTTCCCTTTCATGCCCCTCGACTCTTCTAACTGCCATCTGGTTTCTGTACAAATTGTAAATAGCCTTTCGCTCCCTGTATTTTACCCCTGCCACCTTCAGAATTTGAAAGAGAGTATTCCAGTTAACGTTGTCAAAAGCTTTCTCTAAGTCTACAAATGCTAGAAACGTAGGTGT
This sequence comes from Schistocerca nitens, assembly GCF_023898315.1. NCBI lineage: Eukaryota > Metazoa > Arthropoda > Insecta > Orthoptera > Acrididae > Schistocerca > Schistocerca nitens. The sequence continues at coordinate 497,074,841 of NC_064622.1, forward strand.
GCCTTTTCTTAGTCTTTCTTCTAAGATAAGTCGTAAGGTTAGTATTGCTTCACGTGTTCCAACATTTCTACGGAATCCAAACTGATCTTCCCCGAGGTCCGCTTCTACCAGTTTTTCCATTCGTCTGTAAAGAATTTGCGTTAGTATTTTGCAGCTGTGACTTATTAAACTGATAGTTCGGTAATTTTCACATCTGTCAACACCTGCTTTCTTTGGGATTGGATTTATTATATTCTTCTTGAAGTCTGTGGGTATTTCGCCTGTCTCATACATCTTGCTCACCAGATGGTAGAGTTTTGGCATGCATACACTTTATCCAACATGTAAACGTCACTGCAGATATTCAGATTTAGGTTATGTCATGTTCGATATGCCTCCCATCATTAGCGATGAAGTGGCGCAGACGAACAGCGATATTCCGCATGACCCGCTGAAGTGCCGTCGATGACCTCCTGAATGGCTGTCTTCAGCTCAGCAATGTTTTGGCGTTATTGCTGTACACCTTGTCTTTAATATGCCCCCACAAAAAGGAGTCGTATGTGTTCGCATCCGGAGAATATGGCGGCCAATCGAGGCCCGTGCCAGTGGCCTCTGCGTATACCGAGGCCAAAATGCGGTCCCCAAAGTGCCCCTCCAGGACATCACACATTCTTCTGCTTCGATGTGCTCGAGCTCCGTCTTATATGAACCACAGTTTGTCGGAATCAGGGTCACTTTCGATAATGGGGATGATATCACCTTCCGAAAGCTTCAAGTACTGTTCGGAAGTCACCGCGCCATCGAGCAATATCGCACCGAATATTCCGCAGCGGGACACTGCACACCGCACAGTCACCCGTTGAAGGTGCACAGACTTCTCTATCGCGAAATGCGAATTCTCAGTCCCAAAATGCGCCAATTTGGCTTTTTGACGAACCCATCCAAATAAACGCGGACTTCGTCGCTAAATCAAACCATGCATGCGCATACTCATCCTCACCATGTTCCGCGGCCAAGCGTTCAGCATGAACTTCCTAACGCAAACCGTTCAAAAGCTATGACGATTTAATTTCATATATTTCCCAATGAACGCGGACTTCGTCGCTAAATCAAACCATGCATGCACATACTCATCCCCACCATGTTCCGCGGCCAAGCGTTCAGCATGAACTTCCTAACGCAAACCGTTCAAAAGTTATGACGATTTAATTTAATATATTTCAATAATTGTCACTCTGCAGCTCTAACCGTGTTGTCAAATTCGGATAATGCTTCGCACAATACACACACACACAACTTATGTTAAACACAAAAACATACACAGAAATTATCAACAAAACCACTTTATACGGTGCGTCAGAACAGTACGACAGCTTATTCGTTCCCTTCCAGTTGCTACTTTGCACGCTATTCGCGCTTCGTTTATTTACTTCCTGACAATTTAAAAACTTTTAACTTCACATGCTTCGTAGCACTGTTGATAAACGACCTGAAATGACGTACAGAGGCACACTTATGCTTACCTGTGTCAGCTTCTGAATTATACTGTGTCGTATAATTTCTACGACAAACTAGTGCACATTCGTTATTTTTACTCGTCAAAGCTTTGTTTCTTTGCTCTTGCGTCTCAGTGAAGATTGGATTGGATTTGATTGTTTGGGGGAAGAGACCAAACAGCGAGGTCATCGGTCTCATCGGATTAGGTAAGGACGGGGAAGGAAGTCGGCAGTGCCCTTTCAAAGGAACCATCCCGACATTTGCCTGGAGTGATTTAGGGAAATCACGGAAAACCTAAATCAGGATGGCCGGTCGCGGGATTGAACCGTCATCCTCCCGAATGCGAGTCAAGTGCGTCAGTGAAGATTGTTTAATATTCTACATGAAAGTGAAAACATGTCTTCATTAGCACAAAATACAGTGATGAGCCAAAACGTTATGACCACCTGCTTAACAGCTTGTTTATCCATCTTTGGAATGAGATATGTCACTGATTCAGCGTATCAGAATTCCGGCACTTTGTTGGTAAGTTCGTGGAAGTATGTGGCATTAGCTGTCTACGCACAGGTCACGTAATTAGCGTAAATAACGAGCCGCCGATTTACAAACGCGGTGATGACGTCCGATAGTGACCCAGATGGGATACGTAGGATTTGCATCAGGTGAATTTGGTGGCCGAGACATCAACATCTGTTCACTAAATGGCTCTTCAAACCATTGTTGCACGGTTCTGGTTCCGAGACACGGACAATTAAGCTGCTGAGAGATGTCATCGTCGACGGGGAAGACATTAAGGATGAAAGGATGCAAGTAGTTTGCAGCCGTCAGTGTGTCTTCCATTACTACCACAGGTCCCATACAAGCAGGAGAATGTCTCCCATAACACAATACTGCCTCCACCAGCCTGCGTCGGTGGCCCGCTGCACTTTCGAGCCGCCGTTTACCTCGATGACGACGTTTGTAGGGACGACCATCGACATAGCGTAGCAAAGACGTAATTCGCATGAAGAGCCGACACGTTTCCATTGATCGAAGGACGACTTTCATGCGCACTGCACTCCTGATCGTCGATGTCGTTGGATCGACATCTGAACACGTGGGGGTGCTATTCTGTGGAGCTCCATGTTCAACAATGTGCGATGAACGGCGTGCTCCGAAACACTTGTGATTGGGTCAGTATTGCGTTCTTTCGGCAGAGACGCAGTAGATCACCATTTACTTTACAGGGCAGACAAGCCTCGCCGGCCGCTGTGGCCGAGGGGTTCTAGGCGCTTCAGTCCGGAACCCCGCTGCTGCTACGGTCGCAGGTTCGAATCCTGCCTCTGGCATGAATGAGTGTGATGTCCTAAGGTTAGTTATGTTTAAGTAGTTCTAAGTGTAGGGGACTGATGGCCTCAGATGTTAAGTCCCATAGTCCTTAGAGCCATTTTTGACAAGCCTCCTTACCCCACGTACTGTGAAGAGTCGTGGACTTCCAACGATTTAGCGCTTAATGGTAGTTTCATTGACCTTCTACCTATCACGACAGCAGCACGTGAACATTCGACCAACTTCGCCATTTTAGAGATACTCGTTCCACAGCCTCTGCGTAATAATGATCTGCTGTTTGTCAAAATGGTTTGTCTCAATAGATTTTCCCATTCGCAGCCCATGTCTTTGCTAGGGTGATCCCTCGTCCGTGTCTGCTCCGCTTACGTTCTTTTGTTAGCACGTGACGTGCCGCAACGTCACCAGCCGGCATCCAACGTCGCGGTGGGCACCGCTCATAATGTTTTGGCTGATCATGTCTTTACATGCATTAATAAAATCCTTTATGGATCCCCACGTTGTGGAGTGTCAGTATGACGTGTCGTATCGTGTTTTCTTATTGTATTGTGTTCTGGTTTCAATGGACTTTAAATATGCTTCAGATGCAAATAAAAGTTAAAGTTAGTATGGTTAATCCTTGCATTAAAAACGAATATTATTTCCAGACAACAACATTATTACTGAAAAACAGTTATGACACCAACAACACTCTTATTCTATGTCAATATGATTAATTATTTGTAGGCAAAAGCGCAAAAGGTACACACATCAGAGAAATAAATTTAAGTAGAGCATGAATTAACGAAGTTCTCAGGGGTTTCACTCGGAAATGGACGGACTCGTTTCTATGTAAATAATGTATCACTGTGTTGCTAATAAACTTTGCAACCAGCCAGTATTTTTAATTAACATTCCGTGATCGCTGTTATGGTGAATACGGTAAACCGAATGTACACGGCAGCATATGTCCGGTACGACCACTGTTCTTTTTATTAAATAGTTACCTTTAACCTTGGATCAAGACTGAATTTTTCAAAAATAAATAGGCTTGAAGAGCCGTAATTGACAAAATTAATTAGGGCGATAGCAATAATGGACAACAACAGAAGACAGAAGCTAACTGTCTTAAATATTTCAGGTGAGGGCTCTACATTAAAAATGAAAGAAGTTTATGATGATTAACAAATGGTTCAAATGGCTCTGAGCACTATGGGACTCAACATCTTAGGTCATAAGTCCCCTAGAACTTAGAACTACTTAAACCTAACTAACCTAAGGAAATCACACACACCCATGCCCGAGGCAGTATTCGAACCTGCGACCGTAGCAGTCCCGCGGTTCCGGACTGCAGCGCCAGAACCACTAGACCACCGCGGCCGGCGATGATTAACAAATGTGTTACTATATTCCGAAAGCGATAACGTAAAAAATTCATACAGTTATTGTTAACAGGTCTTGTAATTTGATAAGAGATATTACAATCAGGTTCGTCTAAACCAGGAGAGCTAGAGTCAGTCTTCATTCACTGGACAGAAGGAGGAAAGAACAGTAACTATTAATATCTTTTGTAATCAAAATCAGAGATCACACAGTCGGATGTAGAGGCTGATCAGCGTCGCAGAGCACCTTTTATCACTCGCTTCGCACTATTTCTTTCGTTTTCTACAGTACTTTCATTTATCACACAGATCAAAAATTATTCTGTCGGTTTTCCAGTGAATCCTTACCAGGAGACAGTACAGAGGGTAACACGCGCCTTTGCGATACCGCTCGACTAGCAGGTAACTGGTTACAATCTTGCTGGTGGAAGTATTTTTCATGAACTGTGTATGGCCGTTATAGCGTAACTTTTTGAAAAGTGGATGAAATGAAATATTCTGTTAAATTTTGAATGAACTGTTTTGTTAAAAAATCTTTTTTTTATGTTCGTTAAAAGCCACGGCTAATTTTTCTTATGGCGCTATCGCCAAAATATACGTATTCCAACGCGAAGACATCCGTCTTACTCACGAAGGATATAAAAAAAATCTTTCTTAAATGTTACGCGATAAACAAATTAAACACAATGCTCAATTAATTATTTATTTTTCTCTGTGAGTCTCGAGCCTCCAGTATAGCCGAATATATGTGCAATGGCGGCGTATACAATTGAAATAATTACACTACTGGCCATTAAAATTGCTACACCAAGAAGAAATGCAGATGATAAACGGGTATTCATTGGACAAATATATTATACTAGAACTGACATGTGATTACATTTTCACGCCATTTGGGTGCATAGATCTTGAGAAATCAGTACCCAGAACAACCACCTCTGGCCGTAATAACGGCCTTGATACGCCTGGGCATGAGTCAAACATAGCTTGGATGGCGTGTACAATTAACAGCTGCCCATGCAGCTTCAACACGATACCACAGTTCATCAAGAGTAGTGACTGGTGTATTGTGACGAGCCAGTTGCTCGGCCACCATTGACCAGACGTTTTCAGTTGGTGAGAGATCTGGAGAATGTGCTGGCCAGGGGAGCAGTCGAACAGTTTCTGTATCCAGAAAGGCCCGTACAGGACGTGCAACATGCGGTCCTGCTGAAATGTAGGGTTTCGTAGGGATGGAATGAAGGGTAAAGCCACGGGCCGTAACACATCTGAAATGTAACGTCCACAGTTCAAAGTGCCGTCAATGCGAACAAGCGGTGACCGAGACGTGTAATCAATGGCACCCCATACCCTCACGCCGGGTACCTCTGTACAGTATGGCGATGACGAATACAAGCTTCCAATGTGCGTTCACCGCGATGTCGCCAAACACGGATGCGACCGTGATGATGCTGTAAACAAAACCTGGATTCATGCGAAAAAATGACGTTTTGCCATTCGTGCATCCAGGTTGGTCGTTGAGTATACCATCGCAGGCGCTCCTGTCTGTGCTGCAGCGTCAAGGGTAACCGCAGCCATGGTCTCCGAGCTGATAGTCCATGTTGCTGCAAACGTCGTCGAACTGATTGTGCAGATGGTTGTTGTCTTGCAAACGTCCGCATCTGTTGACTCAGGGATCGAGACGTAGCTGCACGATCCGTTACAGCCATGCGGATAAGATGCCGGTCATCTCGACTGCTAGTGATACGAGGCCGTTGGGATCGAGCACGTCGTTCCGTATTACCCTCCTGAACCCACCGATTCTATATTCTGCTAACAGTCATTGGATCTCGATCAACGCGAGCAGCAATGTCGCGATACGGTAAACCGCAATCGAGATAGGCTACAATCCGACCTTTATCAAAGTCGGAAACGTGATGGTACGCATTTCTCCTCCTTACACGAGGCATCACAACAACGTTTCATCAGGCAACGCCGGTCAACTGCTGTTTGTGTATGAGAAATCGGTTTGAAACTTTTCTCGTGTCAGCACGTTGTAGGAGTCGCCACCGGCGCCAACCTTGTGTGAATGCTCTGAAAAGCTAATCATTTGCACATCACAGCATCTTCTTCCTATCGGTTAAATTTCGCGTCTGTAGCACATCTTCGTGGTGTAGCAATTTTAATGGCCAGTAGAGTATTTTTAATAAGACTGTACCTCTGGCCTAAAATGAAATGGAAAATATTATAAGAAGCCGTTTTCTATTTACTGAGATTAAATCCTTTCAATTCTTCCGGAGTTAAATGACTATTAAGAAAGTTTTTGTCATTTTAACACCAATGACGTCGCTTCAACAATGCACTTACGCAAAATGGCCAGGGCAACATTTACTTCTTACGTAATTAAATAAGGGGCAGGGAAGGTACTTTCTTGCTACTAACAAAAACACATGCTACATTGGATACTGACATATATATTTAGCAAAAATTATAATTACACTACATATAGTTAAATTAATTACAGACCGTTATCTATATGCGACCTTCAGCTGGGACGTCAGAACCAAGAAGGCGAAAGAGAAGGGGAGCACAAAGAAACAAAGTTCTTTTCAGAATGAGATTTTCACTCTGCGGCGGAGTGTGCGCTGATATGAAACTTCCTGGCAGTTTAAAACTGTGTGGCGTACCGAGACTCGAACTCGGGACCTTTGTCTTTCGCGGGCTAGAGCACTTGCCCACGAAAGGCAAAGGTCCCGAGTTCCAGTCTCGGTCCGCCACACAGTTTTAATCTGCCAGGAAGTTTCAAGTTTCAAAAGTTCTTTTCTTATATACTACGAGACAAAGATAATCCTTATTACATTACTAAGAGCGCATATAGCGCTTTCATTGTCGCTGAAAATCGATTACTAGGTTTTATATTGCTTTTCTCAAGAAGCGACGCTGTACCGTCAAGGGGTGGAGAGGAGATGGTGTAAACTTCCTTATCACCATATTTTGTGTCAAGGTGCTGGATAAAACTCCAAATCTCCCCACTGTGGCCGGCAGGAGTGGTCATGCGGTTCTAGGTGCTACAGTCTGGAGCCGAGCGACCGCTAAGGTCGCAGGTTCGAATCCTGCCTCGGGCATGGATGTGTGTGATGTCCTTAGGTTAGTTAGGTTTAAGTAGTTCTAAGTTCTAGGGGACTGATGACCTCAGAAGTTAAGTCGCATAGTGCTCAGAGCCATTTGAACCATCCCCACCGTGATTCGTGGAGTGAGAGCACCATAAAGTTATATGCTTGTTGTATACACACGTATCAACGGAATTATCTTTTGTGTGTTCTTCCAGAATAACCGAACGGGGTAGTGCAGTGGTTAGCACACTGTGGGCATGGCCGCTTTCCTTTTCCATCCTTCCCTAAACCGGAGTTCCACCTTTAGTGACCTCGTAGTCGACGGGACGTTAAACACTAACTTCCTCCCCATTCTTCCACAGTAAAATAACCTGAATTCGTCATTTAAAAATTGTCCAGTCTGTTCCTATCTCATTTCAGAGGTTCTAATTGTATTCACTCAGTTTCTTCTCATTTCCTGCTTCTGATTTTCTAATTTCGCTAGAGCAAGAAGGCCGTAACATTCAATGCTCACATTCATAATCTCCTCTACTTTCTCATTTCAATGTGATTTCCCTTACATGTCCCACCCGTACATCCGAACAGGGAGATATTTTACGCCTGGAATTAATATTTACCTTGGAAGGACTCTTCACGTTATTCATGTAGTTTTGCTAGGAAATGTAGCAGCTTCCTGTTGCTTTTTGCAATGGGTACATACGCATTTGGTGGCTGCACGTAATATGGACAACATATACCACCAGATGTTTTCCAGTGACATTCATGTCAGACACCCTAAACGCCTCATCTGAAGCCATTGGCTCTATCACTGGATTGTTTACCACCGCCCAGTGCTTAGTGTAATGGTTTTCGAGCTGCTTGCTGACACAACCAAACTTCCTTCTTTCTCATTCCCATATTAGGACTGGGCAGTGGTGGAAGGACGAGGGTAAATCCAAAAGAAATGCACACTATTTTTGTAAAAATACAGTTTTCATTCTACATGTGTGAAAGTTTTACAGTGTGTAGATACATCCTTCCCGCTTGTTTTCAAATTTAGTTCAACCTGTTCCCGTGAGTGGCGCCGTCACAGATGGCTGCTACAGTTACCGTTCGTCAGAAGCAACGTGCTGTCATAGAATTCCAGAATTCCTGTGCTGTGTAAACGAGACAGTGGGAAACATCCACAAGAGGCTGAAAAACGTGTATGGAGATGCTGCTGTCGATCGCAGTACAGTTAGCCTGTGGGCAAGCAGGTTATGTGATGAAAGCAGGCACGGCAATATTGAGGATTGTCCTCGCAGTGGCAGGCCTCGTACTGCACACACTCCAGACAATGTGCGGAGAGTTAACGAATTGGTGACTGCTGAAAGACGCATCACAGTGAACGAATTGTCATGCTACGTTGGGATAGAGGAAGGAAGTGTTTGCAGAATACGGAAAGTGTTGGCGTTAAAAAAGGTTTGTGCCAAGTCGGTTCCCAGAATGTTGACAGTGGCTCACAAAGAAACAAGAAAAACGGTATGCAGCGAACTTTTGGAACAGTACGAGATTGCTGGAGATGAATTTCTTGGAAGAATTGTGACAGGTGATGAAACATGGCACCATCATTTTTCACGAGAGACGAAGAGGCAATCAATGGAGTGGCATCATGCAAACTCACTCAAGAAAAAAAATTCTAAGCCACACCTTCTGCTGGAAAAGTTATGGCTACGGTGTTTTTCGATTCCGAAGGACACTTGCTTGTGGACATCATGTTAAGTGGAACCACCATAAATTCTGATGCATGTGTGACGACACTGAAGAAACTTCAAGCCCGACTGAGTCGTGTTCGACCACATCGACAAAAGCAGGATGTTTTGCTGCTGCACGACAATGCATGGCCACATGTCAGTCAAAAAACCATGGAAGTGAGTACAAAACTCGGATGGACAACACTGAAACACCCGCCTTACAGTCCTGACCTGGCTCCATGTGACTATCATCTCTTTGGGAAACTGGAAGACTGTCTTCGTGGAACAAGGTTTGAAGATGATGACTCGTTTGTGCACACTGCCAGACAGTGGCTCCAACAGGTTGGTCCAGAATTTTACCACGCTCATGTACAGGCGCTGGTTCCAAGATGGCGTAAGGCAGTTGAGAGGGATGGAAATTATGTGGAGAAATGAAAATATTGTTCCTAAAGGATGTATCTACACAATGTAAAACTTTCAAACATGTAGAATAAATGATGGATTTAAAAAAAATAGTGTGCATTTCTTTTGGAGTGACCCTCGTAACATAAGCAGTGCAAACAGCACCATAGACCACTGCTTCTGAATTTCGTTTGTTTGAAATATTGTTTGTACTGCATTGCACATAAGGAGCTTATTTTGAATGGTATATGAGTTTTTAACAAATGTTGACACATTGTATTGACATGTGTGTAGCATTACAGTGTTTTGCCCAAAACTGTTCTTTACTTTGCGTGTGAGCTACGGTAAATGCGGAAACGTGAGCCAGATGCGTCCAAATGGGACCGACGTTTCTTGATTGCCGAAGGAAGAACACCAACAGACATCCACTGGAGAATGAAGAATGTGTTCAGGGCAGCATCCCTGTCGATAACCACTGTTGTGGAATGGTGCGCCAAATTCCGTACTGGTCTCGATTCGATATGCATACACGCAAATCGCAGAAATCGTAACGCAGAAGTTACACCAGCTCGAATGGGAGACAGTGAGCACTTGTATGAGAATTTCGCTCTGCAGCGGAGTGTGCGCTGATATGAAACTTCCTGGCAGATTAAAACTGTGTGCCGGGCCGAGACTCGAACTCGGGACCTTTGCCTTTCGCGGGAAAGTGCTCTATTAACTGCGAGAGCTTCTGTAAAGTTTGGAAGGTAGGAGACGAGGTACTGGCAGAAGTAAAGCTGTGAGGACGGGGCGTGGGTCGTGCCTGGGTAGCTCAGTTGGTAGAGCACTTTCCCGCGAAGGGCAAAGGTTCCGAGTTCGAGTCTCGGGCCGGCACACAGTTTTAATCTGCCAGGAAGTTTCAGTGAGCACTTGTCTTTCCGCACACTATTATCGCACCTTCGGTCCCTTGAAAAAGGCTTAGAAGGGTCGACGATTCCTGTCGGCCGAGGATGTACAGCAGACAACTACAGACGTCTTCACGTAGAAGAATACGGTGTTTCACCAAACAGGTATATTCAACCTGGTGCATCAGTGGAATCATGGCCTCAATGCCCACGGCGAATTTGTATGATCGGCATACCGAATACAGACTGTGCGTCCTTTGAACGGAAACTTTTTGATCTAAGATTGTGACGAGTGAGTTTGGGAGTATGAAAATATGTGACGTTTATGGCCATATCTCTTGATTGCCTTAACTTAGAAGTTTAAATTATTTAAACAGCCAAGGGACAGTAGACGTTAATAATTCACTTGATACCTGTAGCCGTTCTTGAGGAAGAGGTGTCTTAACATACAACAGCAAGTGATATAATAACGAATTAACAATTTTTGGAATTTTTCCTTTACTTCTACCGTGAAGCCGTGATTCTTGCTGAATTTTATGATCCTAGGTCAAGTACGCTTTAGGTTCAGATGAGTTTGCGAGTGTCGAAATATGTGAAATAAATTGCCGTATCTTTTGGCTGCATAAGCTTAAAGCTTAAATTTCTCACATCGCCAAGGGACCGCAAACCTTAGTATCTGACAAAAATTTCAACTTGATACCTCTAATTTTTTTTGAGCAAAAGGGCTCTTAACAGTCGGACAGACAAACGGACAACGAAGTTGTCCTATAGCAGTTCTGACTGAGGAAACGGACCCAAAAATGGAAAATACCAAATTTGCTGTTTCAAAAGGGAAAAGTGCGGGCACGTGACGTAGTAAGGAAAGTACGTAAGTGGGACAGACACGAATGATGCCACGAAGCTGGGTCAACAGAAGGGTCGTTTTAGTATCACTAACCTACAGTGCAGATCCAGAGTATGAATATTACACACTTCCTCCCACTTAGGCAAATGGAGCAAATCGGTTGGTTCTTTTTGCATTTGATGTGGTCTACGGTGAGCTTGATGGGACTTATGAAGGCGCCATTAGTTCATAGGCGGTCTTTTTACTACATTTTCAGCGTACCAGCGGACGAAAACGCAGCCGATGATTCCAAGACAGCTTTGCACTGCAAATGGCTGAAATTTTTACGATATATTCCTAAGATCTCCATCTAGAACAACCTTGAAAATTTTCTTCAAATCTTTAGCTGTTTCCAAGATACGTTCAAAGTTACCGTACTTCCGCACGTAAAATCCGTTGTAAATCTAAATAATAAATAACCGCAACAAATTGCTCAAATTTTAACGGTATATTCTCTAGTCGTTTTTCTAGAAGAGACGTCTCTCCGCTTTCAAAAACTGTGTTTCCGTTATCGATAAATACCCTAAACACTTATTTTTGGGCACCAAAAACCAGGGCAGATTCAGAGACAGCTGTGCACAGCAAATGGATGAAATTTTTACGATGTATTTCTAAGATCCCGATCTCAACAACCTTGGAAATTTTCTTCATATCTTTATCTGTTTTCGAGATACAGAGGTTCAAAGTTAGCCTACTTGTACATGTAAAATACGCATGTAAAATCCTGTGAGATACAATGATGATGAGGGACAAAGTAGAGGGTGATTCAAAAAGAATACCACAACTTTAGGAATTTAAAACTCTGCAACGACAAAAGGCAGAACTAAGCACTATCTGTCGGCGAATTAAGGGAGCTATAAAGTTTCATTTAGTTGTACATTTGTTCGCTTGAGGCGCTGTTGACTAGGCGTCAGCGTCAGTTGATGCTAAGATCACGACCGCTCAACAGAAAGCTTTTTGTGTTATTGAGTACGGCAGAAGTGAATCAACGACAGTTGTTCAGCGTGCGTTTCGAACGAAGTATGGTGTTAAACCTCCTGATAGGTGGTGTATTAAACGTTGGTATAAACAGTTTACAGAGAATGGGTGTTTGTGCAAAGGGAAAAGTTCTGGACGGCCGAGAACGAGTGATGAAAATGTAGCACGCATCGAGCAAGCATTTGTTCGCAGCCCAGGAAAATCGACTCGCAGAGCTAGCAGAGAGCTGCAAATTCCACAATCAATTGTATGGAGAGTCCTACGAAAAAGGTTAGTTATGAAACCTTATCGTCTGAAATTGGTTCAAGCACTGTCTGCAGCTGATAAGATTAAAAGAATCGATTTCTGTGATTTTATCCTTGCTCAAATGGAAACAGATGAATCTTTCGTTTCAAAGATTGTGTTTAGTGATGAAGCAACTTTCCACACTAACGGGAAAGTCAACCGTCACAAAGCCTGTGTATGGGGCACTGAGAATCCGCGGGAAACAACGCAGTATGAACGTGACTCGCCTAAGGTGAACGTTTTCTGTGCCATTTCAGCCAATAAAGTTTTTGGTCCCTTTTTCTTCGAAGGTGCTACTGTAACTGGACTACAGTATCTGGAGATGTTAGAGTATTGGCTGTTGCCTCAGCTCGAACAAGAAGCACAACAATTCATATTTCAGCAGGATGGAGCGCCACCAATGGCACTTATCTGTCCGTAACTACCTGAACGTCAACTACCCGAGGCGATGGATCGGCCGCCAGGCAGCCCGTGACAGAGCACTTCATCACTGGCCTCCAAGAAGCCCTGATCTTAACCCCTGCGATTTTTTCTTATGGGGGTATGTTAAGGATATGGTGTTTCGGCCACCTCTCCCAGCCACCATTGATCATTTGAAACGAGAAATAACAGCAGCTATCCAAACTGTTACGCCTGATATGCTACAGAGAGTGTGGAACGAGTTGGAGTATCGGGTTGATATTGCTCGAGTGTCTGGAGGGGGCCATATTGAACATCTCTGAACTTGTTTTTGAGTGAAAAAAAAAACCTTTTTAAATACTCTTTGTAATGATGTATAACAGAAGGTTATATTATGTTTCTTTCATTAAATACACATTTTTAAAGTTGTGGTATTCTTTTTGAATCACCCTGTATATGAAAATGACAAAAAGGAAGAGAGAGAGATATACAGTCGCACTGCACCTCGATCACAGGTGGAAGGTGTCGTACATCATCAGCGCGTCCATCTCCGTCGATGTTTTGAGAGGACACAGATGATGTACTGCGTGCCACGAAGAGGTTCCTTCATTTTTGTGAACTGGACATAATCGTACGGACTCATACCGGGTGAATACGATGGGTATTTCAGTATCTCCCGCACTGGAGCTCCTGCTCAGGGTTCTTCGAGTGGCACCGTGCATTGTCATGGAGGATGATGGGATGCAGTGCCAGAATGTTCCATCGTTTTCTTCTCAGTGCTGTTACGCCTTCTGGCGCTACTTGTTAGCAGCAGACACAGTGGCTGCGCCAAAGACTGAGACGGCGTGGAGTTTTACAATTATTTATTGAACTTTCTTTACAATTTCTCCCTCGTCGTCGTCGCTGCCCAGCCCTGCGGATCCCTCCACCTGGCTGCTGCTGTGTAGATTCTCCAATGCGCGCAACGCGCGCCGCCGATCGTACTCGGAGCCTCAGGCCACCAGTGCTCCGCTGAAGTCAGGATGCCCTGTGGTTGAGAGGAACTCATCGCCGGTCGGCAGCCGCATCGCTGTGAGGTCAGCTGCCGACACGTGCTGCACCGACGGCTGGGAAGCCGTCAATCGCGATGTCCGTGAGGTCCCGTCACGGACGGGCGTCAGTCCACGGCGGCGCCTGTGACCGAGACCGCGCTGCGGCCGGCCCTGCTGGAAGTTCTCGCTGTAGTTAGTCAGCCACGGTACCGACCGAAGTTGGGCCGACCCCCAGAGCTGAAGTTGACATCCGGCGGCGAACGGATGACTCCTGCGAGCTGGAACAGACTTCCGGAATCGTCACCTAGAAAGACTGAACATTCGGACACGCACCACGTCCGTCCTCAGATCCGAACTGCTTTCTAATGGCTTCTGTCCGTTGCTGCCTGTGCTCCACTATTTATTTTCAGCAGGAGGACGTTTTTTACCCTCGGTGGCAGCTTCTTGTTATTCCTCCCACAGTATATTGGCAACGTAACTTAGCGTGCTGGTCTCACTTCTCCTCACTCAGCAGTCTCCAGGCTTCGCTTGGCGTTCGGTCTGTGTGCGTCCTTGCGTCAGCTTGTCGGTAGACTGCAACTGTCAGCTAGGCTATCTGTGCTGTGCTTACTTTGCAATGCCGGAATCGCCGGCTGCCTCTGTTTTGCCATTCTCCACTGCGTGAAGCAACGCTTATTACATGTGGCCGCAGCAGTGCGGTCGAAGGTGATGTCGCAAGAAACAGCCACAGTAGGCTGCAGTGGCCGTCTGCTAGGGCTCTCGAACTGGCCTCCCACACTTTCGGGCAATACGTGCTGCATGTGACTCAGACACAACCGTCGCCGCTTAGTGCGCTACTTCGACCTGACTTCTGCTGTCATCTACAAGAAGCGTGCATGCCTTTTGACGCAGATCAATTATGTTACGGCAGTGTTACCACTACTTTTTATCCAACCCGTGTATTAGCAGTAAGCGAGGGCAAGAGGGAGACTGTGACAGTGAGAGGAGATTTTAGTAGTTGGGCAGAACGAAGGGGACTGTGTCTGTGAACAGGAAATAATGACAATGAGTAGGGCTGAACGAATGAGTGAGAAAAGGCTACTGGGACTGGTTGGGCATGAACGACTTACAGGGATGGATCAGTGGGTGTGAGTGAGTCACAGCTAAAGCAGCTTGTGGCAGTTTGAGTTGCATGTTAAAAAAAAGCGCGAATAAGTACGCGTGCCAAAATTTTTAGGAAAAGTTTTTAAGGTGCTAAGGAAGGTAGCCTGGTACCCCACTTTTCAGTCAGGGTCTTAAATAAAGACGAATATGTCTCTCGCAGACACGTCGACTAGCGACGTGTAGGATACAATGGCGACGATATTTCTGTGTTGCATCGTGAGAGTGAGGGTGAGAGGGCCGTAGTAAATTCAGTCTGGTGAATCTGAAACAAGCTACTGGTCTCCCAGGGTATGTTGCATGCCGTGCTCATAGCCACGTACGTATCTCGCAGACAAGTAACCAAGCAGCCTGTAGGATTCAATCGCCACGCAATTTCTGTGTTGCATATCCAATGTGATGGGGCTAGAGTTATAGTATATCCGTTTTGAGGCATCGGAACAATCTACTGGTCTCTCTAGTAGGAAAAAAAATAAGTTAAATTTATTTCAATTTTTTTTCAATTTTAATCTGATAATTATATATATATATATATATATATATATATATATATATATATATATATATATATATTGTTCCATACTAGAATGTCGTGTTCCCAGTTTGGCACAGCTTTGCCACAGGAAACACGAAAGCGTCCGTCTTCTGGTCTGCTCCTGATCGTTGTCAGAAGGAGGCAAGTTTTTGATTATGCAAAGACTTCTATTATTTGGAAAAGAACAAACCGGATTTCTTTACGTAATCAGTATGAGATTTATAATTACCTAAGGGACCTTTAACAATGAACAATAATAAAATTGCATTTGCAAATGAAATCATCAATAAATGGGGCAGCTATGAGTTGTATAGAAGACAAGGAGCGGCCTTCTGTATACGACCAGGATGCCGCAGTATTCTCTGCTGTGGTAAAGGCTGTTTGATATTTACAAAAATGATATGATATGGAGAACAAGAAATCTGGTAAACACTAAATATATTCAAACAATTCTCACAAGCAATTAGGGCTTATTTATAAACAGTATAACTTACGTAAGTACTTTTCTACTTTTCTAACTGTAAGGTGCGATCAGATTTCAGCCTGTCCTGTGCTGTCTCCTTGGGTCACGTTTTTGTCACAAATTGCAGTCATTACTTTTCTCCTTCCTTCAAGACAATTCTTGCACCGTTCAACGCCCTCATAACAATAACTCGCCGGTTTACAGTATCGAACATAAATTACTCGAATTTTATTAATTAATAATGTTGTCTGTGCGCTGGCAAGACCGCTCACTTTTGTGGCTTAAAGTCGACCTTCTTTACGCTTTCACATTACAAGCAGAAGTACGATAAAATCTGTAGATCTACAAACGTTTTTACTGTCATCTTTTATTTAGATCGAAGCGGAACGTTCAGTTCACCTTCTGTTAAAATGTTTCTTTGACTGCGAAATCGATGTATTAGCGTCCGCGCTAGATGCGCATCTTTACAGTTACGTAAATTATATAAAACAAACGTCTCCCAAAGAATAGGTCTCATCTCATAAGTTGACCATTTAATATACAGGTAGGTGAATGCCTTTCCAAGGGTACTCACAGCTTTCATACGACGGAAATCCCAATAATATTACATCGCTTCTCGCGTGAGGAGTAATGATTCTGAAAGATCGTTACGAGTCACGCGCAGGCGTAATATTATTGGATTCACGTGCTTAGTGAATGAAGTGTTTAACGATCTCTCCTTGTAGGGAGCAAAACAAACATAACATAAAGCATATAGAGGTATATATGTTTCACATTAAGTAGTCAAAACTAATCACAGTTGCTTGATCATTAACAAACTTGGTAGTGGCTTGATGCCATCATAAGTGTCCAAGGATTTAACATAGGTTCCTTCTTGCGTGTTCTCAAGAATTACATTCGTTCAATCAATAGAAACATTGAAATATTAACATAGATACAAGTACAAATCAAATACACATGCACATACATATATACATAAATATTGACAAGAAGAAAAGAAATTCCATTACAGGAATTCATTTGAAGTATTGGTGCATTTCCGTCAATTTTGAACAGAACATTATACTTTTATCAGCCTTTCTCGTAGCGACGTCAATCTTCACTTGGTGGTTGGGAGTATTTCTTATGAACTCGGATGATTTTCACAGGAGAATTCTTTCATCACCTCTCACTTTTCACTGCACTATAAATGGGGATCACCTTTTCACATTCTGGTGGAAAACACTGGGAATTTCACTATGTGAAGGTGGAGGTGATATTTCTTGACTCGACGATCCATCGGGTCTTGTCGGCAATCAGGAAAGTTGATGACTGGTTCAGTGACGAATGAGTCAGTTTGGTGGCTGTCTTAATCTCATTCCAATTCATGTTTCAGCACATGAAAATACAGAAAAAAAATCTGTATTAGGACTTGCTCATTAACTAGCATCTTAATCTAAGGGAATATAGAGAAAGAATTGAAGACAATAAAAATTACTATATAGACTATGTTCATATACATTATATATTATCCATGGTTTGTGTCTAGGTTTTATATTCTTTCGCTAGCAAACATTAGCAAAACATGTTTCGTCTTGTACAGATCTTTCTTAAGCAATGTATTTAGCAATATTGCCGTACCAATTTTCATAGTGAAGGAAAAGTCATCATTAGTGTCCTTTCCATGTAAATATAGTAAAATCGTGCGTAGTTTATCAACGTTTTATTATTTTTATGTCCATTTTCATCTCAAATCTGGAGCACGCTCGCGCCCGTTATGGAGAGGAATGCTTATTGTTGAGTGTGGGGCAGTGAGCAGTCATTGAATGTTGCCACAGTGCTTCACAGTAACGAACAGGCGGTTTAACAGCGTTGGCAGTCCGCGTCCTGCACGAGGCAGATAGTTCAGTGGCTACCAATCGTTTTTTTTTTTTTTTTTTTAACTTGTGCATTTTGTTGAATCATGGGTACTGGAACAGCTCGTAAAGGCGACATGGTCAACCTGGATGGTAAATTGACTGCACCAGCGACGAAGAACAGTCGTCGATGAAAATGACCACTATCACCTATTGCAGTGAGTGCAATAGCTTGTCTATCCTTTGACTGATAGTCATTGTATCGTCGTTGCAACGTGAGAATACTTGTAATGCTACTTCACACGCGGAACATCACACGTGTCCATAAGTTTATAACAGTTTTCATTCACGCAAGAGATAACTAGCTTTTCGTGTCCATACATGTGACAGATTGCGATTTTACACGCGCCAATATATATATATATATATATATATATATATATATATATATATATATATATATATATATATATATATATATATATATATATGTATGTATGTATATATATATATATCATTTTGTGACTAAGTGAGTCACACACAGCAATCCATACGTATCCATATATGTGTCTCTATACCACCGAGTAGCACAGGTAATGCTAAAATTCCTTATCATAAAAGGATCATTTACAAAATATACATAGTTTTTTTAACTATTGTCCAATACCTAGCGAAAGTGTGTTTGCTATTCTGAATGGTGCTTCTGAAGCACATTAGATTTTATATGTATTTTAAATCTGATCCTTTTCCTTTTCTTATTATTCTATAACAGCCCTCTTTTTAGTTTCTTTGTTCATTTACTCGGTTACATCAATATTCAGTAACATATACCGTCTTTGGCGTGCCGAACAGTTCAAGTTCAAAACTTCATCTAACAGAAATAGGGAAAATTATTCATATTTCCTAGGATGCTTTTGCTCACAGCAAATCAGATTTACATCACGTTTCGATAAGTTACTGCACATACGCATTAACCAACGAGCCACGATCGTCAATACACACAATATACACACGTCAAGTCTTTTGAACCAACTTCCAAATTTCTTCCCCTACCGGGTAGGGTAGAAAGGTAAGAATGCTAAAGAAGAAAACTACAATAGGATAGTGCAAGGAAATGAAAGATACGAAGATAGATAATAGGTGAAATAATCAGTTTAGCAAATTCATTCTTCGGCTCCACCGTTGTTAGTGTCATCCACGCGGCATAACTTGACTTCAATATTAAAATGTCACACAAATCCGCTTCCAAAGCATCTTCAAATATATCTCAAAATCACGCCATGCTGACATAGCAGAAGAACATAAGCAGATTATCTCAGTCCTCAACTAGGTACCTTAGTATCGAAGGTTTCTGTATGATACTCGTGGCATAGCAATAGTCTCTCTAAGTTTCTCCAATACAGGACCTAATTATCATTATAAATGTATATTTCTTGACTGGTTGACTCATAGTAATAAATAAATTAAAGTTGCTCTCCAGTTGCGAGTACCATTATTCATTTCTTTGTACATTAACTATATGTTGCTGCTTATACTCGGTGTAATCTACAGATTACAATGTATCAGTTTTGCATCGTACATGGTTCTAGCGACTTAAAATATCAATCCTTTGAAAGCTTAACTTAGGTTATTACTTCACATATACGGACATTCTGGTCTGAATGAGGGATTTAAAGAAAACCTTTACTACTTGGTAAAAAGGAGATTTGCCACAACTTAAAACTAAAGCAGCAGGTGGCACTTTGGCACATCCCTTACTCAATTCAACGACTGCAGCCCCCTATTGCTCAAGAAACTTAAAACTACCTTAAAACTAAGGCAAATCTATTTTCCAAATAGAGTACCTTCTTCATCACTTCATATCTTTCAAGCCTCAGCATTACTTTGTGTCCACCTCACTCAAATGATTACGTCACCTGCAGAATACATGTACATGCTGGATCACACTCTTGTTTCAAGTTGCAGCTTAACATAATAAATGATACTTTTTTAATGTTTTTCATGGTACTTCTTTAGGTCTACATGGTGGTAAAGTCCTTTTATTCGTCCACTAACTGGATCTGACAACACGTAATAACCAATATGTGGCTTCCTGACTGTAACAAACGGTCCTTCGTATAGGTGTTGCCACTTACGGTTTTTACGTAAGATGAGAGATGGTTTGAAGTGTGTCCTCAGAAGAACACGCTCGTTCAAGTGATACGACAGAACTTTATTGATATGCCTGTCAAATGCCTTTTTTCTTAAATTGGCATGAGTTGTGAGAGAGATCAGGGCTTGTCTTTACTTATTATCTAGGTTGACTTCTGGACCTTGTATCTTGGGGATAGAATCAGGTCATTCATCGCTTTCCTTTTCGGCTGGAGATTAGTTCTGAAGGTGTGAAACCGGTCGAAGTGTGCGGAAGATTATTTACAATCTCTTCAAATGGAGTAAAGAAATCGACCCACCGTGTTTGCTGGTTCGGTACATAGGTGCGAATAAAACGATTAAATTCTTTGAAGACTCGTACTGTCGGGTTACTTTACGGTCTAAATCTTGAAATTAGAATCTGTCTAATACCATTATTGGCAAGAAACTGCCTCCACTCTTTTCCAAGGAAGTTTGAAGCATTATCAGACAACATGGTTTCCGGCTTACCAAAACGAGGAAAATAATCCTTTTCTATTCGTCTTATTAAAGATTTTGCACTGGAAGACTTCATCGCGTACTTAGCACCTCCTCTTCCTCTCGGAAGTGGACCTGCATAGTCGAGACTGACTATTTGGTTAGGACGATCAGTGTGGATAGGATTCAAAGGTATGACATTCGAAATATTGAAGGGTTTTGGCTTCTGACAGATTAAAGAAGTGCTTAACAGTTTATGAATTCTCTTATGCAGATTGGGTACGTAGCAATAGGCAGAAATCTTTCTTTTACACTTCTCGGGGCCATAATGTCCCCAGGATAGGTGAGTGTAACATATGAGATATTCAACGTACTCCTCAGGAATACAAACACACCATTGCTCCGTCAACATAGCTGTACGATGAAATAAAACACCATTGTGTGATTTATAAAATTTCGACAAACGATGATTGGGGTTGTCTTGTAGAAGCTGTTTGACTCTCTTCCATTTACGGTCACTTTCTTGCAGAGTACCCATCTGTCGGCAAAGACGTAGAAAATAACTACGATTCAAGGGATCTTTCATAAGGAGTATCTTGTGATTGGAAATCTGTTCTACAAGTTCCGTAGGCGTGACAGTGCATCTGCAACGATGTTGTTCTTGCCTTTCACGTAAACAATTTCGAAATTGTACTCCTGTAGAAATAGGCACCACCAGCGAGTAAGCCTCGGATGATAGAGCTTACACGAAAGGAGAAAGCTAAGGGCTTGATGGTCGGAATACACTTTGATCGGATGACCATAAATGTAATAATTAAAACGGCGGAACACCCATACAACTGCCAATCCTTCTGACTCTGTAATAGAGTACGATCTCTCACACTCCGTCAGCACACGACCGACGAAACTAACTATTCTAATCTCTTCTTTATCTCCAGGTTTCTTTAGCTGGAACAAACAAGCGCCCAAGCCTTGAAATGAGGCGTCACAAGAAATGCAGAATTCTGAGTTCATATCCGGATGACTGAGGATATTGCTATTCAGAAGAGCTTGTTTGATTTTGTCAAAGGCTAGCTGACATTCAGAGGTTCATACCCAAAGAGCGTTTTTCATGGACTGTTCATGGATTTATTTGGTATAAAGCGACGAAAGAAAGACGTTAACGCTAGTAACCCTTTCAATTGTCTTTTGGTGCAGGGCACAGGGAAGTTCCTTGTAGCAGACAGTTTGTTAGGATCGAGAGAAATTCTTTCAGAAGAGATGATATGACCAAGGAATTTTACTTCCTTTTTTACAAACTTTGATTTCTGTAAATTGGCAGTAACGCCAAAGTTAGCAAACCTCACGAAGATTTTCCGAATCAAGCCAAGATGTTCCTCCCATGAAGTCGAGGCTACTAAGATATTATCGACATAGACAGTTATTTTGTCCAGTAAGCCATGAACTACGACATGGTCAAGTGCGGCAATAAAGACACCTGAACTAATATTCAAGCCAAAGGGTACGACACAAAATTGATATGACCGACCTGCAAAGATAAAGGCCGTGTACTTCCTTGGAGATGGCGACAACTTCACCTGCCAATAGCCAGTTCGAAGGTCGATGGAGGTTAGAAATTTGATACCATAAAACCTTTGCAGTTGCTCCTCCACTGCTTCCGGTCGGGTACACTTAGGAATAATAATTTT
The DNA here is from genome assembly GCF_023898315.1 of Schistocerca nitens. Lineage (NCBI taxonomy): Eukaryota > Metazoa > Arthropoda > Insecta > Orthoptera > Acrididae > Schistocerca > Schistocerca nitens. The sequence goes on from NC_064622.1 coordinate 497,096,938, forward strand.
GTTGATGTTCCTAGCGTCTAGAACAAGCCTAACACTTCCGTCCTGTTTAAATATAGACAATAATGGGCTCGAATATGGAGAGTCAGAGGGCTCAATTATTTTCCAGTTTAACATTTTGCGGATTTCCTGTCGAACTGCTTCCTTGTGGGATTGCGGAACTGCATAGGTGGTTTTACAGTAGGTGCTGTGGGGCTTAACCTTCGTGTCGAATACATAGTTGGCTATGATTACCGGTTTCTTAGAAAACACACTGATAAATTGTGTCAACAGGTCGTGTAGTTCCTTTGTTTGTCGGTCACCTAATCCGTCAGATTCATTAGCCTTCGTCAGTAATTCTTCATGTGTCGGTAATAAGTCAAAGTTTTCGTCCGCATCTCCTGACTCGTCTAAATAATTGAAATATTGTTGTCGAGATGTGAGCTTGCGGAGCTTTACTTTATGTTCTTGGCTGGACAACTTAACTTTAGTCCTCATAACTCGAATCACTACCTTCATACAAATCTATGATGACACGATTCTTACGTAGAAACTCCATTCCTAGGAGGCAAGGTACTGACAGATTTTTAACAACTAGAAAAGTACATGGTACGGTGTCTGATGCAAATCTCACTGGTACATGAATTTGTAGCGTCACCTTTTGAACTAAAGAGCCTACAGCTCCGGATACGGTACACCCTTGTACTGGCAATGACAGAACTTTTGCTACAGAACACTTTCTTATATACACATAAAGACAAAACAATGATATTGGCACAAGTATCTATTACAGCGACAAGCGGTACATCATGAATATGAATCATAGTGGATGCCAGAACCCGGTTTTCCCATAAATCCTCACCATTCAAAACGTCATTCCCCTTCAGCAAGTCATCTCGTAAGTAACAGTCATTGTCATATCGTATAAGGTTGATTTGTCCTCAAATGAAATCGCCCCCAACATGTTCCGCAGCTTCCCCAAGGAGCCGGCCGGTGTGGCCGTGCGGTTAAAGGCGCTTCAGTCTGAAACCGCGTGACCGCTACGGTCGCAGGTTCGAATCCTGCCTCGGGCATGGATGTGTGTGATGTCCTTAGGTTAGTTAGGTTCAATTAGTTCTAGGCGACTGATGACCTCAGAAGTTGAGTCGCATAGTGCTCAGAGCCATTTGAACCATTTTTTTCCCCAAGGAGGCAAGAAAAAGTAGCTGCTTTTAGTTTTCCGCATGTTCATTAGGTTGAATTTCGCTCACAATTACCTTTGAAGTACCGGGCGGTACGCTCGGTACGAAGTTTGCTTCCGTATTCCACCTAAGTTACGGGCTATTTGCCGGAATTTCAGCCGAGATGGTGTGTGTTGGCTGGTTTGCTCGGGCATAATAGATGCGAGAATTTTGAGGTTCATGATTTTGAACTTGATTGTTAGTAAAAGGTGGAGGTCTACTCCTAAAGTTTGGAGCATACCGTTGTTTGTATTGCTTGGAAGGATCTGGAGCATTTCTCCCTTGAGAACAGTGCTGGAGTCTAGGCTGGTTACCATACTGCTCTTGACTGTTGGTGTTGATCCAACGTCCTTTTCCAGTGAAATTATCACTACGTTGGCGATCGTTATTGTAGTGACAGCGATCATTGTAATTAACCGGTGAATTGCCGTATTGCTGCTGTGTTGTCTGGTGTATGGGGTGGAACCTGTTTTGATCCTGGAACTTGTGCTTCTGCTTCCCGTTGCGGCGATAGTAGTTGTTATTATCACACGGCGGGTCGTGTCCTTTACTGTTGTTGGGTTGGTATGACATACCTGAGTCTGCGCCTACGCCCTGCGGCTGTGTAGTGTGCGGGCCAAGATTACAATTACTCCGCGCACTTGCACGCACATCTTCTTGAATCATGTTATGGTTGTCAAGTACTGACAGAAAAGCCTCCGTGTCGCCGTCACTGACATTTACTAACCTCTCCCTGATTGATACCGGTAGCTTTGACTTAAGGATCATAATTACGTCCTTCGTGGAAATGGGCGTTTCCCAATATTGTATTTTTCGCAGGTATTTCTCAAAGTACCTACGGAGACCAGCACTTCTCGTATTAAACGGTTCAGCATTACTTCCTTTCTAAGGCGCTGTTGTATGCCTGAACTCCAGAATTTGTTCAGAAATTGCTTTTTGAAGCCAGCGTAATTATTACATCTGTCAGTTACTTCTGTTCCCCAGACAGATCCCTCTCCTTTAATGTAACCTGCTATAAAACGCATACGTTGCTTGTCATCCCAGCTCTCAGGAAAAACACCATTAAATGACTTCTAAAAAACCATTGGGTGGATGTTGCGTTTGTCTGGCAGGAAAGGCTGGAACACGCGGTGCTTGAGAACGCTTTCTTCTTTCATGAGCTCGACAAGAGTAACTTGATCATTCCGGTTGCGTACTAACGGGTTCTTACTGCTGTGATCATGACTAAGTGGAGAGAATTTTACTCGAGACACGGGATTATTATTGTATTCATGTTCTGAAGAAAGCAAGTGTGAATACTCACTTCTATTGTCATTAGGAAAATCATTGACTTGTTGCTTCAACTGCTCGATTTCCTCAGTGAGGTGTCGTTTCCAATCGGGAAGATCTCGGTGAAAAACTCTGCGAATCTCTCCTAATTCACTGAGAAGCGTATCTCCTGATGTACCTGGAGCAGCTAAAACTTCAACTGGGGCTGTCTTAACGGCTTCTTTTAAGTCGTGTTGAACCTTGTTTTCTATGTACTGTTCTTTAGTCTCGACTCTTTCTACAAATTCTTTTCGCATCGTGTAACGTACGTTTGCTGCAGCATCATTCACCCTCTTTTCAATGTTAATGTTGGATAGCGCCTGTGTCACGTCATTTACCTGGCCTTGCAGAGTGATGACATTGTTTGCAAGCTTGTTTACTTTAGCTCCGACCTCAGCGTACTTTTTTGAAACTTCCGTTGTAACTGCCTGGCAACTTTCGATTTGTACTTTGATGTCTTTGTGCACGTTACGTACTGTACTCTCACATGCATCTACCTTCTGCAGAATACCTTCTATCCTTTCATTAACTTTAGTACTCAATTCCGCGATATATTCCACCGTGACTGTCCTTATTCTTGCCTCTAAGTTGGCATCAATATCATCTAACCAATTTTTCATTGTAGCAATGGTGGTATTTAGGTCAAACCATTTTCTCTCTGTCTCCTCTTCCCTTTCTTTTTGTTCCCGTTCTTGTCTATCTCGTTGTTTTTGTAATTTATAGGCTTCCCTTTCCAGTTTCTCCTGTTCGCTTTCTCGAAAAAAAAATTCTCATAATTTCAACCATCGAATTTTCTCCCGCTTGCTGTGACGACGATTGCTGTGACGGTACATCACGCACACTATCATCGTCTCCCGTCCTCTCCATTCGCGAATCGGGTCTGCCTGTTCCCGTTCGCGAACGTAATGGGTATGACTTGACAACTGTGCCATCAACGTCACCCACAGTGTTTGTCGGCTTGCCTCTGTCATCTGCCATGTTTATTTTCAAGTTTGTGACGCAACTGCTCAAAGAAATCTTTCGCGGCACGCCAATCGTCAACTCTCAGATGCGCACGCTGCGACGCTTCCTGATAGTCAAACGTCACACCACGGTAGCTGACAATTGCAGAGCTATACCGGGTAGAAGACAAGATGGCAGCTAGCTTTCAAAATGAGTGACAAACACCTACTAGACACTGAATCCTGCTATTATGGCATCCATCTTGTATTCTTAACCGTAGCAACAATGAAGATGCTGCCGGCCGTAGTGGCCGAGCGGTTCCAGGCGCTACAGTCTGGAGCCGCACGACCGCTACTGTCGCAGGTTCGAATCCTGCCTCGGGCTTGGATGTGTGTGATGTCCTTAGGTTAGTTAGGTTTAAGTAGTTCTAAGTTCTAGGGGACTGATGACCTTAGAAGTTAAGTCCCATAGTGCTCAGAGACATTTTTGAACCAATGAAGATGCTAATAATGCTAACAAATAAACTTTGCATGAAGAGATGATCAGAAATGAATTCGAACTACGTAAATAAGCAACTCTGCGAGGGAATAACAGCGATAGGATAAAATGAAGCAGTAAGGAAAGAAATTCCGAAAATCAGATATTTTTTATACAAAAGACGCGAGATTTTATGCGTAATGAAAACCGTACTTACATCAGTAGTTTTGCGCACTGCTGTAATTTTTCGAACTTTCTTTTTAATACTTCCACGGTTTCGTTCGGTACTTCCTTTACGGCTTCCCGATGTCCATGAAACAATAACAGAACAGATTAAAATTTTTTTTATCAGGTCCCTGTTCGGGCACCACATCTAGTATGATAAAAGAAAAAACAAATGAGTTAAATATATTTCAATTTTTTTTCAGTTTTAATCTGATAATTAGTGTGTTTCATACTAGAATGTCGTGTTCCTAGTTTGGCACAGCTTTGCCACAGGAATCACGAAAGCGGTCGAAGACGTCCGTCTTCTGGTCGGCTCCTGATCGTTGTCAGAAGGAGGCTAGTTTTTGATTACGCAAAGACTTCTATTATTTGGAAAAGAATAACGCGGATTTATTTACTTAATCAGTATGAGATTTATAATTACCTAAGGGACCTTTAACAATGAACAATGAAAAAAGTTGCATTTGTAAATGAAATCATTAATAAATGGGGCAGCCAAGAGTTGTATAGAAGACAAGGAGCGGCCTTCTGTCTACGACCAGGATGCTGCAGTATTCTCTGCTGTAGTAAAGGCTGTTTGATATTTACAAAAATAATATGATATGGAGGTAAAAAATATATATAAAGGAAAAGAATAGAACACGAAATCTGGTAAACACTAAATATATTCAAACAATTCTCACAAGCAATTAGGGCTTATTTATAAACAGTATAACTTACGTAATTCTTTTCTAACTGTAAGGTGCGATCAGATTTCAGCCTGTTCTGTGCTGTCTCCTTGGTTCACGTTTTTGTCACAAATTACAGTCATTACTTTTCTCCTTCCTTCAAGACAATTCTTGCACCGTTCAACACCTTCATAACAATAACTCGCCGGTTTACAGTATCGAACATAAATTACTCGAATTTTATTAATTAATAATGTTGTCTGCAAGCTGGCAATACCGCTCACTTTTATGGCTTAAAGTCGAGCATCTTTACGCTTTCACATTACAAGCAGAAGTACGATAAAATCTGACGATTTACAAACGTTTTTACTGTCATCTTTTATTTAGATCGAAGCGGAACGTTCAGTTCAGCCTCTGTTAAAATGTTTCTTTGACTGCGAAATCGATGTATTAGCGTCCGCGCTAGATGCGTATCTTTACAGTTACGTAAATTATATAAAACAAATGTATTGCAAAGAATAGGTCTCATCTCATAAGTTGATTATTTAATATACAGGGTGGTGAATGCATTTCCAAGGGTACTCCCAACTTTCATACGACGGAAATTCCAATAATATTACATCTCCCAGGGGAGGTTCTATGAAGTGACCATAGCCACGTTAGTCTCTCGCAGACAAGTTGGCAACCAGCCTATAGGATTCATTCGCGACGCAGTACTGTGTTGCATCGTGAGTGTGAAGGTGAAATGGTAATAGTAAATCCGTTCTGGTGAATCTGAAACAAGCAACTGGACTGCCAGGGGATGTTCCATGAAGTGCCATAACCACGTTTGTATATCGCAGACAAATCGGCAAGCAGCCTGTATGATTTAATAGCGAAGAAATTTTTGTGTTGCATCGTAATTGTGAGGGTGCAAGGGTTATAGTGAATCCGTTTTGGTGCATTGGAAAGAAGCTGTTGGATTTCCATGGGAGGTTCCATGCCGTGACCATTGCCACGTTAGTCTCTCACAAACAATCGACAAGCAGCCTCTAGGATTGAATCGCGACGCAATTTCTGTGCTGCAGCGTCAATGTGAGGGTGCAAGGGCTATAGTAAATCCGTTTTGTTGCATCGGAAAGAAGCTTCTGGACTCCCAGCGGAGATTCATGCCGTGACCATAGCCACGTTAGTCTCCCCCAGACAAGTCGGCAAGCGGCCTGTAGGTCAAAATCGCGCCACAATTTCTGTGTTCCATCGTCAATGTGAGGGTGCCACGGATGTAGTAAATAATGTCCGTTGCATCGGAATGAAGCCTCTGAACTCCCAGCGAAGTTCCATGCCGTGACAATAGCCAGGGTAGTCTCACGGAGACACGTCGCAAGCAGCATGTAGGATTAAATCGTGACGCAATCTCTGTGATGCATCGTCAGTGTGGTGGTGCAAGGGTTAAAGTACATCAGTTTTTGTGCATCGCATACAGGCAAGTAGGACTCATAGGGGACGTTCCATGCCGTAGTCATGACCACGTTATTCTCTCACAGACAATTTGGTGAGCAGGCTATGGGATCCAATCGCGATGCAAATTATGCGTTGCATCGTCAATGTGAGGGTGCGAGGGTTATAGTAAATCCGTTTTAGTGCATCAGAAACAAGCTACTGGAGTCCCCGGAGAGGTTCCATTAAGAGGTCGTAGCTGCGTTAGCATCACGCAGAGAAGTCGGCATACAGCATGTAGGATTCAAGTGGCTCTGAGCACTATGGGACTTAACATCTGTGGTCATCAGTCCCCTAGAACTTAGAACTACTTAAACCTAACTAACCTAAGGCCCGAGGCAGGATTCGAACCTGCGACCATAGCAGTCGCGCGGTTCCGGACTGAGAGCCGGCATGTAGGATTCAATCGCGACGCAATTTCTGTGTTGCGTCGTCAATGTGAGGGTGCAAGGGTAAAGGTAAATCTGTTTTGGAGTATTGGAAACACGCTACTGGACTTCCATAGGAGATTCCACGCCGTGCCCATAGCCATGTTAGCGTGTCGCAGAGAAATCGACAAGCAGGGTGTAGGATTCATTTCGACGCATATTTCTGTCACCCATAGTTGATGTGAGGGTCCAAGTGTTATAGTAAAACCGTATTGGCACATCTGAAACGAGCTATTGGAATCCCATAGGAAGTTACATGCCGTAGCCATAGGCATGTTAATTCTCGGAGACAACTCGGCAAAGAGCCCTTATGATACAAACGCGACGAAATATCTTTGTTGCATCCGTAATGTGAGAGTGCAAGGGTTATAGTAAATCCGTTTTGGAGTATCGGAAACAAGCTACTGGACTCCCAGGGTAGGTTCCATGCCGTGACGATAGTCACATTAATCTCTCACATACAAGTCGGCAAGCGATCTGTAGGATTCATTCGCGACGCAAGATCTGCTACAGGAATCACAGTGGACTTCCAATGCCGTGACCATAGCCACGTTAGTCACTCGTAGACAAGTCGGTAAGCAGCAACCAGGATTCAACCTTGTCGCAATTTATGCGTTGCATCGTCAATGTGAGGGTGCAAGGACTATAGAAAATCCGTTTTGGTGAGTCGGAACAAGCCAGTGGTCACCCAGGGGTGGCTCCCTTCCGTGACCATTGACCCGTTAGTCTCTCGTAGACAAGTCGGCAAGCAGCAACCAGGATTCAACCTTGTCGCAATTTCTGTGTTGCATCGTCAATGTGATGGTGCAATGGTTACAGAAAATACGTTTTGATGCATCGGAGATACGTTTCTCGACTTCCAGCGGAGTCCGATGCCGTACTATAGCCACGTTAGTCACTCGTAGACAAGTCGGCAAGCAGCAACCAGGATTCAACTTTGTCGCAATTTCTGTGTTGCATCGTCAATGTGATGTGCAATGGTTACAGTAAATACGTTTTGATGCATCGGAGATACGTTTCTCGACTTCCAGGGGAGTCCGATGCCGTACTATAGCCACGTTAGTCACTCGTAGACAAGTCGGTAAGCAGCAACCAGGATTCAACCTTGTCGCAATTTCTGCGTTGCATCGTCAATGTGAGGGTGCAAGGACTATAGAAAATCCGTTTTGGTGAGTCGGAACAAGCCAGTGGTCACCCAGGGGTGGCTCCCTTCCGTGACCATTGACCCGTTAGTCTCTCGTAGACAAGTCGGCAAGCAGCAACCAGGATTCAACCTTGTCGCAATTTCTGTGTTGCATCGTCAATGTGATGGTGCAATGGTTACAGAAAATACGTTTTGATGCAACGGAGATACGTTTCTCGACTTCCAGCGGAGTCCGATGCCGTACTATAGCCACGTTAGTCACTCGTAGACAAGTCGGCAAGCAGCAACCAGGATTCAACTTTGTCGCAATTTCTGTGTTGCATCGTCAATGTGATGTGCAATGGTTACAGTAAATACGTTTTGATGCATCGGAGATACGTTTCTCGACTTCCAGGGGAGTCCGATGCCGTACTATAGCCACGTTAGTCACTCGTAGACAAGTCGGTAAGCAGCAACCAGGATTCAACCTTGTCGCAATTTCTGCGTTGCATCGTCAATGTGAGGGTGCAAGGACTATAGAAAATCCGTTTTGGTGAGTCAGAACAAGCCAGTGGTCACCCAGGGGTGGCTCCCTTCCGTGACCATTGACCCGTTAGTCTCTCGCAGACAAGTCGGCAATCAGCAACCAGGATTCAACCTTGTCGCAATTTCTGTGTTGCATCGTCAATGTGATGGTGCAATGGTTACAGTAAATACGTTTTGGTGCATCGGAGATACGTTTCTCGACTTCCAGGGGAGTCCGATGCCGTACTATAGCCACGTTAGTCACTCGTAGACAAGTCGGTAAGCAGCAACCAGGATTCAACCTTGTCGCAATTTCTGTGTTGCATCGTCAATGTGATGGTGAAATGGTTACAGTAAATACGTTTTGATGCATCGGAGATACGTTTCTCGACTTCCAGGGGAGTCCGATGCCGTACTATAGCCACGTTAGTCACTCGTAGACAAGTCGGTAAGCAGCAACCAGGATTCAACCTTGTCGCAATTTCTGCGTTACATCGTCAATGTGAGGGTGCAAGGACTATAGAAAATCCGTTTTGGTGAGTCGGAACAAGCCAGTGGTCACCCAGGGGTGGCTCCCTTCCGTGACCATTGACCCGTTAGTCTCTCGTAGACAAGTCGGCAAGCAGCAACCATGATTCAACCTTGTCGCAATTTCTGTGTTGCATCGTCAATGTGATGGTGCAATGGTTACAGAAAATACGTTTTGATGCATCGGAGATACGTTTCTCGACTTCCAGGGGAGTCCGATGCCGTACTATAGCCACGTTAGTCACTCGTAGACAAGTCGGCAAGCAGCAACCAGGATTCAACTTTGTCGCAATTTCTGTGTTGCATCGTCAATGTGATGTGCAATGGTTACAGTAAATACGTTTTGATGCATCGGAGATACGTTTCTCGACTTCCAGGGGAGTCCGATGCCGTACTATAGCCACGTTAGTCACTCGTAGACAAGTCGGTAAGCAGCAACCAGGATTCAACCTTGTCGCAATTTCTGCGTTGCATCGTCAATGTGAGGGTGCAAGGACTATAGAAAATCCGTTTTGGTGAGTCAGAACAAGCCAGTGGTCACCCAGGGGTGGCTCCCTTCCGTGACCATTGACCCGTTAGTCTCTCGCAGACAAGTCGGCAATCAGCAACCAGGATTCAACCTTGTCGCAATTTCTGTGTTGCATCGTCAATGTGATGGTGCAATGGTTACAGTAAATACGTTTTGGTGCATCGGAGATACGTTTCTCGACTTCCAGGGGAGTCCGATGCCGTACTATAGCCACGTTAGTCACTCGTAGACAAGTCGGTAAGCAGCAACCAGGATTCAACCTTGTCGCAATTTCTGTGTTGCATCGTCAATGTGATGGTGCAATGGTTACAGTAAATACGTTTTGATGCATCGGAGATACGTTTCTCGACTTCCAGGGGAGTCCGATGCCGTACTATAGCCACGTTAGTCACTCGTAGACAAGTCGGTAAGCAGCAACCAGGATTCAACCTTGTCGCAATTTCTGCGTTACATCGTCAATGTGAGGGTGCAAGGACTATAGAAAATCCGTTTTGGTGAGTCGGAACAAGCCAGTGGTCACCCAGGGGTGGCTCCCTTCCGTGACCATTGACCCGTTAGTCTCTCGTAGACAAGTCGGCAAGCAGCAACCAGGATTCAACCTTGTCGCAATTTCTGTGTTGCATCGTCAATGTGATGGTGCAATGGTTACAGTAAATACGTTTTGATGCATCGTCGATACGTTTCTCGACTTCCAGGGGAGTCCGATGCCGTACTATAGCCACGTTAGTCACTCGTAGACAAGTCGGTAAGCAGCAACCAGGATTCAACCTTGTCGCAATATCTGCGTTGCATCGTCAATGTGAGGGTGCAAGGACTATAGAAAATCCGTTATGGTGAGTCGGAACAAGCCAGTGGTCACCCAGGGGTGGCTCCCTTCCGTGACCATTGACCCGTTAGTCTCTCGTAGACAAGTCGGCAAGCAGCAACCAGGATTCAACCTTGTCGCAATTTCTGTGTTGCATCGTCAATGTGATGGTGCAATGGTTACAGTAAATACGTTTTGGTGCATCGGAGATACGTTTCTCGACTTCTAGGGGGGTCCGATGCCGTACTATAGCCACGTTAGTCACTCGTTGACAAGTCGGCAAGCAGCAACCAGGATTCAACCTTGTCACAATTTCTGTGTTGCATCGTCAATGTGATGGTGCAATGGTTACAGTAAATACGTTTTGGTGCATCGGAGATACGTTTCTCGACTTCCAGGGGAGTCCGATGCCGTACTATAGCCACGTTAGTCACTCGTAGAGAAGTCGGTAAGCAGCAACCAGGATTCAACCTTGTCGCAATTTCTGCGTTGCATCGTCAATGTGAGGGTGCAAGGACTATAGAAAATCCGTTTTGGTGAGTCGGAACAAGCCAGTGGTCACCCAGGGGTGGCTCCCTTCCGTGACCATTGACCCGTTAGTCTCTCGTAGACAAGTCGGCAAGCAGCAACCAGGATTCAACCTTGTCGCAATTTCTGTGTTGCATCGTCAATGTGATGGTGCAATGGTTACAGTAAATACGTTTTGGTGCATCGGAGATACGTTTCTCGACTTCCAGGGGAGTCCGATGCCGTACTATAGCCACGTTAGTCACTCGTAGACAAGTCGGTAAGCAGCAACCAGGATTCAACCTTGTCGCAATTTCTGTGTTGCATCGTCAATGTGATGGTGCAATAGTTACAGTAAATACGTTTTGTTGCATCGGAGATACGTTTCTCGACTTCAAGGGGAGTCCGATGCCGTACTATAGCCACGTTAGACACTCGTAGACAAGTCGGTAAGCAGCAACCAGGATTCAACCTTGTCGCAATTTCTGCGTTGCATCGTCAATGTGAGGGTGCAAGGACTATAGAAAATCCGTTTTGGTGAGTCGGAACAAGCCAGTGGTCACCCAGGGGTGGCTCCCTTCCGTGACCATTGACCCGTTAGTCTCTCGTAGACAAGTCGGCAAGCAGCAACCAGGATTCAACCTTGTCGCAACTTCTGTGTTGCATCGTCAATGTGATGGTGCAATGGTTACAGTAAATACGTTTTGGTGCATCGGAGATACGTTTCTCGACTTCCAGGGGAGTCCGATGCCGTACTATAGCCACGTTAGTCACTCGTAGACAAGTCGGTAAGCAGCAACCCGGATTCAACCTTGTCGCAATTTCTGCGTTGCATCGTCAATGTGAGGGTGCAAGGACTATAGAAAATCCGTTTTGGTGAGTCGGAACAAGCCAGTGGTCACCCAGGGGTGGCTCCCTTCCGTGACCATTGACCCGTTAGTCTCTCGTAGACAAGTCGGCAAGCAGCAACCAGGATTCAACCTTGTCGCAATTTCTGTGTTGCATCGTCAATGTGATGGTGCAATGGTTACAGTAAATACGTTTTGGTGCATCGGAGATACGTTTCTAGACTTCCAGGGGAGTCCGATGCCGTACTATAGCCACGTTAGTCACTCGTAGACAAGTCGGCAAGCAGCAACCAGGATTCAACCTTGTCGCAATTTCTGTGTTCCATCGTCAATGGGATGGTGCAATGGTTACAGTAAACACGTTTTGATGCATCGGCGATACGTTTCTCGACTTCCAGGGGAGTCCGATGCCGTACTATAGCCACGTTAGTCACTCGTAGACAAGTCGGTAAGCAGCAACCAGGATTCAACCTTGTCGCAATTTCTGCGTTACATCGTCAATGTGAGGGTGCAAGGACTATAGAAAATCCGTTTTGGTGAGTCGGAACAAGCCAGTGGTCACCCAGTGGTGGCTCCCTTCCGTGACCATTGACCCGTTAGTCTCTCGTAGACAAGTCGGCAAGCAGCAACCAGGATTCAACCTTGTCGCAATATCTGTGTTGCATCGTCAATGTGATGGTGCAATGATACAGTAAATACGTTTTGATGCATCGGCGATACGTTTCTCGACTTCCAGGGGAGTCCGATGCCGTACTATAGCCACGTTAGTCACTCGTAGACAAGTCGGTAAGCAGCAACCAGGATTCAACCTTGTCGCAATTTCTGCGTTGCATCGTCAATGTGAGGGTGCAAGGACTATAGAAAATCCGTTATGGTGAGTCGGAACAAGCCAGTGGTCACCCAGGGGTGGCTCCCTTCCGTGACCATTGACCCGTTAGTCTCTCGTAGACAAGTCGGCAAGCAGCAACCAGGATTCAACCTTGTCGCAATTTCTGTGTTGCATCGTCAATGTGATGGTGCAATGGTTACAGTAAATACGTTTTGGTGCATCGGAGATACGTTTCTCGACTTCTAGGGGGGTCCGATGCCGTACTATAGCCACGTTAGTCACTCGTTGACAAGTCGGCAGGCAGCATCCAGGATTCAACCTTGTCACAATTTCTGTGTTGCATCGTCAATGTGATGGTGCAATGGTTACAGTAAATACGTTTTGGTGCATCGGAGATACGTTTCTCGACTTCCAGGGGAGTCCGATGCCGTACTATAGCCACGTTAGTCACTCGTAGACAAGTCGGTAAGCAGCAACCAGGATTCAACCTTGTCGCAATTTCTGCGTTGCATCGTCAATGTGAGGGTGCAAGGACTATAGAAAATCCGTTTTGGTGAGTCGGAACAAGCCAGTGGTCACCCAGGGGTGGCTCCCTTCCGTGACCATTGACCCGTTAGTCTCTCGTAGACAAGTCGGCAAGCAGCAACCAGGATTCAACCTTGTCGCAATTTCTGTGTTGCATCGTCAATGTGATGGTGCAATGGTTACAGTAAATACGTTTTGGTGCATCGGAGATACGTTTCTAGACTTCCAGGGGAGTCCGATGCCGTACTATAGCCACGTTAGTCACTCGTAGACAAGTCGGCAAGCAGCAACCAGGATTCAACCTTGTCGCAATTTCTGTGTTCCATCGTCAATGGGATGGTGCAATGGTTACAGTAAACACGTTTTGATGCATCGGCGATACGTTTCTCGACTTCCAGGGGAGTCCGATGCCGTACTATAGCCACGTTAGTCACTCGTAGACAAGTCGGTAAGCAGCAACCAGGATTCAACCTTGTCGCAATTTCTGCGTTACATCGTCAATGTGAGGGTGCAAGGACTATAGAAAATCCGTTTTGGTGAGTCGGAACAAGCCAGTGGTCACCCAGGGGTGGCTCCCTTCCGTGACCATTGACCCGTTAGTCTCTCGTAGACAAGTCGGCAAGCAGCAACCAGGATTCAACCTTGTCGCAATATCTGTGTTGCATCGTCAATGTGATGGTGCAATGATACAGTAAATACGTTTTGATGCATCGGCGATACGTTTCTCGACTTCCAGGGGAGTCCGATGCCGTACTATAGCCACGTTAGTCACTCGTAGACAAGTCGGTAAGCAGCAACCAGGATTCAACCTTGTCGCAATTTCTGCGTTGCATCGTCAATGTGAGGGTGCAAGGACTATAGAAAATCCGTTTTGGTGAGTCGGAACAAGCCAGTGGTCACCCAGGGGTGGCTCCCTTCCGTGACCATTGACCCGTTAGTCTCTCGTAGACAAGTCGGCAAGCAGCAACCAGGATTCAACCTTGTCGCAATTTCTGTGTTGCATCGTCAATGTGATGGTGCAATGGTTACAGTAAATACGTTTTGGTGCATCGGAGATACGTTTCTAGACTTCCAGGGGAGTCCGATGCCGTACTATAGCCACGTTAGTCACTCGTAGACAAGTCGGCAAGCAGCAACCAGGATTCAACCTTGTCGCAATTTCTGTGTTCCATCGTCAATGGGATGGTGCAATGGTTACAGTAAACACGTTTTGATGCATCGGCGATACGTTTCTCGACTTCCAGGGGAGTCCGATGCCGTACTATAGCCACGTTAGTCACTCGTAGACAAGTCGGTAAGCAGCAACCAGGATTCAACCTTGTCGCAATTTCTGCGTTACATCGTCAATGTGAGGGTGCAAGGACTATAGAAAATCCGTTTTGGTGAGTCGGAACAAGCCAGTGGTCACCCAGGGGTGGCTCCCTTCCGTGACCATTGACCCGTTAGTCTCTCGTAGACAAGTCGGCAAGCAGCAACCAGGATTCAACCTTGTCGCAATATCTGTGTTGCATCGTCAATGTGATGGTGCAATGATACAGTAAATACGTTTTGATGCATCGGCGATACGTTTCTCGACTTCCAGGGGAGTCCGATGCCGTACTATAGCCACGTTAGTCACTCGTAGACAAGTCGGTAAGCAGCAACCAGGATTCAACCTTGTCGCAATTTCTGCGTTGCATCGTCAATGTGAGGGTGCAAGGACTATAGAAAATCCGTTATGGTGAGTCGGAACAAGCCAGTGGTCACCCAGGGGTGGCTCCCTTCCGTGACCATTGACCCGTTAGTCTCTCGTAGACAAGTCGGCAAGCAGCAACCAGGATTCAACCTTGTCGCAATTTCTGTGTTGCATCGTCAATGTGATGGTGCAATGGTTACAGTAAATACGTTTTGGTGCATCGGAGATACGTTTCTCGACTTCTAGGGGGGTCCGATGCCGTACTATAGCCACGTTAGTCACTCGTTGACAAGTCGGCAAGCAGCATCCAGGATTCAACCTTGTCACAATTTCTGTGTTGCATCGTCAATGTGATGGTGCAATGGTTACAGTAAATACGTTTTGGTGCATCGGAGATACGTTTCTTGACTTCCAGGGGAGTCCGATGCCGTACTATAGCCACGTTAGTCACTCGTAGACAAGTCGGTAAGCAGCAACCAGGATTCAACCTTGTCGCAATTTCTGCGTTGCATCGTCAATGTGAGGGTGCAAGGACTATAGAAAATCCGTTTTGGTGAGTCGGAACAAGCCAGTGGTCACCCAGGGGTGGCTCCCTTCCGTGACCATTGACCCGTTAGTCTCTCGTAGACAAGTCGGCAAGCAGCAACCAGGATTCAACCTTGTCGCAATTTCTGTGTTGCATCGTCAATGTGATGGTGCAATGGTTACAGTAAATACGTTTTGGTGCATCGGAGATACGTTTCTCGACTTCCAGGGGACTCCGATGCCGTACTATAGCCACGTTAGTCACTCGTAGACAAGTCGGTAAGCAGCAACCAGGATTCAACCTTGTCGCAATTTCTGTGTTGCATCGTCAATGTGATGGTGCAATAGTTACAGTAAATACGTTTTGTTGCATCGGAGATACGTTTCTCGACTTCAAGGGGAGTCCGATGCCGTACTATAGCCACGTTAGACACTCGTAGACAAGTCGGTAAGCAGCAACCAGGATTCAACCTTGTCGCAATTTCTGCGTTGCATCGTCAATGTGAGGGTGCAAGGACTATAGAAAATCCGTTTTGGTGAGTCGGAACAAGCCAGTGGTCACCCAGGGGTGGCTCCCTTCCGTGACCATTGACCCGTTAGTCTCTCGTAGACAAGTCGGCAAGCAGCAACCAGGATTCAACCTTGTCGCAACTTCTGTGTTGCATCGTCAATGTGATGGTGCAATGGTTACAGTAAATACGTTTTGGTGCATCGGAGATACGTTTCTCGACTTCCAGGGGAGTCCGATGCCGTACTATAGCCACGTTAGTCACTCGTAGACAAGTCGGTAAGCAGCAACCAGGATTCAACCTTGTCGCAATTTCTGCGTTGCATCGTCAATGTGAGGGTGCAAGGACTATAGAAAATCCGTTTTGGTGAGTCGGAACAAGCCAGTGGTCACCCAGGGGTGGCTTCCTTCCGTGACCATTGACCCGTTAGTCTCTCGTAGACAAGTCGGCAAGCAGCAACCAGGATTCAACCTTGTCGCAATTTCTGTGTTGCATCGTCAATGTGATGGTGCAATGGTTACAGTAAATACGTTTTGGTGCATCGGAGATACGTTTCTAGACTTCCAGGGGAGTCCGATGCCGTACTATAGCCACGTTAGTCACTCGTAGACAAGTCGGCAAGCAGCAACCAGGATTCAACCTTGTCGCAATTTCTGTGTTCCATCGTCAATGTGATGGTGCAATGGTTACAGTAAACACGTTTTGATGCATCGGCGATACGTTTCTCGACTTCCAGGGGAGTCCGATGCCGTACTATAGCCACGTTAGTCACTCGTAGACAAGTCGGTAAGCAGCAACCAGGATTCAACCTTGTCGCAATTTCTGCGTTACATCGTCAATGTGAGGGTGCAAGGACTATAGAAAATCCGTTTTGGTGAGTCGGAACAAGCCAGTGGTCACCCAGGGGTGGCTCCCTTCCGTGACCATTGACCCGTTAGTCTCTCGTAGACAAGTCGGCAAGCAGCAACCAGGATTCAACCTTGTCGCAATATCTGTGTTGCATCGTCAATGTGATGGTGCAATGATACAGTAAATACGTTTTGATGCATCGGCGATACGTTTCTCGACTTCCAGGGGAGTCCGATGCCGTACTATAGCCACGTTAGTCACTCGTAGACAAGTCGGTAAGCAGCAACCAGGATTCAACCTTGTCGCAATTTCTGCGTTGCATCGTCAATGTGAGGGTGCAAGGACTATAGAAAATCCGTTATGGTGAGTCGGAACAAGCCAGTGGTCACCCAGGGGTGGCTCCCTTCCGTGACCATTGACCCGTTAGTCTCTCGTAGACAAGTCGGCAAGCAGCAACCAGGATTCAACCTTGTCGCAATTTCTGTGTTGCATCGTCAATGTGATGGTGCAATGGTTACAGTAAATACGTTTTGGTGCATCGGAGATACGTTTCTCGACTTCTAGGGGGGTCCGATGCCGTACTATAGCCACGTTAGTCACTCGTTGACAAGTCGGCAAGCAGCATCCAGGATTCAACCTTGTCACAATTTCTGTGTTGCATCGTCAATGTGATGGTGCAATGGTTACAGTAAATACGTTTTGGTGCATCGGAGATACGTTTCTCGACTTCCAGGGGAGTCCGATGCCGTACTATAGCCACGTTAGTCACTCGTAGACAAGTCGGTAAGCAGCAACCAGGATTCAACCTTGTCGCAATTTCTGCGTTGCATCGTCAATGTGAGGGTGCAAGGACTATAGAAAATCCGTTTTGGTGAGTCGGAACAAGCCAGTGGTCACCCAGGGGTGGCTCCCTTCCGTGACCATTGACCCGTTAGTCTCTCGTAGACAAGTCGGCAAGCAGCAACCAGGATTCAACCTTGTCGCAATTTCTGTGTTGCATCGTCAATGTGATGGTGCAATGGTTACAGTAAATACGTTTTGGTGCATCGGAGATACGTTTCTCGACTTCCAGGGGACTCCGATGCCGTACTATAGCCACGTTAGTCACTCGTAGACAAGTCGGTAAGCAGCAACCAGGATTCAACCTTGTCGCAATTTCTGTGTTGCATCGTCAATGTGATGGTGCAATAGTTACAGTAAATACGTTTTGTTGCATCGGAGATACGTTTCTCGACTTCAAGGGGAGTCCGATGCCGTACTATAGCCACGTTAGACACTCGTAGACAAGTCGGTAAGCAGCAACCAGGATTCAACCTTGTCGCAATTTCTGCGTTGCATCGTCAATGTGAGGGTGCAAGGACTATAGAAAATCCGTTTTGGTGAGTCGGAACAAGCCAGTGGTCACCCAGGGGTGGCTCCCTTCCGTGACCATTGACCCGTTAGTCTCTCGTAGACAAGTCGGCAAGCAGCAACCAGGATTCAACCTTGTCGCAACTTCTGTGTTGCATCGTCAATGTGATGGTGCAATGGTTACAGTAAATACGTTTTGGTGCATCGGAGATACGTTTCTCGACTTCCAGGGGAGTCCGATGCCGTACTATAGCCACGTTAGTCACTCGTAGACAAGTCGGTAAGCAGCAACCAGGATTCAACCTTGTCGCAATTTCTGCGTTGCATCGTCAATGTGAGGGTGCAAGGACTATAGAAAATCCGTTTTGGTGAGTCGGAACAAGCCAGTGGTCACCCAGGGGTGGCTCCCTTCCGTGACCATTGACCCGTTAGTCTCTCGTAGACAAGTCGGCAAGCAGCAACCAGGATTCAACCTTGTCGCAATTTCTGTGTTGCATCGTCAATGTGATGGTGCAATGGTTACAGTAAATACGTTTTGGTGCATCGGAGATACGTTTCTAGACTTCCAGGGGAGTCCGATGCCGTACTATAGCCACGTTAGTCACTCGTAGACAAGTCGGCAAGCAGCAACCAGGATTCAACCTTGTCGCAATTTCTGTGTTCCATCGTCAATGTGATGGTGCAATGGTTACAGTAAACACGTTTTGATGCATCGGCGATACGTTTCTCGACTTCCAGGGGAGTCCGATGCCGTACTATAGCCACGTTAGTCACTCGTAGACAAGTCGGTAAGCAGCAACCAGGATTCAACCTTGTCGCAATTTCTGCGTTACATCGTCAATGTGAGGGTGCAAGGACTATAGAAAATCCGTTTTGGTGAGTCGGAACAAGCCAGTGGTCACCCAGGGGTGGCTCCCTTCCGTGACCATTGACCCGTTAGTCTCTCGTAGACAAGTCGGCAAGCAGCAACCAGGATTCAACCTTGTCGCAATTTCTGTGTTGCATCGTCAATGTGATGGTGCAATGATACAGTAAATACGTTTTGATGCATCGGCGATACGTTTCTCGACTTCCAGGGGAGTCCGATGCCGTACTATAGCCACGTTAGTCACTCGTAGACAAGTCGGTAAGCAGCAACCAGGATTCAACCTTGTCGCAATTTCTGCGTTGCATCGTCTATGTGAGGGTGCAAGAACTATAGAAAATCCGTTATGGTGAGTCGGAACAAGCCAGTGGTCACCCAGGGGTGGTTCCCTTCCGTGACCATTGACCCGTTAGTCTCTCGTAGACAAGTCGGCAAGCAGCAACCAGGATTCAACCTTGTCGCAATTTCTGTGTTGCATCGTCAATGTGATGGTGCAATGGTTACAGTAAATACGTTTTGGTGCATCGGAGATACGTTTCTCGACTTCCAGGGGAGTCCGATGCCGTACTATAGCCACGTTAGTCACTCGTTGACAAGTCGGCAAGCAGCATCCAGGATTCAACCTTGTCGCAATTTCTGTGTTGCATCGTCAATGTGATGGTGCAATGGTTACAGTAAATACGTTTTGGTGCATCGGAGATACGTTTCTCGACTTCCAGGGGAGTCCGATGCCGTACTATAGCCACGTTAGTCACTCGTAGACAAGTCGGTAAGCAGCAACCAGGATTCAACCTTGTCGCAATTTCTGCGTTGCATCGTCAATGTGAGGGTGCAAGGACTATAGAAAATCCGTTTTGGTGAGTCGGAACAAGCCAGTGGTCACCCAGGGGTGGCTCCCTTCCGTGACCATTGACCCGTTAGTCTCTCGTAGACAAGTCGGCAAGCAGCAACCAGGATTCAACCTTGTCGCAATTTCTGTGTTGCATCGTCAATGTGATGGTGCAATGGTTACAGTAAATACGTTTTGGTGCATCGGAGATACGTTTCTCGACTTCCAGGGGAGTCCGATGCCGTAGTATAGCCACGTTAGTCACTCGTAGACAAGTC
This sequence comes from Schistocerca nitens, assembly GCF_023898315.1. Classification (NCBI taxonomy): domain Eukaryota; kingdom Metazoa; phylum Arthropoda; class Insecta; order Orthoptera; family Acrididae; genus Schistocerca; species Schistocerca nitens. The sequence continues at coordinate 497,116,757 of NC_064622.1, forward strand.
GGTAAGCAGCAACCAGGATTCAACCTTGTCGCAATTTCTGTGTTGCATCGTCAATGTGATGGTGCAATAGTTACAGTAAATACGTTTTGTTGCATCGGAGATACGTTTCTCGACTTCCAGGGGAGTCCGATGCCGTACTATAGCCACGTTAGTCACTCGTAGACAAGTCGGTAAGCAGCAACCAGGATTCAATCTTGTCGCAATTTCTGCGTTGCATCGTCAATGTGAGGGTGCAAGGACTATAGAAAATCCGTTTTGGTGTGTCGGAACAAGCCAGTGGTCACCCAGGGGTGGCTCCCTTCCGTGACCATTGACCCGTTAGTCTCACGTAGACAAGTCGGCAAGCAGCAACCAGGATTCAACCTTGTCGCAATTTCTGTGTTGCATCGTCAATGTGATGGTGCAATGGTTACAGTAAATACGTTTTGATGCATCGGAGATGCGTTTCTCGACTTCCAGTGGAGTCCGATGCCGTACTATAGCCACGTTAGTCACTCGCTGACAAGACGGCAAGCAGCAACCAGGATTCAACCTTGTCGCAATTTCTGTGTTGCATCGTCAATGTGGTGGTGCAATGGTTACAGTAAATACGTTTTGATGCATCGGAGATACGTTTCTCGACTTCCAGGGGAGTCCGATGCCGTACTATAGCCACGTTAGTCACTCGTAGACAAGTCGGTAAGCAGCAACCAGGATTCAACCTTGTCGCAATTTCTGCGTTGCATCGTCAATGTGAGGGTGCAAGGACTATAGAAAATCCGTTTTGGTGAGTCGGAACAAGCCAGTGGTCACCCAGGGGTGGCTCCCTTCAGCGACCATTGACCCGTTAGTCTCTCGTAGACAAGTCGGCAAGCAGCAACCAGGATTCAACCTTGTCGCAATTTCTGTGTTGCATCGTCAATGTGATGGTGCAATGGTTACAGTAAATACGTTTTGGTGCATCGGAGATACGTTTCTCGACTTCTAGGGGAGTCCGATGCCGTACTATAGCCACGTTAGTCACTCGTAGACAAGTCGGCAAGCAGCAACCAGGATTCAAACCTGTCGCAATTTCTTTGTTGCATCGTCAATGTGATGGTGCAATGGTTACATTAATACGTTTTGGTGCATTGGAGATACGTTTCTCGACTTCCAGGGGAGTCCGATGCCGTACTATAGCCACGTTAGTCACTCGCTGACAAGTCGGCAAGCAGCAACCAGGATTCAACCTTGTCGCAATTTCTGTGTTGCATCGTCAATGTGATGGTGAAATGGTTACAGTAAATACGTTTTGATGCATCGGAGATACGTTTCTCGACTTCCAGGGGAGTCCGATGCCGTACTATAGCCACGTTAGTCACTCGTAGACAAGTCGGTAAGCAGCAACCAGGATTCAACCTTGTCGCAATTTCTGCGTTGCATCGTCAATGTGAGGGTGCAAGGACTATAGAAAATCTGTTTTGGTGAGTTGGAACAAGCCAGTGGTCACCCAGGGGGGGCTCCCTTCAGCGACCATTGACCCGTTAGTCTCTCGTAGACAAGTCGGCAAGCAGCAACCAGGATTCAACCTTGTCGCAATTTCTGTGTTGCATCGTCAATGTGATGGTGCAATGGTTACAGTAAATACGTTTTGGTGCATCGGAGATACGTTTCTCGACTTCTAGTGGAGTCCGATGCCGTACTATAGCCACGTTAGTCACTCGTAGACAAGTCGGTAAGCAGCAACCAGGATTCAAACTTGTCGCAATTTCTGTGCTGCATCGACAATGTGATGGTGCAATGGTTACAGTAAATACGTTTTGGTGCATCGGAGATACGTTTCTCGACTTCCAGGGGAGTCCGATGCCGTACTATAGCCACGTTAGTCACTCGTAGACAAGTCGGTAAGCAGCAACCAGGATTCAACCTTGTCGCACTTTCTGCGTTGCATCGTCAATGTGAGGGTGCAAGGACTATAGAATATCCGTTTTGGTGAGTCGGAACAAGCCAGTGGTCACCCAGGGGTGGCTCCCTTCCGTGACCATTGACCCGTTAGTCTCTCGTAGACAAGTCGGCAAGCAGCAACCAGGATTCAACCTTGTCGCAATTTCTGTGTTGCATCGTCAATGTGATGGTGCAATGGTTACAGTAAATACGTTTTGATGCATCGGATATACGTTTCTCGACTTCCAGGGGACTCCGATGCCGTACTATAGCCACGTTAGTCACTCGTAGACAAGTCGGCAAGCAGCAACCAGGATTCAACCTTGTCGCAATTTCTGCGTTGCATCGTCAATGTGAGGGTGCAAGGACTATAGAAAATCCGTTTTGGTGAGTCGCAACAAGCCAGTGGTCACCCAGGGTTGGCTCCCTTCCGTGACCATTGACCCGTTAGTCTCTGGTAGGCAAGTCGGCAAGCAGCAACCAGGATTCAAACTTGTCGCAATTTCTGTGTTGCATCGTCAATGTGATGGTGCAATGGTTACAGTAAATACGTTTTGATGCATCGGAGATACGTTTCTCGACTTCCAGGGGAGTCCGATGCCGTACTATAGCCACGTTAGTCACTCGTAGACAAGTCGGTAAGCAGCAACCAGGATTCAACCTTGTCGCAATTTCTGCGTTGCATCGTCAATGTGAGGGTGCAAGCACTATAGAAAATCCGTTTTGGTGAGTCGGAACAAGCCAGTGGTCACCCAGCGGTGGCTCCCTTCCGTGACCATTGACCCGTTAGTCTCTCGTAGACAAGTCGGCAAGCAGCAACCTGGATTCAACCTTGTCGCAATTTCTGTGTTGCATCGTCAATGTGATGGTGCAATGGTTACAGTAAATACGTTTTGGTGCATCGGAGATACGTTTCTCGACTTCCAGGGGAGTCTGATGCCGTACTATAGCCACGTTAGTCACTCGAGGACAAGTAGGTAAGCAGCAACCAGGATTCAACCTTGTCGCAACTTCTGTGTTGCATCTTCAATGTGATGGTGCAATGTTTACAGTAAATACGTTTTGGTGCATCGGAGATACGTTTCTCGACTTCCTGGGGAGTCCCATGCCGTACTATAGCCACGTTAGTCACTCGTAGACAAGTCGGTAAGCAGCAACCAGGATTCAACCTTGTCGCAATTTCTGCGTTGCATCGTCAATGTGAGGGTGCGAGGACTATAGAAAATTCGTTTTGGTGAGTCGGAACAAGCCAGTGGTCACCCAGGGGTGCCTCCCTTCCGTGACCATTGACCCGTTAGTCTCTCGTAGACAAGTCGGCAAGCAGCAACCAGGATTCAACCTTGTCGCAATTTCTGTGTTGCATCGTCAATGTGATGGTGCAATGGTTACAGTAAATACGTTTTGATGCATCGGAGATACGTTTCTCGACTTCCAGGGGAGCCCGATGCCATACTATAGACACGTTAGTCACTCGTAGACAAGTCGGTAAGCAGCAACCAGGATTCAACCTTGTCGCAATTTCTGCGTTGCATCGTCAATGTGAGGGTGCAAGGACTATAGAAAATCCGTTTTGGTGAGTCGGAACAAGCCAGTGGTCACCCAGGGGTGGCTCCCTTCCGTGACCATTGACCCGTTAGTCTCTCTAGACAAGTCGGCAAGCAGCAACCAGGATTCAACCTTGTCGCAATTTCTGCGTTGCATCGTCAATGTGATGGTGCAATGGTTACAGTAAATACGTTGTGATGCATCGGAGACACGTTTCTCAACTTCCAGGGGAGTCCGATGCCGTACTATAGCCACGTTAGTCACTCGTAGACAAGTCGGTAAGCAGCAACCAGGATTCAACCTTGTCGCAATTTCTGCGTTGCATCGTCAATGTAATGGTGCAATGGTTACAGTAAATACATTTTGGTGCATCAGAGATACGTTTCTCGACTTCCAGGGGAGTCCGATGCCGTACTATAGCCACGTTAGTCACTCGTAGACAAGTCGGCAAGCAGCAACCAGGATTCAACCTTGTCGCTATTTCGGTGTTGCATCGTCAATGTGATGGTGCAATGGTTACAGTAAATACGTTTTGGTGCATCGGAGATACGTTTCTCGACTTCCAGGGGAGTATGATGCCGTACTATAGCCACGTTAGTCACTCGTAGACAAGTCGGTAAGCAGCAACCAGGATTCAACCTTGTCGCAATTTCTGCGTTGCATCGTCAATGTGAGGGTGCAAGGACTATAGAAAATCCGTTTTGGTGAGTCGGAACAAGCCAGTGGTCACCCAGGGGTGGCTCCCTTCCGTGACCATTGACGCGTTAGTCTCTCGTAGACAAGTCGGCAAGCAGCAACCAGGATTCAACCTTGTCGCAATTTCTGTGTTGCATCGTCAATGTGATGGTGCAATGGTTACAGTAAATACGTTTTGATGCATCGGAGATACGTTTATCGACTTCCAGGGGAGTCCGATGCCGTACTATAGCCACGTTAGTCACTCGAAGACAAGTCGGCAAGCAGCAACCAGGATTCAAACTTGTCACAATTTCTGCGTTGCATCGTCAATGTGAGGGTGCAAGGACTATAGAAAATCCGTTTTGGTGATTCGGAACAAGCTAGTGGTCACCCAGGGGCGGCTCCCTTCCGTGACCATTGACCCGTTAGTCTCTCGTAGACAAGTCGGCAAGCAGCAACCAGGATTCAACCTTGTCGCAATTTCTGTGTTGCATCGTCAATGTGATGGTGCAATGGTTACAGTAAATACGTTTTGATGCATCGGAGATACGTTTCTCGACTTCCAGGGGAGTCCGATGCCGTACTATAGCCACGTTAGTCACTCGTAGACAAGTCGGTAAGCAGCAACCAGGATTCAACCTTGTCGCAATTTCTGCGTTGCATCGTCAATGTGAGGGTGCAAGGACTATAGAAAATCCGTTTGGTGAGTCGGAACAAGCCAGTGGTCACCCAGGGGTGGCTCCCTTCCGTGACCATTGACCCGTTAGTCTCTCGTAGACAAGTCGGCAAGCAGCAACCAGGATTCAACCTTGTCGCAATTTCTGTGTTGCATCGTCAATGTGATGGTGCAATGGTTACAGTAAATACGTTTTGGTGCATCGGTGATACGTTTCTCGACTTCCAGGGGAGTCCGATGCCGAACTATAGCCACGTTAGTCACTCGTAGACAAGTCGGTAAGCAGCAACCAGGATTCAACCTTGTCGCAATTTCTGCGTTGCATCGTCAATGTGAGGGTGCAAGTCCTATAGAAAATCCGTTTTGGTGAGTCAGAACAAGCCAGTGGTCTCCCAGGGGTGGCTCCCTTCCGTGACCATTGACCAGTTAGTCTCTCGTAGACAAGTCGGCAAGCAGCAACCAGGATTCAAACTTGTCGCAATTTCTGTGTTGCATCGTCAATGTGATGGTGCAATGGTTACAGTAAATACGTTTTGATGCATCGGAGATACGTTTCTCTACTTCCTGGGGAGTCCGATGCCGTACTATAGCCACGTTAGTCACTCGTAGACAAGTCGGTAAGCAGCAACCAGGATTCAACCTTGTCGCAATTTCTGCGTTGCATCGGCAATGTGAGGGTGCAAGGACTATAGAAAATCCGTTTTGGTTAGTCGGAACAAGCCAGTGGTCACCCAGGGGTGGCTCCCTTCCGTGACCATTGACCCGTTAGTCTCTCGCAGACAAGTCGGCAAGCAGCAACCAGGATTCAACGTTGTCGGAATTTCTGTGTTGCATCGTCAATGTGATGGTGCAATGGTTACAGTAAATACGTTTTGGTGCATCGGAGATACGTTTCTCGACTTCCAGGGGAGTCCGATGCCGTACTATAGCCACGTTAGTCACTCGTAGACAAGTCGGCAAGCAGCAACCAGGATTCAACCTTGTCACAATTTCTGCGTTGCATCGTCAATGTGAGGGTGGAAGGACTATAGAAAATCCGTTTTGGTGATTCGGAACAAGCCAGTGGTCACCCAGGGGTGGCTCCCTTCCGTGACCATTGACACGTTAGTCTCTCGTAGACAAGTCGGCAAGCAGCAACCAGGATTCAACCTTGTCGCAATTTCTGTGTTGCATCGTCAATGTGATGGTGCAATGGTTACAGTAAATACGTTTTGATGCATCGGAGATACGTTTCTCGACTTCCAGGGGAGTCCGAAGCCGTACTATAGCCACGTTAGTCACTCGTAGACAAGTCGGTAAGCAGCAACCAGGATTCAACCTTGTCGCAATTTCTGCGATGCATCGTCAATGTGAGGGTGCAAGGACTATAGAAAATCCGTTTTGGTGAGTCGGAACAAGCCAGTGGTCACCCAGGGGTGGCTCCCTTCCGTGACCATTGACCCGTTAGTCTCTCGTAGACAAGTCGGCAAGCAGCAACCAGGATTCAACCTTGTCGCAATTTCTGTGTTGCATCGTCAATGTGATGGTGCAATGGTTACAGTAAATACGTTTTGGTGCATCAGAGATACGTTTCTCGACTTCCAGGGGAGCCCGATGCCGTACTATAGCCACGTTAGTCACTCGTAGACAAGTAGGCAAGCAGCAACCAGGATTCAACCTTGTCGCAATTTCTGTGTTGCATCGTCAATGTGATGGTGCAATGGTTACAGTAAATACGTTTTGGTGCATCGGAGATACGTTTCTCGACTTCCAGGGGAGTCCGATGCCGTACTATAGCCATGTTAGTCACTCGTAGACAAGTCGGTAAGCAGCAACAAGGATTCAATCTTGTCGCAATTTCTGCGTTGCATCGTCAATTTGAGGGTGCAAGGACTATAGAAAATCCGTTTTCGTGAATCGGAAACAAGCCAGTGGTCACCCAGGGGTGGCTCCCTTCCGTGACCATTGACCCGTTAGTCTCTCGTAGACAAGTCGGCAAGCAGCAACCGGGATTCAACCTTGTCGCAATTTCTGTGTTGCATCGACAATGTGATGGTGCAATGGTTACAGTAAATACGTTTTGATGCATCGGAGATGCGTTTCTCGACTTCCAGGGGAGTCCGATGCCGTACTATAGCCACGTTAGTCACTCGTAGAGAAGTCGGTAAGCAGCAACCAGGATTAAACCTTGTCGCAATTTCTGCGTTGCATCGTCAATGTGAGGGTGCAAGGACTATAGAAAATCCGTTTTGGTGAATCGGAAACAAGCCAGTGGTCACCCAGGGGTGGCTCCCTTCCGTGACCATTGACCCGTTAGTCTCTCGTAGACAAGTCGGCAAGCAGCAACCAGGATTCAACCTTGACGCAATTTCTGTGTTGCATCGTCAATGTGATGGTGCAATGGTTACAGTAAGTACGTTTTGGTGCATCGGAGATACGTTTCTCGACTTCCAGGGGAGTCCGATGCCGTACCATAGCCACGTTAGTCACTCGTAGACAAGTCGGTAAGCAGCAACCAGGATTCAACCTTGTCGCAATTTCTGCGTTGCATCGTCAATGTGAGGGTGCAAGGACTATAGAAAATCCGTTTTGGTAAGTCGGAACAAGCCAGTGGTCACCCAGGGGTGGCTCCCTTCCGTGACCATTGACCCGTTAGTCTCTCGTAGACAAGTCGGTAAGCAGCAACCAGGATTCAACCTTGTCGCAATTTCTGCGTTGCATCGTCAATGTGAGGGTGCAAGGACTATAGAAAATCCGTTTTGGTGGGTCGGAACAAGTCAGTGGTCACCCAGGTGTGGCTCCCTTCCGTGACCATTGACCCGTTAGTCTCTCGTAGACAAGTCGGCAAGCAGCAACCAGGATTCAACCTTGTCGCAATTTCTGTGTTGCATCGTCATATGTGATGGTGCAATGGTTACAGTAAATACGTTTTGGTGCTTCGGAGATACGTTTCTCGACTTCCAGGGGAGTCCGATGCCGTACTATAGCCACGTAAGTCACTCGTAGACAAGTCGGCAAGCAGCAACCAGGATTCAACCTTGTCGCTATTTCTGTGTTGCATCGTCAATGTGATAGTGCAATGGTTACAGTAAATACGTTTTGGTGCATCGGAGATACGTTTCTCTACTTCCAGGGGAGTCCGATGCCGTACTATAGCCACGTTAGTCACTCGTAGACAAGTCGGTAAGCAGCAACCAGGATTCAACCTTGTCGCAATTTCTGCGTTGCATCGTCAATGTGAGGGTGCAAGGACTATAGAAAATCCGTTTTGGTTAGTCGGAACAAGCCAGTGGTCACCCAGGGGTGTCTCCCTTCCGTGACCATTGACCCGTCAGTCTCTCGTAGACAAGTCGGCAAGCAGCAACCAGGATTCAACGTTGTCGGAATTTCTGTGTTGCATCGTCAATGTGATGGTGCAATGGTTACAGTAAATACGTTTTGGTGCATCGGAGATACGTTTCTCGACTTCCAGGGGAGTCCGATGCCGTACTATAGCCACGTTAGTCACTCGTAGACAAGTCGGCAAGCAGCAACCAGGATTCAACCTTGTCACAATTTCTGCGTTGCATCGTCAATGTGAGGGTGCAAGGACTATAGAAAATCCGTTTTGGTGATTCGGAACAAGCCAGTGGTCACCCAGGGGTGGCTCCCTTCCGTGACCATTGACACGTTAGTCTCTCGTAGACAAGTCGGCAAGCAGCAACCAGGATTCAACCTTGTCGCAATTTCTGTGTTGCATCGTCAATGTGATGGTGCAATGGTTACAGTAAATACGTTTTGATGCATCGGAGATACGTTTCTCGACTTCCAGGGGAGTCCGATGCCGTACTATAAACACGTTAGTCACTCGTAGACAAGTGGGTAAGCAGCAACCAGGATTCAACCTTGTCGCAATTTCTGCGTTGCACCGTTAATGTGAGGGTGCAAGGACTATAGAAAATCCGTTTTGGTGAGTCGGAACAAGCCAGTGGTCACCCAGGGGTGGCTCCCTTCCGTGACCATTGACCCGTTAGTCTCTCGTAGACAAGTCGGCAAGCAGCAACCAGGATTCAACCTTGTCGCAATTTCTGTGTTGCATCGTCAATGTGATGGTGCAATGGTTACAGTAAATACGTTTTGATGCAACGGAGATACGTTTCTCGACTTCCAGGGGAGTCCGATGCCGTACCATAGCCACGTTAGTCACTCGTAGACAAGTCGGTAAGCAGCAACCAGGATTCAACCTTGTCGCAATTTCTGCGTTGCATCGTCAATGTGAGGGTGCAAGGACTATAGAAAATCCGTTTTGGTAAGTCGGAACAAGCCAGTGGTCACCCAGGGGTGGCTCCCTTCCGTGACCATTGACGCGTTAGTCTCTCGTAGACAAGTCGGTAAGCAGCAACCAGGATTCAACCTTGTCGCAATTTCTGCGTTGCATCGTCAATGTGAGGGTGCAAGGACTATAGAAAATCCGTTTTGGTGGGTCGGAACAAGCCAGTGGTCACCCAGGGGTGGCTCCCTTCCATGACCATTGACCCGTTAGTCTCTCGTAGACAAGTCGGCAAGCAGCAACCAGGATTCAACCTTGTCGCAATTTCTGTGTTGCATCGTCAATGTGATGGTGCAATGGTTACAGTAAATACGTTTTGGTGCTTCCGAGATACGTTTCTCGACTTCCAGGGGAGTCCGATGCCGTACTATAGCCACGTTAGTCACTCGTAGACAAGTCGGCAAGCAGCAACCAGGATTCAAACTTGTCGCTATTTCTGTGTTGCATCGTCAATGTGATGGTGAAATGGTTACAGTAAATACGTTTTGGTGCATCGGAGATACGTTTCACGACTTCCAGGGGAGTCCGATGCCGTACTATAGCCACGTTAGTCACTCGTAGACAAGTCGGTAAGCAGCAACCAGGATTCAATCTTGTCGCAATTTCTGCGTTGCATCGTCAATGTGAGGGTGCAAGGACTATAGAAAATCAGTTTTGGTGAGTCGGAACAAGCCAGTGGTCACCCAGGGGTGGCTCCCTTCCGTGACCATTGACCCGTTAGTCTCTCGTAGACAAGTCGGCAAGCAGCAACCAGGATTCAACGTTGTCGCAATTTCTGTGTTGCATCGTCAATGTGATGGTGCAATGGTTACAGTAAATACGTTTTGATGCATCGGAGATACGTTTCTCGACTTCCAGGGGAGTCCGATGCCGTACTATAGCCACGTTAGTCACTCGTAGACAAGTCGGTAAGCAGCAACCAGGATTCAACCTTGTCGCAATTTCTGCGTTGCATAGTCAATGTGAGGGTGCATGGACTATAGAAAATCCGTTTTGGTGAGTCGGAACAAGCCAGTGGTCACCCAGGGGTGGCTCCCTTCCGTGACCATTGACCCGTTAGTCTCTCGTAGACAAGTCGGCAAGCAGCAACCAGGATTCAACCTTGTCGCATTTTCTGTGTCGCATCGTCAATGTGATGGTGCAATGGTTACAGTAAATACGTTTTGGTGCATCGGAGATACGTTTCTCGACTTCCAGGGGAGTCCGATGCCGTACTATAGCCACGTTAGTCACTCGTAGACATGTCGGCAAGCAGCAACCAGGATTCAACCTTGTCACAATTTCTGCGTTGCATCGTCAATGTGAGGGTGCAAGGACTATAGAAAATCCGTTTTGGTGATTCGGAACAAGCCAGTGGTCACCCAGGGGTGGCTCCCTTCCGTGACCATTGACCCGTTAGTCTCTCGTAGACAAGTCGGCAAGCAGCAACCAGGATTCAACCTTGTCGCAATTTCTGTGTTGCATCGTCAATGTGATGGTGCAATGGTTACAGTAAATACGTTTTGGTGCATCGGAGATACGTTTCTCGACTTCCAGGGGAGCCCGATGCCGTACTATAGCCACGTTAGTCACTCGTAGACAAGTCGGTAAGCAGCAACCAGGATTCAACCTTGTCGCAATTTCTGCGTTGCATCGTCAATGTGAGGGTTCAAGGACTATAGAAAATCCGTTTTGGTGGGTCGGAACAAGCCAGTGGTCACCCAGGGGTGGCGCCCTTCCGTGACCATTGACCCGTTAGTCTCTCGTAGACAAGTCGGCAAACAGCAACCAGGATTCAACCTTGTCGCAATTTCTGTGTTGCATCGTCAATGTGATGGTGCAATGGTTACAGTAAATACGTTTTGGTGCTTCAGAGATACGTTTCTCGACTTCCAGGGGAGTCCGATGCCGTACTATAGCCACGTTAGTCACTCGTAGACAAGTCGGCAAGCAGCAACCAGGATTCAACCTTGTCGCTATTTCTGTGCTGCATCGTCAATGTGATGGTGAAATGGTTACAGTAAATACGTTTTGGTGCATCGGAGATACGTTTCTCGACTTCCAGGGGAGTCCGATGCCGTACTATAGCCACGTTAGTCACTCGTAGACAAGTCGGTAAGCAGCAACCAGGATTCAACCTTGTCGCAATTTCTTCGTTGCATCGTCAATGTGAGGGTGCAAGGACTGTAGAAAATCCGTTTTGGTGAGTCGGAACAAGCCAGTGGTCACCCAGGGGTGGCTCCCTTCCGTGACCATTGACCCGTTAGTCTCTCGTAGACAAGTCGGCAAGCAGCAACCAGGATTCAACCTTGTCGCAATTTCTGTGTTGCATCGTCAATGTGATGGCGCAATGGTTACAGTAAATACGTTTTGGTGCATCGGAGATACGTTTCTCGACTTCCAGGGGAGTCCGATGCCGTACTATAGCCACGTTAGTCACTCGTAGACAAGTCGGTAAGCAGCAACCAGGATTCAACCTTGTCGCAATTTCTGTGTTGCATCGTCAATGTGATGGTGCAATAGTTACAGTAAATACGTTTTGTTGCATCGGAGATACGTTTCTCGACTTCCAAGGGAGTCCGATGCCGTACTATAGCCACGTTAGTCACTCGTAGACAAGTCAGTAAGCAGCAACCAGGATTCAACCTTGTCGCAATTTCTGTGTTGCATCGTCAATGTGATGGTGCAATAGTTACAGTAAATACGTTTTGTTGCATCGGAGATACGTTTCTCGACTTCCAAGGGAGTCCGATGCCGTACTATAGCCACGTTAGACACTCGTAGACAAGTCGGTAAGCAGCAACCAGGATTCAACCTTGTCGCAATTTCTGCGTTGCATCGTCAATGTGAGGGTGCAAGGACTATAGAAAATCCGTTTTGGTGAGTCGGAACAAGCCAGTGGTCACCCAGGGGTGGCTCCCTTCCGTGACCATGGACCCGTTAGTCTCTCGTAGACAAGTCGGCAAGCAGCAACCAGGATTCAACATTTTCGCAATTTCTGTGTTGCATCGTCAATGTGATGGTGCAATGGTTACAGTAAATACGTTTTGATGCATCGGAGATTCGTTTCTCGACTTCCAGGGGAGTCCGATGCCGTACTATAGCCACGTTAGTCACTCGTAGACAAGTCGGCAAGCAGCAACCAGGATTCAACCTTGTCACAATTTCTGCGTTGCATCGTCAATGTGAGGGTGCAAGGACTATAGAAAATCCGTTTTGGTGATTCGGAACAAGCCAGTGGTCACCCAGGGGTGGCTCCCTTCCGTGACCATTGACCCGTTAGTCTCTCGTAGACAAGTCGGCAAGCAGCAACCAGGATTCAACCTTGTCGCAATTTCTGTGTTGCATCGTCAATGTGATGGTGCAATGGTTACAGTAAATACGTTTTGGTGCATCGGAGATACGTTTCTCGACTTCCAGGGGAGTCCGATGCCGTACTATAGCCACGTTAGTCACTCGTAGACAAGTCGGTAAGCAGCAACCAGGATTCAACCTTGTCGCAATTTCTACGTTGCATCGTCAATGTGAGGGTGCAAGGACTATAGAAAATCCGTTTTGGTGATTCGGAACAAGCCAGTGGTCACCCAGGGGTGGCTCCCTTCCGTGACCATTGACCCGTTAGTCTCTCGTAGACAAGTCGGCAAGCAGCAACCAGGATTCAACCTTGTCGCAATTTCTGTGTTGCATCGTCAATGTGATGGTGCAATGGTTACAGTAAATACGTTTTGGTGCATCGGAGATACGTTTCTCTACTTCCAGGGGAGTCCGATGCCGTACTATAGCCACGTTAGTCACTCGTAGACAAGTCGGTAAGCAGCAACCAGGATTCAACCTTGTCGCAATTTCTGCGTTGCATCGTCAATGTGAGGGCGCAAGGACTATAGAAAATCCGTTTTGGTTAGTCGGAACAAGCCAGTGGTCACCCAGGGGTGGCTCCCTTCCGTGACCATTGACACGTTAGTCTCTCGTAGACAAGTCGGCAAGCAGCAACCAGGATTCAACCTTGTCGCAATTTCTGTGTTGCATCGTCAATGTGATGGTGCAATGGTTACAGTAAATACGTTTTGATGCATCGGAGATACGTTTCTCGACTTCCAGGGGAGTCCGATGCCGTACTATAGCCACGTTAGTCACTCGTAGACAAGTCGGTAAGCAGCAACCAGGATTCAACCTTGTCGCAATTTCTGCGTTGCAGCGTCAATGTGAGGGTGCAAGGACTATAGAAAATCCGTTTTGGTGAGTCGGAACAAGCCAGTGGTCACCCAGGGGTGGCTCCCTTCCGTGACCATTGACCCGTTAGTCTCTCGTAGACAAGTCGGCAAGCAGCAACCAGGATTCAACCTTGTCGCAATTTCTGTGTTGCATCGTCAATGTGATGGTGCAATGGTTACAGTAAATACGTTTTGATGCATCGGAGATACGTTTCTCGACTTCCAGGGGAGTCCGATGCCGTACTATAGCCACGTTAGTCACTCGTAGACAAGTCGGTAAGCAGCAACCAGGATTCAACCTTGTCGCAATTTCTGCGTTGCATAGTCAATGTGAGGGTGCAAGGACTATAGAAAATCCGTTTTGGTGAGTCGGAACAAGCCAGTGGTCACCCAGGGGTGGCTCCCTTCCGTGACCATTGACCCGTTAGTCTCTCGTAGACAAGTCGGCAAGCAGCAACCAGGATTCAACGTTGTCGCAATTTCTGTGTTGCATCGTCAATGTGATGGTGCAATGGTTACAGTAAATACGTTTTGGTGCATCGGAGATACGTTTCTCGACTTCCAGGGGAGTCCGATGCCGTACTATAGCCACGTTAGTCACTCGTAGACAAGTCGGTAAGCAGCAACCAGGATTCAACCTTGTCGCAATTTCTGTGTTGCATCGTCAATGTGATGGTGCAATAGTTACAGTAAATACGTTTTGTTGCATCGGAGATACGTTTCTCGACTTCCAAGGGAGTCCGATGCCGTACTATAGCCACGTTAGACACTCGTAGACAAGTCGGTAAGCAGCAACCAGGATTCAACCTTGTCGCAATTTCTGCGTTGCATCGTCAATGTGAGGGTGCAAGGACTATAGAAAATCCGTTTTGGTGAGTCGGAACAAGCCAGTGGTCACCCAGGGGTGGCTCCCTTCCGTGACCATGGACCCGTTAGTCTCTCGTAGACAAGTCGGCAAGCAGCAACCAGGATTCAACATTGTCGCAATTTCTGTGTTGCATCGTCAATGTGATGGTGCAATGGTTACAGTAAATACGTTTTGATGCATCGGAGATACGTTTCTCGACTTCCAGGGGAGTCCGATGCCGTACTATAGCCACGTTAGTCACTCGTAGACAAGTCGGTAAGCAGCAACCAGGATTCAACCTTGTCGCAATTTCTGCGTTGCATAGTCAATGTGAGGGTGCAAGGACTATAGAAAATCCGTTTTGGTGAGTCGGAACAAGCCAGTGGTCACCCAGGGGTGGCTCCCTTCCGTGACCATTGACCCGTTAGTCTCTCGTAGACAAGTCGGCAAGCAGCAACCAGGATTCAACGTTGTCGCAATTTCTGTGTTGCATCGTCAATGTGATGGTGCAATGGTTACAGTAAATACGTTTTGGTGCATCGGAGATACGTTTCTCGACTTCCAGGGGAGTCCGATGCCGTACTATAGCCACGTTAGTCACTCGTAGACAAGTCGGTAAGCAGCAACCAGGATTCAACCTTGTCGCAATTTCTGTGTTGCATCGTCAATGTGATGGTGCAATAGTTACAGTAAATACGTTTTGTTGCATCGGAGATACGTTTCTCGACTTCCAAGGGAGTCCGATGCCGTACTATAGCCACGTTAGACACTCGTAGACAAGTCGGTAAGCAGCAACCAGGATTCAACCTTGTCGCAATTTCTGCGTTGCATCGTCAATGTGAGGGTGCAAGGACTATAGAAAATCCGTTTTGGTGAGTCGGAACAAGCCAGTGGTCACCCAGGGGTGGCTCCCTTCCGTGACCATGGACCCGTTAGTCTCTCATAGACAAGTCGGCAAGCAGCAACCAGGATTCAACATTGTCGCAATTTCTGTGTTGCATCGTCAATGTGATGGTGCAATGGTTACAGTAAATACGTTTTGATGCATCGGAGATACGTTTCTCGACTTCCAGGGGAGTCCGATGCCGTACTATAGCCACGTTAGTCACTCGTAGACAAGTCGGCAAGCAGCAACCAGGATTCAACCTTGTCACAATTTCTGCGTTGCATCGTCAATGTGAGGGTGCAAGGACTATAGAAAATCCGTTTTGGTGATTCGGAACAAGCCAGTGGTCACCCAGGGGTGGCTCCCTTCCGTGACCATTGACCCGTTAGTCTCTCGTAGACAAGTCGGCAAGCAGCAACCAGGATTCAACCTTGTCGCAATTTCTGTGTTGCATCGTCAATGTGATGGTGCAATGGTTACAGTAAATACGTTTTGGTGCATCGGAGATACGTTTCTCGACTTCCAGGGGAGTCCGATGCCGTACTATAGACACGTTAGTCACTCGTAGACAAGTCGGTAAGCAGCAACCAGGATTCAACCTTGTCGCAATTTCTACGTTGCATCGTCAATGTGAGGGTGCAAGGACTATAGAAAATCCGTTTTGGTGATTCGGAACAAGCCAGTGGTCACCCAGGGGTGGCTCCCTTCCGTGACCATTGACCCGTTAGTCTCTCGTAGACAAGTCGGCAAGCAGCAACCAGGATTCAACCTTGTCGCAATTTCTGTGTTGCATCGTCTATGTGATGGTGCAATGGTTACAGTAAATACGTTTTGGTGCATCGGAGATACGTTTCTCGACTTCCAGGGGAGTCCGATGCTGTACTATAGCCACGTTAGTCACTCGTAGACAAGTCGGTAAGCAGCAACCAGGATTCAACCTTGTCGCAATTTCTACGTTGCATCGTCAATGTGAGGGTGCAAGGACTATAGAAAATCCGTTTTGGTGAGTCGGAACAAGCCAGTGGTCACCCAGAGGTGGCTCCCTTCCGTGACCATTGACCCGTTAGTCTCTCGTAGACAAGTCGGCAAGCAGCAACCAGGATTCAACCTTGTCGCAATTTCTGTGTTGCATCGTCAATGTGATGGTGCAATGGTTACAGTAAATACGTTTTGATGCATCGGAGATACGTTTCTCTACTTCCAGGGGAGTCCGATGCCGTACTATAGCCACGTTAGTCACTCGTAGACAAGTCGGTAAGCAGCAACCAGGATTCAACCGTGTCGCAATTTCTGCGTTGCATCGTCAATGTGAGGGCGCAAGGACTATAGAAAATCCGTTTTGGTTAGTCGGAACAAGCCAGTGGTCACCCAGGGGTGGCTCCCTTCCGTGACCATTGACACGTTAGTCTCTCGTAGACAAGTCGGCAAGCAGCAACCAGGATTCAACCTTGTCGCAATTTCTGTGTTGCATCGTCAATGTGATGGTGCAATGGTTACAGTAAATACGTTTTGATGCATCGGAGATACGTTTCTCGACTTCCAGGGGAGTCCGATGCCGTACTATAGCCACGTTAGTCACTCGTAGACAAGTCGGTAAGCAGCAACCAGGATTCAACCTTGTCGCAATTTCTGCGTTGCAGCGTCAATGTGAGGGTGCAAGGACTATAGAAAATCCGTTTTGGTGAGTCGGAACAAGCCAGTGGTCACCCAGGGGTGGCTCCCTTCCGTGACCATTGACCCGTTAGTCTCTCGTAGACAAGTCGGCAAGCAGCAACCAGGATTCAACCTTGTCGCAATTTCTGTGTTGCATCGTCAATGTGATGGTGCAATGGTTACAGTAAATACGTTTTGATGCATCGGAGATACGTTTCTCGACTTCCAGGGGAGTCCGATGCCGTACTATAGCCACGTTAGTCACTCGTAGACAAGTCGGTAAGCAGCAACCAGGATTCAACCTTGTCGCAATTTCTGCGTTGCATAGTCAATGTGAGGGTGCAAGGACTATAGAAAATCCGTTTTGGTGAGTCGGAACAAGCCAGTGGTCACACAGGGGTGGCTCCCTTCCGTGACCATTGACCCGTTAGTCTCTCGTAGACAAGTCGGCAAGCAGCAACCAGGATTCAACGTTGTCGCAATTTCTGTGTTGCATCGTCAATGTGATGGTGCAATGGTTACAGTAAATACGTTTTGGTGCATCGGAGATACGTTTCTCGACTTCCAGGGGAGTCCGATGCCATACTATAGCCACGTTAGTCACTCGTAGACAAGTCGGTAAGCAGCAACCAGGATTCAACCTTGTCGCAATTTCTGTGTTGCATCGTCAATGTGATGGTGCAATAGTTACAGTAAATACGTTTTGTTGCATCGGAGATACGTTTCTCGACTTCCAAGGGAGTCCGATGCCGTACTATAGCCACGTTAGACACTCGTAGACAAGTCGGTAAGCAGCAACCAGGATTCAACCTTGTCGCAATTTCTGCGTTGCATCGTCAATGTGATGGTGCAATGGTTACAGTAAATACGTTTTGATGCATCGGAGATACGTTTCTCGACTTCCAGGGGAGTCCGATGCCGTACTATAGCCACGTTAGTCACTCGTAGACAAGTCGGCAAGCAGCAACCAGGATTCAACCTTGTCACAATTTCTGCGTTGCATCGTCAATGTGAGGGTGCAAGGACTATAGAAAATCCGTTTTGGTGATTCGGAACAAGCCAGTGGTCACCCAGGGGTGGCTCCCTTCCGTGACCATTGACCCGTTAGTCTGTCGTAGACAAGTCGGCAAGCAGCAACCAGGATTCAACCTCGTCGCAATTTCTGTGTTGCATCGTCAATGTGATGGTGCAATGGTTACAGTAAATACGTTTTGATGCATCGGAGATACGTTTCTCGACTTCCAGGGGAGTCCGATGCCGTACTATAGCCACGTTAGTCACTCGTAGACAAGTCGGTAAGCAGCAACCAGGATTCAACCTTGTCGCAATTTCTGCGTTGCATCGTCAATGTGAGGGTGCAAGGACTATAGAAAATCCGTTTTGGTGAGTCGGAACAAGCCAGTGGTCACCCAGGGGTGGCTCCCTTCCGTGACCATTGACCCGTTAGTCTCTCGTAGACAAGTCGGCAAGCAGCAACCAGGATTCAACCTTGTCGCAATTTCTGTGTTGGATCGTCAATGTGATGGTGCAATGGTTACAGTAAATACGTTTTGGTGCATCGGAGATACGTTTCTAGACTTCCAGGGGAGTCCGATGCCGTACTATAGCCATGTTAGTCACTCGTAGACAAGTCGGTAAGCAGCAACAAGGATTCAATCTTGTCGCAATTTCTGCGTTGCATCGTCAAGTTGAGGGTGCAAATACTATAGAAAATCCGTTTTGGTGAATCGGAAACAAGGCAGTGGTCACCCAGGGGTGGCTCCCTTCCGTGACCATTGACCCGTTAGTCTCTCGTAGACAAGTCGGCAAGCAGCAACCAGGATTCAACCTTGTCGCAATTTCTGTGTTGGATCGTCAATGTGATGGTGCAATGGTTACAGTAAATACGTTTTGATGCATCGGAGATACGTTTCTCGACTTCCAGGGGAGTCCGATGCCGTACTATAGCCACGTTAGTCACTCGTAGACAAGTCGGTAAGCAGCAACCAGGATTCAACCTTGTCGCAATTTCTGCGTTGCATCGTCAATGTGAGGGTGCAAGGACTATAGAAAATCCGTTTTGGTGAGTCGGAACAAGCCAGTGGTCACCCAGGGGTGGCTCCCTTCCGTGACCATTGACCCGTTAGTCTCTCGTAGACAAGTCGGCAAGCAGCAACCAGGATTCAACCTTGTCGCAATTTCTGTGTTGCATCGTCAATGTGATGGTGCAATGGTTACAGTAAATACGTTTTGGTGCATCGGAGATACGTTTCTCGACTTCCAGGGGAGTCCGATGCCGTACTATAGCCACGTTAGTCACTCGTAGACAAGTCGGTAAGCAGCAACCAGGATTCAACCTTGTCGCAATTTCTGCGTTGCATCGTCAATGTGAGGGTGCAAGGACTATAGAAAATCCGTTTTGGTGAGTCGGAACAAGCCAGTGGTCACCCAGGGGTGGCTCCCTTCCGTGACCATTGACCCGTTAGTCTCTCGTAGACAAGTCGGCAAGCAGCAACCAGGATTCAACCTTGCCGCAATTTCTGTGTTGCATCGTCAATGTGATGGTGCAATGGTTACAGTAAATACGTTTTGATGCATCGGAGATACGTTTCTCTACTTCCAGGGGAGTCCGATGCCGTACTATAGCCACGTTAGTCACTCGTAGACAAGTCGGTAAGCAGCAACCAGGATTCAACCTTGTCGCAATTTCTGCGTTGCATCGTCAATGTGAGGGTGCAAGGACTATAGAAAATCCGTTTTGGTTAGTCGGAACAAGCCAGTGGTCACCCAGGGGTGGCTCCCTTCCGTGACCATTGACACGTTAGTCTCTCGTAGACAAGTCGGCAAGCAGCAACCAGGATTCAACCTTGTCGCAATTTCTGTGTTGCATCGTCAATGTGATGGTGCAATGGTTGCAGTAAATACGTTTTGATGCATCGGAGATACGTTTCTCGACTTCCAGGGGAGTCCGATGCCGTACTATAGCCACGTTAGTCACTCGTAGACAAGTCGGTAAGCAGCAACCAGGATTCAACCTTGTCGCAATTTCTGCGTTGCAGCGTCAATGTGAGGGTGGAAGGACTATAGAAAATCCGTTTTGGTGAGTCGGAACAAGCCAGTGGTCACCCAGGGGTGGCTCCCTTCCGTGATCATTTACCCGTTAGTCTCTCGTAGACAAGTCGGCAAGCAGCAACCAGGATTCAACCTTGTCGTAATTTCTGTGTTGCATCGTCAATGTGATGGTGCAAGGGTTACAGTAAATACGTTTTGGTGCATCGGAGATACGTTTCTCGACTTCCAGGGGAGCCCGATGCCGTACTATAGCCACGTTAGTCACTCGTAGACAAGTCGGTAAGCAGCAACCAGGATTCAACCTTGTCGCAATTTCTGTGTTGCATCGTCAAGGTGATGGTGCAATGGTTACAGTAAATACGTTTTGGTGCATCGGAGATACGTTTCTCGACTTCCAGGGGAGTCCGATGCCGTACTATAGCCATGTTAGTCACTTGTAGACAAGTCGGTAAGCAGCAACAAGGATTCAATCTTGTCGCAATTTCTGCGTTGCATCGTCAATTTGAGGGTGCAAATACTATAGAAAATCCGTTTTGGTGAATCGGAAACAAGGCAGTGGTCACCCAGGGGTGGCTCCCTTCCGTGACCATTGTCCCGTTAGTCTCTCGTAGACAAGTCGGCAAGCAGCAACCAGGATTCAACCTTGTCGCAATTTCTGTGTTGCATCGTCAATGTGAAGGTGCAATGGTTACAGTAAATACGTTTTGATGCATCGGAGATACGTTTCTCGACTTCCAGGGGAGTCCAATGCCGTACTATAGCCACGTTAGTCACTCGTAGACAAGTCGGTAAGCAGCAACCAGGATTCAACCTTGTCGCAATTTCTGCGTTGCATCGTCAATGTGGGGGTGCAAGGACTATAGAAAATCCGTTTTGGTGAGTCGGAACAAGCCAGTGGTCACCGAGGGGTGGCTCCCTTCCGTGACCATTGACCCGTTAGTCTCTCGTAGACAAGTCGGCAAGCAGCAACCAGGATTCAACCTTGACGCAATTTCTGTGTTGCATCGTCAATGTGATGGTGCAATGGTTACATTAAGTACGTTTTGGTGCATCGGAGATACGTTTCTCGACTTCCAGGGGAGTCCGATGCCGTACCATAGCCACGTTAGTCACTCGTAGACAAGTCGTTAAGCAGCAACCAGGATTCAACCTTGTCGCAATTTCTGCGTTGCATCGTCAATGTGAGGGTTCAAGGACTATAGAAAATCCGTTTTGGTAAGTCGGAACAAGCCAGTGGTCACCCAGGGGTGGCTCCCTTCCGTGACCATTGACCCGTTAGTCTCTCGTAGACAAGTCGGTAAGCAGCAACCAGGAATCAACCTTGTCGCAATTTCTGCGTTGCATCGTCAATGTGAGGGTGCAAGGACTATAGAAAATCCGTTTTGGTGGGTCGGAACAAGCCAGTGGTCACCCAGGGGTGGCTCCCTTCCGTGACCATTGACCCGTTAGTCTCTCGTAGACAACTCGGCAAGCAGCAACCAGGATTCAACCTTGTCGCAATTTCTGTGTTGCATCGTCAATGTGATGGTGCAATGGTTACAGTAAATACGTTTTGGTGCTTCGGAGATACGTTTCTCGACTTCCAGGGGAGTCCGATGCCGTACTATAGCCACGTTAGTCACTCGTAGACAAGTCGGCAAGCAGCAACCAGGATTCAACCTTGTCGCTATTTCTGTGTTGCATCGTCAATGTGATGGTGAAATGGTTACAGTAAATACGTTTTGGTGCATCGGAGATACGTTTCTCGACTTCCAGGGGAGTCCGATGCCGTACTATAGCCACGTTAGTCACTCGTAGACAAGTCGGTAAGCAGCAACCAGGATTCAACCTTGTCGCAATTTCTGCGTTGCATCGTCAATGTGAGGGTGCAAGGACTATAGAAAATCCGTTTTGGTGAGTCGGAACAAGCCAGTGGTCACCCAGGGGTGGCTCCCTTCCGTGACCATTGACCCGTTAGTCTCTCGTAGACAAGTCGGCAAGCAGCAACCAGGATTCAACCTTGTCGCAATTTCTGTGTTGCATCGTCAATGTGATGGTGCAATGGTTACAGTAAATACGTTTTGATGCATCGGAGATACGTTTCTCGACTTCCAGGGGAGTACGATGCCGTACTATAGCCACGTTAGTCACTCGTAGACAAGTCGGTAAGCAGCAACCAGGATTCAACCTTGTCGCAATTTCTGCGTTGCATAGTCAATGTGAGGGTGCAAGGACTATAGAAAATCCGTTTTGGTGAGTCGGAACAAGCCAGTGGTCACCCAGGGGTGGCTCCCTTCCGTGACCATTGACCCGTTAGTCTCTCGTAGACAAGTCGGCAAGCAGCAACCAGGATTCAACCTTGTCGCATTTTCTGTGTTGCATCGTCAATGTGATGGTGCAATGGTTACAGTAAATACGTTTTGGTGCATCGGAGATACGTTTCTCGACTTCCAGGGGAGTCCGATGCCGTACTATAGCCACGTTAGTCACTCGTAGACAAGTCGGCAAGCAGCAACCAGGATTCAACCTTGTCACAATTTCTGCGTTGCATCGTCAATGTGAGGGTGCAAGGACTATAGAAAATCCGTTTTGGTGATTCGGAACAAGCCAGTGGTCACCCAGGGATGGCTCCCTTCCGTGACCATTGACCCGTTAGTCTCTCGTAGACAAGTCGGCAAGCAGCAACCAGGATTCAACCTTGTCGCAATTTCTGTGTTGCATCGTCAATGTGATGGTGCAATGGTTACAGTAAATACGTTTTGATGCATCGGAGATACGTTTCTCGACTTCCAGGGGAGTCCGATGCCGTACTATAGCCACGTTAGTCACTCGTAGACAAGTCGGTAAGCAGCAACCAGAATTCAACCTTGTCGCAATTTCTGCGTGCATAGTCAATGTGAGGGTGCAATGACTATAGAAAATCCGTTTTGGTGAGTCGGAACAAGCCAGTGGTCACCCAGGGGTGGCTCCCTTCCGTGACCATTGACCCGTTAGTCTCTCGTAGACAAGTCGGCAAGCAGCAACCAGGATTCAATCTTGTCGCAATTTCTGTGTTGCATCGTCAATGTGATGGTGCAATGGTTACAGTAAATACGTTTTGATGCATCGGAGATACGTTTCTCGACTTCCACGGGAGTCCGATGCCGTACTATAGCCACGTTAGTCACTCGTAGACAAGTCGGTAAGCAGCAACCAGGATTCAACCTTGTCGCAATTTCTGCGTTGCATCGTCAATGTGAGGGTGCAAGGACTATAGAAAATCCGTTTTGGTGAGTCGGAACAAGCCAGTGGTCACCCAGGGGTGGCTCCTTTCCGTGACCATTGACCCGTTAGTCTCTCGTAGACAAGTCGGCAAGCAGCAACCAGGATTCAACCTTGTCGCAATTTCTGTGTTGCATCGTCAATGTGATGGTGCAATGGTTACAGTAAATACGTTTTGGTGCATCGGAGATACGTTTCTCGACTTCCAGGGGAGCCCGATGCCGTACTATAGCCACGTTAGTCACTCGTAGACAATTCGGCAAGCAGCAACCAGGATTCAACGTTGTAGCAATTTCTGTGTTGCATCGTCAATGTGATGGTGCAATGGTTACAGTAAATACGTTTTGGTGCATCGGAGATACGTTTCTCGACTTCCAGGGGAGTCCGATGCCGTACTACATCCATGTTAGTTACTCGTAGACAAGTAGGTAAGCAGCAACAAGGATTCAATCTTGTCGCAATTTCTGCGTTGCATCGTCAATTTGAGGGTGCAAGGACTATAGAAAATCCGTTTTGGTGAATCGGAAACAAGCCAGTGGTCACCCAGGGGTGGCTCCCTTTCGTGACCATTGACCCGTTAGTCTCTCGTAGACAAGTCGGCAAGCAGCAACCAGGATTCAACCTTGTCGCAATTTCTGTGTTGCATCGTCAATGTGATGGTGCAATGGTTACAGTAAATACGTTTTGATGCATCGGAGATACGTTTCTCGACTTCCAGGGGAGTCCGATGCCGTACTATAGCCACGTTAGTCACTCGTAGACAAGTCGGTAAGCAGCAACCAGGATTCAACCTTGTCGCAATTTCTGCGTTGCATCGTCAATGTGAGGGTGCAAGGACTATAGAAAATCCGTTTTGGTGAGTCGGAACAAGCCAGTGGTCACCCAGGGGTGGCTCCCTTACGTGACCATTGACCCGTTAGTCTCTCGTAGACAAGTCGGCAAGCAGCAACCAGGATTCAACCTTGTCGCAATTTCTGTGTTGCATCGTCAATGTGATGGTGCAATGGTTACAGTAAATACGTTTTGATGCATCGGAGATACGTTTCTCGACTTCCAGGGGAGTCCGATGCCGTACTATAGCCACGTTAGTCACTCGTAGACAAGTCGGTAAGCAGCAACCAGGATTCAAACTTGTCGCAATTTCTGCGTTGCATAGTCAATGTGAGGGTGCAAGGACTATAGAAAATCCGTTTTGGTGAGTCGGAACAAGCCAGTGGTCACCCAGGGGTGGCTCCCTTCCGTGACCATTGACCCGTTAGTCTCTCGTAGACAAGTCGGCAAGCAGCAACCAGGATTCAACCTTGTCGCAATTTCTGTGTTGGATCGTCAATGTGATGGTGCAATGGTTACAGTAAATACGTTTTGATGCATCGGAGATACGTTTCTCGACTTCCAGGGGAGTCCGATGCCGTACTATAGCCACGTTAGTCACTCGTAGACAAGTCGGTAAGCAGCAACCAGGATTCAACCTTGTCGCAATTTCTGCGTTGCATCGTCAATGTGAGGGTGCAAGGACTATAGAAAATCCGTTTTGGTGAGTCGGAACAAGCCAGTGGTCACCCAGGGGTGGCTCCCTTCCGTGAGCATTGACCCGTTAGTCTCTCGTAGACAAGTCGGCAAGCAGCAACCAGGATTCAACCTTGTCGCAATTTCTGTGTTGCATCGTCAATGTGATGGTGCAATGGTTACAGTAAATACGTTTTGATGCATCGGAGATACGTTTCTCGACTTCCAGGGGAGTCCGATGCCGTACTATAGCCACGTTAGTCACTCGTAGACAAGTCGGTAAGCAGCAACCAGGATTCAACCTTGTCGCAATTTCTGCGTTGCATAGTCAATGTGAGGGTGCAAGGACTATAGAAAATCCGTTTTGGTGAGTCGGAACAAGCCAGTGGTCACCCAGGGGTGGCTCCCTTCCGTGACCATTGACCCGTTAGTCTCTCGTAGACAAGTCGGCAAGCAGCAACCAGGATTCAACGTTGTAGCAATTTCTGTGTTGCATCGTCAATGTGATGGTGCAATGGTTACAGTAAATACGTTTTGGTGCATCGGAGATACGTTTCTCGACTTCCAGGGGAGTCCGATGCCGTACTATATCCATGTTAGTTACTCGTAGACAAGTCGGTAAGCAGCAACCAGGATTCAACCTTGTCGCAATTTCTGCGTTGCATCGTCAATGTGAGGGTGCAAGGACTATAGAAAATCCGTTTTGGTGAATCGGAAACAAGCCAGTGGTCACCCAGGTGTGGCTCCCTTCCGTGACCATTGACCCGTTAGTCTCTCGTAGACAAGTCGGCAAGCAGCAACCAGGATTCAACCTTGTCGCAATTTCTGTGTTGCATCGTCAATGTGATGGTGCAATGGTTACAGTAAATATGTTTTGGTGCATCGGAGATACGTTTCTCGACTTCCAGGGGAGTCCGATGCCGTACTATAGCCACGTTAGTCACTCGTAGACAAGTCGGTAAGCAGCAACCAGGATTCAACCTTGTCGCAATTTCTGCGTTGCATCGTCAATGTGAGGGTGCAAGGACTATAGAAAATCCGTTTTGGTGAGTCGGAACAAGCCAGTGGTCACCCAGGGATCGCTCCCTTCCGTGACCATTGACCCGTTAGTCTCTCGTAGACAAGTCGGTAAGCAGCAACCAGGATTCAACCTTGTCGCAATTTCTGTGTTGCATCGTCAATGTGATGGTGCAATGGTTACAGTAAATACGTTTTGGTGCATCGGAGATACGTTGCTCGACTTCCAGGGGAGTCCGATGCCGTACTATAGCCACGTTAGTCACTCGTAGACAAGTCGGCAAGCAGCAACCAGGATTCAACCTTGTCGCAATATCTGTGTTGCATCGTCAATGTGATGGTGCAATGATTACAGTAAATACGTTTTGGTGCATCGGAGATACGTTTCTCGACTTCCAGGGGAGTCCGATGCCGTACTATAGCTATGTTAGTCTATCGTAGACAAGTCGGTAAGCAGCAACAAGGATTCAATCTTGTCGCAATTTCTGCGTTGCATCGTCAATGTGAGGGTGCAAGGACTATAGAAAATCCGTTTTGGTGAATCGGAAACAAGCCAGTGGTCACCCAGGAGTGGCTCCCTTCCGTGACCCTTGACCCGTTAGTCTCTCGTAGACAAGTCGGCAAGCAGCAACCAGGATTCAACCTTGTCGCAATTTCTGTGTTGCATCGTCAATGTGATGGTGCAATGGTTACAGTAAATACGTTTTGATGCATCGGAGATACGTTTCTCGACTTCCAGGGGAGTCCGATGCCGTACTATAGCCACGTTAGCCACTCGTAGACAAGTCGGTAAGCAGCAACCAGGATTCAACCTTGTCGCAATTTCTGCGTTGCATCGTCAATGTGAGGGTGCAAGGACTATAGAAAATCCGTTTTGGTGAATCGGAAACAAGCCAGTGGTCACCCAGGGGTGGCTCCATTACGTGACCATTGACCCGTTAGTCTCTCGTAGACAAGTCGGCAAGCAGCAACCAGGATTCAAGCTTGTCGCAATTTCTGTGTTGCATCGTCAATGTGATGGTGCAATGGTTACAGTAAATACGTTTTGGTGCATCGGAGATACGTTTCTCGACTTCCAGGGGAGTCCGATGGCGTACTATAGCCACGTAAGTCACACGTAGACAAGTCGGTAAGCAGCAACCAGGATTCAACTTTGTCGCAATTTCTGCGTTGCATCGTCAATGTGAGGGTGCAAGGACTATAGAAAATCCGTTTTGGTGAATCGGAAACAAGCCAGTGGTCACCCAGGGATGGCTCCCTTCCGTGACCATTGACCCGTTAGTCTCTCGTAGACAAGTCGGTAAGCAGCAACCAGGATTCAACCTTGTCGCAATTTCTGTGTTGCATCGTCAATGTGATGGTGCAATGGTTACAGTAAATACGTTTTGGTGCATCGGAGATACGTTTCTCGACTTCCAGGGGAGTCCAATGCCGTACTATAGCCACGTTAGTCACTCGTAGACAAGTCGGCAAGCAGCAACCAGGATTCAACCTTGTGTCAATTTCTGTGTTCCATCGTCAATGTGATGGTGCAATGATTACAGTAAATACGTTTTGGTGCATCGGAGATACGTTTCTCGACTTCCAGGGGAGTCCGATTCCGTACTATAGCCATGTTAGTCACTCGTAGACAAGTCGGTAAGCAGCAACCAGGATTCAATCTTGTCGCAATTTCTGCGTTGCATCGTCAATGTGAGGGTGCAAGGACTATAGAAAATCCGTTTTGGTGAATCGGAAACAAGCCAGTGGTCACCCAGGGGTGGCTCCCTTCCGTGACCCTTGACCCGTTAGTCTCTCGTAGACAAGTCGGCAAGCAGCAACCAGGATTCAACCTTGTCGCAATTTCTGTGTTGCATCGTCAATGTGATGGTGCAATGGTTACAGTAAATACGTTTTGATGCATCGGAGATACGTTTCTCTACTTCCAGGGGAGTGCGATGCCGTACTATAGCCACGTTAGTCACTCATAGACAAGTCGGTAAGCAGCAACCAGGATTCAACCTTGTCGCAATTTCTGCGTTGCATCGTCAATGTGAGGGTGCAAGGACTATAGAAAATCCGTTTTGGTGAATCGGAAACAAGCCAGTGGTCACCCAGGGGTGGCTCCCTTACGTGACCATTGACCCGTTAGTCTCTCGTAGTCATGTCGGCAAGCAGCAACCAGGATTCAACCTTGTCGCAATTTCTGTGTTGCATCGTCAATGTGATGGTGCAATGGTTACAATAAATACGTTTTGGTGCATCGGAGATACGTTTCTCGACTTCCAGGGGAGTCCGATGCCTTACTATAGCCACGTAAGTCACACGTAGACAAGTCGGTAAGCAGCAACCAGGATTCAACCTTGTCGCAATTTCTGCGTTGCATCGTCAATGTGAGGGTGCAAGGACTATAGAAAATCCGTTTTGGTGAATCGGAAACAAGCCAGTAGTCACGCAGGTGTGGCTCCCTTCCGTGACCATTGACCCGTTAGTCTCTCGTAGACAAGTCGGCAAGCAGCAACCAGGATTCAACCTTGCCGCAATTTCTGTGTTGCATCGTCAATGTGATGGTGCAATGGTTACAGTAAATGCGTTTTGATGCATCGGAGATACGTTTCTCGACTTCCAGGGGAGTCCGATGCCGTACTATAGCCACGTTAGTCACTCGTAGACAAGTCGGTAAGCAGCAACCAGGATTCAACCTTGTCGCAATTTCTGCGTTGCATCGTCAATGTGAGGGTGCAAGGACTATATTAAATCCGTTTTGGTGAATCGGAAACAAGCCAGTGGTCACCCAGGGGTGGCTCCCTTCCGTGACCATTGACCCGTTAGTCTCTCGTAGACAAGTCGGCAAGCAGCAACCAGGATTCAAGCTTGTCGCAATTTCTGTGTTGCATCGTCAATGTGATGGTGCAATGGTTACAGTAAATACGTTTTGGTGCATCGGAGATACGTTTCTCGACTTCCAGGGGAGTCCGATGCCGTACTATAGCCACGTTAGTCACTCGTAGACAAGTCGGTAAGCAGCAACCAGGATTCAACCTTGTCGCAATTTCTGCGTTGCATCGTCAATGTGAGGGTGCAAGGACTATAGAAAATCCGTTATGGTGAATCGGAAACAAGCCAGTGGTCACCCAGGGGTGGCTCCCTTCCGTGACCATTGACCCGTTAGTCTCTCGTAGACAAGTCGGCAAGCAGCAACCAGGATTCAACCTTGTCGCAATTTCTGTGTTGCATCGTCAATGTGATGGTGCAATAGTTACAGTAAATACGTTTTGATGCATCGGAGATACGTTTCTCGACTTCCAGGGGAGTCCGATGCCGTACTATAGCCACGTTAGTCACTCGTAGACAAGTCGGTAAGCAGCAACCAGGATTCAACCTTGTCGCAATTTCTGCGTTGCATCGTCAATGTGAGGGTGCAAGGACTATAGAAAATCCGTTTTGGTGAATCGGAAACAAGCCAGTGGTCACCCAGGGGTGGCCCCCTTCCGTGACCATTGACCCGTTAGTCTCTCGTAGACAAGTCGGCAAGCAGCAACCAGGATTCAACCTTGTCGCAATTTCTGTGTTGCATCGTCAATGTGATGGTGCAATGGTTACAGTAAATATGTTTTGGTGCATCGGAGATACGTTTCTCGACTTCCAGGGGAGTCCGATGCCGTACTATAGCCACGTTAGTCACTCGTAGACAAGTCGGTAAGCAGCAACCAGGATTCAACCTTGTCGCAATTTCTGCGTTGCATCGTCAATGTGAGGGTGCAAGGACTATAGAAAATCCGTTTTGGTGAGTCGGAACAAGCCAGTGGTCACCCAGGGATGGCTCCCTTCCGTGACCATTGACCCGTTAGTCTCTCGTAGACAAGTCGGTAAGCAGCAACCAGGATTCAACCTTGTCGCAATTTCTGTGTTGCATCGTCAATGTGATGGTGCAATGGTTACAGTAAATACGTTTTGGTGCATCGGAGATACGTTTCTCGACTTCCAGGGGAGTCCGATGCCGTACTATAGCCACGTTAGTCACTCGTAGACAAGTCGGTAAGCAGCAACCAGGATTCAACCTTGTCGCAATTTCTGCGTTGCATCGTCAATGTGAGGGTGCAAGGACTATAGAAAATCCGTTTTGGTGAATCGGAAACAAGCCAGTGGTCACCCAGGGGTGGCTCCCTTACGTGACCATTGACCCATTAGTCTCTCGTAGACAATTCGGCAAGCAGCAACCAGGATTCAACCTTGTCGCAATTTCTGTGTTGCATCGTCAATGTGATGGTGCAATGGTTACAGTAAATACGTTTTGGTGCATCGGAGATACGTTTCTCGACTTCCAGGGGAGTCCGATGGCGTACTATAGCCACGTAAGTCACACGTAGACAAGTCGGTAAGCAGCAACCAGGATTCAACCTTGTCGCAATTTCTGCGTTGCATCGTCAATGTGAGGGTGCAAGGACTATAGAAAATCCGTTTTGGTGAATCGGAAACAAGCCAGTGGTCACCCAGGGGTGGCTCCCTTCCGTGACCATTGACCCGTTAGTCTCTCGTAGACAAGTCGGCAAGCAGCAACCTTGATTCAACCTTGTCGCAATTTCTGTGTTGCATCGTCAATGTGATGGTGCAATGGTTACAGTAAATATGTTTTGGTGCATCGGAGATAGGTTTCTCGACTTCCAGGGGAGTCCGATGGCGTAGTACAGCCACGTTAGTCACTCGTAGACAAGTTGGTAAGCAGCAACCAGGATTCAACCTTGTCGCAATTTCTGCGTTGCATCGTCAATGTGAGGGTGCAAGGACTAAAGAAAATCCGTTTTGGTGAGTCGGAACAAGCCAGTGGTCACCCAGGGATGGCTCCCTTCCGTGACCATTGACCCGTTAGTCTCTCGTAGACAAGTCGGTAAGCAGCAACCAGGATTCAACCTTGTCGCAATTTCTGTGTTGCATCGTCAATGTGATGGTGCAATGGTTACAGTAAATACGTTTTGGTGCATCGGAGATACGTTTCTCGACTTCCAGGGGAGTCCGATGCCGTACTATAGCCACGTTAGTCACTCGTAGACAAGTCGGCAAGCAGCAACCAGGATTCAACCTTGTCTCAATTTCTGTAATGCATCGTCAATGTGATGGTGCAATGATTACAGTAAATACGTTTTGGTGCATCGGAGATACGTTTCTCGACTTCCAGGGGAGTCCGATGCCGTACTATAGCCATGTTAGTCACTCGTAGACAAGTCGGTAAGCAGCAACAAGGATTCAATCTTGTCGCAATTTCTGCGTTGCATCGTCAATGTGAGGGTGCAAGGACTATAGAAAATCCGTTTTGGTGAATCGGAAACAAGCCAGTGGTCACCCAGGGGTGGCTCCCTTCCGTGACCCTTGACCCGTTAGTCTCTCGTAGACAAGTCGGCAAGCAGCAACCAGGATTCAACCTTGTCGCAATTTCTGTGTTGCATCGTCAATGTGATGGTGCAATGGTTACAGTAAATACGTTTTGATGCATCGGAGATACGTTTCTCTACTTCCAGGGGAGTCCGATGCCGTACTATAGCCACGTTAGTCACTCGTAGACAAGTCGGTAAGCAACAACCAGGATTCAACCTTGTCGCAATTTCTGCGTTGCATCGGCAATGTGAGGGTGCAAGGACTATAGAAAATCCGTTTTGGTGAATCGGAAACAAGCCAGTGGTCACCCAGGGGTGGCTCCCTTACGTGACCATTGACCCGTTAGTCTCTCGTAGACATGTCGGCAAGCAGCAACCAGGATTCAACCTTGTCGCAATTTCTGTGTTGCATCGTCAATGTGATGGTGCAATGGTTACAGTAAATACGTTTTGGTGCATCGGAGATACGTTTCTCGACTTCCAGGGGAGTCCGATGCCGTACTATAGCCACGTAAGTCACACGTAGACAAGTCGGTAAGCAGCCACCAAGATTCAACCTTGTCGCAATTTCTGCGTTGCATCGTCAATGTGAGGGTGCAAGGACTATAGAAAATCCGTTTTGGTGAATCGGAAACAAGCCAGTGCTCACGCAGGGGTGGCTTCCTTCCGTGACCATAGACCCGTTAGTCTCTCGTAGACAAGTCGGCAAGCAGCAACCAGGATTCAACCTTGCCGCAATTTCTGTGTTGCATCGTCAATGTGATGGTGCAATGGTTACAGTAAATGCGTTTTGATGCATCGGAGCTTCGGAGATACGTTTCTCGACTTCCAGGGGAGTCCGATGCCGTACTATAGCCACGTTAGTCACTCGTAGACAAGTCGGTAAGCAGCAATCAGGATTCAACCTTGTCGCAATTTCTGCGTTGCATCGTCAATGTGAGGGTGCAAGGACTATAGAAAATCCGTTTTGGTGAATCGGAAACAAGCCAGTGGTCACCCAGGGGTGGCTCCCTTCCGTGACCATTGACCCGTTAGTCTCTCGTAGACAAGTCGGCAAGCAGCAACCAGGATTCAACCTTGTCGCAATTTCTGTGTTGCATCGTCAATGCGATGGTGTAATGGCTACAGTAAATACGTTTTGGTGCATCGGAGATACGTTTCTCGACTTCCAGGGGAGTCCGATGCCGTACTATAGCCACGTTAGTCACTCGTAGACAAGTCGGTAAGCAGCAACCAGGATTCAACTTTGTCGCTATTTCTGCGTTGCATCGTCAATTTGAGAGTGCATGGACTATAGAAAATCCTTTTTGGTGAATCGGAAACAAGCCAGTGGTCACCCAGGCGTGGCTACCTTCCGTGACCATTGACCCGTTAGACTCTCGTAGACAAGTCGGCAAGCAGCAACCAGGATTCAACCTTGTCGCAATTTCTGTGTTGCATCGTCAATGTGATGGTGCAATGGTTACAGTAAATACGTTTTGGTGCATCGGAGATACGTTTCTCGACTTCCAGGGGAGTCCGATGCCGTACTATAGCCACGTTAGTCACTCGTAGACAAGTCGGTAAGCAGCAACCAGGATTCAACCTTGTCGCAATTTCTGCGTTGCATCGTCAATGTGAGGGTGCAAGGACTATAGAAAATCCTTTGTGGTGAATCGGAAACAAGCCAGTGGTCACCCAGGGGTGGCTCCCTTCCGTGACCATTGGCCCGTTAGTCTCTCGTAGACAAGTCGGCAAGCAGCAACCAGGATTCAACCTTGTCGCAATTTCTGTGTTGCATCGTCAATGTGATGGTGCAATAGTTACAGTAAATACGTTTTGATGCATCGGAGATACGTTTCTCGACTTCCAGGGGAGTCCGATGCCGTACTATAGCCACGTTAGTCACTCGTAGACAAGTCGGTAAGCAGCAACCAGGATTCAACCTTGTCGCAATTTCTGCGTTGCATCGTCAATGTGAGGGTGCAAGGACTATAGAAAATCCGTTTTGGTGAATCGGAAACAAGCCAGTGGTCACCCAGGGGTGGCTCCCTTCCGTGACCATTGACCCGTTAGTCTCTCGTAGACAAGTCGGCAAGCAGCAACCAGGATTCAAACTTGTCGCAATTTCTGTGTTGCATCGTCAATGTGATGGTGCAATGGTTACAGTAAATGCGTTTTGATGCATCTGAGATACGTTTCTCGACTTCCAGGGGAGTCCGATGCCGTACTATAGCCACGTTAGTCACTCGTAGACAAGTCGGTAAGCAGCAACCAGGATTCAACCTTGTCGCAATTTCTGCGTTGCATCGTCAATGTGAGGGTGCAAGGAATATAGAAAATCCGTTTTGGTGAATCGGAAACAAGCCAGTGGTCACCCAGGGGTGGCTCCCTTCCGTGACCATTGACCCGTTAGTCTCTCGTAGACAAGTCGGCAAGCAGCAACCAGGATTCAACCTTGTCGCAATTTCTCTGTTGCATCGTCATTGTGATGGTTTAATGGTTACAGTAAATACGTTTTGGTGCATCGGAGATACGTTTCTCGACTTCCAGGGGAGTCCGATGCCGTACTATAGCCACGTTAGTCACTCGTAGACAAGTCGGCAAGCAGCAACCAGGATTCAAGCTTGTCACAATTTCTGCGTTGCATCGTCAATGTGAGGGTGCAAGGACTATAGAAAATCCGTTTTGGTGGATCGGCACAAGCCAGTGGTCACCCAGGGGTGGCTCCCTTCCGTGACCATTGAACCGTTAGTCTCTCGTAGACAAGTCGGTAAGCAGCAACCAGGATTCAACCTTGTCGCAATTTCTGCGTTGCATCGTCAATGTGAGGGTGCAAGGACTATAGAAAATCCGTTATGGTGAATCGGAAACAAGCCAGTGGTCACCCAGGGGTGGCTCCCTTCCGTGACCATTGACCCGTTAGTCTCTCGTAGACAAGTCGGCAAGCAGCAACCAGGATTCAACCTTGTCGCAATTTCTGTGTTGCATCGTCAATGTGATGGTGCAATAGTTACAGTAAATACGTTTTGATGCATCGGAGATACGTTTCTCGACTTCCAGGGGAGTCCGATGCCGTACTATAGCCACGTTAGTCACTCGTAGACAAGTCGGTAAGCAGCAACCAGGATTCAACCTTGTCGCAATTTCTGCGTTGCATCGTCAATGTGAGGGTGCAAGGACTATAGAAAATCCGTTTTGGTGAATCGGAAACAAGCCAGTGGTCACCCAGGGGTGGCTCCCTTCCGTGACCATTGACCCGTTAGTCTCTCGTAGACAAGTCGGCAAGCAGCAACCAGGATTCAACCTTGTCGCAATTTCTGTGTTGCATCGTCAATGTGATGGTGCAATGGTTACAGTAAATATGTTTTGGTGCATCGGAGATACGTTTCTCGACTTCCAGGGGAGTCCGATGCCGTACTATAGCCACGTTAGTCACTCGTAGACAAGTCGGTAAGCAGCAACCAGGATTCAACCTTGTCGCAATTTCTGCGTTGCATCGTCAATGTGAGGGTGCAAGGACTATAGAAAATCCGTTTTGGTGAGTCGGAACAAGCCAGTGGTCACCCAGGGATGGCTCCCTTCCGTGACCATTGACCCGTTAGTCTCTCGTAGACAAGTCGGTAAGCAGCAACCAGGATTCAACCTTGTCGCAATTTCTGTGTTGCATCGTCAATGTGATGGTGCAATGGTTACAGTAAATACGTTTTGGTGCATCGGAGATACGTTTCTCGACTTCCAGGGGAGTCCGATGCCGTACTATAGCCACGTTAGTCACTCGTAGACAAGTCGGTAAGCAGCAACCAGGATTCAACCTTGTCGCAATTTCTGCGTTGCATCGTCAATGTGAGGGTGCAAGGACTATAGAAAATCCGTTTTGGTGAATCGGAAACAAGCCAGTGGTCACCCAGGGGAGTCCGATGCCGTACTATAGCCATGTTAGTCACTCGTAGACAAGTCGGTAAGCAGCAACAAGGATTCAATCTTGTCGCAATTTCTGCGTTGCATCGTCAATGTGAGGGTGCAAGGACTATAGAAAATCCGTTTTGGTGAATCGGAAACAAGCCTTACGTGACCATTGACCCATTAGTCTCTCGTAGACAATTCGGCAAGCAGCAACCAGGATTCAACCTTGTCGCAATTTCTGTGTTGCATCGTCAATGTGATGGTGCAATGGTTACAGTAAATACGTTTTGGTGCATCGGAGATACGTTTCTCGACTTCCAGGGGAGTCCGATGGCGTACTATAGCCACGTAAGTCACACGTAGACAAGTCGGTAAGCAGCAACCAGGATTCAACCTTGTCGCAATTTCTGCGTTGCATCGTCAATGTGAGGGTGCAAGGACTATAGAAAATCCGTTTTGGTGAATCGGAAACAAGCCAGTGGTCACCCAGGGGTGGCTCCCTTCCGTGACCATTGACCCGTTAGTCTCTCGTAGACAAGTCGGCAAGCAGCAACCTTGATTCAACCTTGTCGCAATTTCTGTGTTGCATCGTCAATGTGATGGTGCAATGGTTACAGTAAATATGTTTTGGTGCATCGGAGATAGGTTTCTCGACTTCCAGGGGAGTCCGATGGCGTAGTACAGCCACGTTAGTCACTCGTAGACAAGTCGGTAAGCAGCAACCAGGATTCAACCTTGTCGCAATTTCTGCGTTGCATCGTCAATGTGAGGGTGCAAGGACTACAGAAAATCCGTTTTGGTGAGTCGGAACAAGCCAGTGGTCACCCAGGGAAGGCTCCCTTCCGTGACCATTGACCCGTTAGTCTCTCGTAGACAAGTCGGTAAGCAGCAACCAGGATTCAACCTTGTCGCAATTTCTGTGTTGCATCGTCAATGTGATGGTGCAATGGTTACAGTAAATACGTTTTGGTGCATCGGAGATACGTTTCTCGACTTCCAGGGGAGTCCGATGCCGTACTATAGCCACGTTAGGCACTCGTAGACAAGTCGGCAAGCAGCAACCAGGATTCAACCTTGTCTCAATTTCTGTAATGCATCGTCAATGTGATGGTGCAATGATTACAGTAAATACGTTTTGGTGCATCGGAGATACGTTTCTCGACTTCCAGGGGAGTCCGATGCCGTACTATAGCCATGTTAGTCACTCGTAGACAAGTCGGTAAGCAGCAACAAGGATTCAATCTTGTCGCAATTTCTGCGTTGCATCGTCAATGTGAGGGTGCAAGGACTATAGAAAATCCGTTTTGGTGAATCGGAAACAAGCCAGTGGTCACCCAGGGGTGGCTCCCTTCCGTGACCCTTGACCCGTTAGTCTCTCGTAGACAAGTCGGCAAGCAGCAACCAGGATTCAACCTTGTCGCAATTTCTGTGTTGCATCGTCAATGTGATGGTGCAATGGTTACAGTAAATACGTTTTGATGCATCGGAGATACGTTTCTCTACTTCCAGGGGAGTCCGATGCCGTACTATAGCCACGTTAGTCACTCGTAGACAAGTCGGTAAGCAACAACCAGGATTCAACCTTGTCGCAATTTCTGCGTTGCATCGGCAATGTGAGGGTGCAAGGACTATAGAAAATCCGTTTTGGTGAATCGGAAACAAGCCAGTGGTCACCCAGGGGTGGCTCCCTTACGTGACCATTGACCCGTTAGTCTCTCGTAGACATGTCGGCAAGCAGCAACCAGGATTCAACCTTGTCGCAATTTCTGTGTTGCATCGTCAATGTGATGGTGCAATGGTTACAGTAAATACGTTTTGGTGCATCGGAGATACGTTTCTCGACTTCCAGGGGAGTCCGATGCCGTACTATAGCCACGTAAGTCACACGTAGACAAGTCGGTAAGCAGCCACCAAGATTCAACCTTGTCGCAATTTCTGCGTTGCATCGTCAATGTGAGGGTGCAAGGACTATAGAAAATCCGTTTTGGTGAATCGGAAACAAGCCAGTGCTCACGCAGGGGTGGCTCCCTTCCGTGACCATAGACCCGTTAGTCTCTCGTAGACAAGTCGGCAAGCAGCAACCAGGATTCAACCTTGCCGCAATTTCTGTGTTGCATCGTCAATGTGATGGTGCAATGGTTACAGTAAATGCGTTTTGATGCATCGGAGCTTCGGAGATACGTTTCTCGACTTCCAGGGGAGTCCGATGCCGTACTATAGCCACGTTAGTCACTCGTAGACAAGTCGGTAAGCAGCAATCAGGATTCAACCTTGTCGCAATTTCTGCGTTGCATCGTCAATGTGAGGGTGCAAGGACTATAGAAAATCCGTTTTGGTGAATCGGAAACAAGCCAGTGGTCACCCAGGGGTGGCTCCCTTCCGTGACCATTGACCCGTTAGTCTCTCGTAGACAAGTCGGCAAGCAGCAACCAGGATTCAACCTTGTCGCAATTTCTGTGTTGCATCGTCAATGCGATGGTGTAATGGCTACAGTAAATACGTTTTGGTGCATCGGAGATACGTTTCTCGACTTCCAGGGGAGTCCGATACCGTACTATAGCCACGTTAGTCACTCGTAGACAAGTCGGTAAGCAGCAACCAGGATTCAACTTTGTCGCTATTTCTGCGTTGCATCGTCAATTTGAGAGTGCATGGACTATAGAAAATCCTTTTTGGTGAATCGGAAACAAGCCAGTGGTCACCCAGGCGTGGCTACCTTCCGTGACCATTGACCCGTTAGACTCTCGTAGACAAGTCGGCAAGCAGCAACCAGGATTCAACCTTGTCGCAATTTCTGTGTTGCATCGTCAATGTGATGGTGCAATGGTTACAGTAAATACGTTTTGGTGCATCGGAGATACGTTTCTCGACTTCCAGGGGAGTCCGATGCCGTACTATAGCCACGTTAGTCACTCGTAGACAAGTCGGTAAGCAGCAACCAGGATTCAACCTTGTCGCAATTTCTGCGTTGCATCGTCAATGTGAGGGTGCAAGGACTATAGAAAATCCTTTGTGGTGAATCGGAAACAAGCCAGTGGTCACCCAGGGGTGGCTCCCTTCCGTGACCATTGGCCCGTTAGTCTCTCGTAGACAAGTCGGCAAGCAGCAACCAGGATTCAACCTTGTCGCAATTTCTGTGTTGCATCGTCAATGTGATGGTGCAATAGTTACAGTAAATACGGTTTGATGCATCGGAGATACGTTTCTCGACTTCCAGGGGAGTCCGATGCCGTACTATAGCCACGTTAGTCACTCGTAGACAAGTCGGTAAGCAGCAACCAGGATTCAACCTTGTCGCAATTTCTGCGTTGCATCGTCAATGTGAGGGTGCAAGGACTATAGAAAATCCGTTTTGGTGAATCGGAAACAAGCCAGTGGTCACCCAGGGGTGGCTCCCTTCCGTGACCCTTGACCCGTTAGTCTCTCGTAGACAAGTCGGCAAGCAGCAACCAGGATTCAACCTTGTCGCAATTTCTGTGTTGCATCGTCAATGTGATGGTGCAATGGTTACAGTAAATACGTTTTGGTGCATCGGAGATACGTTTCTCGACTTCCAGGGGAGTCCGATGCCGTACTATAGCCACGTAAGTCACTCGTAGACAAGTCGGTAAGCAGCAACCAGGATTCAACCTTGTCGCAATTTCTGCGTTGCATCGTCAATGTGTGGGTGCAAGGACTATAGAAAATCCGTTTTGGTGAATCGGAAACAAGCCAGTGGTCACCCAGGGGTGGCTCCCTTCCGTGACCATTGACCCGTTAGTCTCTCGTAGACAAGTCGGCAAGCAGCAACCAGGATTCAAACTTGTCGCAATTTCTGTGTTGCATCGTCAATGTGATGGTGCAATGGTTACAGTAAATGCGTTTTGATGCATCTGAGATACGTTTCTCGACTTCCAGGGGAGTCCGATGCCGTACTATAGCCACGTTAGTCACTCGTAGACAAGTCGGTAAGCAGCAACCAGGATTCAACCTTGTCGCAATTTCTGCGTTGCATCGTCAATGTGAGGGTGCAAGGAATATAGAAAATCCGTTTTGGTGAATCGGAAACAAGCCAGTGGTCACCCAGGGGTGGCTCCCTTCCGTGACCATTGACCCGTTAGTCTCTCGTAGACAAGTCGGCAAGCAGCAACCAGGATTCAACCTTGTCGCAATTTCTCTGTTGCATCGTCATTGTGATGGTTTAATGGTTACAGTAAATACGTTTTGGTGCATCGGAGATACGTTTCTCGACTTCCAGGGGAGTCCGATGCCGTACTATAGCCACGTTAGTCACTCGTAGACAAGTCGGCAAGCAGCAACCAGGATTCAAGCTTGTCACAATTTCTGCGTTGCATCGTCAATGTGAGGGTGCAAGGACTATAGAAAATCCGTTTTGGTGAATCGGCACAAGCCAGTGGTCACCCAGGGGTGGCTCCCTTCCGTGACCATTGAACCGTTAGTCTCTCGTAGACAAGTCGGCAAGCAGCAACCAGGTTTCAACCTTGTCGCAATTTCTGTGTTGCATCGTCAATGTGATGGTGCAATGGTTACAGTAAATACGTTTTGATGCATCGGAGATACGTTTCTCGACTTCCAGGGGAGTCCGATGCCGTACTACAGCCACGTTAGTCACTCGTAGACAAGTCGGTAAGCAGCAACCAGGATTCAACCTTGTCGCAATTTCTGCGTTGCATCGTCAATGAGAGGATGCAAGGACTATAGAAAATCCGTTTTGGTGAGTCGGAAAAAGCCAGTGGACACCCAGGGGTGCCTCGCTTCCGTGACCATTGACCTGTTAGTCTCTCGTAGACAAGTCGGCAAGCAGCAACGAGGATTCAACCTTGTCGCAATTTCTGTGTTGCATCGTCAATGTGATGGTGCAATGGTTACAGTAAATACGTTTTGGTGCATCGGAGATACGTTTCTCGACTTCCAGGGGAGCCCGATGCCGTACTATAGCCACGTTAGTCACTCGTAGACAAGTCGGCAAGCAGCAACCAGGATTCAACCTTGTCGCAATTTCTGTGTTGCATCGTCAATGTGATGGTGCAATGGTTACAGTAAATACGTTTTGGTGTATCGGAGATACGTTTCTCGACTTCCAGGGGAGTCCGATGCCGTACTATAGCCACGTAAGTCACACGTAGACAAGTCGGTAAGCAGCAACCAGGATTCAACTTTGTCGCAATTTCTGCGTTGCATCGTCAATGTGAGGGTGCAAGGACTATAGAAAATCCGTTTTGGTGAATCGGAAACAAGCCAGTGGTCACGCAGGGGTGGCTCCCTTCCGAGACCATTGACCCGTTAGTCTCTCGTAGACAAGTCGGCAAGCAGCAACCAGGATTCAACCTTGTCGCAATTTCTGTGTTGCATCGTCAATGTGATGGTGCAATGGTTACAGTAAATGCGTTTTGATGCATCGGAGATACGTTTCTCGACTTCCAGGGGAGTCCGATGCCGTACTATAGCCACGTTAGTCACTCGTAGACAAGTTGGTAAGCAGCAACCAGGATTCAACCTTGTCGCAATTTCTGCGTTGCATCGTCAATGTGAGGGTGCAAGGACTATAGAAAATCCGTTTTGGTGAATCGGAAACAAGCCAGTGGTCACCCAGGGGTGGCTCCCTTCCGTGACCATTGACCCGTTAGTCTCTCGTAGACAAGTCAGCAAGCAGCAACCAGGATTCAACCTTGTCGCAATTTCTGTGTTGCATCGTCAATGTGATGGTGCAATGGTTACAGTAAATGCGTTTTGATGCATCGGAGATACGTTTCTCGACTTCCAGGGGAGTCCGATGCCGTACTATAGCCACGTTAGTCACTCGTAGACAAGTCGGTAAGCAGCAACCAGGATTCAACCTTGTCGCAATTTCTGCGTTGCATCGTCAATGTGAGGGTGCAAGGACTATAGAAAATCCGTTTTGGTGAATCGGAAACAAGCCAGTGGTCACCCAGGGGTGGCTCCCTTCCGTGACCATTGACCCGTTAGTCTCTCGTAGACAAGTCGGCAAGCAGCAACCAGGATTCAACCTTGTCGCAATTTCTGTGTTGCATCGTCAATGTGATGGTGTAATGGTTACAGTAAATACGTTTTGGTGCATCGGAGATACGTTTCTCGACTTCCAGGGGAGTCCGATGCCGTACTATAGCCACGTTAGTCACTCGTAGACTAGTTGGCAAGCAGCAACCAGGATTCAACCTTGTCACAATTTCTGCGTTGCATCGTCAATGTGAGGGTGCAAGGACTATAGAAAATCCGTTTTGGTGAATCGGCACAAGCCAGTGGTCACCCAGGGGTGGCTCCCTTCCGTGACCATTGACCCGTTAGTCTCTCGTAGACAAGTCGGCAAGCAGCAACCAGGATTCAACCTTGTCGCAATTTCTGTGTTGCATCGTCAATGTGATGGTGTAATGGTTACAGTAAATACGTTTTGGTGCATCGGAGATACGTTTCTCGACTTCCAGGGGAGTCCGATGCCGTACTATAGCCACGTTAGTCACTCGTAGACTAGTTGGCAAGCAGCAACCAGGATTCAACCTTGTCACAATTTCTGCGTTGCATCGTCAATGTGAGGGTGCAAGGACTATAGAAAATCCGTTTTGGTGAATCGGCACAAGCCAGTGGTCACCCAGGGGTGGCTCCCTTCCGTGACCATTGACCCGTTAGTCTCTCGTAGACAAGTCGGCAAGCAGCAACCAGGATTCAACCTTGTCGCAATTTCTGTGTTGCATCGTCAATGTGATGGTGCAATGGTTACAGTAAATACGTTTTGATGCATCGGAGATACGTTTCTCGACTTCCAGGGGAGTCCGATGCCGTACTATAGCCACGTTAGTCACTCGTAGACAAGTCGGTAAGCAGCAACCAGGATTCAACCTTGTCGCAATTTCTGCGTTGCATCGTCAATGTGAGGTTGCAAGGACTATAGAAAATCCGTTTTGGTGAGTCGGAACAAGCCAGTGGTCACCCAGGGGTGCCTCCCTTCCGTGACCATTGACCCGTTAGTCTCTCCTAGACAAGTCGGCAAGCAGCAACCAGGATTCAAACTTGTCGCAATTTCTGTGTTGCATCGTCAATGTGATGGTGCAATGGTTACAGTAAATACGTTTTGGTGCATCGGAGATACGTTTCTCGACTTCCAGGGGAGCCCGATGCCGTACTATAGCCACGTTAGTCACTCGTAGACAAGTCGGCAAGCAGCAACCAGGATTCAACCTTGTCGCAATTTCTTTGTTGCATCGTCAAGGTGATGGTGCAATGGTTACAGTAAATACGTTTTGGTGCATCGGATATACGTTTCTCGACTTCCAGGGGAGTCCGATGCCGTACTATAGCCACGTTAGTCACTCGTAGACAAGTCGGCAAGCAGCAACCAGTATTCAACCTTGTCGCAATTTCTGTGTTGCATCGTCAATGTGATGGTGCAATGGTTACTGTAAATACGTTTTAGTGCATCGGAGATACGTTTCTCGACTTCCAGGGGAGTCCGATGCCGTACTATAGCCATGTTAGTCACTCGTAGACAAGTCGGTAAGCAGCAACAAGGATTCAATTTTGTCGCAATTTCTGCGTTGCATCGTCAATGTGAGGGTGCAAGGCCTATAGAAAATCCGTTTTGGTGAATCGGAAACAAGCCAGTGGTCACCCAGGGGTGGCTCCCTTCCGTGACCATTGACCCGTTAGTCTCTCGTGGACAAGTCGGCAAGCAGCAACCAGGATTCAACCTTGTCGCAATTTCTGTGTTGCATCGTCAATGTGATGGTGCAATGGTTACAGTAAATACGTTTTGATGCATCGGAGATACGTTTCTCGACTTCCAGGGGAGTCCGATGCCGTACTATAGCCACGTTAGTCACTCGTAGACAAGTCGGTAAGCAGCAACCAGGATTCAACCTTGTCGCAATTTCTGCGTTGCATCGTCAATGTGAGGGTGCAAGGACTATAGAAAATCCGTTTTGGTGAATCGGAAACAAGCCAGTGGTCACCCAGGGGTGGCACCCTTCCGTGACCATTGACCCGTTAGTCTCTCGTAGACAAGTCGGCAAGCAGCAACCAGGATTCAACCTTGTCGCAATTTCTGTGTTGCATCGTCAATGTGATGGTGCAATGGTTACAGTAAATACGTTTTGGTGCATCGGAGATACGTTTCTCGACTTCCAGGGGAGTCCGATGCCCTACTATAGCCATGTAAGTCACTCGTAGACAAGTCGGTAAGCAGCAACCAGGATTCAACCTTGTCGCAATTTCTGCGTTGCATCGTCAATGTGAGGGTGCAAGGACTATAGAAAATCCGTTTTGGTGAATCGGAAACAAGCCAGTGGTCACGCAGGGGTGGCTCCCTTCCGTGACAATTGACCCGTTAGTCTCTCGTAGACAATTCGGCAAGCAGCAACCAGGATTCAACCTTGTCGCAATTTCTGTGTTGCATCGTCAATGTGATGGTGCAATGGTTACAGTAAATGCGTTTTGATGCATCGGAGATACGTTTCTCGACTTCCAGGGGAGTCCGATGCCGTACTATAGCCACGTTAGTCACTCGTAGACAAGTCGGTAAGCAGCAACCAGGATTCAACCTTGTCGCAATTTCTGCGTTGCATCGTCAATGTGAGGGTGCATGGACTATAGAAAATCCGTTTTGGTGAATCGGAAACAAGCCATTGGTCACCCAGGGGTGGCTCCCTTCCGTGACCATTGACCCGTTAGTCTCTCGTAGACAAGTCGGCAAGCAGCAACCAGGATTCAACCTTGTCGCAATTTCTGTGTTGCATCGTCAATGTGATGGTGTAATGGTTACAGTAAATACGTTTTGGTGCATCGGAGATACGTTTCTCGACTTCCAGGGGAGTCCGATGCCGTACTATAGCCACGTTAATCACTCGTAGACAAGTCGGTAAGCAGCAAACAGGATTCAACTTTGTCGCAATTTCTGCATTGCATCGTCAATGTGAGGGTGCATGGACTATAGAAAATCCGTTTTGGTGAATCGGAAACAAGCCAGTGGTCACCCAGGGGTGGCTCCCTTCCGTGAC
The DNA here is from genome assembly GCF_023898315.1 of Schistocerca nitens. Lineage (NCBI taxonomy): Eukaryota > Metazoa > Arthropoda > Insecta > Orthoptera > Acrididae > Schistocerca > Schistocerca nitens. The sequence goes on from NC_064622.1 coordinate 497,160,480, forward strand.
CATTGACCCGTTAGTCTCGCGTAGACAAGTCGGCAAGCAGCAACCAGGAATCAACCTTGTCGCAATTTCTGTGTTGCATCGTCAATGTGATGGAGCAATGGTTACAGTAAATACGTTTTGGTGCATCGGAGATACGTTTCTCGACTTCCAGGGGAGTCCGATGCCGTACTATAGCCACGTTAGTCACTCGTAGACAAGTCGGTAAGCAGCAACCAGGATTCAACCTTGTTGCAATTTCTGCGTTGCATCGTCAATGTGAGGGTGCAAGGACTATAGAAAATCCGTTTTGGTGAATCGGAAACAAGCCAGTGGTCACCCAGGGGTGGCTCCCTTCCGTGACCATTGACCCGTTAGTCTCTCGTAGACAAGTCGGCAAGCAGCAACCAGGATTCAACCTTGTCGCAATTTCTGTGTTGCATCGTCAATGTGATGTTGCAATGGTTACAGTAAATACGTTTTGGTGCATCGGAGATACGTTTCTCGACTTCCAGGGGAGTCCGATGCCGTACTATAGCCACGTTAGTCACTCGTAGACAAGTCGGCAAGCAGCAACCAGCATTCAACCTTGTCGCAATTTCTGCGTTGCATCGTCAATGTGAGGGTGCAAGGAGTATAGAAAATCCGTTTTGGTGAGTCGGAACAAGCCAGTGGTCACCCAGGGTTGTCTCCCTTCCGTGACCATTGACCCGTTAGTCTCTCGTAGACAAGTCGGCAAGCAGCAACCAGGATTCAACCTTGTCGCAATTTCTGTGTTGCATCGTCAATGTGATGGTGCAATGGTTACAGTAAATACGTTTTGGTGCATCGGAGATACGTTTCTCGACTTCCAGGGGAGTCCGATGCCGTACTATAGCCACGTTAGTCACTCATAGACAAGTCGGTAAGCAGCAACCAGGATTCAACCTTGTCGCAATTTCTGCGTTGCATCGTCAATGTGAGGGTGCAAGGACTATAGAAAATCCGTTGTGGTGAATCGGAAACAAGCCAGTGGTCACCCAGGGGTGGCTCCCTTCCGTGACCCTTGACCCGTTAGTCTCTCGTAGACAAGTCGGCAAGCAGCAACCAGGATTCAACCTTGTCGCAATTTCTGTGTTGCATCGTCAATGTGATGGTGCAATGGTTACAGTAAATACGTTTTGGTGCATCGGAGATACGTTTCTCGACTTCCAGGGGAGTCCGATGCCGTACTATAGCCACGTAAGTCACTCGTAGACAAGTCGGTAAGCAGCAACCAGGATTCAACCTTGTCGCAATTTCTGCGTTGCATCGTCAATGTGTGGGTGCAAGGACTATAGAAAATCCGTTTTGGTGAATCGGAAACATGCCAGTGGTCACCCAGGGGTGGCTCCCTTCCGTGACCATTGACCCGTTAGTCTCTCGTAGACAAGTCGGCAAGCAGCAACCAGGATTCAAACTTGTCGCAATTTCTGTGTTGCATCGTCAATGTGATGGTGCAACTGTTACAGTAAATGCGTTTTGATGCATCTGAGATACGTTTCTCGACTTCCAGGGGAGTCCGATGCCGTACTATAGCCACGTTAGTCACTCGTAGACAAGTCGGTAAGCAGCAACCAGGATTCAACCTTGTCGCAATTTCTGCGTTGCATCGTCAATGTGAGGGTGCAAGGACTATAGAAAATCCGTTTTGGTGAACGGCACAAGCCAGTGGTCACCCAGGGGTGGCTCCCTTCCGTGACCATTGACCCGTTAGTCTCTCGTAGACAAGTCGGCAAGCAGCAACCAGGATTCAACCTTGTCGCAATTTCTGTGTTGCATCGTCAATGTGATGGTGCAATGGTTACAGTAAATACGTTTTGATGCATCGGAGATACGTTTCTCGACTTCCAGGGGAGTCCGATGCCGTACTATAGCCACGTTAGTCACTCGTAGACAAGTCGGTAAGCAGCAACCAGGATTCAACCTTGTCGCAATTTCTGTGTTGCATCGTCAATGTGAGGATGCAAGGACTATAGAAAATCCGTTTTGGTGAGTCGGAACAAGCCAGTGGACACCCAGGGGTGCCCCCCTTCCGTCTCTCGTAGACAAGTCAGCAAGCAGCAACCAGGATTCAACCTTGTCCCAATTTCTGTGTTGCATCGTCAATGTGATGGTGCAATGGTTACAGTAAATGCGTTTTGATGCATCGGAGATACGTTTCTCGACTTCCAGGGGAGTCCGATGCCGTACTATAGCCACGTTAGTCACTCGTAGACAAGTCGGTAAGCAGCAACCAGGATTCAACCTTGTCGCAATTTCTGCGTTGCATCGTCAATGTGAGGGTGCAAGGACTATAGAAAATCCGTTTTGGTGAATCGGAAACAAGCCAGTGGTCACCCAGGGGTGGCTCCCTTCCGTGACCATTGACCCGTTAGTCTCTCGTAGACAAGTCGGCAAGCAGCAACCAGGATTCAACCTTGTCGCAATTTCTGTGTTGCATCGTCAATGTGATGGTGCAATGGTTACAGTGAATACGTTTTGGTGCATCGGAGATACGTTTCTCGACTTCCAGGGGAGTCCGATGCCGTACTATAGCCACGTTAGTCACTCGTAGACTAGTCGGCAAGCAGCAACCAGGATTCAACCTTGTCACAATTTCTGCGTTGCATCGTCAATGTGAGGGTGCAAGGACTATAGAAAATCCGTTTTGGTGAATCGGCACAAGCCAGTGGTCACCCAGGGGTGGCTCCCTTCCGTGACCATTGACCCATTAGTCTCTCGTAGACAAGTCGGCAAGCAGCAACCAGGATTCAACCTTGTCGCAATTTCTGTGTTGCATCGTCAATGTGATGGTGCAATGGTTACAGTAAATACGTTTTGATGCATCGGAGATACGTTTCTCGACTTCCAGGGGAGTCCGATGCCGTACTATAGCCACGTTAGTCACTCGTAGACAAGTCGGTAAGCAGCAACCAGGATTCAACCTTGTCGCAATTTCTGCGTTGCATCGTCAATGTGAGGGTGCAAGGACTATAGAAAATCCGTTTTGGTGAGTCGGAACAAGCCAGTGGTCACCCAGGGGTACCTCCCTTCCGTGACCATTGACCCGTTAGTCTCTCCAAGACAAGTCGGCAAGCAGCAACCAGGATTCAAACTTGTCGCAATTTCTGTGTTGCATCGTCAATGTGATGGTGCAATGGTTACAGTAAATACGTTTTGGTGCATCGGAGATACGTTTCTCGACTTCCAGGGGAGCCCGATGCCGTACTATAGCCACGTTAGTCACTCGTAGACAAGTCGGCAAGAAGCAACCAGGATTCAACCTTGTCGCAATTTCTGTGTTGCATCGTCAATGTGATGGTGCAATGGTTACAGTAAATACGTTTTGATGCATCGGATATACGTTTCTCGACTTCCAGGGGAGTCAGATGCCGTACTATAGCCACGTTAGTCACTCGTAGACAAGTCGGCAAGCAGCAACCAGGATTCAAACTTGTCGCAATTTCTGTGTTGCATCGTCAATGTGATGGTGCAATGGTTACTGTAAATACGTTTTCGTGCATCGGAGATACGTTTCTCGACTTCCAGGGGAGTCCGATGTCGTACTATAGCCATGTTAGTCACTCGTAGACAAGTCGGTAAGCAGCAACAAGGATTCAATTTTGTCGCAATTTCTGTGTTGCATCGTCAATGTGAGGGTGCAAGGCCTATAGAAAATCCGTTTTGGTGAATCGGAAACAAGCCAGTGGTCACCCAGGGGTGGCTCCCTTCCGTGACCATTGACCCGTTGGTCTCTCGTAGACAAGTCGGCAAGCAGCAACCAGGATTCAACCTTGTCGCAATTTCTGTGTTGCATCGTCAATGTGATGGTGCAATGGTTACAGTAAATACGTTTTGATGCATCGGAGATACGTTTCTCGGCTTCCAGGGGAGTCCGATGCCGTACTATAGCCACGTTAGTCACTCGTAGACAAGTCGGCAAGCAGCAACCAGGATTCAACCTTGTCGCAATTTCTGTGTTGCATCGTCAATGTGATGGTGCAATGGTTACAGTAAATACGTTTTGGTGCATCGGAGATACGTTTCTCGACTTCCAGGGGAGTCCGATGCCGTACTATAGCCACGTAAGTCACTCGTAGACAAGTCGGCAAGCAGCAACAAGGATTCAACCTTGTCGCAATTTCTGTGTTGCATCGTCAATGTGATGGTGCAATGGTTACAGTGAATACGTTTTGGTGCATCGGAGATACGTTTCTCGACTTCCAGGGGAGTCCGATGCCGTACTATAGCCACGTTAGTGACTCGTAGACATGTCGGTAAGCAGCAACCAGGATTCAATCTTGTCGCAATCTCTGCGTTGCATCGTCAATGTGAGGGTGTAAGGAGTATAGAAAATCCGTTTTGGTGAATCGGAAACAAGCCAGTGGTCACCCAGGGGTGGCTCCCTTCCGTGACCATTGACCCGTTAGTCTTGCGTAGACAAGTCGGCAAGCAGCAACCAGGATTCAACCTTGTCGCAATTTCTGTGTTGCATCGACAATGTGATGGTGCAATGGTTACAGGAAATACGTTTTGGTGCATCGGAGGTACGTTTCTCGACTTCCAGGGGAGTCCGATGCCGTACTATAGCCACGTTAGTCACTCGTAGACAAGTCGGTTAGCAGCAACCAGGATTCAACCTTGTTGCAATTTCTGCGTTGCATCGTCAATGTGAGGGTGCAAGGACTATAGAAAATCCGTTTTGGTGAATCGGAAACAAGCCAGTGGTCACCCAGGGGTGGCTCCCTTCCGTGACCATTGACCCGTTAGTCTCTCGTAGACAAGTCGGCAAGCAGCAACCAGGATTCAACCTTGTCGCAATTTCTGTGTTGCATCGTCAATGTGATGTTGCAATGGTTACAGTAAATACGTTTTGGTGCATCGGAGATACGTTTCTCGACTTCCAGGGGAGTCCGATGCCGTACTATAGCCACGTTAGTCACTCGTAGACAAGTCGGCAAGCAGCAACCAGGATTCAAACTTGTCGCAATTTCTGCGTTGCATCGTCAATGTGAGGGTGCAAGGAGTATAGAAAATCCGTTTTGGTGAGTCGGAACAAGCCAGTGGTCACCCATGGGTGGCTCCCTTCCGTGACCATTGACCCGTTAGTCTCTCGTAGACAAGTCGGCAAGCAGCAACCAGGATTCAACCTTGTCGCAATTTCTGTGTTGCATCGTCAATGTGATGGTGCATTGGTTACAGTAGATACGTTTTGGTGCATCGGAGATACGTTTCTCGACTTCCAGGGGAGTCCGATGCCGTACTATAGCCACGTTAGTCACTCGTAGACAAGTCGGCAAGCAGCAACCAGGATTCAACCTTGTCGCAATTTCTGTGTTGCATCGTCAATGTGATGGTGCAATGGTTACAGTGAATACGTTTTGGTGCATCGGTGATACGTTTCTCGACTTCCAGGGGAGTCCGATGCCGTACTATAGCCATGTTAGTCACTCGTAGACAAGTCGGTAAGCAGCAACAAGGATTCAATCTTGTCGCAATTTCTGTGTTGCATCGTCAATGTGAGGGTGCAAGGCCTATAGAAAATCCGTTTTGGTGAATCGGAAACAAGCCAGTGGTCACCCAGGGGTGGCTCCCTTCCGTGACCATTGACCCGTTGGTCTCTCGTAGACAAGTCGGCAAGCAGCAACCAGGATTCAACCTTGTCGCAATTTCTGTGTTGCATCGTCAATGTGATGGTGCAATGGTTACAGTAAATACGTTTTGGTGCATCGGAGATACGTTTCTCGACTTCCAGGGGAGTCCGATGCCGTACTATAGCCACGTAAGTCACTCGTAGACAAGTCGGCAAGCAGCAACAAGGATTCAACCTTGTCGCAATTTCTGTGTTGCATCGTCAATGTGATGGTGCAATGGTTACAGTGAATACGTTTTGGTGCATCGGAGATACGTTTCTCGACTTCCAGGGGAGTCCGATGCCGTACTATAGCCACGTTAGTGACTCGTAGACATGTCGGTAAGCAGCAACCAGGATTCAATCTTGTCGCAATCTCTGCGTTGCATCGTCAATGTGAGGGTGTAAGGAGTATAGAAAATCCGTTTTGGTGAATCGGAAACAAGCCAGTGGTCACCCAGGGGTGGCTCCTTTCCGTGACCATTGACCCGTTAGTCTTGCGTAGACAAGTCGGCAAGCAGCAACCAGGATTCAACCTTGTCGCAATTTCTGTGTTGCATCGTCAATGTGATGGTGCAATGGTTACAGGAAATACGTTTTGGTGCATCGGAGGTACGTTTCTCGACTTCCAGGGGAGTCCGATGCCGTACTATAGCCACGTTAGTCACTCGTAGACAAGTCGGTTAGCAGCAACCAGGATTCAACCTTGTTGCAATTTCTGCGTTGCATCGTCAATGTGAGGGTGCAAGGACTATAGAAAATCCGTTTTGGTGAATCGGAAACAAGCCAGTGGTCACCCAGGGGTGGCTCCCTTCCGTGACCATTGACCCGTTAGTCTCTCGTAGACAAGTCGGCAAGCAGCAACCAGGATTCAACCTTGTCGCAATTTCTGTGTTGCATCGTCAATGTGATGTTGCAATGGTTACAGTAAATACGTTTTGGTGCATCGGAGATACGTTTCTCGACTTCCAGGGGAGTCCGATGCCGTACTATAGCCACGTTAGTCACTCGTAGACAAGTCGGCAAGCAGCAACCAGGATTCAAACTTGTCGCAATTTCTGCGTTGCATCGTCAATGTGAGGGTGCAAGGAGTATAGAAAATCCGTTTTGGTGAGTCGGAACAAGCCAGTGGTCACCCATGGGTGGCTCCCTTCCGTGACCATTGACCCGCTAGTCTCTCGTAGACAAGTCGGCAAGCAGCAACCAGGATTCAACCTTGTCGCAATTTCTGTGTTGCATCGTCAATGTGATGGTGCATTGGTTACAGTAGATACGTTTTGGTGCATCGGAGATACGTTTCTCGACTTCCAGGGGAGTCCGATGCCGTACTATAGCCACGTTAGTCACTCGTAGACAAGTCGGCAAGCAGCAACCAGGATTCAACCTTGTCGCAATTTCTGTGTTGCATCGTCAATGTGATGGTGCAATGGTTACAGTGAATACGTTTTGGTGCATCGGTGATACGTTTCTCGACTTCCAGGGGAGTCCTATGCCGTACTATAGCCACGTTAGTGACTCGTAGACAAGTCGGTAAGCAGCAACCAGGATTCAATCTTGCCGCAATCTCTGCGTTGCATCGTCAATGTGAGGATGCAAGGACTATAGAAAATCCGTTTTGGTGAATCGGAAACAAGCCAGTGGTCACCCAGGGGTGGCTCCCTTCCGTGACCATTGACCCGTTAGTCTCTCGTAGACAAGTCGGCAAGCAGCAACCAGGATTCAACCATGTCGCAATTTCTGTGTTGCATCGTCAATGTGATGGTGTAATGGTTACAGTAAATGCGTTTTGGTGCATCGGAGATACGTTTCTCGACTTCCAGGGGAGTCCGATGCCGTACTATAGCCACGTTAGTCACTCGTAGATAAGTCGGTAAGCAGCAAACAGGATTCAACTTTGTCGCAATTTCTGCGTTGCATCGTCAATGTGAGGGTGCATGGACTATAGAAAATCCGTTTTGGTGAATCGGCACAAGCCAGTGGTCACCCAGGGGTGGCTCCCTTCCGTGACCATTGACCCATTAGTCTCTCGTAGACAAGTCGGCAAGCAGCAACCAGGATTCAACCTTGTCGCAATTTCTGTGTTGCATCGTCAATGTGATGGTGCAATGGTTACAGTAAATACGTTTTGATGCATCGGAGATACGTTTCTCGACTTCCAGGGGAGTCCGATGCCGTACTATAGCCACGTTAGTCACTCGTAGACAAGTCGGTAAGCAGCAACCAGGATTCAACCTTGTCGCAATTTCTGCGTTGCATCGTCAATGTGAGGGTGCAAGGACTATAGAAAATCCGTTTTGGTGAGTCGGAACAAGCCAGTGGTCACCCAGGGGTACCTCCCTTCCGTGACCATTGACCCGTTAGTCTCTCCAAGACAAGTCGGCAAGCAGCAACCAGGATTCAAACTTGTCGCAATTTCTGTGTTGCATCGTCAATGTGATGGTGCAATGGTTACAGTAAATACGTTTTGGTGCATCGGAGATACGTTTCTCGACTTCCAGGGGAGCCCGATGCCGTACTATAGCCACGTTAGTCACTCGTAGACAAGTCGGCAAGCAGCAACCAGGATTCAACCTTGTCGCAATTTCTGTGTTGCATCGTCAATGTGATGGTGCAATGGTTACAGTAAATACGTTTTGGTGCATCGGATATACGTTTCTCGACTTCCAGGGGAGTCCGATGCCGTACTATAGCCACGTTAGTCACTCGTAGACAAGTCGGCAAGCAGCAACCAGGATTCAAACTTGTCGCAATTTCTGTGTTGCATCGTCAATGTGATGGTGCAATGGTTACTGTAAATACGTTTTCGTGCATCGGAGATACGTTTCTCGACTTCCAGGGGAGTCCGATGTCGTACTATAGCCATGTTAGTCACTCGTAGACAAGTCGGTAAGCAGCAACAAGGATTCAATCTTGTCGCAATTTCTGTGTTGCATCGTCAATGTGAGGGTGCAAGGCCTATAGAAAATCCGTTTTGGTGAATCGGAAACAAGCCAGTGGTCACCCAGGGGTGTCTCCCTTCCGTAACCATTGACCCGTTAGTCTCTCGTAGACAAGTCGCAAGCAGCAACCAGGATTCAACCTTGTCGCAATTTCTGTGTTGCATCGTCAATGTGATGGTGCAATGGTTACAGTAAATACGTTTTGATGCATCGGAGATACGTTTCTCGACTTCCAGGGGAGTCCGATGCCGTACTATAGCCACGTTAGTCACTCGTAGACAAGTCGGCAAGCAGCAACCAGGATTCAACCTTGTCGCAATTTCTGTGTTGCATCGTCAATGTGATGGTGCAATGGTTACAGTAAATACGTTTTGGTGCATCGGAGATACGTTTCTCGACTTCCAGGGGAGTCCGATGCCGTACTATAGCCACGTAAGTCACTCGTAGACAAGTCGGCAAGCAGCAACCAGGATTCAACCTTGTCGCAATTTCTGTGTTGCATCGTCAATGTGATGGTGCAATGGTTACAGGAAATACGTTTTGGTGCATCGGAGGTACGTTTCTCGACTTCCAGGGGAGTCCGATGCCGTACTATAGCCACGTTAGTCACTCGTAGACAAGTCGGTTAGCAGCAACCAGGATTCAACCTTGTTGCAATTTCTGCGTTGCATCGTCAATGTGAGGGTGCAAGGACTATAGAAAATCCGTTTTGGTGAATCGGAAACAAGCCAGTGGTCACCCAGGGGTGGCTCCCTTCCGTGACCATTGACCCGTTAGTCTCTCGTAGACAAGTCGGCAAGCAGCAACCAGGATTCAAACTTGTCGCAATTTCTGTGTTGCATCGTCAATGTGATGTTGCAATGGTTACAGTAAATACGTTTTGGTGCATCGGAGATACGTTTCTCGACTTCCAGGGGAGTCCGATGCCGTACTATAGCCACGTTAGTCACTCGTAGACAAGTCGGCAAGCAGCAACCAGGATTCAAACTTGTCGCAATTTCTGCGTTGCATCGTCAATGTGAGGGTGCAAGGAGTATAGAAAATCCGTTTTGGTGAGTCGGAACAAGCCAGTGGTCACCCATGGGTGGCTCCCTTCCGTGACCATTGACCCGTTAGTCTCTCGTAGACAAGTCGGCAAGCAGCAACCAGGATTCAACCTTGTCGCAATTTCTGTGTTGCATCGTCAATGTGATGGTGCATTGGTTACAGTAGATACGTTTTGGTGCATCGGAGATACGTTTCTCGACTTCCAGGGGAGTCCGATGCCGTACTATAGCCACGTTAGTCACTCGTAGACAAGTCGGCAAGCAGCAACCAGGATTCAAACTTGTCGCAATTTCTGTGTTGCATCGTCAATGTGATGGTGCAATGGTTACAGTGAATACGTTTTGGTGCATCGGTGATACGTTTCTCGACTTCCAGGGGAGTCCTATGCCGTACTATAGCCACGTTAGTGACTCGTAGACAAGTCGGTAAGCAGCAACCAGGATTCAATCTTGCCGCAATCTCTGCGTTGCATCGTCAATGTGAGGGTGCAAGGACTATAGAAAATCCGTTTTGGTGAATCGGAAACAAGCCAGTGGTCACCCAGGGGTGGCTCCCTTCCGTGACCATTGACCCGTTAGTCTCTCGTAGACAAGTCGGCAAGCAGCAACCAGGATTCAACCATGTCGCAATTTCTGTGTTGCATCGTCAATGTGATGGTGTAATGGTTACAGTAAATACGTTTTGGTGCATCGGAGATACGTTTCTCGACTTCCAGGGGAGTCCGATGCCGTACTATAGCCACGTTAGTCACTCGTAGATAAGTCGGTAAGCAGCAAACAGGATTCAACTTTGTCGCAATTTCTGCGTTGCATCGTCAATGTGAGGGTGCATGGACTATAGAAAATCCGTTTTGGTGAATCGGAAACAAGCCAGTGGTCACCCAGGGGTGGCTCCCGTCCGTGACCATTGACCCGTTAGTCTCGCGTAGACAAGTCGGCAAGCAGCAACCAGGATTCAACCTTGTCGCAATTTCTGTGTTGCATCGTCAATGTGATGGTGCAATGGTTACAGTAAATGCGTTTTGGTGCATCGGAGATACGTTTCTCGACTTCCAGGGGAGTCCGATGCCGTACTATAGCCACGTTAGTCACTCGTAGACAATTCGGTTACCAGCAACCAGGATTCAACCTTGTTGCAATTTCTGCGTTGCATCGTCAATGTGAGGGTGCAAGGACTATAGAAAATCCGTTTTGGTGAATCGGAAACAAGCCAGTGGTCACCCAGGGGTGGCTCCCTTCCGTGACCATTGACCCGTTAGTCTCTCGTAGACAAGTCGGCAAGCAGCAACCAGGATTCAACCTTGTCGCAATTTCTGTGTTGCATCGTCAATGTGATGTTGCAATGGTTACAGTAAATACGTTTTGGTGCATCGGAGATACGTTTCTCGACTTCCAGGGGAGTCCGATGCCGTACTATAGCCACGTTAGTCACTCGTAGACAAGTCGGCAAGCAGCAACCAGGATTCAACCTTGTCGCAATTTCTGCGTTGCATCGTCAATGTGAGGGTGCAAGGACTATAGAAAATCTGTTTTGGTGAATCGGAAACAAGCCAGTGGTCACCCAGGGGTGGCTCCCTTCCGTGACCATTGACCCGTTAGTCTCTCGTAGACAAGTCGGCAAGCAGCAACCAGGATTCAACGTTGTCGCAATTTCTGTGTTGCATCGTCAATGTGATGGTGCAATGGTTACAGTAAATACGTTTTGGTGTATCGGAGATACGTTTCTCGACTTCCAGGGGAGTCCGATGCCGTACTATAGCCACGTAAGTCACTCGTAGACAAGTTGGTAAGCAGCAACCAGGATTCAACCTTGTCGCAATTTCTGCGCTGCATCGTCAATGTGAGGGTGCAAGGACTATAGAAAATCCGTTTTGGTGAATCGGAAACAAGCCAGTGGTCACCCAGGGGTGGCTCCCTTCCGTGACCATTGACCCGTTAGTCTCTCGTAGACAAGTCGGCAAGCAGCAACCAGGATTCAAACTTGACGCAATTTCTGTGTTGCATCGTCAATGTGATGGTGCAATGGTTACAGTAAATGCGTTTTGATGCATCGGAGATACGTTTCTCGACTTCCAGGGGAGTCCGATGCCGTACTATAGTTAGTCACTCGTAGACAAGTCGGTAAGCAGCAACCAGGATTCAACCTTGTCGCAATTTCTGCGTTGCATCGTCAATGTGAGGGTGCAAGGACTATAGAAAATCCGTTTCGGTGAATCGGAAACAAGCCAGTGGTCACCCAGGGGTGGCTCCCTTCCGTGACCATTGACCCGTTAGTCTCTCGTAGACAAGTCGGCAAGCAGCAACCAGGATTCAACCTTGTCGCAATTTCTGTGTTGCATCGTCAATGTGATGGTGTAATGGTTACAGTAAATACGTTTTGGTGCATCGGAGATACGTTTCTCGACTTCCAGGGGAGTCCGATGCCGTACTATAGCCACGTTAGTCACTCGTAGACAAGTCGGTAAGCAGCAACCAGGATTCAACTTTGTCGCAATTTCTGCGTTGCATCGTCAATGTGAGGGTGCAAGGACTATAGAAAATCCGTTTTGGTGAGTCGGAACAAGCCAGTGGTCACCCAGGGATGGCTCCCTTCCGTGACCATTGACCCGTTAGTCTCTCGTAGACAAGTCGGTAAGCAGCAACCAGGATTCAACCTTGTCGCAATTTCTGTGTTGCATCGTCAATGTGATGGTGCAATGGTTACAGTAAATACGTTTTGGTGCATCGGAGATACGTTTCTCGACGTCCAGGGGAGTCCGATGCCGTACTATAGCCACGTAAGTCACTCGTAGACAAGTCGGCAAGCAGCAACCAGGATTCAACCTTGTCGCAATTTCTGTGTTGCATCGTCAATGTGATGGTGCAATGGTTACAGTGAATACGTTTTGGTGCATCGGAGATACGTTTCTCGACTTCCAGGGGAGTCCGATCCGTACTATAGCCATGTTAGTGACTCGTAGACAAGTCGGTAAGCAGCAACCAGGATTCAATCTTGTCGCAATCTCTGCGTTGCATCGTCAATGTGAGGGTGTAAGGAGTATAGAAAATCCGTTTTGGTGAATCGGAAACAAGCCAGTGGTCACCCAGGGGTGGCTCCCTACCGTGACCATTGACCCGTTAGTCTTGCGTAGACAAGTCGGCAAGCAGCAACCAGGATTCAACCTTGTCGCAATTTCTGTGTTGCATCGTCAATGTGATGGTGCAATGGTTACAGGAAATACGTTTTGGTGCATCGGAGATACGTTTCTCGACTTCCAGGGGAGTCCGATGCCGTACTATAGCCACGTTAGTCACTCGTAGACAAGTCGGTTAGCAGCAACCAGGATTCAACCTTGTTGCAATTTCTGCGTTGCATCGTCAATGTGAGGGTGCAAGGTCTATAGAAAATCCGTTTTGGTGAATCGGAAACAAGCCAGTGGTCACCCAGGGGTGGCTCCCTTCCGTGACCATTGACCCGTTAGTCTCTCGTAGACAAGTCGGCAAGCAGCAACCAGGATTCAACCTTGTCGCAATTTCTGTGTTGCATCGTCAATGTGATGTTGCAATGGTTACAGTAAATACGTTTTGGTGCATCGGAGATACGTTTCTCGACTTCCAGGGGAGTCCGATGCCGTACTATAGCCACGTTAGTCACTCGTAGACAAGTCGGCAAGCAGCAACCAGGATTCAAACTTGTCGCAATTTCTGCGTTGCATCGTCAATGTGAGGGTGCAAGGAGTATAGAAAATCCGTTTTGGTGAGTCGGAACAAGCCAGTGGTCACCCATGGGTGGCTCCCTTCCGTGACCATTGACCCGTTAGTCTCTCGTAGACAAGTCGGCAAGCAGCAACCAGGATTCAACCTTGTCGCAATTTCTGTGTTGCATCGTCAATGTGATGGTGCATTGGTTACAGTAAATACGTTTTGGTGCATCGGAGATACGTTTCTCGACTTCCAGGGGAGTCCGATGCCGTACTATAGCCACGTTAGTCACTCGTAGACAAGTCGGCAAGCAGCAACCAGGATTCAACCTTGTCGCAATTTCTGTGTTGCATCGTCAATGTGATGGTGCAATGGTTACAGTGAATACGTTTTGGTGCATCGGAGATACGTTTCTCGACTTCCAGGGGAGTCCGATGCCGTACTATAGCCACGTTAGTGACTCGTAGACAAGTTGGTAAGCAGCAACCAGGATTCAATCTTGTCGCAATCTCTGCGTTGCATCGTCAATGTGAGGGTGCAAGGACTATAGAAAATCCGTTTTGGTGAATCGGAAACAAGCCAGTGGTCACCCAGGGGTGGCTCCCTTCCGTGACCATTGACCCATTAGTCTCTCGTAGACAAGTCGGCAAGCAGCAACCAGGATTCAACCATGTCGCAATTTCTGTGTTGCATCGTCAATGTGATGGTGTAATGGTTACAGTAAATACGTTTTGGTGCATCGGAGATACGTTTCTCGACTTCCAGGGGAGTCCGATGCCGTACTATAGCCACGTTAGTCACTCGTAGATAAGTCGGTAAGCAGCAAACAGGATTCAACTTTGTCGCAATTTCTGCGTTGCATCGTCAATGTGAGGGTGCATGGACTATAGAAAATCCGTTTTGGTGAATCGGAAACAAGCCAGTGGTCACCCAGGGGTGGCTCCCGTCCGTGACCATTGACCCGTTAGTCTCGCGTAGACAAGTCGGCAAGCAGCAACCAGGATTCAACCTTGTCGCAATTTCTGTGTTGCATCGTCAATGTGATGGTGCAATGGTTACAGTAAATACGTTTTGGTGCATCGGAGATACGTTTCTCGACTTCCAGGGGAGTCCGATGCCGTACTATAGCCACGTTAGTCACTCGTAGACAATTCGGTTACCAGCAACCAGGATTCAACCTTGTTGCAATTTCTGCGTTGCATCGTCAATGTGAGGGTGCAAGGACTATAGAAAATCCGTTTTGGTGAATCGGAAACAAGCCAGTGGTCACCCAGGGGTGGCTCCCTTCCGTGACCATTGACCCGTTAGTCTCTCGTAGACAAGTCGGCAAGCAGCAACCAGGATTCAACCTTGTCGCAATTTCTGTGTTGCATCGTCAATGTGATGGTGCAATGGTTACAGTAAATACGTTTTGGTGCATCGGAGATACGTTTCTCGACTTCCAGAGGAGTCCGATGCCGTACTATAGCCACGTTAGTCACTCGTAGACAAGTCGGCAAGCAGCAACCAGGATTCAAACTTGTCGCAATTTCTGCGTTGCATCGTCAATGTGAGGGTGCAAGGACTATAGAAAATCCGTTTTGGTGAGTCGGAACAAGCCAGTGGTCACCCAGGGGTGGCTCCCTTCCGTGACCATTGACCCGATAGTCTCTCGTAGACAAGTCGGCAAGCAGCAACCAGGATTCAACCTTGTCGCAATTTCTGTGTTGCATCGTCAATGTGATGGTGCAATGGTTACAGTAAATACGTTTTGGTGCATCGGAGATACGTTTCTCGACTTCCAGGAGAGTCCGATGCCGTACTACAGCCACGTTAGTCACTCGTACACAAGTCGGCAAGCAGCAATCAGGATTCAACCTTGTCGCAATTTCTGTGTTGCATCGTCAATGTGATGGTGCAATGGTTACAATGAATACGTTTTGGTGCATCGGAGATACGTTTCTCGACTTCCAGGGGAGTCCGATGCCGTACTATTGCCACGTTAGTCACTCGTAGACAAGTCGGTAAGCAGCAACCAGGATTCAACCTTGTCGCATTTTTCTGCGTTGCATCGTCAATGTGAGGGTGCAAGGACTATAGAAAATCCGTTTTGGTGAATCGGAAACAAGCCAGTGGTCACCCAGGGGTGGCTCCCTTCCGTGACCATTGACCCGTTAGTCTCTCGTAGACAAGTCGGCAAGCAGCAACGAGGATTCAACGTTGTCGCAATTTCTGTGTTGCATCGTCAATGTGATGGTGCAATGGTTACAGTAAATACGTTTTGGTGTATCGGAGATACGTTTCTCGACTTCCAGGGGAGTCCGATGCCGTACTATAGCCACGTAAGTCACTCGTAGACAAGTTGGTAAGCAGCAACCAGGATTCAACCTTGTCGCAATTTCTGCGCTGCATCGTCAATGTGAGGGTGCAAGGACTATAGAAAATCCGTTTTGGTGAATCGGAAACAAGCCAGTGGTCACCCAGGGGTGGCTCCCTTCCGTGACCATTGACCCGTTAGTCTCTCGTAGACAAGTCGGCAAGCAGCAACCAGGATTCAAACTTGTCGCAATTTCTGTGTTGCATCGTCAATGTGATGGTGCAATGGTTACAGTAAATGCGTTTTGATGCATCGGAGATACGTTTCTCGACTTCCAGGGGAGTCCGATGCCGTACTATAGTTAGTCACTCGTAGACAAGTCGGTAAACAGCAACCAGGATTCAACCTTGTCGCAATTTCTGCGTTGCATCGTCAATGTGAGGGTGCAAGGACTATAGAAAATCCGTTTCGGTGAATCGGAAACAAGCCAGTGGTCACCCAGGGGTGGCTCCCTTCCGTGACCATTGACCCGTTAGTCTCTCGTAGACAAGTCGGCAAGCAGCAACCAGGATTCAACCTTGTCGCAATTTCTGTGTTGCATCGTCAATGTGATGGTGTAATGGTTACAGTAAATACGTTTTGGTGCATCGGAGATACGTTTCTCGACTTCCAGGGGAGTCCGATGCCGTACTATAGCCACGTTAGTCACTCGTAGACAAGTCGGTAAGCAGCAACCAGGATTCAACTTTGTCGCAATTTCTGCGTTGCATCGTCAATGTGAGGGTGCATGGACTATAGAAAATCCGTTTTGGTGAATCGGAAACAAGCCAGTGGTCACCCAGGGGTGGCTCCCTTCCGTGACCATTGACCCGTTAGTCTCTCGTAGACAAGTCGGCAAGCAGTAACCAGGATTCAACCTTGTCGCAATTTCTGTGTTGCATCGTCAATGTGATGGTGCAATGGTTACAGTAAATACGTTTTGGTGCATCGGAGATACGTTTCTCGACTTCCAGGGGAGTCCGATGCCGTACTATAGCCACGTTAGTCACTCGTAGACAAGTCGGTAAGCTGCAACCAGGATTCAACCTTGTCGCAATTTCTGCGTTGCATCGTCAATGTGAGGGTGCAAGGACTATAGAAAATTCGTTTTGGTGAATCGGAAACAAGCCAGTGGTCACCCAGGGGTGGCTCCCTTCCGTGACCATTGACCCGTTAGTCTCTCGTAGACAAGTCGGCAAGCAGCAACCAGGATTCAACCTTGTCGCAATTTCTGTGTTGCATCGTCAATGTGATGGTGCAATGGTTACAGTAAATACGCTTTGATGCATCGGAGATACGTTTCTCGACTTCCAGGGGAGTACGATGCCGTACTATAGCCACGTTAGTCACTCGTAGACAAGTCGGTCAGCAGCAACCAGGATTCAACCTTGTCGCAATTTCTGCGTTGCATCGTCAATGTGAGGGTGCAAGGACTATAGAAAATCCGTTTTGGTGAATCGGAAACAAGCCAGTGGTCACCCAGGTGTGGCTCCCTTCCGTGACCATTGACCCGTTAGTCTCTCGTAGACAAGTCGGCAAGCAGCAACCAGGATTCAACCTTGTCGCAATTTCTGTGTTGCATCGTCAATGTGATGGTGCAATCGTTACAGTAAATACGTTTTGGTGTATCAAAGATACGTTTCTCGACTTCCAGGGGAGTCCAATGCCGTACTATAGCCACGTAAGTCACTCGTAGACAAGTCGGTAAGCAGCAACCAGGATTCAACCTTGTCGCAATTTCTGCGTTGCATCGTCAATGTGAGGGTGCAAGGACTATAGAAAATCCGTTTTGGTGAATCGGAAACAAGCCAGTGGTCACCCAGGGGTGGCTCCCTTCCGTGACCATTGACCCGTTAGTCTCTCGTAGACAAGTCGGCAAGCAGCAACGAGGATTCAAACTTGTCGCAATTTCTGTGTTGCATCGTCAATGTGATGGTGCAATGGTTACAGTAAATGCGTTTTGATGCATCGGAGATACGTTTCTCGACTTCCAGGGGAGTCCCATGCCGTACTATAGCCACGTTAGTCACTCGTAGACAAGTCGGTAAGCAGCAACCAGGATTCAACCTTGTCGCAATTTCTGCGTTGCATCGTCAATGTGAGGGTGCAAGGACTATAGAAAATCCGTTTTGGTGAATCGGAAACAAGCCAGTGGTCACCCAGGGGTGGCCCCCTTCCGTGACCATTGACCCGTTAGTCTCTCGTAGACAAGTCGGTAAGCAGCAACCAGGATTCAACCTTGTCGCAATTTCTGTGTTGCATCGTCAATGTGATGGTGTAATGGTTACAGTAAATACGTTTTGGTGCATCGGAGATACATTTCTCGACTTCCAGGGGAGTCCGATGCCGTACTATAGCCACGTTAGTCACTCGTAGACAAGTCGGTAAGCAGCAACCAGGATTCAACTTTGTCGCAATTTCTGCGTTGCATCGTCAATGTGAGGGTGCAAGGACTATAGAAAATCCGTTTTGGTGAGTCGGAACAAGCCAGTGGTCACCCAGGGGTGGCTCCCTTCCGCGACCATTGACCCGTTAGTCTCTCGTAGACAAGTCGGCAAGCAGCAACCAGGATTCAACCTTGTCGCAATTTCTGTGTTGCATCGTCAATGTGATGGTGCAATGGTTACAGTAAATACGTTTTGGTGCATCGGAGATACGTTTCTCGACTTCCAGGGGAGTCCGATGCCGTACTATAGCCATGTTAGTCACTCGTAGACAAGTCGGTAAGCAGCAACAAGGATTCAATCTTGTCGCAATTTCTGCGTTGCATCGTCAATGTGAGGGTGCAAGGACTATAGAAAATCCGTTTTGGTGAATCGGAAACAAGCCAGTGGTCACCCAGGGGTGGCTCCCTTCCGTGACCATTGACCCGTTAGTCTCTCGTAGACAAGTCGGCAAGCAGCAACCAGGATTCAACCTTGTCGCAATTTCTGTGTTGCATCGTCAATGTGATGGTGCAATGGTTACAGTAAATACGCTTTGATGCATCGGAGATACGTTTCTCGACTTCCAGGGGAGTCCGATGCCGTACTATAGCCACGTTAGTCACTCGTAGACAAGTCGGTCAGCAGCAACCAGGATTCAACCTTGTCGCAATTTCTGCGTTGCATCGTCAATGTGAGGGTGCAAGGACTATAGAAAATCCGTTTTGGTGAATCGGAAACAAGCCAGTGGTCACCCAGGGGTGGCTCCCTTCCGTGACCATTGACCCGTTAGTCTCTCGTAGACAAGTCGGCAAGCAGCAACCAGGATTCAACGTTGTCGCAATTTCTGTGTTGCATCGTCAATGTGATGGTGCAATGGTTACAGTAAATACGTTTTGGTGTATCGGAGATACGTTTCTCGACTTCCAGGGGAGTCCGATGCCGTACTATAGCCACGTAAGTCACTCGTAGACAAGTCTGTAAGCAGCAACCAGGATTCAACCTTGTCGCAATTTCTGCGTTGCATCGTCAATGTGAGGGTGCAAGGACTATAGAAAATCCGTTTTGGTGAATCGGAAACAAGCCAGTGGTCACCCAGGGGTGGCTCCCGTCCGTGACCATTGACCCGTTAGTCTCGCGTAGACAAGTCGGCAAGCAGCAACCAGGATTCAACCTTGTCGCAATTTCTGTGTTGCATCGTCAATGTGATGGTGCAATGGTTACAGTAAATACGTTTTGGTGCATCGGAGATACGTTTCTCGACTTCCAGGGGAGTCCGATGCCGTACTATAGCCACGTTAGTCACTCGTAGACAATTCGGTTAGCAGCAACCTGGATTCTACCTTGTTGCAATTTCTGCGTTGCATCGTCAATGTGAGGGTGCAAGGACTATAGAAAATCCGTTTTGGTGAATCGGAACCAAGCCAGTGGTCACCCAGGGGTGGCTCCCTTCCGTGACCATTGACCGGTTAGTCTCTCGTAGACAAGTCGGCAAGCAGCAACCAGGATTCAACCTTGTCGCAATTTCTGTGTTGCATCGTCAATGTGATGGTGCAATGGTTACAGTAAATACGTTTTGGTGCATCGGAGATACGTTTCTCGACTTCCAGGGGAGTCCGATGCCGTACTATAGCCACGTTAGTCACTCGTAGACAAGTCGGCAAGCAGCAACCAGGATTCAACCTTGTCGCAATTTCTGTGTTGCATCGTCAATGTGATGGTGCAATGGTTACAATGAATACGTTTTGGTGCATCGGAGATACGTTTCTCGACTTCCAGGGGAGTGCGATGCCGTACTATAGCCACGTTAGTCACTCGTAGACAAGTCGGTAAGCAGCAACCAGGATTCAACCTTGTCGCAATTTCTGCGTTGCATCGTCAATGTGAGGGTGCAAGGACTATATAAAATCCGTTTTGGTGAATCGGAAACAAGCCAGTGGTCACCCAGGGGTGGCTCCCTTCCGTGACCATTGCCCCGTTAGTCTCTCGTAGACAAGTCGGCAAGCAGCAACCAGGATTCAACGTTGTCGCAATTTCTGTGTTGCATCGTCAATGTGATGGTGCAATGGTTACAGTAAATACGTTTTGGTGCATCGGAGATACGTTTCTCGACTTCCAGGGGAGTCCGATGCCGTACTATAGCCACGTAAGTCACTCGTAGACAAGTCGGTAAGCAGCAACCAGGATTCAACCTTGTCGCAATTTCTGCGCTGCATCGTCAATGTGAGGGTGCAAGGACTATAGAAAATCCGTTTTGGTGAATCGGAAACAAGCCAGTGGTCACCCAGGGGTGGCTCCCTTCCGTGACCATTGACCCGTTAGTCTCTCGTAGACAAGTCGGCAAGCAGCAACCAGGATTCAAACTTGTCGCAATTTCTGTATTGCATCGTCAATGTGATGGTGCAATGGTTACAGTAAATGCGTTTTGATGCATCGGAGATACGTTTCTCGACTTCCAGGGGAGTCCGATGCCGTACTATAGCCACGTTAGTCACTCGTAGACAAGTCGGTAAGCAGCAACCAGGATTCAACCTTGTCGCAATTTCTGCGTTGCATCGTCAATGTGAGGGTGCAAGGACTATAGAAAATCCGTTTTGGTGAATCGGAAACAAGCCAGTGGTCACCCAGGGGTGGCTCCCTTCCGTGACCATTGACCCGTTAGTCTCTCGTAGACAAGTCGGCAAGCAGCAACCAGGATTCAACCTTGTCGCAATTTCTGTGTTGCATCGTCAATGTGATGGTGTAATGGTTACAGTAAATACGTTTTGGTGCATCGGAGATACGTTTCTCGACTTCCAGGAGAGTCCGATGCCGTACTATAGCCACGTTAGTCACTCGTAGACAAGTCGGTAAGCAGCAACCAGGATTCAACTTTGTCGCAATTTCTGCGTTGCATCGTCAATGTGAGGGTGCATGGACTATAGAAAATCCGTTTTGGTGAATCGGAAACAAGCCAGTGGTCACCCAGGGGTGGCTCCCTTCCGTGACCATTGACCCGTTAGTCTCTCGTAGACAAGTCGGCAAGCAGTAACCTGGATTCAACCTTGTCGCAATTTCTGTGTTGCATCGTCAATGTGATGGTGCAATGGTTACAGTAAATACGTTTTGGTGCATCGGAGATACGTTTCTCGACTTCCAGGGGATTCCGATGCCGTACTATAGCCACGTTAGTCACTCGTAGACAATTCGGTAAGCTGCAACCAGGATTCAACCTTGTCGCAATTTCTGCGTCGCATCGTCAATGTGAGGGTGCAAGGACTATAGAAAATTCGTTTTGGTGAGTCGGAACAAGCCAGTGGTCACCCAGGGGTGGCTCCCTTCCGTGACCATTGACCCGTTAGTCTCTCGTAGACAAGTCGGCAAGCAGCAACCAGGATTCAACCTTGTCGCAATTTCTGTGTTGCATCGTCAATGTGATGGTGCAATGGTTACAGTAAATACGCTTTGATGCATCGGAGATACGTTTCTCGACTTCCAGGGGAGTACGATGCCGTACTATAGCCACGTTAGTCACTCGTAGACAAGTCGGTCAGCAGCAACCAGGATTCCACCTTGTCGCAATTTCTGCGTTGCATCGTCAATGTGAGGGTGCAAGGACTATAGAAAATCCGTTTTGGTGAATCGGAAACAAGCCAGTGGTCACCCAGGGGTGGCTCCCGTCCGTGACCATTGACCCGTTAGTCTCGCGTAGACAAGTCGGCAAGCAGCAACCAGGATTCAACCTTGTCGCAATTTCTGTGTTGCATCGTCAATGTGATGGTGCAATGGTTACAGTAAATACGTTTTGGTGCATCGGAGATACGTTTCTCGACTTCCAGGGGAGTCCGATGCCGTACTATAGCCACGTTAGTCACTCGTAGACAATTCGGTTAGCAGCAACCTGGATTCAACCTTGTTGCAATTTCTGCGTTGCATCGTCAATGTGAGGGTGCAAGGACTATAGAAAATCCGTTTTGGTGAATCGGAACCAAGCCAGTGGTCACCCAGGGGTGGCTCCCTTCCGTGACCATTGACCGGTTAGTCTCTCGTAGACAAGTCGGCAAGCAGCAACCAGGATTCAACCTTGTCGCAATTTCTGTGTTGCATCGTCAATGTGATGGTGCAATGGTTACAGTAAATACGTTTTGGTGCATCGGAGATACGTTTCTCGACTTCCAGGGGAGTCCGATGCCGTACTATAGCCACGTTAGTCACTCGTAGACAAGTCGGCAAGCAGCAACCAGGATTCAACCTTGTCGCAATTTCTGTGTTGCATCGTCAATGTGATGGTGCAATGGTTACAATGAATACGTTTTGGTGCATCGGAGATACGTTTCTCGACTTCCAGGGGAGTCCGATGCCGTACTATAGCCACGTTAGTCACTCGTAGACAAGTCGGTAAGCAGCAAATAGGATTCAACCTTGTCGCAATTTCTGCAATGCATCGTCAATGTGAGGGTGCAAGGACTATAGAAAATCCGTTTTGGTGAATCGGAAACAAGCCAGTGGTCACCCAGGGGTGGCTCCCTTCCGTGACCATTGACCCGTTAGTCTCTCGTAGACAAGTCGGCAAGCAGCAACCAGGATTCAACCTTGTCGCAATTTCTGTGTTGCATCGTCAATGTGATGGTGTAATGGTTACAGTAAATAC
This sequence comes from Schistocerca nitens, assembly GCF_023898315.1. Lineage (NCBI taxonomy): Eukaryota > Metazoa > Arthropoda > Insecta > Orthoptera > Acrididae > Schistocerca > Schistocerca nitens. The sequence continues at coordinate 497,183,142 of NC_064622.1, forward strand.
GTTTTGGTGCATCGGAGATACGTTTCTCGACTTCCAGGGGAGTCCGATGCCGTACTATAGCCACGTTAGTCACTCGTAGACAAGTCGGTAAGCAGCAACCAGGATTCAACTTTGTCGCAATTTCTGCGTTGCATCGTCAATGTGAGGGTGCATGGACTATAGAAAATCCGTTTTGGTGAATCGGAAACAAGCCACTGGTCACCCAGGGGTGGCTCCCTTCCGTGACCATTGACCCGTTAGTCTCTCGTAGACAAGTCGGCAAGCAGTAACCTGGATTCAACCTTGTCGCAATTTCTGTGTTGCATCGTCAATGTGATGGTGCAATGGTTACAGTAAATACGTTTTGGTGCATCGGAGATACGTTTCTCGACTTCCAGGGGAGTCCGATGCCGTACTATAGCCACGTTAGTCACTCGTAGACAATTCGGTAAGCTGCAACCAGGATTCAACCTTGTCGCAATTTCTGCGTCGCATCGTCAATGTGAGGGTGCAAGGACTATAGAAAATTCGTTTTGGTGAATCGGAAACAAGCCAGTGGTCACCCAGGGGTGGCTCCCTTCCGTGACCATTGACCCGTTAGTCTCTCGTAGACAAGTCGGCAAGCAGCAACCAGGATTCAACCTTGTCGCAATTTCTGTGTTGCATCGTCAATGTGATGGTGCAATGGTTACAGTAAATACGTTTTGGTGCATCGGAGATACGTTTCTCGACTTCCAGGGGAGTCCGATGCCGTACTATAGCCACGTTAGTCACTCGTAGACAAGTCGGCAAGCAGCAACCAGGATTCAACTTTGTCGCAATTTCTGCGTTGCATCGTCAATGTGAGGGTGCAAGGACTATAGAAAATCCGTTTTGGTGAATCGGAAACAAGCCAGTGGTCACCCAGGGGTGGCTCCCTTCCGTGACCATTGACCCGTTAGTCTCTCGTAGACAAGTCGGCAAGCAGCAACCAGGATTCAACCTTGTCGCAATTTCTGTGTTGCATCGTCAATGTGATGGTGCAATGGTTACAGTAAATACGCTTTGATGCATCGGAGATACGTTTCTCGACTTCCAGGGGAGTCCGATGCCGTACTATAGCCACGTTAGTCACTCGTAGACAAGTCGGTCAGCAGCAACCAGGATTCAACCTTGTCGCAATTTCTGCGTTGCATCGTCAATGTGAGGGTGCAAGGACTATAGAAAATCCGTTTTGGTGAATCGGAAACAAGCCAGTGGTCACCCAGGGGTGGCTCCCGTCCGTGACCATTGACCCGTTAGTCTCGCGTAGACAAGTCGGCAAGCAGCAACCAGGATTCAACCTTGTCGCAATTTCTGTGTTGCATCGTCAATGTGATGGTGCAATGGTTACAGTAAATACGTTTTGGTGCATCGGAGATACGTTTCTCGACTTCCAGGGGAGTCCGATGCCGTACTATAGCCACGTTAGTCACTCGTAGACAATTCGGTTAGCAGCAACCAGGATTCAACCTTGTTGCAATTTCTGCGTTGCATCGTCAATGTGAGGGTGCAAGGACTATAGAAAATCCGTTTTGGTGAATCGGAAACAAGCCAGTGGTCACCCAGGGGTGGCTCCCTTCCGTGACCATTGACCCGTTAGTCTCTCGTAGACAAGTCGGCAAGCAGCAACCAGGATTCAACCTTGTCGCAATTTCTGTGTTGCATCGTCAATGTGATGGTGCAATGGTTACAGTAAATACGTTTTGGTGCATTGGAGCTACGTTTCTCGACTTCCAGGGGAGTCCGATGCCGTACTATAGCCACGTTAGTCACTCGTAGACAAGTCGGCAAGCAGCAACCAGGATTCAACCTTGTCGCAATTTCTGTGTTGCATCGTCAATGTGATGGTGCAATGGTTACAATGAATACGTTTTGGTGCATCGGAGATACGTTTCTCGACTTCCAGGGGAGTCCGATGCCGTACTATAGCCACGTTAGTCACTCGTAGACAAGTCGTTAAGCAGCAACCAGGATTCAACCTTGTCGCAATTTCTGCGTTGCATCGTCAATGTGAGGGTGCAAGGACTATAGAAAATCCGTTTTGGTAAATCGGAAACAAGCCAGTGGTCACCCAGGGGTGGCTCCCTTCCGTGATCATTGACCCGTTAGTCTCTCGTAGACAAGTCGGCAAGCAGCAACCAGGATTCAACGTTGTCGCAATTTCTGTGTTGCATCGTCAATGTGATGGTGCAATGGTTACAGTAAATACGTTTTGGTGCATCGGAGATACGTTTCTCGACTTCCAGGGGAGTCCGATGCCGTACTATAGCCACGTAAGTCACTCGTAGACAAGTCGGTAAGCAGCAACCAGGATTCAACCTTGCCGCAATTTCTGCGCTGCATCGTCAATGTGAGGGTGCAAGGACTATAGAAAATCCGTTTTGGTGAATCGGAAACAAGCCAGTGGTCACCCAGGGGTGGCTCCCTTCCGTGACCATTGACCCGTTAGTCTCTCGGAGACAAGTCGGCAAGCAGCAACCAGGATTCAAACTTGTCGCAATTTCTGTATTGCATCGTCAATGTGATGGTGCAATGGTTACAGTAAATGCGTTTTGATGCATCGGAGATACGTTTCTCGACTTCCAGGGGAGTCCGATGCCGTACTATAGCCACGTTAGTCACTCGTAGACAAGTCGGTAAGCAGCAACCAGGATTCAACCTTGTCGCAATTTCTGCGTTGCATCGTCAATGTGAGGGTGCAAGGACTATAGAAAATCCGTTTCGGTGAATCGGAAACAAGCCAGTGGTCACCCAGGGGTGGCTCCCTTCCGTGACCATTGACCCGTTAGTCTCTCGTAGACAAGTCGGCAAGCAGCAACCAGGATTCAACCTTGTCGCAATTTCTGTGTTGCATCGTCAATGTGATGGTGTAATGGTTACAGTAAATACGTTTTGGTGCATCGGAGATACGTTTCTCGACTTCCAGGGGAGTCCGATGCCGTACTATAGCCACGTTAGTCACTCGTAGACAAGTCGGTAAGCAGCAACCAGGATTCAACTTTGTTGCAATTTTTGCGTTGCATCGTCAATGTGAGGGTGCATGGACTATAGAAAATCCGTTTTGGTGAATCGGAAACAAGCCACTGGTCACCCAGGGGTGGCTCCCTTCCGTGACCATTGACCCGTTAGTCTCTCGTAGACGAGTCGGCAAGCAGTAACCAGGATTCAACCTTGTCGCAATTTCTGTGTTGCATCGTCAATGTGATGGTGCAATGGTTACAGTAAATACGTTTTGGTGCATCGGAGATACGTTTCTCGACTTCCAGGGGAGTCCGATGCCGTACTATAGCCACGTTAGTCACTCGTAGACAAGTCGGTAAGCAGAACCAGGATGCAACCTTGTCGCAATTTCTGCGTTGCATCGTCAATGTGAGGGTGCAAGGACTATAGAAAATCCGTTTTGGTGAATCGGAAACAAGCCAGTGGTCACCCAGGGTTGGTTCCCTTCCGTGACCATTGACCCGTTAGTCTCTCGTAGACAAGTCGGCAAGCAGCAACCAGTATTCAACCCTGTCGCAATTTATGTGTTGCATCGTCAATGTGATGGTGCAATGGTTACAGTAAATACGTTTTGGTGCATCGGAGATACGTTTCTCGACTTCCAGGGGAGTCCGATGCCGTACTATAGCCACGTTAGTCACTCGTAGACAAGTCGGCAAGCAGCAACCAGGATTCAACCTTGTCGCAATTTCTGTGTTGCATCGTCAATGTGATGGTGCAATGGTTACAGTAAATACGTTTTGGTGCATCGGAGATACGTTTCTCGACTTCCAGGGGAGTCCGATGCCGTACTATAGCCATGTTAGTCACTCGTAGACAAGTCGGTAAGCAGCAACAAGGATTCAGTCTTGTCGCAATTTCTGCGTTGCATCGTCAATGTGAGGGTGCAAGGACTATAGAAAATCCGTTTTGGTGAATCGGAAACAAGCCAGTGGTCACCCAGGGGTGGCTCCCTTCCGTGACCATTGACCCGTTAGTCTCTCGTAGACAAGTCGGCAAGCAGCAACCAGGATTCAACCTTGTCGCAATTTCTGTGTTGCATCGTCAATGTGATTGTGCAATGGTTACAGTAAATACGCTTTGATGCATCGGAGATACGTTTCTCGACTTCCAGGGGAGTACGATGCCGTACTATAGCCACGTTTGTCACTCGTAGACAAGTCGGTCAGCAGCAACCAGGATTCAACCTTGTTGCAATTTCTGCGTTGCATCGTCAATGTGAGGGTGCAAGGACTATAGAAAATCCGTTTTGGTGAATCGGAAACAAGCCAGTGGTCACCCAGTGTGGCTCCCTTCCGTGACCATTGACCCGTTAGTCTCTCGTAGACAAGTCGGCAAGCAGCAACCAGGATTCAACCTTGTCGCAATTTCTGTGTTGCATCGTCAATGTGATGGTGCAATCGTTACAGTAAATACGTTTTGGTGTATCGGAGATACGTTTCTCGACTTCCAGGGGAGTCCGATGCCGTGCTATAGCCACGTAAGTCACTCGTAGACAAGTCGGTAAGCAGCAACCAGGATTCAACCTTGTCGCAATTTCCGCGTTGCATCGTCAATGTGAGGGTGCAAGGACTATAGAAAATCCGTTTTGGTGAATCGGAAACAAGCCAGTGGTCACCCAGGGGTGGCTCCCTTCCGTGACCATTGACCCGTTAGTCTCTCGTAGACAAGTCGGCAAGCAGCAACCAGGATTCAAACTTGTCGCAATTTCTGTGTTGCATCGTCAATGTGATGGTGCAATGGTTACAGTAAATGCGTTTTGGTGCATCGGAGATACGTTTCTCGACTTCCAGGGGAGTCCGATGCCGTACTATAGCCACGTTAGTCACTCGTAGACAAGTCGGTAAGCAGCAACCAGGATTCAACCTTGTCGCAATTTCTGCGTTGCATCGTCAATGTGAGGGTGCAAGGACTATAGAAAATCCGTTTTGGTGAATCGGAAACAAGCCAGTGGTCACCCAGGGGTGGCCCCCTTCCGTGACCATTGACCCGTTAGTCTCTCGTAGACAAGTCGGTAAGCAGCAACCAGAATTCAACCTTGTCGCAATTTCTGTGTTGCATCGTCAATGTGATGGTGTAATGGTTACAGTAAATACGTTTTGGTGCATCGGAGATACATTTCTCGACTTCCAGGGGAGTCCGATGCTGTACTATAGCCACGTTAGTCACTCGTAGACAAGTCGGTAAGCAGCAACCAGGATTCAACTTTGTTGCAATTTCTGCGTTGCATCGTCAATGTGAGGGTGCATGGACTATAGAAAATCCATTTTGGTGAATCGGAAACAAGCCAGTGGTCACCCAGGGGTGGCTCCCTTCCGTGACCATTGACCCGTTAGTCTCTCGTAGACAAGTCGGCAAGCAGCAACCAGGATTCAACCTTGTCGCAATTTCTGTGTTGCATCGTCAATGTGATGGTGTAATGGTTACAGTAAATACGTTTAGGTGCATCGGAGATACGTTTCTCGACTTCCAGGGGAGTCGGATGCCGTACTATAGCCACGTTAGTCACTCGTAGACAAGTCGGTAAGCAGCAACCAGGATTCAACTTTGTCGCAATTTCTGCGTTGCATCGTCAATGTGAGGGTGCATGGACTGTAGAAAATCCGTTTTGGTGAGTCGGAACAAGCCAGTGGTCACCCAGGGGTGGCGCCCATCCGTGACCATTGACCCGTTAGTCTCTCGTAGACAAGTCGGCAAGCAGCAACCAGGATTCAACCTTGTCGCAATTTCTGTGTTGCATCGTCAATGTGATGGTGCAATGGTTACAGTAAATACGTTTTGGTGCATCGGAGATACGTTTCTCGACTTCCAGGGGAGTCCGATGCCGTACTATAGCCATGTTAGTCACTCGTAGACAAGTCGGTAAGCAGCAACAAGGATTCAATCTTGTCGCAATTTCTGCGTTGCATCGTCAATGTGAGGGTGCAAGGACTATAGAAAATCCGTTTTGGTGAATCGGAAACAAGCCAGTGGTCACCCAGGGGTGGCTCCCTTCCGTGACCATTGACCCGTTAGTCTCTCGTAGACAAGTCGGCAAGCAGCAACCAGGATTCAACCTTGTCGCAATTTCTGTGTTGCATCGTCAATGTGATGGTGCAATGGTTACAGTAAATACGCTTTGATGCATCGGAGATACGTTTCTCGACTTCCAGGGGAGTCCGATGCCGTACTATAGCCACGTTAGTCACTCGTAGACAAGTCGGTCAGCAGCAACCAGGATTCAACCTTGTCGCAATTTCTGCGTTGCATCGTCAATGTGAGGGTGCAAGGACTATAGAAAATCCGTTTTGGTGAATCGGAAACAAGCCAGTGGTCACCCAGGGGTGGCTCCCTTCCGTGACCATTGACCCGTTAGTCTCTCGTAGACAAGTCGGCAAGCAGCAACCAGGATTCAACCTTGTCGCAATTTCTGTGTTGCATCGTCAATATGATGGTGCAATGGTTACAGTAAATACGTTTTGGTGTATCGGAGATACGTTTCTCGACTTCCAGGGGAGTCCGATGCCGTACTATAGCCACGTAAGTCACTCGTAGACAAGTCGGTAAGCAGCAACCAGGATTCAACCTTGTCGCAATTTCTGCGTTGCATCGTCAATGTGAGGGTGCAAGGACTATAGAAATTCCGTTTTGGTGAATCGGAAACAAGCCAGTGGTCACCCAGGGGTGGCTCCCTTCCGTGACCATTGACCCGTTAGTCTCTCGTAGACAAGTCGGCAAGCAGCAACGAGGATTCAAACTTGTCGCAATTTCTGTGTTGCATCGTCAATGTGATGGTGTAATGGTTACAGTAAATGCGTTTTGATGCATCGGAGATACGTTTCTCGACTTCCAGGGGAGTCCGATGCTGTACTATAGCCACGTTAGTCACTCGTAGACAAGTCGGTAAGCAGCAACCAGGATTCAACCTTGTCGCAATTTCTGCGTTGCATCGTCAATGTGAGGGTGCAAGGACTATAGAAAATCCGTTTTGGTGAATCGGAAACAAGCCAGTGGTCACCCAAGGGTGGCTCCCTTCCGTGACCATTGACCCGTTAGTCTCTCGTAGACAAGTCGGTAAGCAGCAACCAGGATTCAACGTTGTCGCAATTTCTGTGTTGCATCGTCAATGTGATGGTGTAATGGTTACAGTAAATACGTTTTGGTGCATCGGAGATACGTTTCTCGACTTCCAGGGGAGTCCGATGCCGTACTATAGCCACGTTAGTCACTCGTAGACAAGTCGGTAAGCAGCAACCAGGATTCAACTTTGTCGCAATTTCTGCGTTGCATCGTCAATGTGAGGGTGCATGGACTATAGAAAATCCGTTTTGGTGAATCGGAAACAAGCCAGTGGTCACCCAGGGGTGGCTCCCTTCCGTGACCATTGACCCGTTAGTCTCTCGTAGACAAGTCGGCAAGCAGCAACCAGGATTCAACCTTGTCGCAATTTCTGTGTTGCATCGTCAATGTGATGGTGCAATGGTTACAGTAAATACGTTTTGGTGCATCGGAGATACGTTTCTCGACTTCCAGGGGAGTCCGATGCCGTACTATAGCCACGTTAGTCACTCGTAGACAAGTCGGTAAGCAGCAACCAGGATTCAACCTTGTCGCAATTTCTGCGTTGCATCGTCAATGTGAGGGTGCAAGGACTATAGAAAATCCGTTTTGGTGAATCGGAAACAAGCCAGTGGTCACCCAGGGGTGGCTCCCTTCCGTGACCATTGACCCGTTAGTCTCTCGTAGACAAGTCGGCAAGCAGCAACCAGGATTCAACCTTGTCGCAATTTCTGTGTTGCATCGTCAATGTGATGGTGCAATGGCTACAGTAAATACGTTTTGGTGCATCGGAGATACGTTTCTCGACTTCCAGGGGAGTCCGATGCCGTACTATAGCCACGTTAGTCACTCGTAGACAAGTCGGCAAGCAGCAACCAGGATTCAACCTTGTCGCAATTTCTGCGTTGCATCGTCAATGTGAGGGTGCAAGGACTATAGAAAATCCGTTTTGGTGAATCGGAAACAAGCCAGTGGTCACCCAGGGGTGGCTCCCTTCCGTGACCATTGACCCGTTAGTCTCTCGTAGACAAGTCGGCAAGCAGCAACCAGGATTCAACCTTGTCGCAATTTCTGTGTTGCATCGTCAATGTGATGGTGTAATGGTTACAGTAAATACGTTTTGGTGCATCGGAGATACGTTTCTCGACTTCCAGGGGAGTCCGATGCCGTACTATAGCCACGTTAGTCACTCGTAGACAAGTCGGTAAGCAGCAACCAGGATTCAACTTTGTCGCAATTTCTGCGTTGCATCGTCAATGTGAGGGTGCATGGACTATAGAAAATCCGTTTTGGTGAGTCGGAACAAGCCACTGGTCACCCAGGGGTGGCTCCCTTCCGTGACCATTGACCCGTTAGTCTCTCGTAGACAAGTCGGCAAGCAGCAACCAGGATTCAACCTTGTCGCAATTTCTGTGTTGCATCGTCAATGTGATGGTGCAATGGTTACAGTAAATAGGTTTTGATGCATCGAAGATACGTTTCTCGACTTCCAGGGGAGTCCGATGCGGTACTATAGCCACGTTAGTCACTCGTAGACAAGTCGGTAAGCAGCAACCAGGATTCAACCTTGTCGCAATTTCTGCGTTGCATCGTCAATGTGAGGGTGCAAGGACTATAGAAAATCCGTTTTGGTGAGTCGGAACAAGCCAGTGGTCACCCAGGGGTGGCTCCCTTCCGTGACCATTGACCCGTTAGTCTCTCGTAGACAAGTCGGCAAGCAGCAACCAGGATTCAACCTTGTCGCAATTTCTGTGTTGCATCGTCAATGTGATGGTGCAATGGTTACAGTAAATACGTTTTGATGCATCGGAGAAACGTTTCTCGACCTCCGGGGGAGTCCGATGCCGTACTATAGCCACGTTAGTAACTCGTAGACAAATCGGCAAGCAGCAACCAGGATTCAACCTTGTCGCAATTTCTGTGTTGCATCGTCAATGTGATGGTGCAATGGTTACAGTAAATACGTTTCGGTGCATCGGAGATACGTTTCTCGACTTCCAGGGGAGTCCGATGCCGTACTATAGCCACGTTAGTCACTCGTAAACAAGTCGGTAAGCAGCAACCAGGATTCAACCTTGTCGAAATTTCTGCGTTGCATCGTCAATGTGAGGGTGCAAGGACTATAGAAAATCCGTTTTGGTGAGTCGGAACAGGCCAGTGGTCACCCAGGGGTGGCTCCCTTCCGTGACCATTGACCCGTTAGTCTCTCGTAGACAAGTCGGCAAGCAGCAACCAGGATTCAACCTTGTCGCAATTTCTGTGTTGCATCGTCAATGTGATGGTGCAATGGTTACAGTAAATACGTTTTGGTGCATCGGAGATACGTTTCTCGACTTCCAGGGGAGTCCGATGCCGTACTATAGCCACGTTAGTCACTCGTAGACAAGTCGGCAAGCAGCAACCAGGATTCAACTTTGTCGCAATTTCTGCGTTGCATCGTCAATGTGAGGGTGCAAGGACTATAGAAAATCCGTTTTGGTGAATCGGAAACAAGCCAGTGGTCACCCAGGGGTGGCTCCCTTCCGTGACCATTGACCCGTTAGTCTCTCGTAGACAAGTCGGCAAGCAGCAACCAGGATTCAACCTTGTCGCAATTTCTGTGTTGCATCGTCAATGTGATGGTGTAATGGTTACAGTAAATACGTTTTGGTGCATCGGAGATACGTTTCTCGACTTCCAGGGGAGTCGGATGCCGTACTATAGCCACGTTAGTCACTCGTAGACAAGTCGGTAAGCAGCAACCAGGATTCAACTTTGTCGCAATTTCTGCGTTGCATCGTCAATGTGAGGGTGCATGGACTATAGAAAATCCGTTTTGGTGAGTCGGAACAAGCCAGTGGTCACCCAGAAGTGGCTCCCTTCCGTGACCATTGACCCGTTAGTCTCTCGTAGACAAGTCGGCAAGCAGCAACGAGGATTCAACCTTGTCGCAATTTCTGTGTTGCATCGTCAATGTGATGGTGCAATGGTTACAGTAAATACGTTTTGATGCATCGGAGATACGTTTCTCGACTTCCAGGGGAGTCCGATGCCGTACTATAGCCACGTTAGTCACTCGTAGACAAGTCGGTAAGCAGCAACCAGGATTCAACCTTGTTGCAATTTCTGCGTTGCATAATCAATGTGAGGGTGCAAGGACTATAGAAAATCCGTTTTGGTGAGTCGGAACAAGCCAGTGGTCACCCAGGGCTGGCTCCCTTCCGTGACCATAGACCCGTTAGTCTCTCGTAGACAAGTCGGCAAGCAGCAACCAGGATTCAACCTTGTCGCAATTTCTGTGTTGCATCGTCAATGTGATGGTGCAATGGTTACAGTAAATACGTTTTGATGCATCGGAGATACGTTTCTCGACTTCCAGGGGATTCCGATGCCGTACTATAGCCACGTTAGTCACTCGTAGACAAATCGGCAAGCAGCAACCAGGATTCAACCTTGTCGCAATTTCTGTGTTGCATCGTCAATGTGATGGTGCAATGGTTACAGTAAATACGTTTTGGTGCATCGGAGATACGTTTCTCGACTTCCAGGGGAGTCCGATGCCGTACTATAGCCACGTTAGTCACTCGTAAACAAGTCGGTAAGGAGCAACCAGGATTCAACCTTGTCGAAATTTCTGCGTTGCATCGTCAATGTGAGGGTGCAAGGACTATAGAAAATCCGTTTTGGTGAGTCGGAACAAGCCAGTGGTCACCCAGGGGTGGCTCCCTTCCGTGACCATTGACCCGTTAGTCTCTCGTAGACAAGTCGGCAAGCAGCAACCAGGATTCAACCTTGTCGCAATTTCTGTGTTGCATCGTCAATGTGATGGTGCAATGGTTACAGTAAAAACGTTTTGATGCATCGGAGATACGTTTCTCGACTTCCAGGGGAGTCCGATGCCGTACTGTAGCCACGTTAGTCACTCGTAGACAAGTCGGTAAGCAGCAACCAGGATTCAACCTTGTCGCAATTTCTGCGTTGCATCGTCAATGTGAGGGTGCAAGGACTATAGAAAATCCGTCTTGGTGAGTCGGAACAAGCCAGTGGTCACCCAGGGGTGGCTCCTTCCGTGACCATTGACCCGTTAGTCTCTAGTAGACAAGTCGGCAAGCAGCAACCAGGATTCAACCTTGTCGCAATTTCTGTGTTGCATCGTCAATGTGATGGTGCAATGGTTACAGTAAATACGTTTTGGTGCATCGGAGATACGTTTCTCGACTTCCAGGGGAGTCCGATGCCGTACTATAGCCACGTTAGTCACTCGTAGACAAGTCGGCAAGCAGCAACCAGGATTCAACCTTGTCGCAATTTCTGTGTTGCATCGTCAATGTGATGGTGCAATGGTTACAGTAAATACGTTTTGGTGCATCGGAGATACGTTTCTCGACTTCCAGGGGAGTCCGATGGCGTACTATAGCCACGTTAGTCACTCGTAGACAAGTCGGTAAGCAGCAACGAGGATTCAACTTTGTCGCAATTTCTGCGTTGCATCGTCAATGTGAGTGTGCAAGGACTATAGAAAATCCGTTTTGGTGAATCGGAAACAAGCCAGTGGTCACCCAGGGGTGGCTCCCTTCCGTGACCATTGACCCGTTAGTCTCTCGTATTCAAGTCGGCAAGCAGCAACCAGGATTCAACCTTGTCGCAATTTCTGTGTTGCATCGTCAATGTGATGGTGCAATGGTTACAGTAAATACGTTTTGGTGTATCGGAGATACGTTTCTCGACTTCCAGGGGAGTCCGATGCCGTACTACAGCCACGTAAGTCACTCGTAGACAAGTCGGTAAGCAGCAACCAGGATTCAACCTTGTCGCAATTTCTGCGTTGCATCGTCAATGTGAGGGTGCAAGGACTATAGAAAATCCGTTTTGGTGAATCGGAAACAAGCCAGTGGTCACCCAGGGGTGGCTCCCTTCCGTGACCATTGACCCGTTAGTCTCTCGTAGACAAGTCGGCAAACAGCAACGAGGATTCAAACTTGTCGCAATTTCTGTGTTGCATCGTCAATGTGATGGTGCAATGGTTTCAGTAAATACGTTTTGGTGCATCGGAGATACGTTTCTCGACTTCCAGGGGAGTCCGATGCCGTACTATAGCCACGTTAGTCACTCGTAAACAAGTCGGTAAGCAGCAACCAGGATTCAACCTTGTCGCAATTTCTGCGTTGCATCGTCAATGTGAGGGTGCAAGGACTATAGAAAATCCGTTTTGGTGAGTCGGAACAGGCCAGTGGTCACCCAGGGGTGGCTCCCTTCCGTGACCATTGACCCGTTAGTCTCTCGTAGACAAGTCGGCAAGCAGCAACCAGGATTCAACCTTGTCGCAATTTCTGTGTTGCATCGTCAATGTGATGGTGCAATGGTTACAGTAAATACGTTTTGGTGCATCGGAGATACGTTTCTCGACTTCCAGGGGAGTCCGATGCCGTACTATAGCCACGTTAGTCACTCGTAGACAAGTCGGCAAGCAGCAACCAGGATTCAACTTTGTCGCAATTTCTGCGTTGCATCGTCAATGTGAGGGTGCAAGGACTATAGAAAATCCGTTTTGGTGAATCGGAAACAAGCCAGTGGTCACCCAGGGGTGGCTCCCTTCCGTGACCATTGACCCGTTAGTCTCTCGTAGACAGTCGGCAAGCAGCAACCAGGATTCAACCTTGTCGCAATTTCTGTGTTGCATCGTCAATGTGATGGTGTAATGGTTACAGTAAATACGTTTTGGTGCATCGGAGATACGTTTCTCGACTTCCAGGGGAGTCGGATGCCGTACTATAGCCACGTTAGTCACTCGTAGACAAGTCGGTAAGCAGCAACCAGGATTCAACTTTGTCGCAATTTCTGCGTTGCATCGTCAATGTGAGGGTGCATGGACTATAGAAAATCCGTTTTGGTGAGTCGGAACAAGCCAGTGGTCACCCAGGGGTGGCTCCCTTCCGTGACCATTGACCCGTTAGTCTCTCGTAGACAAGTCGGCAAGCAGCAACGAGGATTCAACCTTGTCGCAATTTCTGTGTTGCATCGTCAATGTGATGGTGCAATGGTTACAGTAAATACGTTTTGATGCATCGGAGATACGTTTCTCGACTTCCAGGGGAGTCCGATGCCGTACTATAGCCACGTTAGTCACTCGTAGACAAGTCGGTAAGCAGCAAACAGGATTCAACCTTGTTGCAATTTCTGCGTTGCATAATCAATGTGAGGGTGCAAGGACTATAGAAAATCCGTTTTGGTGAGTCGGAACAAGCCCGTGGTCACCCAGGGCTGGCTCCCTTCCGTGACCATTGACCCGTTAGTCTCTCGTAGACAAGTCGGCAAGCAGCAACCAGGATTCAACCTTGTCGCAATTTCTGTGTTGCATCGTCAATGTGATGGTGCAATGGTTACAGTAAATACGTTTTGATGCATCGGAGATACGTTTCTCGACTTCCAGGGGAGTCGGATGCCGTACTATAGCCACGTTAGTCACTCGTAGACAAATCGGCAAGCAGCAACCAGGATTCAACCTTGTCGCAATTTCTGTGTTGCATCGTCAATGTGATGGTGCAATGGTTACAGTAAATACGTTTTGGTGCATCGGAGATACGTTTCTCGACTTCCAGGGGAGTCCGATGCCGTACTATAGCCACGTTAGTCACTCGTAAACAAGTCGGTAAGGAGCAACCAGGATTCAACCTTGTCGAAATTTCTGCGTTGCATCGTCAATGTGAGGGTGCAAGGACTATAGAAAATCCGTTTTGGTGAGTCGGAACAAGCCAGTGGTCACCCAGGTGTGGCTCCCTTCCGTGACCATTGACCCGTTAGTCTCTCGTAGACAAGTCGGCAAGCAGCAACCAGGATTCAACCTTGTCGCAATTTCTGTGTTGCATCGTCAATGTGATGGTGCAATGGTTACAGTAAAAACGTTTTGATGCATCGGAGATACGTTTCTCGACTTCCAGGGGAGTCCGATGCCGTACTATAGCCACGTTAGTCACTCGTAGACAAGTCGGTAAACAGCAACCAGGATTCAACCTTGTCGCAATTTCTGCGTTGCATCGTCAATGTGAGGGTGCAAGGACTATAGAGAATCCGTCTTGGTGAGTCGGAACAAGCCAGTGGTCACCCAGGGGTGGCTCCCTTCCGTGACCATTGACCCGTTAGTCTCTCGTAGACAAGTCGGCAAGCAGCAACCAGGATTCAACCTTGTCGCAATTTCTGTGTTGCATCGTCAATGTGATGGTGCAATGGTTACAGTAAATACGTTTTGGTGCATCGGAGATACGTTTCTCGACTTCCAGGGGAGTCCGATGCCGTACTATAGCCACGTTAGTCACTCGTAGACAAGTCGGTAAGCAGCAACCAGGATTCAACTTTGTCGCAATTTCTGCGTTGCATCGTCAATGTGAGGGTGCATGGACTATAGAAAATCCGTTTTGGTGAGTCGGAACAAGCCAGTGGTCACCCAGAAGTGGCTCCCTTCCGTGACCATTGACCCGTTAGTCTCTCGTAGACAAGTCGGCAAGCAGCAACGAGGATTCAACCTTGTCGCAATTTCTGTGTTGCATCGTCAATGTGATGGTGCAATGGTTACAGTAAATACGTTTTGATGCATCGGAGATACGTTTCTCGACTTCCAGGGGAGTCCGATGCCGTACTATAGCCACGTTAGTCACTCGTAGACAAGTCGGTAAGCAGCAACCAGGATTCAACTTTGTTGCAATTTCTGCGTTGCATCGTCAATGTGAGGGTGCATGGACTATAGAAAATCCATTTTGGTGAATCGGAAACAAGCCAGTGGTCACCCAGGGGTGGCTCCCTTCCGTGACCATTGACCCGTTAGTCTCTCGTAGACAAGTCGGCAAGCAGCAACCAGGATTCAACCTTGTCGCAATTTCTGTGTTGCATCGTCAATGTGATGGTGTAATGGTTACAGTAAATACGTTTAGGTGCATCGGAGATACGTTTCTCGACTTCCAGGGGAGTCGGATGCCGTACTATAGCCACGTTAGTCACTCGTAGACAAGTCGGTAAGCAGCAACCAGGATTCAACTTTGTCGCAATTTCTGCGTTGCATCGTCAATGTGAGGGTGCATGGACTGTAGAAAATCCGTTTTGGTGAGTCGGAACAAGCCAGTGGTCACCCAGGGGTGGCGCCCATCCGTGACCATTGACCCGTTAGTCTCTCGTAGACAAGTCGGCAAGCAGCAACCAGGATTCAACCTTGTCGCAATTTCTGTGTTGCATCGTCAATGTGATGGTGCAATGGTTACAGTAAATACATTTTGGTGCATCGGAGATACGTTTCTCGACTTCCAGGGGAGTCCGATGCCGTACTATAGCCATGTTAGTCACTCGTAGACAAGTCGGTAAGCAGAAACAAGGATTCAATCTTGTCGCAATTTCTGCGTTGCATCGTCAATGTGAGGGTGCAAGGACTATAGAAAATCCGTTTTGGTGAATCGGAAACAAGCCAGTGGTCACCCAGGGGTGGCTCCCTTCCGTGACCATTGACCCGTTAGTCTCTCGTAGACAAGTCGGCAAGCAGCAACCAGGATTCAACCTTGTCGCAATTTCTGTGTTGCATCGTCAATGTGATGGTGCAATGGTTACAGTAAATACGCTTTGATGCATCGGAGATACGTTTCTCGACTTCCAGGGGAGTCCGATGCCGTACTATAGCCACGTTAGTCACTCGTAGACAAGTCGGTCAGCAGCAACCAGGATTCAACCTTGTCGCAATTTCTGCGTTGCATCGTCAATGTGAGGGTGCAAGGACTATAGAAAATCCGTTTTGGTGAATCGGAAACAAGCCAGTGGTCACCCAGGGGTGGCTCCCTTCCGTGACCATTGACCCGTTAGTCTCTCGTAGACAAGTCGGCAAGCAGCAACCAGGATTCAACCTTGTCGCAATTTCTGTGTTGCATCGTCAATATGATGGTGCAATGGTTACAGTAAATACGTTTTGGTGTATCGGAGATACGTTTCTCGACTTCCAGGGGAGTCCGATGCCGTACTATAGCCACGTAAGTCACTCGTAGACAAGTCGGTAAGCAGCAACCAGGATTCAACCTTGTCGCAATTTCTGCGTTGCATCGTCAATGTGAGGGTGCAAGGACTATAGAAATTCCGTTTTGGTGAATCGGAAACAAGCCAGTGGTCACCCAGGGGTGGCTCCCTTCCGTGACCATTGACCCGTTAGTCTCTCGTAGACAAGTCGGCAAGCAGCAACGAGGATTCAAACTTGTCGCAATTTCTGTGTTGCATCGTCAATGTGATGGTGTAATGGTTACAGTAAATGCGTTTTGATGCATCGGAGATACGTTTCTCGACTTCCAGGGGAGTCCGATGCTGTACTATAGCCACGTTAGTCACTCGTAGACAAGTCGGTAAGCAGCAACCAGGATTCAACCTTGTCGCAATTTCTGCGTTGCATCGTCAATGTGAGGGTGCAAGGACTATAGAAAATCCGTTTTGGTGAATCGGAAACAAGCCAGTGGTCACCCAAGGGTGGCTCCCTTCCGTGACCATTGACCCGTTAGTCTCTCGTAGACAAGTCGGTAAGCAGCAACCAGGATTCAACGTTGTCGCAATTTCTGTGTTGCATCGTCAATGTGATGGTGTAATGGTTACAGTAAATACGTTTTGGTGCATCGGAGATACGTTTCTCGACTTCCAGGGGAGTCCGATGGCGTACTATAGCCACGTTAGTCACTCGTAGACAAGTCGGTAAGCAGCAACCAGGATTCAACTTTGTCGCAATTTCTGCGTTGCATCGTCAATGTGAGGGTGCATGGACTATAGAAAATCCGTTTTGGTGAATCGGAAACAAGCCAGTGGTCACCCAGGGGTGGCTCCCTTCCGTGACCATTGACCCGTTAGTCTCTCGTAGACAAGTCGGCAAGCAGCAACCAGGATTCAACCTTGTCGCAATTTCTGTGTTGCATCGTCAATGTGATGGTGCAATGGTTACAGTAAATACGTTTTGGTGCATCGGAGATACGTTTCTCGACTTCCAGGGGAGTCCGATGCCGTACTATAGCCACGTTAGTCACTCGTAGACAAGTCGGTAAGCAGCAACCAGGATTCAACCTTGTCGCAATTTCTGCGTTGCATCGTCAATGTGAGGGTGCAAGGACTATAGAAAATCCGTTTTGGTGAATCGGAAACAAGCCAGTGGTCACCCAGGGGTGGCTCCCTTCCGTGACCATTGACCCGTTAGTCTCTCGTAGACAAGTCGGCAAGCAGCAACCAGGATTCAACCTTGTCGCAATTTCTGTGTTGCATCGTCAATGTGATGGTGCAATGGCTACAGTAAATACGTTTTGGTGCATCGGAGATACGTTTCTCGACTTCCAGGGGAGTCCGATGCCGTACTATAGCCACGTTAGTCACTCGTAGACAAGTCGGCAAGCAGCAACCAGGATTCAACCTTGTCGCAATTTCTGCGTTGCATCGTCAATGTGAGGGTGCAAGGACTATAGAAAATCCGTTTTGGTGAATCGGAAACAAGCCAGTGGTCACCCAGGGGTGGCTCCCTTCCGTGACCATTGACCCGTTAGTCTCTCGTAGACAAGTCGGCAAGCAGCAACCAGGATTCAACCTTGTCGCAATTTCTGTGTTGCATCGTCAATGTGATGGTGTAATGGTTACAGTAAATACGTTTTGGTGCATCGGAGATACGTTTCTCGACTTCCAGGGGAGTCCGATGCCGTACTATAGCCACGTTAGTCACTCGTAGACAAGTCGGTAAGCAGCAACCAGGATTCAACTTTGTCGCAATTTCTGCGTTGCATCGTCAATGTGAGGGTGCATGGACTATAGAAAATCCGTTTTGGTGAGTCGGAACAAGCCACTGGTCACCCAGGGGTGGCTCCCTTCCGTGACCATTGACCCGTTAGTCTCTCGTAGACAAGTCGGCAAGCAGCAACCAGGATTCAACCTTGTCGCAATTTCTGTGTTGCATCGTCAATGTGATGGTGCAATGGTTACAGTAAATAGGTTTTGATGCATCGAAGATACGTTTCTCGACTTCCAGGGGAGTCCGATGCGGTACTATAGCCACGTTAGTCACTCGTAGACAAGTCGGTAAGCAGCAACCAGGATTCAACCTTGTCGCAATTTCTGCGTTGCATCGTCAATGTGAGGGTGCAAGGACTATAGAAAATCCGTTTTGGTGAGTCGGAACAAGCCAGTGGTCACCCAGGGGTGGCTCCCTTCCGTGACCATTGACCCGTTAGTCTCTCGTAGACAAGTCGGCAAGCAGCAACCAGGATTCAACCTTGTCGCAATTTCTGTGTTGCATCGTCAATGTGATGGTGCAATGGTTACAGTAAATACGTTTTGATGCATCGGAGAAACGTTTCTCGACCTCCGGGGGAGTCCGATGCCGTACTATAGCCACGTTAGTAACTCGTAGACAAATCGGCAAGCAGCAACCAGGATTCAACCTTGTCGCAATTTCTGTGTTGCATCGTCAATGTGATGGTGCAATGGTTACAGTAAATACGTTTTGGTGCATCGGAGATACGTTTCTCGACTTCCAGGGGAGTCCGATGCCGTACTATAGCCACGTTAGTCACTCGTAAACAAGTCGGTAAGCAGCAACCAGGATTCAACCTTGTCGAAATTTCTGCGTTGCATCGTCAATGTGAGGGTGCAAGGACTATAGAAAATCCGTTTTGGTGAGTCGGAACAGGCCAGTGGTCACCCAGGGGTGGCTCCCTTCCGTGACCATTGACCCGTTAGTCTCTCGTAGACAAGTCGGCAAGCAGCAACCAGGATTCAACCTTGTCGCAATTTCTGTGTTGCATCGTCAATGTGATGGTGCAATGGTTACAGTAAATACGTTTTGGTGCATCGGAGATACGTTTCTCGACTTCCAGGGGAGTCCGATGCCGTACTATAGCCACGTTAGTCACTCGTAGACAAGTCGGCAAGCAGCAACCAGGATTCAACTTTGTCGCAATTTCTGCGTTGCATCGTCAATGTGAGGGTGCAAGGACTATAGAAAATCCGTTTTGGTGAATCGGAAACAAGCCAGTGGTCACCCAGGGATGGCTCCCTTCCGTGACCATTGACCCGTTAGTCTCTCGTAGACAAGTCGGCAAGCAGCAACCAGGATTCAACCTTGTCGCAATTTCTGTGTTGCATCGTCAATGTGATGGTGTAATGGTTACAGTAAATACGTTTTGGTGCATCGGAGATACGTTTCTCGACTTCCAGGGGAGTCGGATGCCGTACTATAGCCACGTTAGTCACTCGTAGACAAGTCGGTAAGCAGCAACCAGGATTCAACTTTGTCGCAATTTCTGCGTTGCATCGTCAATGTGAGGGTGCATGGACTATAGAAAATCCGTTTTGGTGAGTCGGAACAAGCCAGTGGTCACCCAGAAGTGGCTCCCTTCCGTGACCATTGACCCGTTAGTCTCTCGTAGACAAGTCGGCAAGCAGCAACGAGGATTCAACCTTGTCGCAATTTCTGTGTTGCATCGTCAATGTGATGGTGCAATGGTTACAGTAAATACGTTTTGATGCATCGGAGATACGTTTCTCGACTTCCAGGGGAGTCCGATGCCGTACTATAGCCACGTTAGTCACTCGTAGACAAGTCGGTAAGCAGCAACCAGGATTCAACCTTGTTGCAATTTCTGCGTTGCATAATCAATGTGAGGGTGCAAGGACTATAGAAAATCCGTTTTGGTGAGTCGGAACAAGCCAGTGGTCACCCAGGGCTGGCTCCCTTCCGTGACCATAGACCCGTTAGTCTCTCGTAGACAAGTCGGCAAGCAGCAACCAGGATTCAACCTTGTCGCAATTTCTGTGTTGCATCGTCAATGTGATGGTGCAATGGTTACAGTAAATACGTTTTGATGCATCGGAGATACGTTTCTCGACTTCCAGGGGATTCCGATGCCGTACTATAGCCACGTTAGTCACTCGTAGACAAATCGGCAAGCAGCAACCAGGATTCAACCTTGTCGCAATTTCTGTGTTGCATCGTCAATGTGATGGTGCAATGGTTACAGTAAATACGTTTTGGTGCATCGGAGATACGTTTCTCGACTTCCAGGGGAGTCCGATGCCGTACTATAGCCACGTTAGTCACTCGTAAACAAGTCGGTAAGGAGCAACCAGGATTCAACCTTGTCGAAATTTCTGCGTTGCATCGTCAATGTGAGGGTGCAAGGACTATAGAAAATCCGTTTTGGTGAGTCGGAACAAGCCAGTGGTCACCCAGGGGTGGCTCCCTTCCGTGACCATTGACCCGTTAGTCTCTCGTAGACAAGTCGGCAAGCAGCAACCAGGATTCAACCTTGTCGCAATTTCTGTGTTGCATCGTCAATGTGATGGTGCAATGGTTACAGTAAAAACGTTTTGATGCATCGGAGATACGTTTCTCGACTTCCAGGGGAGTCCGATGCCGTACTGTAGCCACGTTAGTCACTCGTAGACAAGTCGGTAAGCAGCAACCAGGATTCAACCTTGTCGCAATTTCTGCGTTGCATCGTCAATGTGAGGGTGCAAGGACTATAGAAAATCCGTCTTGGTGAGTCGGAACAAGCCAGTGGTCACCCAGGGGTGGCTCCTTCCGTGACCATTGACCCGTTAGTCTCTAGTAGACAAGTCGGCAAGCAGCAACCAGGATTCAACCTTGTCGCAATTTCTGTGTTGCATCGTCAATGTGATGGTGCAATGGTTACAGTAAATACGTTTTGGTGCATCGGAGATACGTTTCTCGACTTCCAGGGGAGTCCGATGCCGTACTATAGCCACGTTAGTCACTCGTAGACAAGTCGGCAAGCAGCAACCAGGATTCAACCTTGTCGCAATTTCTGTGTTGCATCGTCAATGTGATGGTGCAATGGTTACAGTAAATACGTTTTGGTGCATCGGAGATACGTTTCTCGACTTCCAGGGGAGTCCGATGGCGTACTATAGCCACGTTAGTCACTCGTAGACAAGTCGGTAAGCAGCAACGAGGATTCAACTTTGTCGCAATTTCTGCGTTGCATCGTCAATGTGAGTGTGCAAGGACTATAGAAAATCCGTTTTGGTGAATCGGAAACAAGCCAGTGGTCACCCAGGGGTGGCTCCCTTCCGTGACCATTGACCCGTTAGTCTCTCGTATTCAAGTCGGCAAGCAGCAACCAGGATTCAACCTTGTCGCAATTTCTGTGTTGCATCGTCAATGTGATGGTGCAATGGTTACAGTAAATACGTTTTGGTGTATCGGAGATACGTTTCTCGACTTCCAGGGGAGTCCGATGCCGTACTACAGCCACGTAAGTCACTCGTAGACAAGTCGGTAAGCAGCAACCAGGATTCAACCTTGTCGCAATTTCTGCGTTGCATCGTCAATGTGAGGGTGCAAGGACTATAGAAAATCCGTTTTGGTGAATCGGAAACAAGCCAGTGGTCACCCAGGGGTGGCTCCCTTCCGTGACCATTGACCCGTTAGTCTCTCGTAGACAAGTCGGCAAACAGCAACGAGGATTCAAACTTGTCGCAATTTCTGTGTTGCATCGTCAATGTGATGGTGCAATGGTTACAGTAAATACGTTTTGGTGCATCGGAGATACGTTTCTCGACTTCCAGGGGAGTCCGATGCCGTACTATAGCCACGTTAGTCACTCGTAAACAAGTCGGTAAGCAGCAACCAGGATTCAACCTTGTCGCAATTTCTGCGTTGCATCTTCAATGTGAGGGTGCAAGGACTATAGAAAATCCGTTTTGGTGAGTCGGAACAGGCCAGTGGTCACCCAGGGGTGGCTCCCTTCCGTGACCATTGACCCGTTAGTCTCTCGTAGACAAGTCGGCAAGCAGCAACCAGGATTCAACCTTGTCGCAATTTCTGTGTTGCATCGTCAATGTGATGGTGCAATGGTTACAGTAAATACGTTTTGGTGCATCGGAGATACGTTTCTCGACTTCCAGGGGAGTCCGATGCCGTACTATAGCCACGTTAGTCACTCGTAGACAAGTCGGCAAGCAGCAACCAGGATTCAACTTTGTCGCAATTTCTGCGTTGCATCGTCAATGTGAGGGTGCAAGGACTATAGAAAATCCGTTTTGGTGAATCGGAAACAAGCCAGTGGTCACCCAGGGGTGGCTCCCTTCCGTGACCATTGACCCGTTAGTCTCTCGTAGACAGTCGGCAAGCAGCAACCAGGATTCAACCTTGTCGCAATTTCTGTGTTGCATCGTCAATGTGATGGTGTAATGGTTACAGTAAATACGTTTTGGTGCATCGGAGATACGTTTCTCGACTTCCAGGGGAGTCGGATGCCGTACTATAGCCACGTTAGTCACTCGTAGACAAGTCGGTAAGCAGCAACCAGGATTCAACTTTGTCGCAATTTCTGCGTTGCATCGTCAATGTGAGGGTGCATGGACTATAGAAAATCCGTTTTGGTGAGTCGGAACAAGCCAGTGGTCACCCAGGGGTGGCTCCCTTCCGTGACCATTGACCCGTTAGTCTCTCGTAGACAAGTCGGCAAGCAGCAACGAGGATTCAACCTTGTCGCAATTTCTGTGTTGCATCGTCAATGTGATGGTGCAATGGTTACAGTAAATACGTTTTGATGCATCGGAGATACGTTTCTCGACTTCCAGGGGAGTCCGATGCCGTACTATAGCCACGTTAGTCACTCGTAGACAAGTCGGTAAGCAGCAAACAGGATTCAACCTTGTTGCAATTTCTGCGTTGCATAATCAATGTGAGGGTGCAAGGACTATAGAAAATCCGTTTTGGTGAGTCGGAACAAGCCCGTGGTCACCCAGGGCTGGCTCCCTTCCGTGACCATTGACCCGTTAGTCTCTCGTAGACAAGTCGGCAAGCAGCAACCAGGATTCAACCTTGTCGCAATTTCTGTGTTGCATCGTCAATGTGATGGTGCAATGGTTACAGTAAATACGTTTTGATGCATCGGAGATACGTTTCTCGACTTCCAGGGGAGTCGGATGCCGTACTATAGCCACGTTAGTCACTCGTAGACAAATCGGCAAGCAGCAACCAGGATTCAACCTTGTCGCAATTTCTGTGTTGCATCGTCAATGTGATGGTGCAATGGTTACAGTAAATACGTTTTGGTGCATCGGAGATACGTTTCTCGACTTCCAGGGGAGTCCGATGCCGTACTATAGCCACGTTAGTCACTCGTAAACAAGTCGGTAAGGAGCAACCAGGATTCAACCTTGTCGAAATTTCTGCGTTGCATCGTCAATGTGAGGGTGCAAGGACTATAGAAAATCCGTTTTGGTGAGTCGGAACAAGCCAGTGGTCACCCAGGTGTGGCTCCCTTCCGTGACCATTGACCCGTTAGTCTCTCGTAGACAAGTCGGCAAGCAGCAACCAGGATTCAACCTTGTCGCAATTTCTGTGTTGCATCGTCAATGTGATGGTGCAATGGTTACAGTAAAAACGTTTTGATGCATCGGAGATACGTTTCTCGACTTCCAGGGGAGTCCGATGCCGTACTATAGCCACGTTAGTCACTCGTAGACAAGTCGGTAAACAGCAACCAGGATTCAACCTTGTCGCAATTTCTGCGTTGCATCGTCAATGTGAGGGTGCAAGGACTATAGAGAATCCGTCTTGGTGAGTCGGAACAAGCCAGTGGTCACCCAGGGGTGGCTCCCTTCCGTGACCATTGACCCGTTAGTCTCTCGTAGACAAGTCGGCAAGCAGCAACCAGGATTCAACCTTGTCGCAATTTCTGTGTTGCATCGTCAATGTGATGGTGCAATGGTTACAGTAAATACGTTTTGGTGCATCGGAGATACGTTTCTCGACTTCCAGGGGAGTCCGATGCCGTACTATAGCCACGTTAGTCACTCGTAGACAAGTCGGTAAGCAGCAACCAGGATTCAACTTTGTTGCAATTTCTGCGTTGCATCGTCAATGTGAGGGTGCATGGACTATAGAAAATCCGTTTTGGTGAGTCGGAACAAGCCAGTGGTCACCCAGAAGTGGCTCCCTTCCGTGACCATTGACCCGTTAGTCTCTCGTAGACAAGTCGGCAAGCAGCAACGAGGATTCAACCTTGTCGCAATTTCTGTGTTGCATCGTCAATGTGATGGTGCAATGGTTACAGTAAATACGTTTTGATGCATCGGAGATACGTTTCTCGACTTCCAGGGGAGTCCGATGCCGTACTATAGCCACGTTAGTCACTCGTAGACAAGTCGGTAAGCAGCAACCAGGATTCAACCTTGTTGCAATTTCTGCGTTGCATAATCAATGTGAGGGTGCAAGGACTATAGAAAATCCGTTTTGGTGAGTCGGAACAAGCCAGTGGTCACCCAGGGCTGGCTCCCTTCCGTGACCATAGACCCGTTAGTCTCTCGTAGACAAGTCGGCAAGCAGCAACCAGGATTCAACCTTGTCGCAATTTCTGTGTTGCATCGTCAATGTGATGGTGCAATGGTTACAGTAAATACGTTTTGATGCATCGGAGATACGTTTCTCGACTTCCAGGGGATTCCGATGCCGTACTATAGCCACGTTAGTCACTCGTAGACAAATCGGCAAGCAGCAACCAGGATTCAACCTTGTCGCAATTTCTGTGTTGCATCGTCAATGTGATGGTGCAATGGTTACAGTAAATACGTTTTGGTGCATCGGAGATACGTTTCTCGACTTCCAGGGGAGTCCGATGCCGTACTATAGCCACGTTAGTCACTCGTAAACAAGTCGGTAAGGAGCAACCAGGATTCAACCTTGTCGAAATTTCTGCGTTGCATCGTCAATGTGAGTGTGCAAGGACTATAGAAAATCCGTTTTGGTGAGTCGGAACAAGCCAGTGGTCACCCAGGGGTGGCTCCCTTCCGTGACCATTGACCCGTTAGTCTCTCGTAGACAAGTCGGCAAGCAGCAACCAGGATTCAACCTTGTCGCAATTTCTGTGTTGCATCGTCAATGTGATGGTGCAATGGTTACAGTAAAAACGTTTTGATGCATCGGAGATACGTTTCTCGACTTCCAGGGGAGTCCGATGCCGTACTGTAGCCACGTTAGTCACTCGTAGACAAGTCGGTAAGCAGCAACCAGGATTCAACCTTGTCGCAATTTCTGCGTTGCATCGTCAATGTGAGGGTGCAAGGACTATAGAAAATCCGTCTTGGTGAGTCGGAACAAGCCAGTGGTCACCCAGGGGTGGCTCCTTCCGTGACCATTGACCCGTTAGTCTCTCGTAGACAAGTCGGCAAGCAGCAACCAGGATTCAACCTTGTCGCAATTTCTGTGTTGCATCGTCAATGTGATGGTGCAATGGTTACAGTAAATACGTTTTGGTGCATCGGAGATACGTTTCTCGACTTCCAGGGGAGTCCGATGCCGTACTATAGCCACGTTAGTCACTCGTAGACAAGTCGGCAAGCAGCAACCAGGATTCAACCTTGTCGCAATTTCTGTGTTGCATCGTCAATGTGATGGTGCAATGGTTACAGTAAATACGTTTTGGTGCATCGGAGATACGTTTCTCGACTTCCAGGGGAGTCCGATGGCGTACTATAGCCACGTTAGTCACTCGTAGACAAGTCGGTAAGCAGCAACGAGGATTCAACTTTGTCGCAATTTCTGCGTTGCATCGTCAATGTGAGTGTGCAAGGACTATAGAAAATCCGTTTTGGTGAATCGGAAACAAGCCAGTGGTCACCCAGGGGTGGCTCCCTTCCGTGACCATTGACCCGTTAGTCTCTCGTATTCAAGTCGGCAAGCAGCAACCAGGATTCAACCTTGTCGCAATTTCTGTGTTGCATCGTCAATGTGATGGTGCAATGGTTACAGTAAATACGTTTTGGTGTATCGGAGATACGTTTCTCGACTTCCAGGGGAGTCCGATGCCGTACTACAGCCACGTAAGTCACTCGTAGACAAGTCGGTAAGCAGCAACCAGGATTCAACCTTGTCGCAATTTCTGCGTTGCATCGTCAATGTGAGGGTGCAAGGACTATAGAAAATCCGTTTTGGTGAATCAGAAACAAGCCAGTGGTCACCCAGGGGTGGCTCCCTTCCGTGACCATTGACCCGTTAGTCTCTCGTAGACAAGTCGGCAAACAGCAACGAGGATTCAAACTTGTCGCAATTTCTGTGTTGCATCGTCAATGTGATGGTGCAATGGTTACAGTAAATGCGTTTTTATGCATCGGAGATACGTTTCTCGACTTCCAGGGGAGTCCGATGCCGTACTATAGCCACGTTAGTCACTCGTAGACAAGTCGGTAAGCAGCAACCAGGATTCAACCTTGTCGCAATTTCTGCGTTGCATCGTCAATGTGAGGGTGCAAGGACTATAGAAAATCCGTTTTGGTGAATCGGAAACAAGCCAGTGGTCACCCAGGGGTGGCTCCCTTCCGTGACCATTGACCCGTTAGTCTCTCGTAGACAAGTCGGTAAGCAGCAACGAGGATTCAACCTTGTCGCAATTTCTGTGTTGCATCGTCAATGTGATGGTGTAATGGTTACAGTAAATACGTTTTGGTGCATCGGAGATACGTTTCTCGACTTCCAGGGGAGTCCGATGACGTACTATAGCCACGTTAGTCACTCGTAGACAAGTCGGTAAGCAGCAACCAGGATTCAACCTTGTTGCAATTTCTGCGTTGCATAATCAATGTGAGGGTGCAAGGACTATAGAAAATCCGTTTTGGTGAGTCGGAACAAGCCAGTGGTCACCCAGGGCTGGCTCCCTTCCGTGACCATAGACCCGTTAGTCTCTCGTAGACAAGTCGGCAAGCAGCAACCAGGATTCAACCTTGTCGCAATTTCTGTGTTGCATCGTCAGTGTGATGGTGCAATGGTTACAGTAAATACGTTTTGGTGCATCGGAGATACGTTTCTCGACTTCCAGGGGAGTCCGATGCCGTACTATAGCCACGTTAGTCACTCGTAGACAAGTCGGCAAGCAGCAACCAGGATTCAATCTTGTCGCAATTTCTGTGTTGCATCGTCAATGTGATGGTGCAATGGTTACAGTAAATACGTTTTGGTGCATCGGAGATACGTTTCTCGACTTCCAGGGGAGTCCGATGGCGTACTATAGCCACGTTAGTCACTCGTAGACAAGTCGGTAAGCAGCAACGAGGATTCAACTTTGTCGCAATTTCTGCGTTGCATCGTCAATGTGAGTGTGCAAGGACTATAGAAAATCCGTTTTGGTGAATCGGAAACAAGCCAGTGGTCACCCAGGGGTGGCTCCCTTCCGTGACCATTGACCCGTTAGTCTCTCGTATTCAAGTCGGCAAGCAGCAACCAGGATTCAACCTTGTCGCAATTTCTGTGTTGCATCGTCAATGTGATGGTGCAATGGTTACAGTAAATACGTTTTGGTGTATCGGAGATACGTTTCTCGACTTCCAGGGGAGTCCGATGCCGTACTATAGCCACGTAAGTCACTCGTAGACAAGTCGGTAAGCAGCAACCAGGATTCAACCTTGTCGCAATTTCTGCGTTGCATCGTCAATGTGAGGGTGCAAGGACTATAGAAAATCCGTTTTGGTGAATCGGAAACAAGCCAGTGGTCACCCAGGGGTGGCTCCCTTCCGTGACCATTGACCCGTTAGTCTCTCGTAGACAAGTCGGCAAACAGCAACGAGGATTCAAACTTGTCGCAATTTCTGTGTTGCATCGTCAATGTGATGGTGCAATGGTTACAGTAAATGCGTTTTTATGCATCGGAGATACGTTTATCGACTTCCAGGGGAGTCCGATGCCGCACTATAGCCACGTTAGTCACTCGTAGACAAGTCGGTAAGCAGCAACCAGGATTCAACCTTGTCGCAATTTCGGCGTTGCATCGTCAATGTGAGGGTGCAAGGACTATAGAAAATCCGTTTTGGTGAATCGGAAACAAGCCAGTGGTCACCCAGGGGTGGCTCCCTTCCGTGACCATTGACCCGTTAGTCTCTCGTAGACAAGTCGGTAAGCAGCAACCAGGATTCAACCTTGTCGCAATTTCTGTGTTGCATCGTCAATGTGATGGTGTAATGGTTACAGTAAATACGTTTTGGTGCATCGGAGATACGTTTCTCGACTTCCAGGGGAGTCCGATGCCGTACTATAGCCACGTTAGTCACTCGTAGACAAGTCGGTAAGCAGCAACCAGGATTCAACTTTGTCGCAATTTCTGCGTTGCATCGTCAATGTGAGGGTGCATGGACTATAGAAAATCCGTTTTGGTGAATCGGAAACAAGCCAGTGGTCACCCAGGGGTGGCTCCCTTCCGTGACCATTGACCCGTTAGTCTCTCGTAGACAAGTCGGCAAGCAGCAACGAGGATTCAACCTTGTCGCAATTTCTGTGTTGCATCGTCAATGTGATGGTGCAATGGTTACAGTAAATACGTTTTGATGCATCGGAGATACGTTTCTCGACTTCCAGGGGAGTCCGATGCCGTACTATAGCCACGTTAGTCACTCGTAAACAAGTCGGTAAGGAGCAACCAGGATTCAACCTTGTCGAAATTTCTGCGTTGAATCGTCAATGTGAGGGTGCAAGGACTATAGAAAATCCGTTTTGGTGAGTCGGAACAAGCCAGTGGTCACCCAGGGGTGGCTCCCTTCCGTGACCATTGACCCGTTAGTCTCTCGTAGACAAGTCGGCAAGCAGCAACCAGGATTCAACCTTGTCGCAATTTCTGTGTTGCATCGTCAATGTGATGGTGCAATGGTTACAGTAAATACGTTTTGATGCATCGGAGATACGTTTCTCGACTTCCAGGGGAGTCCGATGCCGTACTATAGCCACGTTAGTCACTCGTAGACAAGTCGGTAAGCAGCAACCAGGATTCAACCTTGTCGCAATTTCTGCGTTGCATCGTCAATGTGAGGGTGCAAGGACTATAGAAAATCCGTTTTGGTGAGTCGGAACAAGCCAGTGGTCACCCAGGGGTGGCTCCCTTCCGTGGCCATTGACCCGTTAGTCTCTCGTAGACAAGTCGGCAAGCAGCAACCAGGATTCAACCTTGTCGCAATTTCTGTGTTGCATCGTCAATGTGATGGTGCAATGGTTACAGTAAATACGTTTTGGTGCATCGGAGATACGTTTCTCGACTTCCAGGGGAGTCCGATACCGTACTATAGCCACGTTAGTCACTCGTAGACAAGTCGGCAAGCAGCAACCAGGATTCAACCTTGTCGCAATTTCTGTGTTGCATCGTCAATGTGATGGTGCAATGGTTACAGTAAATACGTTTTGGTGCATCGGAGATACGTTTCTCGACTTCCAGGGGAGTCCGATGGCGTACTATAGCCACGTTAGTCACTCGTAGACAAGTCGGTAAACAGCAACGAGGATTCATCTTTGTCGCAATTTCTGCGTTGCATCGTCAATGTGAGTGTGCAAGGACTATAGAGAATCCGTTTTGGTGAATCGGAAACAAGCCAGTGGTCACCCAGGGGGGCTCCCTTCCGTGACCATTGACCCGTTAGTCTCTCGTAGACAAGTCGGCAAGCAGCAACCAGGATTCAACCTTGTCGCAATTTCTGTGTTGCATCGTCAATGTGATGGTGCAATGGTTACAGTAAATACGTTTTGGTGTATCGGAGATACGTTTCTCGACTTCCAGGGGAGTCCGATGCCGTACTATAGCCACGTAAGTCACTCGTAGACAAGTCGGTAAGCAGCAACCAGGATTCAACCTTGTCGCAATTTCTGCGTTGCATCGTCAATGTGAGGGTGCAAGGACTATAGAAAATCCGTTTTGGTGAATCGGAAACAAGCCAGTGGTCACCCAGGGGTGGCTCCCTTCCGTGACCATTGCTCGTTAGTCTCTCGTAGACAAGTCGGTAAGCAGCAACCAGGATTCAACCTTGTCGCAATTTCTGTGTTGCATCGTCAATGTGATGGTGTAATGGTTACAGTAAATACGTTTTGGTGCATCGGAGATACGTTTCTCGACTTCCAGGGGAGTCCGATGCCGTACTATAGCCACGTTAGTCACTCGTAGACAAGTCGGTAAGCAGCAACCAGGATTCAACCTTGTCGCAATTTCTGCGTTGCATCGTCAATGTGAGGGTGCAAGGACTATAGAAAATCCGTTTTGGTGAATCGGAAACAAGCCAGTGGTCACCCAGGGGTGGCTCCCTTCCGTGACCATTGACCCGTTAGTCTCTCGTAGACAAGTCGGCAAGCAGCAACCAGGATTCAACCTTGTCGCAATTTCTGTGTTGCATCGTCAATGTGATGGTGCAATGGTTACAAAAAATACGTTTTGGTGCATCGGAGATACGTTTCTCGACTTCCAGGGGAGTCCGATGCCGTACTATAGCCACGTTAGTCACTCGTAGACAAGTCGGTAAGCAGCAACCAGGATTCAACCTTGTCGCAATTTCTGCGTTGCATCGTCAATGTGAGTGTGCAAGGACTATAGAAAATCCGTTTTGGTGAATCGGAAACAAGCCAGTGGTCACCCAGGGGTGGCTCCCTTCCGTGACCATTGACCCGTTAGTCTCTCGTAGACAAGTCGGCAAGCAGCAACCAGGATTCAACCTTGTCGCAATTTCTGTGTTGCATCGTCAATGTGATGGTGCAATGGTTACAGTAAATACGTTTTGGTGTATCGGAGATACGTTTCTCGACTTCCAGGGGAGTCCGATGCCGTACTATAGCCACGTAAGTCACTCGTAGACAAGTCGGTAAGCAGCAACCAGGATTCAACCTTGTCGCAATTTCTGCGTTGCATCGTCAATGTGAGGGTGCAAGGACTATAGAAAATCCGTTTTGGTGAATCGGAAACAAGCCAGTGGTCACCCAGGGGTGGCTCCCTTCCGTGACCATTGACCCGTTAGTCTCTCGTAGACAAGTCGGCAAGCAGCAACGAGGATTCAAACTTGTCGCAATTTCTGTGTTGCATCGTCAATGTGATGGTGCAATGGTTACAGTAAATGCGTTTTGATGCATCGGAGATACGTTTCTCGACTTCCAGGGGAGTCCGATGCCGTACTATAGCCACGTTAGTCACTCGTAGACAAGTCGGTAAGCAGCAACCAGGATTCAACCTTGTCGCAATTTCTGCGTTGCATCGTCAATGTGAGGGTGCAAGGACTATAGAAAATCCGTTTTGGTGAATCGGAAACAAGCCAGTGGTCACCCAGGGGTGGCTCCCTTCCGTGACCATTGACCCGTTAGTCTCTCGTAGACAAGTCGGTAAGCAGCAACCAGGATTCAACCTTGTCGCAATTTCTGTGTTGCATCGTCAATGTGATGGTGTAATGGTTACAGTAAATACGTTTTGGTGCATCGGAGATACGTTTCTCGACTTCCAGGGGAGTCCGATGCCGTACTATAGCCACGTTAGTCACTCGTAGACAAGTCGGTAAGCAGCAACCAGGATTCAACTTTGTCGCAATTTCTGCGTTGCATCGTCAATGTGAGGGTGCATGGACTATAGAAAATCCGTTTTGGTGAATCGGAAACAAGCCAGTGGTCACCCAGGGGTGGCTCCCTTCCGTGACCATTGACCCGTTAGTCTCTCGTAGACAAGTCGGCAAGCAGCAACCAGGATTCAACCTTGTCGCAATTTCTGTGTTGCATCGTCAATGTGATGGTGCAATGGTTACAGTAAATACGTTTTGGTGCATCGGAGATACGTTTCTAGACTTCCAGGGGAGTCCGATGCAGTACTATAGCCACGTTAGTCACTCGTAGACAAGTCGGTAAGCAGCAACCAGGATTCAACCTTGTCGCAATTTCTGCGTTGCATCGTCAATGTGAGGGTGCAAGGACTATAGAAAATCCGTTTTGGTGAATCGGAAACAAGCCAGTGGTCACCCAGGGGTGGCTCCCTTCCGTGACCATTGACCCGTTAGTCTCTCGTAGACAAGTCGGCAAGCAGCAACCAGGATTCAACCTTGTCGCAATTTCTGTGTTGCATCGTCAATGTGATGGTGCAATGGTTACAGTAAATACGTTTTGGTGCATCGGAGATACGTTTCTCGACTTCCAGGGGAGTCCGATGCCGTACTATAGCCACGTTAGTCACTCGTAGACAAGTCGGTAAGCAGCAACCAGGATTCAACCTTGTCGCAATTTCTGCGTTGCATCGTCAATGTGAGGGTGCAAGGACTATAGAAAATCCGTTTTGGTGAGTCGGAACAAGCAAGTGGTCACCCAGGGGTGGCTCCCTTCCGTGCCCATTGACCCGTTAGTCTCTCGTAGACAAGTCGGCAAGCAGCAACCAGGATTCAACCTTGTCGCAATTTCTGTGTTGCATCGTCAATGTGATGGTGCAATGGTTACAGTAAATACGTTTTGGTGCATCGGAGATACGTTTCTCGACTTCCAGGGGAGTCCGATGCCGTACTATAGCCACGTTAGTCACTCGTAGACAAATCGGCAAGCAGCAACCAGGATTCAACCTTGTCGCAATTTCTGTGTTGCATCGTCAATGTGATGGTGCAATGGTTACAGTAAATACGTTTTGTTGCATCGGAGATACGTTTCTCGACTTCCAGGGGAGTCCGATGGCGTACTATAGCCACGTTAGTCACTCGTAGACAAGTCGGTAAGCAGCAACGAGGATTCAACTTTGTCGCAATTTCTGCGTTGCATCGTCAATGTGAGTGTGCAAGGACTATAGAAAATCCGTTTTGGTGAATCGGAAACAAGCCAGTGGTCACCCAGGGGTGGCTCCCTTCCGTGACCATTGACCCGTTAGTCTCTCGTAGACAAGTCGGCAAGCAGCAACCAGGATTCAACCTTGTCGCAATTTCTGTGTTGCATCGTCAATGTGATGGTGCAATGGTTACAGTAAATACGTTTTGGTGTTACGGAGATACGTTTCTCGACTTCCAGGGGAGTCCGATGCCGTACTATAGCCACGTAAGTCACTCGTAGACAAGTCGGTAAGCAGCAACCAGGATTCAACCTTGTCGCAATTTCTGCGTTGCATCGTCAATGTGAGGGTGCAAGGACTATAGAAAATCCGTTTTGGTGAATCGGAAACAAGCCAGTGGTCACCCAGGGGTGGCTCCCTTCCGTGACCATTGACCCGTTAGTCTCTCGTAGACAAGTCGGCAAGCAGCAACGAGGATTCAAACTTTTCGCAATTTCTGTGTTGCATCGTCAATGTGATGGTGTAATGGTTACAGTAAATACGTTTTGGTGCATCGGAGATACGTTTCTCGACTTCCAGGGGAGTCCGATGCCGTACTATAGCCACGTTAGTCACTCGTAGACAAGTCGGTAAGCAGCAACCAGGATTCAACTTTGTCGCAATTTCTGCGTTGCATCGTCAATGTGAGGGTGCATGGACTATAGAAAATCCGTTTTGGTGAATCGGAAACAAGCCAGTGGTCACCCAGGGGTGGCTCCCTTCCGTGACCATTGACCCGTTAGTCTCTCGTAGACAAGTCGGCAAGCAGCAACCAGGATTCAACCTTGTCGCAATTTCTGTGTTGCATCGTCAATGTGGTGGTGCAATGGTTACAGTAAATACGTTTTGGTGCATCGGAGATACGTTTCTCGACTTCCAGGGGAGTCCGATGCCGTACTATAGCCACGTTAGTCACTCGTAGACAAGTCGGCAAGCAGCAACCAGGATTCAACCTTGTCGCAATTTCTGCGTTGCATCGTCAATGTGAGGGTGCAAGGACTATAGAAAATCCGTTTTGGTGAATCGGAAACAAGCCAGTGGTCACCCAGGGTTGGCTCCCTTCCGTGACCATTGACCCGTTAGTCTCTCGTAGACAAGTCGGCAAGCAGCAACCAGGATTCAACCTTGTCGCAATATCTGTGTTGCATCGTCAATGTGATGGTGTAATGGTTACAGTAAATACGTTTTGGTGCATCGGAGATACGTTTCTCGACTTCCAGGGGAGTCCGATGCCGTACTATAGCCACGTTAGTCACTCGTAGACAAGTCGGTAAGCAGCAACCAGGATTCAACTTTGTCGCAATTTCTGCGTTGCATCGTCAATGTGAGGGTGCATGGACTATAGAAAATCCGTTTTGGTGAGTCGGAACAAGCCAGTGGTCACCCAGGGGTGGCTCCCTTCCGTGACCATTGACCCGTTAGTCTCTCGTAGACAAGTCGGCAAGCAGCAACCAGGATTCAACCTTGTCGCAATTTCTGTGTTGCATCGTCAATGTGATGGTGCAATGGTTACAGTAAATAGGTTTTGATGCATCGAAGATACGTTTCTCGACTTCCAGGGGAGTCCGATGCCGTACTATAGCCACGTTAGTCACTTGTAGACAAGTCGGTAAGCAGCAACCAGGATTCAACCTTGTCGCAATTTCTGCGTTGCATCGTCAATGTGAGGGTGCAAGGACTATAGAAAATCCGTTTTGGTGAGTCGGAACAAGCCAGTGGTCACCCAGGGGTGGCTCCCTTCCGTGACCATTGACCCGTTAGTCTCTCGTAGACAAGTCGGCAAGCAGCAACCAGGATTCAACCTTGTCGCAATTTCTGTGTTGCATCGTCAATGTGATGGTGCAATGGTTACAGTAAATACGTTTTGATGCATCGGAGATACGTTTCTCGACTTCCGGGGGAGTCCGATGCCGTACTATAGCCACGTTAGTCACTCGTAGACAAATCGGCAAGCAGCAACCAGGATTCAACCTTGTCGCAATTTCTGTGTTGCATCGTCAATGTGATGGTGCAATGGTTACAGTAAATACGTTTTGGTGCATCGGAGATACGTTTCTCGACTTCCAGGGGAGTCCGATGCCGTACTAGAGCCACGTTAGTCACTCGTAAACAAGTCGGTAAGCAGCAAACAGGATTCAACCTTGTCGAAATTTCTGCGTTGCATCATCAATGTGAGGGTGCAAGGACTATAGAACATCCGTTTTGGTGAGTCGGAACAAGCCAGTGGTCACCCAGGGGTGGCTCCCTTCCGTGACCATTGACCCGTTAGTCTCTCGTAGACAAGTCGGCAAGCAGCAACCAGGATTCAACCTTGTCGCAATTTCTGCGTTGAATCGTCAATGTGATGGTGCAATGGTTACAGTAAATACGTTTTGATGCATCGGAGATACGTTTCTCGACTTCCAGGGGAGTCCGATGGCGTACTATAGCCACGTTAGTCACTCGTAGACAAGTCGGTAAGCAGCAACCAGGATTCAACCTTGTCGCAATTTCTGCGTTGCATCGTCAATGTGAGGGTGCAAGGACTATAGAAAATCCGTTTTGGTGAGTCGGAACAAGCCAGTGGTCACCCAGGGGTGGCTCCCTTCCGTGACCATTGACCCGTTAGTCTCTCGTAGACAAGTCGGCAAGCAGCAACCAGGATTCAACCTTGTCGCAATTTCTGTGTTGCATCGTCAATGTGATGGTGCAATGGTTACAGTAAATACGTTTTGGTGCATCGGAGATACGTTTCTCGACTTCCAGGGGAGTCCGATGCCGTACTATAGCCACGTTAGTCACTCGTAGACAAGTCGGCAAGCAGCAACCAGGATTCAACCTTGTCGCAATTTCTGCGTTGCATCGTCAATGTGAGGGTGCAAGGACTATAGAAAATCCGTTTTGGTGAATCGGAAACAAGCCAGTGGTCACCCAGGGGTGGCTCCCTTCCGTGACCATTGACCCGTTAGTCTCTCGTAGACAAGTCGGCAAGCAGCAACCAGGATTCAACCTTGTCGCAATTTCTGTGTTGCATCGTCAATGTGATGGTGCAATGGTTACAGTAAATACGTTTTGATGCATCGGAGATACGTTTCTCGACTTCCAGGGGAGTCCGATGCCGTACTATAGCCACGTTAGTCACTCGTAGACAAATCGGCAAGCAGCAACCAGGATTCAACCTTGTCGCAATTTCTGTGTTGCATCGTCAATGTGATGGTGCAATGGTTACAGTAAATACGTTTTGGTGCATCGGAGATACGTTTCTCGACTTCCAGGGGAGTCCGATGCCGTACTATAGCCACGTTAGTCACTCGTAAACAAGTCGGTAAGGAGCAAACAGGATTCAACCTTGTCGAAATTTCTGCGTTGCATCGTCAATGTGAGGGTGGAAGGACTATAGAAAATCCGTTTTGGTGAGTCGGAACAAGCCAGTGGTCACCCAGGGGTGGCTCCCTTCCGTGACCATTGACCCGTTAGTCTCTCGTAGACAAGTCGGCAAGCAGCAACCAGGATTCAACCTTGTCGCAATTTCTGTGTTGCATCGTCAATGTGATGGTGCAATGGTTACAGTAAATACGTTTTGATGCATCGGAGATACGTTTCTCGACTTCCAGGGGAGTCCGATGGCGTACTATAGCCACGTTAGTCACTCGTAGACAAGTCGGTAAGCAGCAAGCAGGATTCAACTTTGTCGCAATTTCTGCGTTGCATCGTCAATGTGAGGGTGCAAGGACTATAGAAAATCCGTTTTGGTGAGTCGGAACATGCCAGTGGTCACCCAGGGGTGGCTCCCTTCCGTGACCATTGACCCGTTAGTCTCTCGTAGACAAGTCGGCAAGCAGCAACCAGGATTCAACCTTGTCGCAATTTCGGTGTTGCATCGTCAATGTGATGGTGCAATGGTTACAGTAAATACGTTTTGGTGCATCGGAGATACGTTTCTCGACTTCCAGGGGAGTCCGATGCCGTACTATAGCCACGTTAGTCACTCGTAGACAAGTCGGCAAGCAGCAACCAGGATTCAACCTTGTCGCAATTTCTGTGTTGCATCGTCAATGTGATGGTGCAATGGTTACAGTAAATACGTTTTGGTGCATCGGAGATACGTTTCTCGACTTCCAGGGGAGTCCGATGGCGTACTATAGCCACGTTAGTCACTCGTAGACAAGTCGGTAGGCAGCAACGAGGATTCAACTTTGTCGCAATTTCTGCGTTGCCTCGTCAATGTGAGTGTGCAAGGACTATAGAAAATCCGTTTTGGTGAATCGGAAACAAGCCAGTGGTCACCCAGGGGTGGCTCCCTTCCGTGACCATTGACCCGTTAGTCTCTCGTAGACAAGTCGGCAAGCAGCAACCAGGATTCAACCTTGTCGCAATTTCTGTGTTGCATCGTCAATGTGATGGTGCAATGGTTACAGTAAATACGTTTTGGTGCATCGGAGATACGTTTCTCTACTTCCAGGGGAGTCCGATGGCGTACTATAGCCACGTTAGTCACTCGTAGACAAGTCGGTAAGCAGCAACCAGGATTCAACCTTGTCGCAATTTCTGCGTTGAATCGTCAATGTGAGGGTGCAAGGACTATAGAAAATCCGTTTTGGTGAATCGGAAACAAGCCAGTGGTCACCCAGGGGTGGCTCCCTTCCGTGACCATTGACCCGTTAGTCTCTCGTAGACAAGTCGGCAAGCAGCAACCAGGATTCAACCTTGTCGCAATTTCTGTGTTGCATCGTCAATGTGATGGTGCAATGGTTACAGTAAATACGTTTTGGTGCATCGGAGATACGTTTCTCGACTTCCAGGGGAGTCCGATGCCGTACTATAGCCACGTTAGTCACTCGTAGACAAGTCGGCAAGCAGCAACCAGGATTCAACGTTGTCGCAATTTCTGTGTTGCATCGTCAATGTGATGGTGCAATGGTTACAGTAAATACGTTTTGGTGCATCGGAGATACGTTTCTCGACTTCCAGGGGAGTCCGATGCCGTACTATAGCCACGTTAGTCACTCGTAGACAAGTCGGTAAGCAGCAACCAGGATTCAACCTTGTCGCAATTTCTGCGTTGCATCGTCAATGTGATGGTGCAATGGTTACAGTAAATACGTTTTGGTGCATCGGAGATACGTTTCTCGACTTCCAGGGGAGTCCGATGGCGTACTATAGCCACGTTAGTCACTCGTAGACAAGTCGGTAAGCAGCAACCAGGATTCAACCTTGTCGCAATTTCTGCGTTGCATCGTCAATGTGAGGGTGCACGGACTATAGAAAATCCGTTTTGGTGAATCGGAAACAAGCCAGTGGTCACCCAGGGGTGGCTCCCTTCCGTGACCATTGACCCGTTAGTCTCTCGTAGACAAGTCGGCAAGCAGCAACCAGGATTCAACCTTGTCGCAATTTCTGTGTTGCATCGTCAATGTGATGGTGCAATGGTTACAGTAAATACGTTTTGGTGCATCGGAGATACGTTTCTCGACTTCCAGGGGAGTCCGATGCCGTACTATAGCCACGTTAGTCACTCGTAGACAAGTCGGCAAGCAGCAACCAGGATTCAACCTTGTCGCAATTTCTGTGTTGCATCGTCAATGTGATGGTGCAATGGTTACAGTAAATACGTTTTGGTGCATCGGAGATACGTTTCTCGACTTCCAGGGGAGTCCGATGCCGTACTATAGCCACGTTAGCCTCTGGCAGGAAAAGCAGCAAGCAGATTGTAGGGTTTAATCGCGACGCAATTTCTGTGTTGCATCGTGAATATGAGGGTGCAAGGGACATAGTAAATCCGTTTTGGAGTATCGGAAACAAGCTACTGGGCTCCCAGGGTAGGTTCCATGCCGTGACGATAGTCACATTAATCTCTCACAGACAAGTCGGCATCCGATCTGTAGGATTCATTCGCGACGCAAGATCTATGTTGCATCGTCAGTGTGAGTTTGCAAGGGCTACAGTAAACACGTTTTGGGGCATCGGAAAGAAGTTACTTGACTGCCAGGGGAGTCCGATGCCGTACTATAGCCACGTTAGCCCTACGCAGAAAAATCGGCAAGCAGCTTGTAGGATTTAATCGCGTCGCAATTTCTGTGTTGCATCGTCAATATGAGGTTGCAAGGGTTGTAGTAAATCCGTTTTGGGGCATTAGTAACAACCTACTCGATTCGCAGGGGACCTTACATGTCGTGTTCATAGCCACGTTAGTCTCTTGCTGACTAGTCGTCCAGCAATCTGTAGGATAATATCGCGACTCAATTTCTTTGTTGCATCGTCAATGTGTGGGTGCAAGGGTTACAGTAAAAACGGTTTGGCACATCGGAAAGAAGTTACTGGACTTCCATTTTATTTCCATGAGTTACTATAGCCACGTTAGCCCCTCGCAAAGAAATCGGAAGCACCTTGTAGGAATTCATTGCGACTCAATGTCTGTGTTGCATCGTCAATATGAGGGTGCAAGGATTACAGTAAATACGTTTTGATGCATCGAAAACTAGCTAGTGGACTCCAAAGCGAGTTTCCATGCCGTGACGATAGCCACTTTAGCCTCTCCCAGACATGTCGGCAAGCGGCTTGTAGGATTTAAACGCGACGCAATATCTGTATTGCATCGTCAATCTGAGGGAGCAAGGGTTATAGTATATCCGTTTTGGTGAATTGGAAACAAGCTATTGGACTCCCAGGGGAGGTTACTTGACCTGTTCATAGCCCCGTTAGTCTCTCGCAGACAAGAGGGCAAGCAGCCTATAGGATTCAATCGCGACACAATTTCTTTATTGCATCGTCAATGTGAGGGTGCAAGGGTGATAATAAATCCGTTTTGGTGCATTGGAAACAAGCTACTGGACTCCCAGGGGAGGTTACTAGCCGTGATCATAGCCACGTTAGCCTGTCGCAGACAACTGGGCAAGCAGCCAGCAGAATTCAACCGCGTCGCAATTTCTGTGTTGCATCGTGAATGTGAGGTTGCAAACGTGATAGTAAATACGTTTTTTGCAAATGAAACAAGCCACGTTAGTCTCACGCAGATAAGTAGGCAGGCAGCCTGTAAGATTAAATCGCGACACAATTTCTGTTTACATCGTCAATGTGAGGGTGTAAGTGTTACAGTAAATCGGTTTTTGTGCAACGGAAACAAGCTACTGGATTCACAGGCGAGTTTCAATGCCGTGACCATAGAGACGTTAGTCTCTCGTAGACAAGTCGGCAAGCAGCCAGCAGGATTCAACCGTGTCGCAAAATCTGTGTTGCATAGTCAATATGAGGGTGCAAGGGATATAGTAAATCCGTTTTGAAGTATCGGAAACAATCTTCTGGACTCCCAGGGTAGGTTCCATGCCATGACCATAGTCACGTTACCCCTCGAAAAGAAATCGGCAAGCAGCTTGTAGGATTTCATCGCGACGCAATTTCTGTGTTGCATCGTCAATGTGAGGGTTCAAGGGTTATAGTAAATCCGCTTTGATGCATCGTAAACAGGCTACTGGACTCCCACGAGAGGTTCCATGCTGTGACGGCAGCCACTTTATTCCATCGCAGACAAGTCGTTAAGCAACTTTTATTCTTAAAGCAAAATATAAAAATATTTAAACATCAAGCTGTAACTTCCCAAAAAACGAAATATCCACGCGGTCATCCAATGTACGTAGATACATTCGGTGTGAAGAATACTATGTGCAGAGCACTAGCGATTTTCTTCTAGAATATGTCGCCGCTCCCAGACATCTCTTGTCAACCTGCTAACGAAAGAAAATGCATACATGAGCGCACTCCAAACTCACCAGAATGTACAATTTTATCTGTATTCTTAAAGCATAAATTAAAAATATTTAAACATCGAGCTGTTACTTACCAAAACTAATTATTCACGCAGTCATCCACTGTACGTAGATGCATCCCGTGTGAAGAATGTTATGTGCACAGCACTAGCGATTTTCTTCTAGAATATGTCGCTCTCCCACACATTTCTTGTCAACCTGATAGCGAAAGAAAATGCATACATGAGCGCACTCCAAAGTCAGCAGAATGTGTATTTTAATCTTTATTCTTAAAGCAGAATATATTTAAACATCGAGCCGTAACTTTCCAAAAACGAAATATCCACTCAGTCATCCACTGTAGGTAGATAGATTCGGTGCGAAGAATGCTATTACATTTTCTTTCTTTAGCAGGTTGATATGAGATGTGTGGGAGCGGCGACATATTCTAGAAGAAAATCGCTAGTGCTGTGCCCATAGCATTCTTCACACCCAATCTATCTACCTACAGCGGATGACTGAGTGGATATTTCGTTATTTCGAAAGTTGCGGCTCGATGTTGAAATATATTCTGCTTTAAGAATACACATGAAGAATACATATTCTGCTGACTTTGGAGTGCGCTCATGTATGCATTTTCTTTCGTTAGCAGGTTATCAAGAGATGTGTGGGAGTGGCGACATATTCTAGAAGATAATCGTTAGTGCTGTGCATATAGCCTTCTTCACACCGAATCTATCTACCTACAGTGGACGACTGAGTGTATATTTCGTTATTTGGAAAGTTATGGCTCGATGTTGAAATATATTCTGCTTTAAGAATACAGATGAAAAATACACATTCCGCTGACTTTGGAGTGCGCTCATGTATGCATTTTCTTTCGTTAGCAGGTTGACAAGAGATGTGTGGAAGCGACAACATATTCTAGAAGAAAATCGCTATTGCTGTGCACATAGCATTCTTCACACGGTACGTATCTACGTACAGTGGATGACTACGTGAATAATTAGTTTTTTGGTAAGTAACAGCTCGATGTTTAAATATTTTTATATTATGCTTTAAGAATACAGATGAAACTACACATTCTGATGACTTTGGAGTGCGCTAATGTTTACATTTTCTTTCGTTAGCAGGTTGACAAGAGACGTGTGAGAGCAGCGACATATTCTACAAGAAAATCGCTAGTGCTGTGCACATAGCATTCATCACACCGAATGTATCTACGTACAGGGGATGACTGCGTGAATAATTAGTTCTTTGGGAAGTAACAGCTCGATGATTAAATATTTTTATATTATGCTTTAAGAATACAGATGAAACTACACATTCTGATGACTTTGGAGTGCGCTAATGTTTACATTTTCTTTCGTTAGCAGGTTGACAAGAGACGTGTGAGAGCAGCGACATATTCTACAAGAAAATCGCTAGTGCTGTGCACATAGCATTCATCACACCGAATGTATCTACGTACAGGGGATGACTGCGTGAATAATTAGTTCTTTGGGAAGTAACAGCTCGATGATTAAATTTTTTTCATAATGCTTTAAAGATACAGATAAATTTACACATTCTGGTGACTTTTGATTGCGCTAATGATTGCATTTTCTTTCGTTACCAGGTTGACAAGAGATGTGTGTTAGCGACGACATATTCTACAAGAAAATATCTAGTGCTTTGCACATAGCATTCTTCACACCGAATGTATCTACGTACAGTGGATGACTGCGTAAATAATTAGTGTTTTGGTAAGTAACAGTTCGATGTTTAAATATTTTTATATTACGCTTTAAGAATACAGATAAAACTACACATTCCGATGACTTTGATGTGCGCTAATGTTTACATTTTCTTTCGTTATATGGTTGTTTAGAGATGTGTGAGAGCGGTGATATATTCTAGAAGAAAATCGCTAGTGCTGTGCACATAGCAATCTTCACACCGAATCTATCTACCTACTGTGGATGACTGAGTTAATATTTCGTTTTTAGGATAGTTACATTTCTATGTTGCTTTCGGTTAGAACATTCACACAGTCTACTGGCACCAATATGCAAACTTGGTAGGTGGTTAGTCGGTAAGTATATCATGTAGAACGAAGTGGAAATTATATAACGTTAGAAATAGTCACAATCGATCTCCAATAGCTCATTACAGACAGTATTCCAAAGTACTTAAAATTGTTATAAAGGACGCAAGAAACATGTGGTTTGAAAATAGAACAGCTATTCTCAAGGTAAGATTAAAAACCATATAGTTACCAGTGATGGAAGTGTGTGGTCAGCAGCACTAGAACGAGGGCATAAAGTCTATACGTAGTAAAAATCATTTTGTTATTGATAAATCATATATCTGTACAGTATTTGACAAGCTCTTTCTCGATACAGGAGGTGAAGTAAATAACAAATTCAGCTATACAGGGAACCGCATAACTCTCTTAGAAAATAGCTTTACAAGACTGCTATACGAGATACAACTTCGTGATAATGACGAGGAGAAAAGTAAGTCACAAACACTGAAGACCACGGGATCTCATGGATATGACGGGGTACCTAGCAGACCACTAAGGCAGTCTGCTGCATATGGTAGCTCAGTACGTAGCCATATTTGTAATTTTTCCCTTAGGAATGGTCAGTTTTCTGAAGGATTGAAGTATTTAGTAGTGAATCGGCTTTATGAAAAAGAAGGGAGAGGGTACAAAATCTTAAAATAATTTCTGTGCCAGCGGTGTTTGCTAAAATTATTGAATAGGCTGTGTACATAAAGGTAATTGATCAGTGCGGTTCACGTAATTTGCTGTCAACATAGTTCGTTTTGAGAAAAGGTTTAACAACTGAAAATGCTATATTCTCTTTTCTCCGTGAGACACTGGATGCAATAAATAAAAAGTCCCGAACAGTAGATGTATTATTTGCTTTAACTAAGACGTTTGATTTGTTGATCATAAAGTGTTACTGCAGAAGTTGCACCATTATGGAATAAGAAAAGTATCTCACAACTGATTCCTCTTCAAGAACAGACCGCTACAGGTCATTCTCCATAGCAGTGACAATTGCTACGACTTGGCTACAGGTGCACGGGTAAGTTGCGAGGGGGGGGGGGGGGGGGGGGAAGGGCCATTTTGACTACACGGAGTGGGCATCAGACTAGTGCATCTGAACAATCCAAATTCCTCGGTGTTGAGGTAATAGTAAGCTATCATGGAAATACCATGTTCACGACCTTCTTCAGAAACGTAATGCTGCTGTAACTTCCGTCAGAACAATACCTGAAGAAGGTGACAGCACAATACCGAAATTAGTTTACTTTCCTTATTTACATTCGCCTATCACTTGCGGTATTACGTTTTGGGGTAACTCTATCCATTACCAAAGGTTATTTTTGGCTGAGAAAAGGATAGTTCCAGCAATAAGTGGTGTACGTTCGCGAGCATCTTGTCTTCCCCTGTTCAGGAGTATGGGAATTCTGACATGAGTCTCTTAAAATATATTTTGTATAATGTCGTTTGTTGTTAACAGTGTATGCTTAATTCCGAAGAATTAGCACCTTTCCCACAGTTAGTACTAGGCGGAAATCCAACCGGCGTTTGAGTACCAATTCCTTGACTCTTGTGCAGAAAGGCGTGCAGTATTCCGCTGCATTCATTTTCAATAAGCTACCACAAGAATTAAAACTTCTTAACACTAACCCCCGCACTTTCAACGCTAAACTGAAGAATTTCCTCATGGCTCACTCCCTCTCAAGTGGAAAGTTCCAGGACAAAAATTAAGAAAATTTGTATGTTATATTGTTGATTACTCTAGTTTTTACTCATCATCTTGTCACATGAATGCGTTTCGTGTAAATTTTGGTACTGGTACTGGTAAGACTGGCAAGCGGGAGTCCGTGGTTCGAGTTCGGGACACTGGCCTTCCCCCGCTGCGCCGCTCCGCTGGCCGACGCACAACACACGCGGCCGCTTAGAGATGAGAAACACTGGGACGCCACATCCAAGGTATCACCATCCGATGCACGACTTCGCTCACAATAATTAAACGGGCCACCTCGCGCTGCGCGTCTCCAGTCAACTGGGCGAGATGGCGACAC
Organism: Schistocerca nitens; assembly: GCF_023898315.1. NCBI lineage: Eukaryota > Metazoa > Arthropoda > Insecta > Orthoptera > Acrididae > Schistocerca > Schistocerca nitens. The sequence continues at coordinate 497,227,534 of NC_064622.1, forward strand.
GAGATACACACTGCCACGCGTAATCAGACGCCGCCGCTGCCGCAGCAGAAGGCTTGGCAAACGACACAGCTGCCGTTCTCCGAGCCAGAACATCGAGTAAGGAAACGGTTGTACGAAACTTGCAATAAAAGTTATCTTATGTAAAAATGCTGTTTCATTCTACCTCATACCCGAGCGAAGGAAGAACCCACCCTGCCCACATGTTGTTAAGAGAGAAAAATTAATTAATTTAGTATTTTCACCCTGACAGAATGCTTATAATCAAATGCCCTTTGCAGTAATGCTCATCCTGACAATTGACTAGCATCACAAGAGAAAACCCAGTTACATTTAGTGTCAGAACTGTTACACTGGAGTCGAAAGCTGTTACATGGATTTTTTCATACTAGCGTTGTTAAAACATTCTGTTACTTTCTTATGATTGTAATATAAGTGTGTTCTGCAATACTGGTTGTTATTTATATTGAGTGTGATTTGAGAACGATTGGTGAAATAAATATTTAGCTATTTCCGAGTAGGGCAGAACCGTAGGGGGACACCTTAAATTGCTGCGACTGAAACGAGCACCAATAAAATTCATATTCTTCCTTCTTGCAGATATTTGGTTCTTTATTTCCGTATGTGGCCGTCTTTCGAGTACGTGGTTAGACAGGAACGTAAGAGGACACGAGTGAAATGAGAAGCATTAACATTCATACTCTCCCTTGTCAATAATATTTCGCTCTTTATTCACGATTGTGTGGCGTTTCCCGAGTGTGTGGTTAGGAAGGATCCTAGGAGGACGGCTTAAATTGCTGCGAGTGAATCGAGGGGCAATAATATTCACATTCTTCGTTGAAAATAAGATGATAGCCGCTCATGCGCTCATCGATATTGCGCGTGACGTCAAAATGACGTCATGTTTGCGGGAATTTTTGTGAAAAGAGCATCGCCATTCTTCAAGGCCCTGTGACGTTGCTTAGAAACAGTCCGATTCGAGTCGAAAGGCGAGCAACACTAATGTTCGCGTCCCGTTCTACAACATCGTAAGAAAATGGCTCTGAGCACTATGCGACTTAACTGCTGGGGTCATCAGTCGCCTAGAACTTAGAACTAATTAAACCTAACTAACCTAAGGACATCACACACATCCATGCCCGAGGCAGGATTCGAACCTGCGACCGTAGCAGTCGCTCGGCTCCAGACTGTAGCGCCTAGAACCGCACGACCACTCCGGCCGGCAACATCGTAAGAAACCGTGAGCTGCAGTAAGGGCACGCAGCAGCGATGGCGGTCTTTGGTGAGCCGCCAACCAGCATCTGATTTCTGCCAATACGGATTCCGCCCGCCAGCTTTAACGAGTGACGTCCTGTGTAACGTCACGAGTTTACGATGTGAATGATGTAAGTGACGTGTTATTAAATATTATCTGCGGTGGTCATAGCAACTGATGTAAAATATGCTGTTTATTACAAATATGTCGCGTTTACTGAGACTGTGGTTAGGGAGGAATCTGAGAGGGCAGCCTAAATCGCTGCGACTGGAACGATTAGCTAACGTATTTATCATCTTGCTTTTCAAAAAGAGCTTGCGTTGATGTTAATGAAACGATCTGCAATAATATTTATAACATAGACTCTCGCATTTTTTTCCGAATGGGGCACGATGTTCAAGAGTGAGGTATGGCAGGAAATTAAGAGGACAGTTATGTAGGTCAGTTTTAGTTCTCCTTTCCACGTATGGTTATTTTTGGTGACATTCCATTAAACGTGTGTTCTTATTTTCTAGGATTTATTTTATTGGTTTTTGCTTCTGCACTTGAGCTATGTAAGTCACTTCTAGTTGTCGATTCCAGATTTGGTTATTTTTTGCGTTTTTGCGGTAGCATAGAAAACGATACGAAAAAGTTAAATCCTTAACGAAATAATTCACAGTCATTAAAAATCACGAAAAATAACGGAACGTGGAATCAATAATTAGTTTGAATCTGTGCGTGACAGTTACCAAAGAGTGCACAGTACACACTGCTGCGTACTACAGAAAGCACACACAAAAATATCAGAAATCCTGTAACAAACCAGTCCACTCGCCTACTGTGCATTCTTTTACAATTTTCAGGTGCGGTATCAGCCTAATGGTCAGCTCCTCGTTCTTTTATTATGGGATTTTCATCAGATGTGGGTGGCTAATTCTGTAAGGACCTAACTGTATGGTGTCACTTCCTCTACTTCTGCAAAAACGCGATAAATATCTAACCTTGGAATCAACAGCTAGAATTGACCTGTATAAGTCCATTGTAGTTACCAATTCCAAGATTTGTTATTTATCGCAGTAGTACGGAAAACAAAACCAAAATAGAAATACTGTAATAAAGAACACTGCAAAAACTCTGAAAATGATTAACCTTGAAATCGATAACTATGATTGACCTTATAGAGTCATTTCCAGTTACCGATTCCAAGATTTATATTCTCGTGAACTTACCTTGCTTCTATGGTGCATTTTCTTTTAGGAATTTTTTGTTGCTATCTCCTTATTTCCTGTTTACGTCTTCCTTACGTTTCCTGTATGTTACTGTTTATTTCATTTTGCGGTTGTTGTATTAGATTTCAGTTTGGTCCCGCCCAAAACTCCCATTTCTCTCCGGTAGTCCTATAGATTCGGTACTTATTATTAAGAATTATCACTATTCTATAATATTACGAGTTTACTATGCGTAATATTGGAGTGCACTTTAAAGATCGTCTGTTGTTTTTTCACTTACTCGAGTAAACTATGGTTACTTCAATTTCTGGACGATATAACTCGTGCTATGTAATTAATCGGTTGAACTGCGATGATATTTTACCGAATGTATGTGTATTTTCTTTTATTCTACTGGTATATTCTCTTGTCTAGGAATAAGCCTCGTTTCTAGAATCTAAATACTGTGCTAAGACTATGCTCGTTGCCTTTCATATCGCCTCCATGTAGCTTCTTTGGCTTAGGTATGAGGTCATTGGTCAAAGCTGGCAGGTGGAACTGGACAAAAGAATATTCGTGCTTTCTGAATTCGCTCGGAAAGAGTAGTACAACACCATGGTGTCTTGAAACATGTTTTCCATAGAGCTATCGTAAGAAAGTCTAAGAATTTATAACGGATTATAGAAGGGTTTCAGGCATTAAGTTCTGTGTTTGATAATAGACTGATTTGCGTCTTAAACCATCAGTGTGTTATTTGAGGAATGAAATGTGTTTTGAAATGGTTTTTTCTGCTTACGTAGTTATGATCAAATAAGGTGGGTCTGTATTATCGTCTTCGTGCCAAATCCTCAGTGCCACTTCAGTGCTCCCACACTTTCTTGGCTTTTCACCTCAGTAGTACTAAATTGGTTGAGGTCGCTCGAATTCGAGCTGTAATGCACAGATTTTTTTTCGCTGGCAACTTCGATCGTCGTTGCTCGTGTTTCATTTCGGCGATACGTAAGTTATAGTCCTGAACGTCATTCACACGTGACCTACGCCGCTGTGTATCTCGTGATCTGGCGTTAGTTGTTCTTTCCACAACGAGCTCATTAACTACCCCTACACACGAGCTGGCATTGTCGCGAGCAGTAATGGCCTGCAGTCGGTTAAGGCCGGCCGAAGTGGTCGTGCGGTTAAAGGCGCTGCAGTCTGGAACCGGAAGACCGCTACGGTCGCAGGTTCGAATCCTGCCTCGGGCATGGATGTTTGTGATGTCCTTAGGTTAGTTAGGTTTAACTAGTTCTAAGTTCTAGGGGACTAATGACCTCAGCAGTTGAGTCCCATAGTGCTCAGAGCCATTTGAACCATTTTTTGCAGTCGGTTACAACACGCTAGCGATTAGGTAGCAATTTCAAAAAGTATTTCGAATGACTCTTTGTCTGGATTTTATGTTATCGAAAATTATCTGCTATGTTTAGCAAAACGTTATATGTTGACATATTCGTAAAAAGCAAAAGTTGAAATGCATTAAACGTGTTTTGGAATGTTTTCAGTTGGAAAATGTAACGTTTTAATTAGGATGGTGTTCGGATTAAATTATCTGCTCTCCTCTGTCGTGGCCGTCATCTCGTATCTCCAGAGACCGGAACGCTAATCATCTGCGTTTCCATGTTAGTGATACAGACTGGCAGGATGGATTTTGTGTTGCCATCGTCCCCCCCCCCCTCCTCCTCCCCCTACCTTCTTTTGGGGGGTGTGGGGAGATGGAGGAAAAAAAAAGGCTCAGGATTACCTCAGTATGCCTCTGTCTAAAAGGGCCAATAAAATGTAGAACATGCACGTCTTGTATCAAAATTTTAACCAGTGTAAATTGTTGTTCGTTAATTTTTCTCAAATTTGCAATGGGTCGAGTTATTCAAGACAAATAAAACCCATCCGTGCAACATAAGAAATACAGAAAACATTATAAACAGAAGTTTATGGCAAATTTTATGTTCCAAAAAATGTATTCAGATTTCTTTAGCCGAAATTTCCATCGGAAAAGGGATACATGAGGGAAAAATGATTTTGCCGTGATTTCACCCAGTTTCTTCAACATGGGGACGCGCACACATGCGCTCCAGTGTCGAGAACTTTGATTTTACAACAGGGGACCAGTTCATATAACGGTTTAGAAGACTGGAACTATCGCAGTAATTCCGATCGAAGAACACTAATTGCACTGGCATATTCATTTGCATAGGTCAGTTATATTCTAGTGAAAAGAAATAACGCAAATAATATCATGCCAGACTCAATTAACACTACAGAGTATATTTCAAGGTATTATTCCACCACTTGAGCATCACCAGTAAGACTTCAAGGCAGTCATTTCATTTACCACAGCGTTTTCAAATTCAGTTCATTAGCATGTCACACAATTTATAATGATCATATAGTTCAATTCTTTCCAGATATTTCCTGACAGTCACATTGGTAAACCGGAAGCTATTCGAAATGAATGAAAAGGTACGCGTTTACGACATTAATTACAATGCTCCTAAATTTTACCTGTTGTGAAGCACAATCAGTAAACAGAAACACACTCTAGTTACTTCTGGACACTCTAGTTACTTTCCTGGTCCTGCTTATGGGTATTCTGACAGCTAACTATTGTGAAAGAAAGAAAACCGTAAAAACTGTTTGCATTTAGAGCACATGTTTGATTCATACATGTTGACTAGCGTAATGTAAGTCCCATGAACTAGGTGTGGGCATTTCATCACATTTCCCAGCTTACCTGAAACGAAGTACAAAAGTCTCGCAACTGCTAGTGATCACAATCACAGCTGTGTGCGCTCTCCTACTGACTGGTGAATGTTATTCTTACCTTTGCGTCAAGGAACCTTCCTCGTGTACACTGAAATCGGGAAATCAAATCTCATGTTACTGATCTCTTTAAAAGGCAAGTAGTAATTTCGACTTCACCTCTTATGCAGTTGTTGATAACAGAACAACCAAGGTGATTGCCGAAAAGGCGTAGCTAGAGTTATTATGTGCTTGTCCACAGTCTAGTCCACGTCTAGTCTGATAAATTCAGTCACGATACTGCTGCTCAATGTTGATACACACTGCCACGACAGACCTACAAGCTCGCAGTAAGCTACACTTTTGATTACGATATCAGATGAACGCTAACAGCATCGTTTATATTGATTTCCAACATAGTTTTTACGAAAGGTAGTGTGTGTATTGCATTAAAAACTGGCATTAACCAAAGAAATTATACCGCATTTGTCTTTCTTTAGTTTTCTAAGGATCCTGTGATGTATAAAACGGTACCTCACAGACCAGTTTATTTACGAGTCTCTTGTAACGTACAGATATGTATATAGGACGACGCTTTCCTTGAAGAATAAAATATGACTGCTAAACAGTAGAAGAGCTGACTTTTCGCAGAACGACCTTTTATGACCATCTGACGACGATGGTTTGTTCGCTACACTGCCAACCAAATCAGTGAATGTGGAACATAGGAAATTTCTATGGAATGGAGTATCCACTTTATCTGACGCACCAAATAATCCACCACAAGTAGTATCGAGGAAACCGCACAGAAAACGTCAAAAGCTATCAAACTGTTTCCCCTAACACAGAAGAAACGGATACTGCAATTGTTTCTGTCTCTGAGCCATACACAGCAAGGATCTTCAAAACAGTCGTCTTCTGAAGAAAAAATAAATACATTTACATAATATTGGTATGTTGGAAAGCCGAGTGAAGTGTAGAAAGCGCGAATCATTACACTCTGTACAAAATTGTCACGTGTCAAGGAAAGTGGCTATCGTAATAAGAACCGACAGTAGCAGAAACATACGCTTCTCTTGCAGTACTTAATTTCGGCAGGATCAGCGTTCTGGCACCCTCCAGGGAAATGTTTTTGAACTGACTAGAAAAAGTAGGCACCAGAAATTTAAAATTATACACGTCTAATTAAATCACAAAGTAACTACAATTTGTCGCTGTGCCGGCACCAGTGAACGTGACAATGGTTGACGTAATGAAGTTCGTGTTCAATTGTGTTGGTTATTTGTAGTATTGAATATGAACTTGGATCAATTCAGTTGCAATACAACTCAGTGAGTAGAAGACAAACGACATTTGAAACATTTACTAAACACGTAGCTCCGTGTCCCAGTCAAATCGTTTTTCTTTTCCTAGCTCTTTGAGAGTTCGGAATTGTACGTGACCCCGATGGGCTAGGAATATCTTCATCGTCATTGATCGCTAAATGCTCATTAATTGGATACTCGACTGTAGAAAGGTGCGAAGTGCCAAACTTACGAGCAGAAGTTATTACAAAAAAACTGTCTGTAGCGCAGTGTTTTATTAATTATTCCTGAAACATTTCCAAGATACAAATGAGAGTCTACTATCATACATTAGTGGCAATTTCATGACAGATTTGGAATGTTTTGGTGCTGAAGGCAATTCAAACATAGAGATTTATTTTAGGTGCCACGTCCAATGCAATTGTTCTAGGTGCCATGTTCTCTGTCACTTTCCACAGAGCTGCATTCCTTTCCATCTAACGCATCATAGCCTTTAAATCTTTCTTATTTTCATCTGTAATTGTGTCAGATTGAGTCCAAAATTGAAGCAACAAACGGCAGTTTTGCAAGATTGAGCGTATTTTTCCACGAAACAATACAAACAGGTGATAGTAAAGTAGAAACAATGTGAAGAATGCAGAACGTTAACAACTGCTATAGTCATAACGGTAGACAACAATGTTCTTTGTTTTTTTTTCAGCTTAACGGATTTGCACACAGATTCCGACAACTGGTTAATGTGCTCAGTATGGGGTGTGAACTGTCCACCTGTGGCAGCAATACAGGCCCGACAATATGAATGATGTCATCAATCTCATGTTGAGACAATAACGCCCGTTCTGCCTGCAGAGCTGCTCGCAAGTCTTGGAGAATAGTTGATGGATGCTAACGTGATGGAACCTGTCTCCATAGTGCATCCCACACATGCTCTAGGGATTCAAACCGGGAGAACGAGCAGGCCACGCCATGCGTGCAACAATAACCATTTGTTCTCTATGAAGTAGAGCATTATCGTCCATCAATACGAAGTCTGGGTCCACACCACCTCGCAACAACCGTACTTGAGATACCAACATCTCTTTACCGCGCCTTACAGCCGTTAAACCTTGCCGAATCACCCGTAGAATTTCATGATGAGGTATTAGAGTGGTCAACATAATCCCTGCCCTGCATCATTACGGATCCTCCTCGATACAGGTCTCTTGCCACAATGCTTTCACTTTCCTTCCAGCTGCGAATGATTGGAAAATTACTCTCCAAACCAGATCGGGACTCACCTGTAAAAACATTTGCCCACTGTTCGACGTCCAGGTGGTATGCTGGCGACTCCACGATAGACGTTCCGTTCTGTGAAGACGCATCAGAGGTAAATGTACAGCAGGACAAAGCTTGAATGCTAAAGAAATTGAACTATTTATGGAAATTACTATGAAAGGGATCGGCTGGTAGGACATGTTCTGAGGCATCAAGGGATCACCAATTTAGTATTGGAGGGCAGCGTGGAGGGTAAAAATCGTAGAGGGAGACCAAGAGATGAGTACACTAAGCAGATTCAGAAGGATGTAGGTTGCACTAGTTACTGGGAGATGAAGAAGCTTGCACAGGATAGAGTAGCATGGAGAGCTGCATCAAACCAGTCTCAGGACTGAAGACCACAACAACAACAACTATGAAAGGTTTAAAAACCTTTGCTTCCTCGAGTATTTTGCAAAGGTCACTGAGTGGAAATTGCTTTCTCACTAACTTCGTTCTCAGTATCAAGAAAAACTAAGTCACAGGGAAGGAAGCTGCGCCCACTAACAAGAAACCGTTGTTCTATTGTTGTGAACATTTACCACCAGGAAAAGAAAAAGAATTACCATAATTCGATTCTTGTTTTGCGCAACACGGTTATCACTTCAAAAAAGAGGGTTTTCCTTCATTGCTATCTCGTATTATTTCTCGTTCTTGTTAAATGTTCGAGTATAGTATTAATTGTGTGCTGCCTGACACGTCGATTAAATATCTCGTCGTAACGTTGCAAAGCAATATGAAATGGAGTGAGCATGTGAGAATTGTAGTGTGGAAGACGAATGGTCGACTTCGGTTTATTGGCAGAATTTTAGGAAAGTGTGGTTCATCTGTGAAGCAGACCGCATGTAGGACACTAGCGCGACTCATTGTTCAGTACTGTTCTAGTGTCTGGGATCTGTACCAGGCCGCATTGAAGAAAGACATCGAAGGAGTTCAGAGGCAGACTGCTAGATTTGTTACTGATAGGTTCGAATAACACGCAAGAATTACAGAGCTGTTTTGGGAACTCAAATGGGAATCGCTGGAGGGAAGCCGAAGTTCTTTTCGGGGAGCGCTATTGACAAAATTTAGAGAACTGGCATTTGAGGCTGACTGCAGAACGATTCTATTGCCGCCAACGTACATTTCGAATAAGGACCATAAAGACAAGAGTAGAGGAGGTTAGGCCTAGTACGTGGGCATATAGTCATTGTTCCACGGCTCTGTTTGCGAGTGGAACTTGATAGGAAACGACTGCTCGTGGTACAGGGTACCCTCCGCCACGCACCATACGTTGACTTGCGGATTATGTCTGCAGATGTTCATATAGATTTAGAGGTCAGGTAATTACAACAGAGCACATACACTGAGCATGAAGGTCAGGAAATCAATAAGAGCCATTAGTAGACCGGCACTATGAGTCATTTGAAGTTATTGAGGTGGAGTTGGGCAAGCAAATCAGAAAAATGTCAGTTGTGAATAATGCGTACTGCAACAAAGCTAAAGTAAAATAAACGGTTCTTTTGCGTGCATGTTTATCTAGTTGTATGGCGATCTGTCAGCTGTAAATTTCAAGCTGCACCGTGAAGTTCTTTGATCTATATTATCGTCTCGAGTCTCGAAATCGGTAAAATGTTTACAGTACAAACATGCAAGAAGCAGTCACCAAATGAACTGAATAAGCTAAGCGTAACAGCAACTGAATAGCGCCAACGAAGAGTCTCAGTTTGATACACTATCATGTGTGATCAACTGCATAGAGCCGGCCGGAGTGGCCCAGCGGTTCTAGGCGCTACAGTCCGGAACCGCGCGACCGCTACGGTCGCAGGTTCGAAACCTATCTCGGGCATGGATGTGTGTGAAGTCCTTAGGTTGGTTAGGTTTAAGTAGTTCTAAGTTCTAGGGGACTGATGACCACAGCAGTTATGTCCCATAGTGCTCAGAGCCATTTGAACCATTTTTTTGAACTGCATAGAACAAATGAAAGAGCGACTCCTTAGTCAAAATAGTAGCTGCCCGAATCTGCTGCATGCGTGTTCCGTTTATGTGAATTAACGTTGTTTGTTTGTCAGCTGAAACACTCCTTATCCCAGGATACGAAACACAATACGGGAAACGTTGTACGTAATTCGCCCTCCGTAGGAATCACAAGTTAGAATATTGAATAATATATATTTATAATTAGCGTCTTATTAATCGCTGAAAATAACTGAGAGAATATTTCTGTAAACATACAGGTTTAGGGCAAGCGGAGCTGCTATTTGCAGAACAATACATTGTATCAGTTTATATATTATATTTTGAGCTCGTCTCAAAATTCAGATCGACTGATACGTTCGCTGCGAGATTGTTTTTCCCGCCACGTATTATTTACACTCTGTTTTCCCGCGATAAATAATTGTTCTTTGAAAGGCGTATACGAGTATGCTTGTTTGATCTGCCTTACATACACAGGCTAATTCGATACTCCCAGTTAGAGATCAGTAACAGAGGATTTTATTTTCGGTTCCCAGCGTCCAGCAGAAAGTTTCCTCGTCCTAAAGGTACGAGATTTTCAACTTTCTTGGCGCAATATTAGACCGACGCCTGGTCAGTAATGTTTGTGCTCAGAGATAGTCGCGCAAATTTGTGATGTGACTTCTTCGGCAATATGAAGAAATGTTGTGCTAAGTTTGTTGCTTTTGGATTAGATGTAACAACAAATATACGCTCAAAGTGTATGCAGTTATCGTGCTCTGTCGGTTTCACGACATTGAAAATATCGCGATCACCCATGGCAGTATCCACACGGTAACTGAAATACTATTCATGTTTGTTGCCAGTGGCTTGTAAAAGATAGCAAGCTAGCTGTGTGTCATTGATACAGTAAGTCCATAGTAAGCTTCTAGTCAGTTTTACATTTATAATTTATTGTGCGACAAGCTTATGACTACTTTGTAAACATTCTGGTGGTGGAACAGAATGTCGTCTGTCCATTTAGTAACACTTAACTGGTGCAATTTTATATGGAATGCGTTTAATCAAGCCGATTATCATTCACCGCGCGGGATTAGCCGAGCGGTCTGAGGCGCTGCAGTCACGGACTGTGCGGCTGGTCCCGGCGGAGGTTCGAGTCCTCCCTCGGGCATGGGTGTGTCTGTTTGTCCTTAGGATAATTTAGGTTAAGTAGTGTGTAAGCTTAGGGACTGATGACCTTAGCAGTTAAGTTCCATAAAATTCCACACCCATTTGAATATTTTGATTATCATTCGCTTCATGGTTTGGATATACCGTTGATCGTTGTTTTTAATCATACCAATATGATTTACTGAAAACCGAAAAAGAATTCCTCGGTACTCATGACCTCCATTGCCCTGACGCTACCTGCAGTAAATCTAAAATATCTGTCAGCAGGTTGTGAGAGGTGCGTGCATGTTTCACAGTGTGAATTAGCGCTCGCCTGTGTATGTGCATGTGTGTGTGTGTGTGTGTGTGTGTGTGTGTGTGTGTTTCTCTCAAGTTAGGAGAATTAATTTTGTGATTCCGCCCATCTCAGTGTAAGATAGCCCTCGCATCCTGCGGCACGTAAATAAAATATTATGTCATCTTTATGGCAAGTTTCGCGTCACAAATATAACGCTTGTTTCCATCAGTTGCGTAAATTCGTATCATAAAGAAGAAATAGTAACAACTTCTGTTTTGCGAACATGCATGTGACGGCGTATGTTAATGTGTGTGTGCAGTTGAGTTCTCTTAACGCCGAGTTGTAGAACGCATGGTAAGACGCATTGTCCCCCAAATTCTCCGTTAGCTCCACCAGAACTGCCTACTCTGCTCGTTCTGTTTAGTCATTTTGATTCAGTGATCACTTTTCCTTGGCAGTATCCCACTGACACATACAATCGTTGTTGGAAGATACTCAAATTATACTCAAATTCCAGACTGAGTCTTTTAATGCAGACACAGCGGAGTCTACACCGAACTTTCCACAACAAGTAGTAGTTCTTAGTCTATTGAGAGCGCTGCTGTTACAAGGCAGTGGAAGACTTTCGTTCGCAATATCTGCCGATTACAATCCTAGCAAAACCTTCTTGTACGTGACCTGACGTACATAGAAGAACTTCTTAATCTCTACGTACTACGTCAGAAAATATCATCAGTTTCAAAGGAGTTTTTGAAATTTTGTTATAGGCTGACAACGTGGCGTTTAGAGCTCTCATCATCCGCCTCCGCACTCAGCGAAGACCCTTCTTTGATGTCGTATAGTGTCCTCTGGATGCAAATTTTTTACTTTAAAAATACATAATACAAAAATAAAAAAATATATTGAAAGTAAATAATAACAAAATACGTTTGACCGAATGCCTGAAGCTGTGTGCGCACCGTGCCGTGTTTCCTGGTACTTCGATTTCTGGGTTATCTTAAGAGGGTAGACCTGGGTGACGCTCGATTTAGAAACCGATACTCACAGAATGACTGGAACGAAGAAAGCATCAATGCTGTGTATATCTATTTTTCTCTTTAGGGCAGTAGTGACTTTTTGGTTTTTCTCTTTATTCAGTTGCTCCTTCTGCTATGAGTAGGTTGTGGATATCTACAAAACCTTTCTCTGTCTTCTTCAAGTGGCATGGTATGCTAGAAATCGATGTTTGTTTGGTCATATGTTTTGCATGCGCCATACTCACTTCTGCAAGGAATATTCTCCTTGGCATTAAAATCACTTGTATTCATCTTGTATATTATACATGTGAGCATTGGTAGCTCCGATCTTAAGCAAGCTTAAAGGTAGCGTAATGAGTCAGCAATTGCTTACTTTTGAAGTAGAATATTACCATTTCAGACAAATAACATCTACGCCTATTCTTCTGAGGCTGTAGAATGTTACCACTTCAGGCTTATTCACTTTGCCACGTAAGCGTCTATACTATAGTCGCTGCACATCGTAGACACCATTCTCTCTCTCTCTCTCTATTCGTTTAGTCGGTTCCGACTCTTCGTGACCCCATGAACCAAATCACGCCACTTTTTCCTGTCTTGCACTTTCTCCCGTAGACCTCCCAGGTTGGAACACATTGCTTCTGTGATGCCATCGAACCATCTCATCCTCTGACGTCCTCTTCTTCTAGTTCCTTCAACCTTCGCTAGCATTAATGTTTTTTCCAGCGAGGCATGCCTTCGCATTGTGTGTCCAAAGTAGGTCAGCTTTTGTTTTAACATTAGACCTTCCAGGGAGAAATCTGGTTTTATTTGCTCCAATATTGATCTGTTGGTTCTCTTTGCAGTCCATGGAACTCTAAGAAGTTTCCTCCAACACCACAATTCGAAGGAATCAATTCTTCGCCGTTCAGCCTTTCTAATGGTCCAGGTCTCACATCCATACATCACAATTGGAAAGACCATAGCCCTCACAATACGGATCTTTGTTGCTAGTATTATATCTCTGGACCTTATAACCTTGTCAAGGTTTGACATCGCCTGTCTACCGAGCAACAGGCGTCTCCGGATTTCATGGTTGCAGTCGCCATCAGCAGAGATCTGGGAACCGAGATAACTGAATGTGGTCACTACCTCCATGGTTTCTCCTGCTATATCCCACGAATTGGTAGGTGTAGTTGCCATAATTTTTGTTTTCTTCACATTCAGCATAAGACCGGCCTCTTCACTTTCATCTTTCACCTTCAGTAAGAGTGTTTTCAATTTTTCTTCACTTTCTGCCAAAAGGATCGTATCATCCGCGTACCTGAGGTTGATTACATTTATTCCAGCTATTTTAATTCCTGTTAGTAAGTTCTTTTTCTGTTTCTCGTTTGGGACATACCGGCAAAGCAGCTGCCACTTGATTTCTCTCCCAATGCGTAAATACAGGTCAACACTTTACTGACAGCAGATCTTACAGAGTTTCTCTCCTATTCTTCCGCAGGGTACCTACTACTGCGTGTCAATAGCTTACAATTCGTTCGCGACTGGTATAGAAACAAAATAGTTGTCCATCATCGCCACGTCTCTGTCTGTGTTGTTAGTGGGTCTAATTAGCAGTAACACCGTGTTCCCTGCATCAATGGGTATTTGACGTGGACCAGCAGGTTGTTTATCTGCATATACGTCCATATTTAGGGTGTAAAAAATTATACCATCGCAGATTGCGCAATCTTTTATACCGTATTTTGCCGACTTAATTGGAATGCACTATCTGACATCACAACCTTCACAAAATTCTTTCAACTTCTCGACTATTGCTGTCAATCTTCCTGCACATCCACTAACTCATAGAATATTTAATTGGCGTCACATTATCTGCGGCCTTCCTCTGCGCCCTGCTAGACTTGTTGACAGTATCAATGTTCCATAATCATCCCAACTGTGATACTGCGTACTTTTCACTCCAGCAGGGTATAAAACACCAAGAGAAGCAAATAATTCTTCACTATCTGTATCTGTGCAGTCTCGAGAACTTTGAGAATAAGCTTCTGTCATTCGTCTAGTTCTTCGTTTGTGTATTTTACAGTGCTGTCTGTCACACTGTCTGGGAAAAATAATGTACCAAATTCTGCCGAGCAGTTTTTGCTCGAGGGGCTCTATGCTTGAACCATTGTGTTTTTTCATCCATGCCTAGATACATGTTAGCCCAGGGAAACTAGGAAAACTGGGAAAATAATTTATAAAGTTTTGAAATATTGGGAAACACTCATAGGGGATGTAGCAATAAGAAACAGAAAAGTTCCCACACCTCCCCCCTACCCAGAGCAGGTAAACATTCGCCTCGCGCCAACCCTAAATACATTTTTTTACCTTTTTCCATTTTTACAAAAAAACAGTTCGCTTTCCGAAGTCTATTACGATGAAAATATGTGTACTTAAATTCTTCTTAAAGGAGGTCATGCGCATCTTTAAGCAAGGAAATCAGTTTTCGAAAAATTATATTTGGAAGAGTAAAAATTAATTATTCTATGAGTTTGGCATAATTTTAAGCTTTTTTCCTTTGCTTCTGCACAACCACTTGCCTTTTTTTACGTGTAGAAAGATGTGTGTAACAGATACACTTCAATACTAAAATGTGAAGGTAAAAAAAGGAGTGAGTGAAATTCCTTTTAAAACTGACATCTATTGATTCAGAACAATTCTGCTGTGCATTGTTGTGCTCAGTGTTACGCACGCTACAGAAAGTAGTATGAAATGATCGTGTGGCAGGGAGGCCCCATCTACCGTTTTCCAGCTGCTTAGTGCAAGTCTTTTTATTTGATGCCACATCGGCGACTTGCTCCTCGATGATGTTGAAATGGTGATAACGACAACACAACGCCCAGTCGCTAACCGGAAACAACGTTCGACCCAAGCGGGAATCGAGCCAGTGTCCTCTGAATGGTAGTCAGCAGCACTATCCACTCAGCAATGGTGGCACCTAAATATTTATATTACGATCTAAATCATTGGTCGTGAGAATGAAGAATTAGTATAGAATTCATCAACAGTAAGAGTTTTTATAAGACGTTTAAAATCATCATATTTGCAACAACTTCACAACTAAAATGCCACAATATGTATTGAACATTATACAACTATTTACTGAAAACCATCCTCCAAATTTTCTGGCAAATCACTGGGAGTACGTTAATGCAGTTCGTCCTCGACAGCTTTTACACATTGTTGCACAGCGTAAGTCAGCTCTCATACACTTGCATTTTCTTCCACATCGTTCCGTGTGAAATCAGTAGTAATACACGTATCCCGTGCGGAGCGGCGGTCGTTTCACGGCAAGGGGACTAGTTTGATCCACGGCAGGCCCATTTTCTGGGCTCCAAGCTGTTCTGCAACCGCGGCTACAACTGTAGATGTACTCAGCAGGAGTGGAAGCTTACTGCGTCAGCAGTATATGACGAACGAGAAACTATGACAGCATTGCTTGCCTGAAACACAAGTACATTTAGACGCTGAAATCTGATATTCACCCTACTGTAGGAAGAGCAGAAACTCATATTAGAGACAGTTTCAACGATGTTTTTTGATCCCATCTTAGAAAACAAGTACACTGCAAGCCCCATGTTGGAATGAGGAGGTGAATGAACGAGACCTCGAAGCTGACACAGACGTTTGGGATATTGCTGTACGTTTTCTCAAGTGGGAATGTTCACTAATTTCTTCTTCGAGACAACCAGAACCGTTATATTTTCATGTAAATTTTCAGAAACCGTTACGTCACCATTCCCGGACAAGTCAGAGGTATCTGTATAAGCAGCACTATGATGGGGACTCCATCACCGAAGTGATCAGCCAATTTGTTTTTCAAATTTCTTATAATCAGTGTATCTCTTTCTGGAAGACACATTGATTTTCCGCAGTAAATCGAGCAGTAAAAATAAACATTCCTCCAAACAATCTACAAAACTGCATACTTCGTGGAAGACGACGGACTTCCGCAGCTACAAAATTCAAAATACAGTACTGTTGTTGCGTTCTGCAACCATTCTACCGAAATCACCATCCCGTTTCTCTAGTTTCTCAAGCAGTGTGTGTTTCAGAGTAAAAAAATCGCTAGTGCAGTGCATATAGCAATCTTCACACCGAATGTATCTATGTACAGTGGATGACTGCGTGGATATTCCGTTTTTGTTAGTAACAGCTCGATGTTTAAATGTTTTTATGTTATGCTTTAAGAATACAGATAAAAATACACATTCTGATGACTTTAAAGTCCGCTAGTGTATACTTTTTCTTTCGTTAGCAGGTTGACAAGAAATGTGTGGATGACTGAGTGGGTATTTCGTTTTGTGGAAAGTTTCAGCTCGATGTTGAAATATATTCTGCTTTAAGATTACAGATAAAAAACACATTCTGCTGACTTTCGAGTTCGCTGATGTATGCATTTTCTTTCGTTAGCAGGTTGACAAGAGATGTGTGGGAGCGGCGACATATTCTAGAACAAAATCGCTAGTACTTTGCACATAGCATTATTCACACCGAATGTATCTACGTACAGTGGATAACTGCCTGAATAATTAGTTTTCTGGGAAGTAACAGCTCGATGATTAAAATATTTTCATTATGGTTAAAGAATACAGATAAAATTACACATTGTGGTGACTTTGGATA
Source organism: Schistocerca nitens (assembly GCF_023898315.1). NCBI lineage: Eukaryota > Metazoa > Arthropoda > Insecta > Orthoptera > Acrididae > Schistocerca > Schistocerca nitens. The sequence continues at coordinate 497,244,387 of NC_064622.1, forward strand.
GCGCTAATGATTGCATTTTCCTTCGTTAGCAGGTTGACAAGAGATGTGTGGGAGAGGCGACATATTCTACAAGAAAATCGCTAGTGCTGTGCACATAGCATTCTTCACACCGAATGTGTCTACGTACACTGGAAGACTGCATGAATAATTAGTTTTTTGGTAAGTAACAGCTCGATGTTTAGTTTTTTTTCATGAAGCTTTAAGAATACAGATAAAATTACACATCCTGGTGACTTTGGATTGCGCTAATGATTGCATTTTCTTTCGTTAGCAGGTTGACAAGAGATGTGTGGGAGCCGCGACATATTCTAGAAGATATTCGCTAGTGCTGTGCACATAGCATTCTTCACACCGAATGTATCTACGTACAGAGGATGAGTGCGTGAATAATAAGTTTTTTGGTAAGTAACAGCTCGATGCTTTAATTTATTTCATTATGGTTTAAGAATACAGATAGAATTACACATTCTGGTGACCTTGGATTGCGCTAACGATTGCATTTTCGTTCGATAGCAGGTTGACAAGAGATGTGTGGGAGCGGCGACGTATTCTACAAGAAAATCGCTAGTGCTTTGCACATAGCATTCTTCACACCGATGTATCTTCCTACAGTGGATGACTGCATGAATAATAAGTTTTTTGGGAAGTAACAGCTCGATGTTTAAATTTTTTTCATTGTGCTCTAGAATACAGATAAAATTACAGATTCTGGTGACTTTGGATTGCGCTAATGATTGCATTTTCTTTCCTTAACAGGTTGACAAGAGATGTGTGGGAGCGGCGACATATTCTAGAAGAAAATCGCTAGTGCTGTGCACATAGTATTATTCACGCCGAATGTATCTACGTACAGTAGATGACTGCGTGAATAATTAGTTTTGTGGGAAGTAACGTTCCGATGATTAAATTTTTATCATCATGCTTTAGAATACAGATAGAATTACACATTCTATTGACTTTGGATTGCGCTGATGATTGTATTTTCTTTCTTTAGCAGCTTGACAAGAGATGAGTGTAAGCGGCGACATATTCTACAAGAAAATGGTTAGTGCTGTGCACATAGCATCCTTCACACGGAATGAATCAACGTACAGGGTATGACTGCGTGTGTAATTAGTTTTTTTGGGAAGTAACAGCTCATTGTTTTAATTTTTTAACTATGCTTTAAGAATACAGATAGTATACCACATTCTGGTGACTTTTTAGTGCGCTAATGTTTACATTTCCTCTCGTTAGCAGGTTCACAAGAGATGTGTGGAAGCGGCGACACCATCTACAAGAAAATCCCTAGTGCTGTGTAAATAACATTCTTCACACCGAATGTATCAACGTACAGTGGATGATAGCATTAATAATTAGTTTTTTGGTAAGTAACAACTTGTTGTTTAAATTTTTTCCATCAAGCTTTAGGAATACAGATAAAATTACACATTCAGTTGACTTTGGATTGCGCTAATGATTGCATGATCTTTCGTTAGCAGGTTGACAAGAGATATTTGGGAGCGGCGACACCATCTACAAGAAAATCGCTAGTGCTTTGCACGTAGCATTCCACACACCGAATGTATAAACGTACAGTGAATGACTGCATGAATAATAAGTTTTTTGGTAAGTAACAGCTCGATGTTTTAATTTTTTTCATTATGGTTTAAGAATACAGATAAAATTACACATTCTGGTAACATAGGAGTGCGCTTATGATTGCATTTTCTTTCGTTAGCATGATGACAAGTGATGTGTGGGAGCGGCAACATATTCTAGAAGAAAATTGCTAGTGCTGTCCACATAGCATTCTTCACACCGAATGTATCTACGTACAGTGGATGACTGCGTGAATAATTAGTTTTTTGGGAAGTAACTGCTCGATGTTTTAATTTTTTTTCATTATGGTTTAAGAATACAGATAAAATTACACATTCTGGTAACTTAGGAGTGCGCTTATGATTGCATTTTCTTTCGTTAGCATGTTGACAAGTGATGTGTGGGAGCGGCGACATATTCTAGAAGAAAATTGCTAGTGCTGTCCACATAGCATTCTTCACACCGAATGTATCTACGTACAGTGGATGACTGCGTGAATAATTAGTTTTTTGGGGAGTGCAGCTCGATGTTTTAATTTTTTTCATTATGGTTTAAGAATACAGATAAAATTACACATTCTGGTGACTTAGGGGTGCGCTAATGATTGCATTTTCTTTCGTTAGCAGGTTGACAAGTGATGTGTGGGAGCGGCGACATATTCTAGAAGAAAATCGCTAGTGCTGTCCATATAGCATTCTTCACCCTGAATGTATCTACGTACAGTGGATGACTGCGTGAATAATTAGTTTTTTGGGAGGTAGCAGCTCGATGTTTTAAGTTTTTCATTATGGTTTGAGATACAGATGAAATTACACATTCTGGTGACTTTGGAGTGCGCTAATGTTTACATTTTCTTTCGTTAGCAGGTTAACAACAGATGTGTGGGAGCGGCGACCCCATCTACAAGAAAATCGCTAGTGCTTTGCACATAGCATTCTTCACACCGAATGTATATACGTACAGAGGATGATTGAGTGAATTATTTTTTTTTGCTAAGTAGCAGCTCGATGTTTACCCTTTTATCATTGTGGTTTAAGAACATAGATGAAATTACACATTCTGGTGACTTTGGAGTGCGCTAATGTTTACATTTTCTTTCGTTAGCAGTTTGACAAGAAATGTGTGGGAGCGGCGACATATTCTACAAGAAAATCGCTAGTGCTGTGCACATAGCATTCCTCTCACCAAATGTATCTACGTACAGTGGATGACTGCATGAATAATAAGTTTTTTTGGTAAGTAACTGCTCGATGTTTTAATTTTTTTTTCATTATGGTTTAAGAATACAGATAAAATTACACATTCTGGTGACTTAGGAGTGCGCTAATGATTGCATTTTCTTTTGTTAGCAGGTTGACAAGAGATGTGTGGGAGCGGCGATATATTCTACAAGAAAATCGCTAGTGCTGTGCACATAGCATTCTTTACTCCGAATGTATCTACGTACAGGGAATGACTGCGTGAATAATTTGTTTTTTGGGAAGTAACAGCAATTTGTTTAAATTTTTTTTATTATGCTTTAAAGATACACATAAGTTTACACATTTGGTGACTTTGGAGTGCGCTAATGTTTACATTTTCTTTCGTTAGCAGGTTGACAAGAGGTGTGTGGGAGTGGCGACATATTCTACAAGAAAATCGCTAGTGCTTTGAACATAGCATTCATCACACCGAATGTATCTACGTACAGTGTATGACTGCATGAATAATAAGTTTTTTTGGTAAGTATCAGCTCGATGTTTTACATTTCTTTCATTATAGTTTAAGAATACAGATAGAATTACACATTCTGGTGACTTAGGAGTGCGCTAATGATTGCATTTTCTTTCGTTAGCAGGTTGACAAGAGATGTGTGGGAGCGGCGACATATTCTAGAAAGAAATCGCTAGTGCTGTGCACATAGCTGTCTTCACACTGAATGTATCTACGTACAGGGGATGACTGCATGAATAATAAGTTTTTTTGGTAAGTAACTGCTCGATGTTTTAAATTTTTTCATTATGGTTTAAGAATACGGATAAAATTACACATTCTGGTGACTTTGGAGTGCGCTAATGTTTACATTTTCTTTCGTTAGCAGTTTGACAAAAATGTGTGGGAGCGGCGTCATATTCTACAAGAAAATCGCTAGTGCTGTGCACATAGCATTCCTGACACCAAATGTATCTACGTACAGTGGATGACTGCATGAATAATAAGTTTTTTGGTAAGTAACAGATCGATATTTTACTTTTTTCATTATGGTTTAAGAATACAGATAAAATTACATATTCTGGTGACTTAGGGGTGCGCTAATGATTGCATTTTCTTTCGTTAGCAGGTTGACAAGTGATGTGTGGGAGCGGCGACATATTCTAGAAGAAAATCGCTAGTGCTGTCCATATAGCATTCTTCACACCGAATGTATCTACGTACAGTGGAAGACTGCGTGAATAATTAGTTTTTTGGGAGGTAACTGCTCGATATTTTAATTTTTTCATTATGGTTTGAGATACAGATGAAATTACACATTCTGGTGAGTTTGGAGTGCGCTAATGTTTACATTTTCTTTCGTTAGCTGGTTGACAAGAGATGTGTGGGAGCGGCGACATATTCTAGAAAGAAATCGATAGTGCTGTGCACATAGCTATTTTCACACCGAATGTATCTACGTATAATGTCAGACTGCGTGAATAATTAGTTTTTTGGGAAGTAGCAGCTCGATGTTTTAATTTTTTTCACTAAGGTTTAAGAATACAGATAAAATTACACATTCTGGTGAATTTGGAGTGCGCTAATGTTTACATTTTCTTTCGTTAGCAGGTTAACAAGAGATGTGTGGGAGCGGCGACACCATCTACAAGAAAATCGCTAGTGCTTTGCACATAGCATTCTTCACACCGAATGTATATACGTACAGAGGATGATTGAGTGAATAATTTTTTTTGATAAGTAGCAGCTCGATGTTTACCCTTTTATCATTATGGTTTAAGAATATAGATGAAATTACACATTCTGGTGACTTTGGAGTGCGCTAATGTTTACATTTTCTTTCGTTAGCAGTTTGACAAGAAATTTGTGGGAGCGGCGACATATTCTGGAAGAAAACCGCTAGTGCTGTGCACATAGCATTATTCACACCGAATGTATCTACGTACAGTGGACGACTGCGTGTATAATTAGTTTTTTGGTAAATAACAGCTCGATGTTTTAAATTTTTTCATTATGGTTTAAGAATACAGATAAAATCACACATTCTGGTGACTTTGGAGTGCGCTAATGTTTACATTTTCTTTCGTTTGCATTTTGACAAGAAATGTGTGGGAGTGGCGACATATTCTACAAGAAAATCGCTAGTGCTATGCACATAGCATTCCTCACACCAAATGTATCTACGTACAGTGGATGACTGCATGAATAATAAGTTTTATGGTAAGTAACAGATCGATATTTTGATTTTTTCATTATGGTTTAAGAATACAGATAAAATTACACATTCTGATGACTTAGGAGTGCGCTAATGATTGCATTTTCTTTTGTTAGCACGTTGACAAGAGATGTGTGGGAGCGGCGATATATTCTACAAGAAAATCATTAGTGCTGTGCACATAGCATTCCTCACTCCGAATGTATCTACGTACAGGGGATGACTGCGTGAATAATTTGTTTTTTGGGAAGTAACAGCAATTTGTTTAAATTTTTTTTATTATGCTTTAAAGATACACATAAATTTACACATTTGGTGACTTTGGAGTGCGCTAATGTTTACATTTTCTTTCGTTAGCAGGTTGACAAGAGGTGTGTGGGAGTGGCGACATATTCTACAAGAAAATCGCTAGTGCTTTGCACATAGCATTCTTCACACCGAATGTATCTACGTACAGTGGATGACTTCATGAATAATAAGTTTTTTTCGTAAGTAAGAGCTCGATGTTTTAATTTTTTTTTCATTATGGTTTAAGAATACAGATAAAATTACACATTCTGGTGACTTAGGAGTGCGCTAATGATTGCATTTTCTTTTGTTAGCAGGTTGACAAGAGATGTGTGGGAGCGGCGATATATTCTACAAGAAAGTCGCTAGTGCTGTGCACATAGCATTCCTCACTCCGAATGTATCTACGTACAGGGGATGACTGCGTGAATAATTTGTTTTTTGGAAGTAACAGCAATTTGTTTAATTTTTTTTTATTATGCTTTAAAGATACACATAAATTTACACATTTGGTGACTTCGGAGTGCGCTGATGTTTACATTTTCTTTCGTTAGCAGGTTGACAAGAGGTGTGTGGGAGTGGCGACATATTCTACAAGAAAATCGCTAGTGCTGCGCACATAGCATTCTTCACACCGAATGTATCTACGTACAGTGGATGACTGCATGAATAATAAGTTTTTTGGTAAGTAACAGATCGATATTTTACTTTTTTCATTATGGTTTAAGAATACAGATAAAATTACATTTTCTGGTGACTTAGGGGTGCACTAATGATTGCATTTTCTTTCGTTAGCAGGTTGACAAGAGATGTGTGGGAGCGGCGATATATTCTACTAGAAAATCGCTAGTGCTGTCCACATAGCATTCTTCACACCGAATGTATCTACGTACAGTGGATGACTGCATGAATAATAAGTTTTTTGGGAGGTAACAGCTCGATGTTTTAATTTTTTCATTATGGTTTGAGATACAGATGAAATTACACATTCTGGTGAGTTTGGAGTGCGCTAATGTTTACATTTTCTTTCGTTAGCAGGTTGACAAGAGATGTGTGGGAGCGGCGACATAATCTAGAAAGAAATCGCTAGTGCTGTGCACATAGCTACCTTCACACCGAATGTATCTACGTATAATATCAGACTGCGTGAATAATTAGTTTTTTGGGAAGTAACAGCTCGATGTTTTAATTTTTTTCATTAATGTTTAAGAATACAGATAAAATTACACATTCTGGTGACTTTGGAGTGCGCTAATGTTTACATTTTCTTTCGTTAGTAGGTTAACAACAGATGTGTGGGAGCGGTGACACCATCTACAAGAAAATCGCTAGTGCTTTGCACATAGCATTCTTCACACCGAATGTATATACGTACAGAGGATGATTGAGTGAATAATTTTTCTTTGATAAGTAGCAGCTCGCTGTTTACCCTTTTATCATTATGGTTTAAGAATATAGATGAAATTACACATTCTGGTGACTTTGGAGTGCGCTAATGTTTACATTTTCTTTCGTTAGCAGTTTGACAAGAAATTTGTGGGAGCGGCGACATATTCTGGAAGAAAACCGCTAGTGCTGTGCACATAGCATTATTCACACCGAATGTATCTACGTACAGTGGACGACTGCGTGTATAATTAGTTTTTTGGTAAATAACAGCTCGATGTTTTAAATTTTTTCATTATGGTTTAAGAATACAGATAAAATCACACATTCTGGTGACTTTGGAGTGCGCTAATGTTTACATTTTCTTTCGTTTGCATTTTGACAAGAAATGTGTGGGAGTGGCGACATATTCTACAAGAAAATCGCTAGTGCTATGCACATAGCATTCCTCACACCAAATGTATCTACGTACAGTGGATGACTGCATGAATAATAAGTTTTATGGTAAGTAACAGATCGATATTTTGATTTTTTCATTATGGTTTAAGAATACAGATAAAATTACACATTCTGATGACTTAGGAGTGCGCTAATGATTGCATTTTCTTTTGTTAGCACGTTGACAAGAGATGTGTGGGAGCGGCGATATATTCTACAAGAAAATCGTTAGTGCTGTGCACATAGCATTCCTCACTCCGAATGTATCTACGTACAGGGGATGACTGCGTGAATAATTTGTTTTTTGGGAAGTAACAGCAATTTGTTTAAATTTTTTTTATTATGCTTTAAAGATACACATAAATTTACACATTTGGTGACTTTGGAGTGCGCTAATGTCTACATTTTCTTTCGTTAGCAGGTTGACAAGAGGTGTGTGGGAGTGGCGACATATTCTACAAGAAAATCGCTAGTGCTTTGCACATAGCATTCTTCACACCGAATGTATCTACGTACAGTGGATGACTTCATGAATAATAAGTTTTTTTCGTAAGTAAGAGCTCGATGTTTTAATTTTTTTTCATTATGGTTTAAGAATACAGATAAAATTACACATTCTGGTGACTTAGGAGTGCGCTAATGATTGCATTTTCTTTTGTTAGCAGGTTGACAAGAGATGTGTGGGAGCGGCGATATATTCTACAAGAAAGTCGCTAGTGCTGTGCACATAGCATTCCTCACTCCGAATGTATCTACGTACAGGGGATGACTGCGTGAATAATTTGTTTTTTGGAAGTAACAGCAATTTGTTTAATTTTTTTTTATTATGCTTTAAAGATACACATAAATTTACACATTTGGTGACTTCGGAGTGCGCTGATGTTTACATTTTCTTTCGTTAGCAGGTTGACAAGAGGTGTGTGGGAGTGGCGACATATTCTACAAGAAAATCGCTAGTGCTGCGCACATAGCATTCTTCACACCGAATGTATCTACGTACAGTGGATGACTTCATGAATAATAAGTTTTTTGGTAAGTAACAGATCGATATTTTACTTTTTTCATTATGGTTTAAGAATACAGATAAAATTACACATTCTGGTGACTTAGGAGTGCGCTAATGATTGCATTTTCTTTTGTTAGCAGGTTGACAAGAGATGTGTGGGAGCAGCCATATATTTTTTACAAGAAAATCGCTAGGGCTTTGCACATAGCATTCCTGACACCAAATGTATCTACGTACAGTGGATGACTGCATGAATAATAAGTTTTTTGGTAAGTAACAGATCGATATTTTACTTTTTTCATTATGGTTTAAGAATACAGATAAAATTACATTTTCTGGTGACTTAGGGGTGCACTAATGATTGCATTTTCTTTCGTTAGCAGGTTGACAAGAGATGTGTGGGAGCGGCGATATATTCTACTAGAAAATCGCTAGTGCTGTCCACATAGCATTCTTCACACCGAATGTATCTACGTACAGTGGATGACTGCATGAATAATAAGTTTTTTGGGAGGTAACAGCTCGATGTTTTAATTTTTTCATTATGGTTTGAGATACAGATGAAATTACACATTCTGGTGAGTTTGGAGTGCGCTAATGTTTACATTTTCTTTCGTTAGCAGGTTGACAAGAGATGTGTGGGAGCGGCGACATAATCTAGAAAGAAATCGCTAGTGCTGTGCACATAGCTACCTTCACACCGAATGTATCTACGTATAATATCAGACTGCGTGAATAATTAGTTTTTTGGGAAGTAACAGCTCGATGTTTTAATTTTTTTCATTAATGTTTAAGAATACAGATAAAATTACACATTCTGGTGACTTTGGAGTGCGCTAATGTTTACATTTTCTTTCGTTAGTAGGTTAACAACAGATGTGTGGGAGCGGTGACACCATCTACAAGAAAATCGCTAGTGCTTTGCACATAGCATTCTTCACACCGAATGTATATACGTACAGAGGATGATTGAGTGAATAATTTTTCTTTGATAAGTAGCAGCTCGCTGTTTACCCTTTTATCATTATGGTTTAAGAATATAGATGAAATTACACATTCTGGTGACTTTGGAGTGCGCTAATGCTTACATTTTCTTTCGTTAGCAGTTTGACAAGAAATGTGTGGGAGCTGCGACATATTCTAGAAGAAAACCGCTAGTGCTGTGCACATAGCATTATTCACACCGAATGTATCTACGTACAGTGGACGACTGCGTGTATAATTAGTTTTTTGGTAAATAACAGCTCGATGTTTTAAATTTTTTCATTATGGTTTAAGAATACATATAAAACTACACATTCTGGTGACTTTGGAGTGCGCTTATGATTACGTTTTCTTTCGTTAGCAGTTTGACAAGAAATGTGTGGGAGCGGCGACATTTTCTACAAGAAAATCGCTAGTGCTGTGCACATAGCATTCCTCACACCAAATGTATCTACGTACAGTGGATGACTGCATGAATAATAAGTTTTTTGGTAAGTAACAGATCGATATTTTAATTATTTCATTATGGTTTAAGAATACAGATAAAATTACACATTCTGGTGACTTAGGAGTGCGCTAATGATTGCATTTTCTTTTGTTAGCAGGTTGACAAGAGATGTGTGGGAGCGGCGATATATTCTACAAGAAAATCGCTAGTGCTGTGCACATAGCATTCTTCACTCGGTATGTATCTACGAACAGGCGATGACTGCGTGAATAATTTGTTTTTTGGGAAGTAACAGCAATTTGTTTAAATTTTTTTTATTATGCTTTAAAGATACACATAAATTAACACATTTGGTGACTTTGGAGTGCGCTGATGTTTACATTTTCTTTCGTTAGCAGGTTGACAAGAGGTGTGTGGGAGTGGCGACATATTCTTCAAGAAAATCGCTAGTGCTTTGCACATAGCATTCATCACACCGAATATATCTACGTACAGTGTATGACTGCATGAATAATAAGTTTTTTTGGAAAGTAACTGTTCGATGTTTTAATTTTTTTTTCATTATGCTTTAAGAATACAGACAAAATTACACATTCTGGTGACTTAGGAGTGCGCTAATGATTGCATTTTCTTTTATTAGCAGGTTGACAAGAGATGTGTGGGAGCGGCGATATATTCTACAAGAAAATCACTAGTGCTGTGCACATAGCATTCTTCTCACCGAATGTATCTACGTACAGGGGATGACTGGGTGAATAATTTGTTTTTTGGGAAGTAACAGCAATTTGTTTAATTTTTTTTATTATGCTTTAATGATACACATAAATTTACACATTTGGTGACTTTGGAGTGCGCTAATGTTTACATTTTCTTTCGTTAGCAGGTTGACAAGAGGTTTGTGGGAGTGGCGACATATTCTACAAGAAAATCGCTAGTGCTTTGCACATAGCATTCATCACACCGAATGTATCTACGTACAGTGTATGACTGCATGAATAATAAGTTTTTTTGATAAGTAACTGTTCGATGTTTTAATTTTTGTTTCATTATGGTTTAAGAATACAGACAAAATTACACATTCTGGTGACTTAGGAGTGCGCTAATGATTGCATTTTCTTTTATTCGCAGGTTGACAAGAGATCTGTGGGAGCGGCGATATATTCTACAAGAAAATCGCTAGTGCTGTGCACATAGCATTCTTCTCACCGAATGTATCTACGTACAGGGGTTGACTGCGTGAATAATTTGTTTTTTGGGAAGTAACAGCAATTTGTTTAATTTTTTTTAATATGCTTTAAAGATAGACATAAATTTACACATTTGGTGACTTTGGAGTGCTCTAATGTTTACATTATCTTTCGTTAGCAGGTTGACAATAGGTGTGTGGGAGTGGCGACATATTCTACAAGAAAATCGCTAGTGCTTTGCACATAGCATTCATCACACCGAATGTATCTACGTACAGTGTATGACTGCATGAATAATAAGTTTTTTTGGTGAGTAACTGCTCCATGTTTTGATATTTTTTCATTATGGTTTAAGAATACAGATAAAATTAGACATTCTGGTGACTTAGGAGTGCGCTAATGATTGTATTTTCTTTTGTTAGCATGTTGACAAGAGATGTGTGGGAGCGGCGATATATTCTACAAGAAAATCGCTAGTGCTTTGCACATAGCATTCTTCACACCGAATGTATCTACGTTATATAACGTAGGTACGCGATATAATTTGTTTTTTGGGAAGTAACAGCAATTTGTTTAAATTTTTTTATTATGCTTTAAGGATACACATAAATTTACACATTTGGTGACTTTGGAGTGCGCTAATGTTTACATTTTCTTTCGTTAGCAGGTTGACAAGAGGTGTGTGGGAGTGGCGACATATTCTACAAGAAAATCGCTAGAGCTTTGCACATAGCATTCATCACACCGAATGTATCTACGTACAGTGTATGACTGCATGAATAATAAGTTTTTTTGGTAAGTAACTGCTCGATGTTTTAATTTTTTTTTCATTATGGTTTAAAAATACAGATAAAATTACACATTCTGGTGACTTAGGAGTGCGCTAATGATTGCCTTTTCTTTTGTTAGCAGGTTGACAAGAGATGTGTGGGAGCGGCGATATATTCTACAAGAAAATCGCTAGTGCTGTCCACATAGCATTCTTCACACCGAATGTATCTACGTACAGTGGACGACTGCGTGTATAATTAGTTTTTTGGTAAATAACAGCTCGATGTTTTAAATTTTTTCATTATGGTTTAAGAATACAGATAAAATTACACATTCTGGTGACTTAGGAGTGCGCTAATGATTGCATTTTCTTTTGTTAGCAGGTTGACAAGAGATGTGTGGGAGCGGCGATATATTCTACAAGAAAGTCGCTAGTGCTGTGCACATAGCATTCCTCACTCCAAAGGTATCTACGTACAGGGGATGACTGCGCGAATAATTTGTTTTTTGGGAAGTAACAGCAATTTGTTTAAATTTTCTTTTATTATGCTTTAAAGATACACATAAATTTACACATTTGGTGACTTTGGAGTGCGCTGATGTTTACATTTTCTTTCGTTAGCAGGTTGACAGGAGGTGTGTGGGAGTGGCGACATATTCTACAAGAAAATCGCTAGTGCTGTGCACATAGCATTCTTCACACCGAATGTATCTACGTACAGTGTATGACTGCATGAATAATAAGTTTTTTTGGTGAGTAACTGCTCCATGTTTTGATATTTTTTCATTATGGTTTAAGAATACAGATAAAATTAGACATTCTGGTGACTTAGGAGTGCGCTAATGATTGCATTTTCTTTTGTTAGCAGGTTGACAAGAGATGTGTGGGAGCAGCCATATATTTTTTACAAGAAAATCGCTAGGGCTTTGCACATAGCATTCCTGACACCAAATGTATCTACGTAGAGTGGATGACTGCATGAATAATAAGTTTTTTGGTAAGTAACAGATCGATATTTTACTTTTTTCATTATGGTTTAAGATTACAGATAAAATTACATTTTCTGGTGACTTAGGGGTGCACTAATGATTGCATTTTCTTTCGTTAGCAGGTTGACAAGAGATGTGTGGGAGCGGCGATATATTCTACTAGAAAATCGCTAGTGCTGTCCACATAGCATTCTTCACACCGAATGTATCTACGTACAGTGGATGACTGCATGAATAATAAGTTTTTTGGGAGGTAACAGCTCGATGTTTTAATTTTTTCATTATGGTTTGAGATACAGATGAAATTACACATTCTGGTGAGTTTGGAGTGCGCTAATGTTTACATTTTCTTTCGTTAGCAGGTTGACAAGAGATGTGTGGGAGCGGCGACATAATCTAGAAAGAAATCGCTAGTGCTGTGCACATAGCTACCTTCACACCGAATGTATCTACGTATAATATCAGACTGCGTGAATAATTAGTTTTTTGGGAAGTAACAGCTCGATGTTTTAATTTTTTTCATTAATGTTTAAGAATACAGATAAAATTACACATTCTGGTGACTTTGGAGTGCGCTAATGTTTACATTTTCTTTCGTTAGTAGGTTAACAACAGATGTGTGGGAGCGGTGACACCATCTACAAGAAAATCGCTAGTGCTTTGCACATAGCATTCTTCACACCGAATGTATATACGTACAGAGGATGATTGAGTGAATAATTTTTCTTTGATAAGTAGCAGCTCGCTGTTTACCCTTTTATCATTATGGTTTAAGAATATAGATGAAATTACACATTCTGGTGACTTTGGAGTGCGCTAATGCTTACATTTTCTTTCGTTAGCAGTTTGACAAGAAATGTGTGGGAGCTGCGACATATTCTAGAAGAAAACCGCTAGTGCTGTGCACATAGCATTATTCACACCGAATGTATCTACGTACAGTGGACGACTGCGTGTATAATTAGTTTTTTGGTAAATAACAGCTCGATGTTTTAAATTTTTTCATTATGGTTTAAGAATACATATAAAACTACACATTCTGGTGACTTTGGAGTGCGCTTATGATTACGTTTTCTTTCGTTAGCAGTTTGACAAGAAATGTGTGGGAGCGGCGACATTTTCTACAAGAAAATCGCTAGTGCTGTGCACATAGCATTCCTCACACCAAATGTATCTACGTACAGTGGATGACTGCATGAATAATAAGTTTTTTGGTAAGTAACAGATCGATATTTTAATTATTTCATTATGGTTTAAGAATACAGATAAAATTACACATTCTGGTGACTTAGGAGTGCGCTAATGATTGCATTTTCTTTTGTTAGCAGGTTGACAAGAGATGTGTGGGAGCGGCGATATATTCTACAAGAAAATCGCTAGTGCTGTGCACATAACATTCTTCACTCGGTATGTATCTACGTACAGGCGATGACTGCGTGAATAATTTGTTTTTTGGGAAGTAACAGCAATTTGTTTAAATTTTTTTTATTATGCTTTAAAGATACACATAAATTAACACATTTGGTGACTTTGGAGTGCGCTGATGTTTACATTTTCTTTCGTTAGCAGGTTGACAAGAGGTGTGTGGGAGTGGCGACATATTCTTCAAGAAAATCGCTAGTGCTTTGCACATAGCATTCATCACACCGAATATATCTACGTACAGTGTATGACTGCATGAATAATAAGTTTTTTTGGAAAGTAACTGTTCGATGTTTTAATTTTTTTTTCATTATGCTTTAAGAATACAGACAAAATTACACATTCTGGTGACTTAGGAGTGCGCTAATGATTGCATTTTCTTTTATTAGCAGGTTGACAAGAGATGTGTGGGAGCGGCGATATATTCTACAAGAAAATCACTAGTGCTGTGCACATAGCATTCTTCTCACCGAATGTATCTACGTACAGGGGATGACTGGGTGAATAATTTGTTTTTTGGGAAGTAACAGCAATTTGTTTAATTTTTTTTATTATGCTTTAATGATACACATAAATTTACACATTTGGTGACTTTGGAGTGCGCTAATGTTTACATTTTCTTTCGTTAGCAGGTTGACAAGAGGTTTGTGGGAGTGGCGACATATTCTACAAGAAAATCGCTAGTGCTTTGCACATAGCATTCATCACACCGAATGTATCTACGTACAGTGTATGACTGCATGAATAATAAGTTTTTTTGATAAGTAACTGTTCGATGTTTTAATTTTTGTTTCATTATGGTTTAAGAATACAGACAAAATTACACATTCTGGTGACTTAGGAGTGCGCTAATGATTGCATTTTCTTTTATTCGCAGGTTGACAAGAGATGTGTGGGAGCGGCGATATATTCTACAAGAAAATCGCTAGTGCTGTGCACATAGCATTCTTCTCACCGAATGTATCTACGTACAGGGGATGACTGCGTGAATAATTTGTTTTTTGGGAAGTAACAGCAATTTGTTTAATTTTTTTTAATATGCTTTAAAGATAGACATAAATTTACACATTTGGTGACTTTGGAGTGCTCTAATGTTTACATTATCTTTCGTTAGCAGGTTGACAATAGGTGTGTGGGAGTGGCGACATATTCTACAAGAAAATCGCTAGTGCTGTGCATTAGCATTCCTCACTCCGAAGGTATCTACGTACAGGGGATGACTGCGCGAATAATTTGTTTTTTGGGAAGTAACAGCAATTTGTTTAAATTTTCTTTTATTATGCTTTAAAGATACACATAAATTTACACATTTGGTGACTTTGGAGTGCGCTGATGTTTACATTTTCTTTCGTTAGCAGGTTGACAGGAGGTGTGTGGGAGTGGCGACATATTCTACAAGAAAATCGCTAGTGCTGTGCACATAGCATTCTTCACACCGAATGTATCTACGTACAGTGGATGGCTTCATGAATAATAAGTTTTTTTGGTAAGAAAGAGCTCGATGTTTTAATTTTTTTTCATTATGGTTTACGAATACAGATAAAATTACACATTCTGGTGACTTAGGAGTGCGCTAAAGATTGCATTTTCTTTTGTTAGCAGGTTGCCAAGAGATGTGTGGGAGCGGCCATATATTTTCTACAAGAAAATCGCTAGGGCTTTGCAGATAGCATTCATCACACGAATGCATCTACGTACAGTGGATGACTTCATGAATAATAAGTTTTTTTGGTAAGTAACAGCTCGATGTTTTAATTTTTTTACATTATGGTTTAAGAATGCAGATAAAATTACACATTCTGGTGA
The DNA here is from genome assembly GCF_023898315.1 of Schistocerca nitens. NCBI lineage: Eukaryota > Metazoa > Arthropoda > Insecta > Orthoptera > Acrididae > Schistocerca > Schistocerca nitens. The sequence continues at coordinate 497,260,100 of NC_064622.1, forward strand.
CTTACGAGTGCGCTAATGATTGCATTTTCTTTTGTTAGCAGGTTGACAAGAGATGTGAGGGAGTGGCGACATATTCTACAAGAAAATCGCTAGTGCTGTGCATTAGCATTCCTCACTCCGAATGTATCTACGTACAGGGGATGACTGCGTGAATAATTTGTGGTGACTTTGGAGTGCGCTAATGTTTACATTTTCTTTCGTTAGCAGGTTGACAAGAGGTGTGTGGGAGTGGCGACATATTCTACAAGAAAATCGCTAGTGCTTTGCACATAGCATTCATCACACCGAATGTATCTACGTACAGTGTATGACTGCATGAATAATAAGTTTTTTTAGTAAGTAACTGCTCGATGTTTTAATGACTGCATGAATAATAAGTTTTTTTAGTAAGTAACTGCTCGATGTTTTAATTTTTTTTCATTATGGTTTAAGAATACAGATAAAATTACACATTCTGGTGACTTAGGAATGCGCTAATGATTGCATTTTCTTTTGTTAGCAGGTTGACAAGAGATGTGTGGGAGCGGCGATATATTCTACAAGAAAATCGCTAGTGCTGTGCACATAGCATTCTTCACTCCGAATGTATCTACGTACAGGGGATGACTGCGTGAATAATTTGTTTTTTGGGAAGTAACACCAATTTGTTTAATTTTTTTTTATTATGCTTTAAAGATACATATAAATTTACAAATTTGGTGACTTTGGAGTGCGCTAATGTTTACATTTTCTTTCGTTAGGAGGTTGACAAGAGGTGTGTGGGAGTGGCGACATATTCTACAAGAAAATCGCTAGTGCTTTGCACATAGCATTCATCACACCGAATGTATCTACCTACAGTGGATGACTTCATGAATAATAAGCTTTTTTTGGTATGTAACAGTTGGCCTTTTTAATTTTTTTACATTATGGTTTAAGAATACAGATAAAATTACACATTCTGGTGACTTAGGAGTGCGCTAATGATTGCATTTTCTTTTGTTAGCAGGTTGACAAGAGATGTGAGGGAGCGGCGATATATTCTACAAGAAAATCGCTAGTGCTTTGCACATAGCATTCATCACACCGAATGTATCTACGTACAGTGTATGACTGCATGAATAATAAGTTTTTTTGGTAAGTAAGTGTTCGATGCTTTAATTTTTTTTCATTATGCTTTAAGAATACAGACAAAATACACATTCTGGTGACTTAGGAGTGCGCTAATGATTGCATTTTCTTTTATTAGCAGGTTGACAAGAGATGTGTGGGAGTGGCGATATATTCTACAAGAAAATCGCTAGTGCTGTGCACATAGCATTCTTCTCACCGAATGTATCTATGTACAGGGGATGACTGCGTGAATAATTTGTTTTTTGGGAAGTAACAGCAATTTGTTTAAATTTTTTTTATTATGCTTTAAAGATACACATAAATTTACACATTTGGTGACTTAGGAGTGCGCTAATGTTTACATTTTCTTTCGTTAGCAGGTTGACAAGTGGTGTGTGGGAGTGGCGACATATTCTACAAGAAAATCGCTAGTGCTTTGCACATAGCATTCATCACACCGAATGTATCTACGTACAGTGTATGACTGCATGAATAATAAGTTTTTTTAGTAAGTAACTGCTCGATGTTTTAATTTTTTTTCATTATGGTTTAAGAATACAGATAAAATTACACATTCTGGTGACTTAGGAGTGCGCTAATGATTGCATTTTCCTTTGTTAGCAGGTTGACAAGAGATGTGTGGGAGCGGCGATATATTCTACAAGAAAATCGCTAGTGCTGTGCACATAGCATTCTTCACTCCCAATGTATCTACGTACAGGGGATGACTGCGTGAATAATTTGTTTTTTGGGAAGTAACAGTAATTTGTTTAAATCTTTTTTATTATGCTTTAAAGATACACATAAATTTACACATTTGGTGACTTTGGAGTGCGCTAATGTTTACATTTTCTTTCGTTAGCAGGTTGACAAGAGGTGTGTGGGAGTGGCGACATATTCTACAAGAAAATCGCTAGTGCTTTGCACATAGCATTCATCACACCGAATGTATCTACGTACAGTGTATGACTGCATGAATAATAAGTTTTTTTAGTAAGTAACTGCTCGATGTTTTAATTTTTTTTCATTATGGTTTAAGAATACAGATAAAATTACACATTCTGGTGACTTAGGAGTGCGCTAATGATTGCATTTTCTTTTGTTAGCACGTTGACAAGAGATGTGTGGGAGCGACGACGTATTCTACAAGAAAATCGCTAGTGCTGTGCACATAGCATTCCTCACTCGGAATGTATCTACGTACAGTGGATGACTGCGTGAATAATTTGTTTTTTGGGAAGTAACAGCAATTTGTTTAAATTTTTTTTATTATGCTTTAAAGATACACATAAATTTACACATTTGGTGACTTTGGAGTGCGGTAATGTTTACATTTTCTTTCGTTAGCAGGTTGACAAGAGGTGTGTGGGAGTGGCGACATATTCTACAAGAAAATCGCTAGTGCTTTGCACATAGCATTCATCACACCGAATGTATCTACGTACAGTGGATGACTTCATGAATAATAAGTTTGTTTGGTAAGTAACAGCTCGATGTTTTGATATTTTTTCATTTTGGTTGAAGAATACAGATGAAATTACACATTCGGGTGACTTAGGAGTGCGCTAATGATTGCCTTTTCTTTTGTTAGCAGGTTGACAAGAGATGTGTGGGAGCGGCGATATATTCTACAAGAAAATCGCTAGTGCTTTGCACATAGCATTCTTCACACCGAATGTATCTACGTTATATAACGTAGATACGCGATATAATTTGTTTTTTGGGAAGTAACAGCAATTTGTTTAAATTTTTTTATTATGCTTTAAGGATACACATAAACTTACACATTTGGTGACTTTGGAGTGCGCTAATGTTTACATTTTCTTTCGTTAGCAGGTTGACAAGAGGTGTGTGGGAGTGGCGACATATTCTACAAGAAAATCGCTAGAGCTTTGCACATAGCATTCATCACACCGAATGTATCTACGTAGAGTGTATGACTGCATGAATAATAAGTTTTTTTGGTAAGTAACTGCTCGATGTTTTAATTTTTTTTTCATTATGGTTTAAAAATACAGATAAAATTACACATTCTGGTGACTTAGGAGTGCGCTAATGATTGCCTTTTCTTTTGTTAGCAGGTTGACAAGAGATGTGTGGGAGCGGCGATATATTCTACAAGAAAATCGCTAGTGCTGTGCATTAGCATTCCTCACTCCGAATGTATCTACGTACAGGGGATGACCGCACGAATAATTTGTTTTTTGGGAAGTAACAGCAATTTGTTTAAATTTTCTTTTATTATGCTTTAAAGATACACATAAATTTACACATTTGGTGACTTTGGAGTGCGCTGATGTTTACATTTTCTTTCGTTAGCAGGTTGACAGGAGGTGTGTGGGAGTGGCGACATATTCTACAAGAAAATCGCTAGTGCTGTGCACATAGCATTCTTCACACCGAATGTATCTACGTACAGTGGATGACTTCATGAATAATAAGTTTTTTTGGTAAGAAAGAGCTCGATGTTTTAATTTTTTTTCATTATGGTTTACGAATACAGATAAAATTACACATTCTGGTGACTTAGGAGTGCGCTAAAGATTGCATTTTCTTTTGTTAGCAGGTTGCCAAGAGATGTGTGGGAGCGGCCATATATTTTCTACAAGAAAATCGCTAGGGCTTTGCAGATAGCATTCATCACACGAATGCATCTACGTACAGTGGATGACTTCATGAATAATAAGTTTTTTTGGTAAGTAACAGCTCGATGTTTTAATTTTTTTACATTATGGTTTAAGAATGCAGATAAAATTACACATTCTGGTGACTTACGAGTGCGCTAATGATTGCATTTTCTTTTGTTAGCAGGTTGACAAGAGATGTGAGGGAGTGGCGACATATTCTACAAGAAAATCGCTAGTGCTGTGCATTAGCATTCCTCACTCCGAATGTATCTACGTACAGGGGATGACTGCGTGAATAATTTGTGGTGACTTTGGAGTGCGCTAATGTTTACATTTTCTTTCGTTAGCAGGTTGACAAGAGGTGTGTGGGAGTGGCGACATATTCTACAAGAAAATCGCTAGTGCTTTGCACATAGCATTCATCACACCGAATGTATCTACGTACAGTGTATGACTGCATGAATAATAAGTTTTTTTAGTAAGTAACTGCTCGATGTTTTAATTTTTTTTCATTATGGTTTAAGAATACAGATAAAATTACACATTCTGGTGACTTAGGAATGCGCTAATGATTGCATTTTCTTTTGTTAGCAGGTTGACAAGAGATGTGTGGGAGCGGCGATATATTCTACAAGAAAATCGCTAGTGCTGTGCACATAGCATTCTTCACTCCGAATGTATCTACGTACAGGGGATGACTGCGTGAATAATTTGTTTTTTGGGAAGTAACACCAATTTGTTTAATTTTTTTTTATTATGCTTTAAAGATACATATAAATTTACAAATTTGGTGACTTTGGAGTGCGCTAATGTTTACATTTTCTTTCGTTAGGAGGTTGACAAGAGGTGTGTGGGAGTGGCGACATATTCTACAAGAAAATCGCTAGTGCTTTGCACATAGCATTCATCACACCGAATGTATCTACCTACAGTGGATGACTTCATGAATAATAAGCTTTTTTTGGTATGTAACAGTTGGCCTTTTTAATTTTTTTACATTATGGTTTAAGAATACAGATAAAATTACACATTCTGGTGACTTAGGAGTGCGCTAATGATTGCATTTTCTTTTGTTAGCAGGTTGACAAGAGATGTGAGGGAGCGGCGATATATTCTACAAGAAAATCGCTAGTGCTTTGCACATAGCATTCATCACACCGAATGTATCTACGTACAGTGTATGACTGCATGAATAATAAGTTTTTTTGGTAAGTAACTGTTCGATGCTTTAATTTTTTTTCATTATGCTTTAAGAATACAGACAAAATTACACATTCTGGTGACTTAGGAGTGCGCTAATGATTGCATTTTCTTTTATTAGCAGGTTGACAAGAGATGTGTGGGAGTGGCGATATATTCTACAAGAAAATCGCTAGTGCTGTGCACATAGCATTCTTCTCACCGAATGTATCTATGTACAGGGGATGACTGCGTGAATAATTTGTTTTTTGGGAAGTAACAGCAATTTGTTTAAATTTTTTTTATTATGCTTTAAAGATACACATAAATTTACACATTTGGTGACTTAGGAGTGCGCTAATGTTTACATTTTCTTTCGTTAGCAGGTTGACAAGTGGTGTGTGGGAGTGGCGACATATTCTACAAGAAAATCGCTAGTGCTTTGCACATAGCATTCATCACACCGAATGTATCTACGTACAGTGTATGACTGCATGAATAATAAGTTTTTTTAGTAAGTAACTGCTCGATGTTTTAATTTTTTTTCATTATGGTTTAAGAATACAGATAAAATTACACATTCTGGTGACTTAGGAGTGCGCTAATGATTGCATTTTCCTTTGTTAGCAGGTTGACAAGAGATGTGTGGGAGCGGTGATATATTCTACAAGAAAATCGCTAGTGCTGTGCACATAGCATTCTTCACTCCCAATGTATCTACGTACAGGGGATGACTGCATGAATAATAAGTTTTTTTAGTAAGTAACTGCTCGATGTTTTAATTTTTTTTCATTATGGTTTAAGAATACAGATAAAATTACACATTCTGGTGACTTAGGAGTGCGCTAATGATTGCATTTTCTTTTGTTAGCAGGTTGACAAGAGATGTGTGGGAGCGGCGATATATTCTACAAGAAAGTCGCTAGTGCTGTGCACATAGCATTCTTCACTCCGAATGTATCTACGTACAGGGGATAATGCGTGATTAATTTGTTTTTTGGGAAGTAACAGCAATTTGTTTAATTTTTTTTTATTATGCTTTAACGATACACATGAATTTACACATTTGGTGACTTTGGAGTGCGCTGATGTTTACATTTTCTTTAGTTAGCAGGTTGACAAGAGGTGTGTAGGACTGGCCATATATTTTCTGCAAGAAAATCGCTAGGGCTTTGCACATAGCATTCACCACACCGAATGTATATACGTACAGTGTGTGACTGCATGAATAATAAGTTTTTTTGGTAAGTAACTGCTCGATATTTAAATTTTTTTTTCATTATGGTTTAAGAATACAGATAAAATTACACATTCTGGTGACTTAGGAGTGCGCTAATGATTGCATTTTCTTTTGTTAGCACGTTGACAAGAGATGTGTGGGAGCGACGACGTATTCTACAAGAAAATCGCTAGTGCTGTGCACATAGCATTCCTCACTCGGAATGTATCTACGTACAGTGGATGACTGCGTGAATAATTTGTTTTTTGGGAAGTAACAGCAATTTGTTTAAATTTTTTTTATTATGCTTTAAAGATACACATAAATTTACACATATGGTGACTTTGGAGTGCGGTAATGTTTACATTTTCTTTCGTTAGCAGGTTGACAAGAGGTGTGTGGGAGTGGCGACATATTCTACAAGAAAATCGCTAGTGCTTTGCACATAGCATTCATCACACCGAATGTATCTACGTACAGTGGATGACTTCATGAATAATAAGTTTGTTTGGTAAGTAACAGCTCGATGTTTTGATATTTTTTCATTTTGGTTGAAGAATACAGATGAAATTACACATTCGGGTGACTTAGGAGTGCGCTAATGATTGCATTTTCTTTTGTTAGCAGGTTAACAAGAGATGTGTGGGAGCGGCGATATATTCTACAAGAAAATCGCTAGTGCTGTGCACATAGCATTCTTCCCACCGAATGTATCTACGTACAGTGTATGACTGCATGAATAATAAGTTTTTTTGTAAGTAACTGCTCGATGTTTTAATTTTTTTTCATTATGGTTTAAGAATACTGATAAAATTACACATTCTGGTGACTTAGGAGTGCGCTAATGATTGCATTTTCTTTTGTTAGCAGGTTGACAAGAGATATGTGGGAGCGGCGATGTATTCTACAAGAAAATCGCTAGTGCTGTGCACATAGCATTCTTCTCACCGAATGTATCTACGTACAGTGTATGACTGCATGAATAATAAGTTTTTTTGGTAAGTAACTGCTCGATGTTTTAATTTTTTTTTCATTATGGTTTAAGAATACAGATAAAATTACACATTCTGGTGACTTAGGAGTGCGCTAATGATTGCATTTTCTTTTGTTAGCACGTTGACAAGAGATGTGTGGGAGCGACGACGTATTCTACAAGAAAATCGCTAGTGCTGTGCACATAGCATTCCTCACTCGGAATGTATCTACGTACAGTGGATGACTGCGTGAATAATTTGTTTTTTGGGAAGTAACAGCAATTTGTTTAAATTTTTTTATTATGCTTTAAAGATACACATAAATTTACACATTTGGTGACTTTGGAGTGCGTTAATGTTTAAATTTTCTTTCGTTAGCAGGTTGACAAGAGGTGTGTGGGAGTGGCGACATATTCTACAAGAAAATCGCTAGTGCTTTGCATATAGCATTCTTCACACCGAATGTATCTACGTACAGTGGATGACTTCATGAATAATAAGATATTTTGGTAAGTAAGAGCTCGATGTTTTAATTTTTTTTCATTATGGTTTGAGAATACAGATAAAATTACACATTCTGGTGACTTAGGAGTGCGCTAATGATTGCATTTTCTTTTGTTAGGAGGTTGACAAGAGATGTGTGGGAGCGACGGCATATTCTACAAGAAAATCGCCAGTGCTGTGCACATAGCATTCTTCACTCCGAATGTATCTACGTACAGGCGATGACTGCGTGAATAATTTGTTTTTTGGGAAGTGACAGCAGTTTGTTTAAATTTTTTTTATTATGCTTTAAAGATACACATAAATTTACACATTTGGTGACTTTGGAGTGCGCTAATGTTTACATTTTCTTTCGTTAGCAGGTTGACAAGAGGTGTGTGGGAGTGGCGACATATTCTACAAGAAAATCGCTAGTGCTTTGCACATAGCATTCATCACACCGAATGTATCTACGTACAGTGTATGACTGCATGAATAACAAGTTTTTTTGGTAAGTAACTGCTCGAAGTTATAATTTTTTTTTCATTATGGTTTAAGAATACAGATAAAATTACACATTCTGGTGACTTAGGATAGCGCTAATGATTGCATTTTCTTTTGTTAGCAGGTTGACAAGGGATATGTGGGAGCGGCGCTATATTCTACAAGAAAATCGCTAGTGCTGTGCACATAGCATTCTTCTCACCGAATGTATCTACGTACAGTGTATGACTGCATGAATAATAAGTTTTTTTGGTAAGTAACTGCTCGATGTTTTAACTTTTTTAATTATGGTTTAAGAATACAGATAAAATTAGACAATCTGGTGACTTAGGAGTGCGCTAATGATTGCATTTTCTTTTGTTAGCAGGTTGACAAGAGATGTGTGGGAGCGGCGATATATTCTACAAGAAAATCGCTAGTGCTTTGCACATAGCATTCATCACACCGAATGTATCTACGTACAGTGTATGACTGCATGAATAATAAGTTTTTTTGGTAAGTAACTGCTCGATGTTTTAATTTTTTTTTCATTATGGTATAAGAATATAGATGAAATTACACATTCTGGTGACTTAGGAGTGCGCTAATGATTGCATTTTCTTTTGTTAGCAGGTTGACAAGAGATGTGTGGGAGCGGCGATATATTCTACAAGAAAATCGCTAGTGCTGTGCACATAGCATTCTTCTCACCGAATGTATCTACGTACAGTGTATGACTGCATGAATAATAAGTTTTTTTGGTAAGTAACTGCTGGATGTTTTAATTTTTTTAATTATGGTTTAAGAATACAGATAAAATTAGACATTCTGGTGACTTAGGAGGCCGCTAATGATTGCATTTTCTTTTGTTAGCACGTTGACAAGAGATGTGTGGGAGCGGCGATATATTCAACAAGAAAATCGCTAGTGCTTTTCACATAGCATTCTTCACACCGAATGTATGTACGTACAGTGGATGACTGCATGAATAATAAGTTTTTATAGTAAGTAACTGCTCGATGTTTTAATTTTTTTTTTCATTATGGTTTAAGAGTGCAGATAAAATTACACATTCTGGTGACTTAGGAGTGCGCTAATGATTGCATTTTCTTTTGTTAGCAGGTTGACAAGAGATGTGTGGGAGCGGCGATATATTCTACAAGAAAATGGCTAGTGCTGTGCACATAGCATTCCTCACTCCGAATGTATCTACGTACAGTGTATGACTGCATGAATAATAAGTTTTTTTAGTAAGTAACTGCTCGATGTTTTAATTTTTTTTCATTATGGTTTAAGAATACAGATAAAATTACACATTCTGGTGACTTAGGAGTGCGCTAATGATTGCATTTTCTTTTGTTAGCAGGTTGACAAGTGATGTGTGGGAGCGGCGATATATTCTACAAGAAAGTCGCTAGTGCTGTGCACATAGCATTCTTCACTCCGAATGTATCTACGTACAGGGGATAATGCGTGATTAATTTGTTTTTTGGGAAGTAACAGCAATTTGTTTAATTTTTTTTTATTATGCTTTAAAGATACACATGAATTTACACATTTGGTGACTTTGGAGTGCGCTGATGTTTACATTTTCTTTAGTTAGCAGGTTGACAAGAGGTGTGTAGGACTGGCCATATATTTTCTGCAAGAAAATCGCTAGGGCTTTGCACATAGCATTCACCACACCGAATGTATATACGTACAGTGTGTGACTGCATGAATAATAAGTTTTTTTGGTAAGTAACTGCTCGATATTTAAATTTTTTTTTCATTATGGTTTAAGAATACAGATAAAATTACACATTCTGGTGACTTAGGAGTGCGCTAATGATTGCATTTTCTTTTGTTAGCACGTTGACAAGAGATGTGTGGGAGCGACGACGTATTCTACAAGAAAATCGCTAGTGCTGTGCACATAGCATTCCTCACTCGGAATGTATCTACGTACAGTGGATGACTGCGTGAATAATTTGTTTTTTGGGAAGTAACAGCAATTTGTTTAAATTTTTTTTATTATGCTTTAAAGATACACATAAATTTACACATTTGGTGACTTTGGAGTGCGGTAATGTTTACATTTTCTTTCGTTAGCAGGTTGACAAGAGGTGTGTGGGAGTGGCGACATATTCTACAAGAAAATCGCTAGTGCTTTGCACATAGCATTCATCACACCGAATGTATCTACGTACAGTGGATGACTTCATGAATAATAAGTTTGTTTGGTAAGTAACAGCTCGATGTTTTGATATTTTTCCATTTTGGTTGAAGAATACAGATGAAATTACACATTCGGGTGACTTAGGAGTGCGCTAATGATTGCATTTTCTTTTGTTAGCAGGTTAACAAGAGATGTGTGGGAGCGGCGATATATTCTACAAGAAAATCGCTAGTGCTGTGCACATAGCATTCTTCCCACCGAATGTATCTACGTACAGTGTATGACTGCATGAATAATAAGTTTTTTTGTAAGTAACTGCTCGATGTTTTAATTTTTTTTTCATTATGGTTTAAGAATACTGATAAAATTACACATTCTGGTGACTTAGGAGTGCGCTAATGATTGCATTTTCTTTTGTTAGCAGGTTGACAAGAGATATGTGGGAGCGGCGATGTATTCTACAAGAAAATCGCTAGTGCTGTGCACATAGCATTCTTCTCACCGAATGTATCTACGTACAGTGTATGACTGCATGAATAATAAGTTTTTTTGGTAAGTAACTGCTCGATGTTTTAATTTTTTTTTCATTATGGTTTAAGAATACAGATAAAATTACACATTCTGGTGACTTAGGAGTGCGCTAATGATTGCATTTTCTTTTGTTAGCACGTTGACAAGAGATGTGTGGGAGCGACGACGTATTCTACAAGAAAATCGCTAGTGCTGTGCACATAGCATTCCTCACTCGGAGTGTATCTACGTACAGTGGATGACTGCGTGAATAATTTGTTTTTTGGGAAGTAACAGCAATTTGTTTAAATTTTTTTATTATGCTTTAAAGATACACATAAATTTACACATTTGGTGACTTTGGAGTGCGTTAATGTTTAAATTTTCTTTCGTTAGCAATTTGACAAGAGGTGTGTGGGAGTGGCGACATATTCTACAAGAAAATCGCTAGTGCTTTGCATATAGCATTCTTCACACCGAATGTATCTACGTACAGTGGATGACTTCATGAATAATAAGATATTTTGGTAAGTAAGAGCTCGATGTTTTAATTTTTTTTCATTATGGTTTGAGAATACAGATAAAATTACACATTCTGGTGACTTAGGAGTGCGCTAATGATTGCATTTTCTTTTGTTAGCAGGTTGACAAGAGATGTGTGGGAGCGACGGCATATTCTACAAGAAAATCGCTAGTGCTGTGCACATAGCATTCTTCACTCCGAATGTATCTACGTACAGGCGATGACTGCGTGAATAATTTGTTTTTTGGGAAGTGACAGCAGTTTGTTTAAATTTTTTTTATTATGCTTTAAAGATACACATAAATTTACACATTTGGTGACTTTGGAGTGCGCTAATGTTTACATTTTCTTTCGTTAGCAGGTTGACAAGAGGTGTGTGGGAGTGGCGACATATTCTACAAGAAAATCGCTAGTGCTTTGCACATAGCATTCATCACACCGAATGTATCTACGTACAGTGTATGACTGCATGAATAACAAGTTTTTTTGGTAAGTAACTGCTCGAAGTTATAATTTTTTTTTCATTATGGTTTAAGAATACAGATAAAATTACACACTCTGGTGACTTAGGATAGCGCTAATGATTGCATTTTCTTTTGTTAGCAGGTTGACAAGAGATATGTGGGAGCGGCGCTATATTCTACAAGAAAATCGCTAGTGCTGTGCACATAGCATTCTTCTCACCGAATGTATCTACGTACAGTGTATGACTGCATGAATAATAAGTTTTTTTGGTAAGTAACTGCTCGATGTTTTAACTTTTTTAATTATGGTTTAAGAATACAGATAAAATTAGACAATCTGGTGACTTAGGAGTGCGCTAATGATTGCATTTTCTTTTGTTAGCAGGTTGACAAGAGATGTGTGGGAGCGGCGATATATTCTACAAGAAAATCGCTAGTGCTTTGCACATAGCATTCATCACACCGAATGTATCTACGTACAGTGTATGACTGCATGAATAATAAGTTTTTTTGGTAAGTAACTGCTCGATGTTTTAATTTTTTTTTCATTATGGTATAAGAATATAGATGAAATTACACATTCTGGTGACTTAGGAGTGCGCTAATGATTGCATTTTCTTTTGTTAGCAGGTTGACAAGAGATGTGTGGGAGCGGCGATATATTCTACAAGAAAATCGCTAGTGCTGTGCACATAGCATTCTTCTCACCGAATGTATCTACGTACAGTGTATGACTGCATGAATAATAAGTTTTTTTGGTAAGTAACTGCTGGATGTTTTAATTTTTTTAATTATGGTTTAAGAATACAGATAAAATTAGACATTCTGGTGACTTAGGAGGCCGCTAATGATTGCATTTTCTTTTGTTAGCACGTTGACAAGAGATGTGTGGGAGCGGCGATATATTCAACAAGAAAATCGCTAGTGCTTTGCACATAGCATTCTTCACACCGAATGTATGTACGTACAGTGGATGACTGCATGAATAATAAGTTTTTATAGTAAGTAACTGCTCGATGTTTTAATTTTTTTTTTCATTATGGTTTAAGAGTGCAGATAAAATTACACATTCTGGTGACTTAGGAGTGCGCTAATGATTGCATTTTCTTTTGTTAGCAGGTTGACAAGAGATGTGTGGGAGCGGCGATATATTCTACAAGAAAATCGCTAGTGCTGTGCACATAGCATTCCTCACTCCGAATGTATCTACGTACAGGGGATGACTGCGTGAATAATTTGTTTTTTGGGAAGTAACAGCAATTTGTTTAAATTTTTTTTATTATGCTTTAAAGATACACATAAATTTACACATTTGGTGACTTTGGAGTGCGCTAATGTTTACATTTTCTTTCGTTAGCAAGTTGACAAGAGGTGTGTGGGAGTGGCGACATATTATACAAGAAAATCGCTAGTGCTTTGCACATAGCATTATTCACACCGAATGTATCGACGTACAGTGGATGACTTCATGAATAATAAGTTTTTTTGGTAAGTAAAAGCTCGATGTTTTAATTTTTTTTTCATTATGGTTTAAGAATACAGATAAAATTACACATTCTGGTGACTTAGGAGTGCGCTAATGATTGCATTTTCTATTTATAGGAGGTTGACAAGAGATGTGTGGGAGCGACGACATATTCTACAAGAAAATCGCTAGTGCTGTGCATTTAGCATTCTTCACACCGAATGTATCTACATACAGGGGATGACTGCGAGAATAATTTCTCTTTGGGAAGTAACAGCAATTTGTTTAAATTTTTTTATTATGCTTTAAAGATACACATAAATTTACATATTTGGTGACTTTGGAGTGCGCTAATGTTTACATTTTCTTTCGTTAGCAGGTTGACAAGAGGTGTGTGGGAGTGGCGACATATTCTACAAGAAAATCGCTAGTGCTTTGAACATAGCATTCATCACACCGAATGTATCTATTCATCACACCGAATGTATCTACGTACAGTGTATGACTGCATGAATAATAAGTTTTTTTGGTAAGTAACTGCTCGATGTTTTAATTTTTTTTTCATTATGGTTTAAGAATACAGATAAAATTGCTCATTCTGGTGACTTAGGAGTGCGCTAATGATTGCATTTTCTTTTGTTAGCAGGTTGACAAGACATGTGTGGGAGCGGCGATATATTCTACAACAAAATAACTAGTGCTGTGCACATAGCATTCTTCACTCCGAATGTATCTACGTACAGGGGATGACTGCGTGTATAATTTGTTTTTTGGGAAGTAACAGCAATTTGTTTAAATTTTTTTATTATGCTTTAAAGATACACATAAATTTACACATTTGGTGACTTTGGAATGCGCTAATGTTTACATTTTCTTTCGTTAGCAGGTTGACAAGAGGTGTGTGGGAGTGGCGACATATTCTACAAGAAAATCGCTAGTGCTTTGCACATAGCATTCATCACACCGAATGTATCTACGTACAGTGTATGACTGCATGAATAATAAGTTTTTTTGGTAAGTAACTGTTAGATGTTTTAATTTTTTTTTCATTATGGTTTAAGAATACAGATAAAATTACACATTCTGGTGACTTAGGAGTGCGCTAATGATTGCATTTTCTTTTGTTAGCAGGTTGACAAGAGATGTGTGGGAGCGGCGATATATTCTACAAGAAAATCGCTAGTGCTGTGCACATAGCATTCTTCACACCGAATGTATCAACGTACAGGGGATGACTGCGTGAAGAATTTGTTTTTCGGGAAGTAACAGCAATTTGTTTAATTTTTTTTTATTATGCTTTAAAGATACACATAAATTTACACATTTGGTGACTTTGGAGTGCGCTGATGTTTACATTTTCTTTCGTTAGCAGGTTGACAAGAGGTGTGTGGGAGTGGCGACATATTCTACAAGAAAATCGCTAGTGCTTTGCACATAGCATTCATCACACCGATTGCATCTACGTACAGGGGATGACTTCATGAATAATAAGTTTTTTTGGTAAGTAACAGCTCGATGTTTTAATTTTTTTACATTATGGTTTAAGAATACAGATAAAATTACTCATTCTGGTGACTTAGGAATGCGCTAATGATTGCATTTTCTTTTGTTAGCGGGTTGACAAGAGATGTGTGGGAGCGGCGATATATTCTACTAGAAAATCGCTAGTGCTGTGCACATAGCATTCTTCCCACCGAATGTATCTACGTACAGTGTATGACTGCATGAATAATAAGTTGTTTTGGTAAGTAACTGCTCGATGTTTTAATTTTTTTTTCATTATGGTTTAAGAATACAGATAAAATTACACATTCTGGTGACTTAGGAGTGCGCTAATGATTGCATTTTCTTTTGTTAGCAGGTTGACAAGAGATGTGTGGGAGCGGCAATATATTCTACAAGAAAATCGCTAGTGCTGTGCACATAGCATTCTTCACTCCGAATGTATCTACGTACAGGGGATGACTGCGTGAATAATTTGTTTTTTGGGAAGTAACAGCAATTTGTTTAATTTTTTTTATTATGCGTTAAAGATATAAATTTACACATTTGGTGACTTTGGAGTGCGGTAATGTTTACATTTTCTTTCGTTAGCAGGTTGACAAGAGGTGTGTGGGAGTGGCGACATATTCTAAAAGAAAATCGCTAGTGCTTTGCACATAGCATTCATCACACCGAATGTATCTACGTACAGTGGATGACTGCATGAATAATAAGTTTTTTGGTAAGTAACAGCTCGATGTTTTAATATTTTTTTGATTTTGGTTGAAGAATACAGATGAAATTACACATTCTGGTGACTTAGGAGTGCGCTAATGATTGCATTTTCTTTTGCTAGCAGGTTGACAAGAGATGTGTGGGAGCGGCGATATATTCTACAAGAAAATCGCTAGTGCTGTGCACATAGCATTCTTCCCACCGAATGTATCTACGTACAGTGTATGACTGCATGAATAATAAGTTTTTTTGGTAAGTAACTGCTCGATGTTTTAATTTTTTTTTCATTATGGTTTAAGAATACTGATAAAATTACACATTCTGGTGACTTAGGAGTGCGCTAATGATTGCATTTTCTTTTGTTAGCAGGTTGACAAGAGATGTGTGGAACCGGCGATATATTCTACAAGAAAATCGCTAGTGCTGTGCACATAGCATTCTTCTCACCGAATGTATCTACGTACAGTGTATGACTGCATGAATAATAAGTTTTTTTGGTAAGTAACTGCTCGATGTTTTAATTTTTTTTTCATTATGGTTTAAGAATACAGATAAAATTACACATTCTGGTGACTTAGGAGTGCGCTAATAATTGCATTTTCTTTTGTTAGCACGTTGAAAAGAGATGTGTGGGAGCGACGACGTATTCTACAAGAGAATCGCTAGTGCTGTGCACATAGCATTCCTCACTCCGAATGTATCTACGTACAGAGGATGACTGCGTGAATAATTTGTTTTTTGGGAAGTAACAGCAATTTGTTTAAATTTTTTTATGATGCTTTAAAGATACACATAAATTTACACATTTGGTGACTTTGGAGTGCGCTAATGTTTACATTTTCTTTCGTTAGCAGGTTGACAAGAGGTGTGTGGGAGTGGCGACATATTCTACAAGAAAATCGCTAGTGCTTTGCACATAGCATTCATCCCACCGAATGTATCTACGTACAGTGTATGACTGCATGAATAATAAGTTTTTTTGGTAAGTAAATGCTCGATGTTTTAATTTTTTTTCATTATGGTTTAAGAATACAGATAAAATTACACATTCTGGTGACTTAGGAGTGCGCTAATGATTGCATTTTCTTTTGTTAGCAGGTTGACAAGAGATGTGTGGGAGCGGCGATATATTCTACAAGAAAATCGCTAGTGCTGTGCACATAGCATTCCTCACTCCGAATGTATCTACGTACAGGGGATGACTGCGTGAATAATTTTTTTTTTGGGAAGTAACAGCAATGTGTTTAAATTTTTTTTATTATGCTTTAAAGATACACATAAATTTACACATTTGGTGACTTTGGAGTGCGCTAATGCTTACATTTTCTTTCGTTAGCAGGTTGACAAGAGGTGTGTGGGAGTGGCGACATATTCTACAAGAAAATCGCTAGTGCTTTGCACATAGCATTCTTCACACCGAATGTATCTACGTACAGTGTATGACTGCATAAATAATAAGTTTTTTTGGTAAGTAACTGCTCGATGCTTTAATTTTTTTAATTATGGTTTAAGAATAGAGATAAAATTAGACATTCTGGTGACTTAGGAGTGCGCTAATGATTGCATTTTCTTTTGTTAGCAAGTTGACAAGAGATGTGTGGGAGCGGCGATATATTCTACAAGAAAATCGCTAGTGCTTTGCACATAGCATTCATCACACCGAATGTATCTACGTACAGTGAATGACTGCATGAATAATAAGTTTTTTTGGTAAGTAACTGCTCGATGTTTTAATTTTTTTTTCATTATGGTTTAAGAATACAGATAAAATTACACATTCTGGTGACTTAGGAGTGCGCTAATGATTGCATTTTCTTTTGTTAGGAGGTTGACAAGAGATGTGTGGGAGCGACGGCATATTCTACAAGAAAATCGCTAGTGCTGTGCACATAGCATTCTTCACTCCGAATGTATCTACGTACAGGGTATGACTGCGTGAATAATTTGTTTTTTGGGAAGTAACAGCAATTTGTTTAATTTTTTTTATTATGCTTTAAAGATACACATAAATTTACACATTTGGTGACTTTGGAGTGCGCTACTGTTTACAATTTCTTTCGTTAGCAGGTTGACAAGAGGTGTGTGGGAGTGGCGACATATTCTAGAAGAAAATCGCTAGTGCTTTGCACATAGCATTCTTCACACCGAATGTATCTACGTACAGTGTATGACTGCATGAATAATAAGTTTTTTTGGTAAGTAACTGCTCGATGTTTTAATTTTTTTAATTATGGTTTAAGAATAGAGATAAAATTAGCCATTCTGGTGACTTAGGAGTGCGCTAATGATTGCATTTTCTTTTGCTAGCAGGTTGACAAGAGATGTGTGGGAGCGGCGATATATTCTACAAGAAAATCGCTAGTGCTGTGCACATAGCATTCTTCCCACCGAATGTATCTACGTACAGTGTATGACTGCATGAATAATAAGTTTTTTTGGTGAGTAACTGCTCGATGTTTTAATTTTTTTTTCATTATGGTTTAAGAATACTGATAAAATTACACATTCTGGTGACTTAGGAGTGCGCTAATGATTGCATTTTCTTTTGTTAGCAGGTTGACAAGAGATGTGTGGAAGCGGCGACATATTCTACAAGAAAATCGCTAGTGCTGTGCACATAGCATTCTTCTCACCGAATGTATCTACGTACAGTGTATGACTGCATGAATAATAAGTTTTTTTGGTAAGTAACTGCTCGATGTTTTAATTTTTTTTTCATTATGGTTTAAGAATACAGATAAAATTACACATTCTGGTGACTTAGGAGTGCGCTAATGATTGCATTTTCTTTTGTTAGCACGTTGACAAGAGATGTGTGGGAGCGACGACGTATTCTACAAGAGAATCGCTAGTGCTGTGCACATAGCATTCCTCACTCCGAATGTATCTACGTACAGAGGATGACTGCGTGAATAATTTGTTTTTTGGGAAGTAACAGCAATTTGTTTAAATTTTTTTATGATGCTTTAAAGATACACATAAATTTACACATTTGGTGACTTTGGAGTGCGCTAATGTTTACATTTTCTTTCGTTAGCAGGTTGACAAGAGGTGTGTGGGAGTGGCGACATATTCTACAAGAAAATCGCTAGTGCTTTGCACATAGCATTCATCCCACCGAATGTATCTACGTACAGTGTATGACTGCATGAATAATAAGTTTTTTTGGTAAGTAACTGCTCGATGTTTTAATTTTTTTTCATTATGGTTTAAGAATACAGATAAAATTACACATTTTGGTGACTTAGGAGTGCGCTAATGATTGCATTTTCTTTTGTTAGCACGTTGACAAGAGATGTGTGGGAGCGGCGATATATTCAACAAGAAAATCGCTAGTGCTTTGCACATAGCATTCTTCACACCGAATGTATGTACGTACAGTGGATGACTGCATGAATAATAAGTTTTTATAGTAAGTAACTGCTCGATGTTTTAATTTTTTTTTTCATTATGGTTTAAGAGTGCAGATAAAATTACACATTCTGGTGACTTAGGAGTGCGCTAATGATTGCATTTTCTTTTGTTAGCAGGTTGACAAGAGATGTGTGGGAGCGGCGATATATTCTACAAGAAAATCGCTAGTGCTGTGCACATAGCATTCCTCACTCCGAATGTATCTACGTACAGGGGATGACTGCGTGAATAATTTGTTTTTTGGGAAGTAACAGCAATTTGTTTAAATTTTTTTTATTATGCTTTAAAGATACACATAAATTTACACATTTGGTGACTTTGGAGTGCGCTAATGTTTACATTTTCTTTCGTTAGCAAGTTGACAAGAGGTGTGTGGGAGTGGCGACATATTATACAAGAAAATCGCTAGTGCTTTGCACATAGCATTATTCACACCGAATGTATCTACGTACAGTGGATGACTTCATGAATAATAAGTTTTTTTGGTAAGTAAAAGCTCGATGTTTTAATTTTTATTTCATTATGGTTTAAGAATACAGATAAAATTACACATTCTGGTGACTTAGGAGTACGCTAATGATTGCATTTTCTATTTATAGGAGGTTGACAAGAGATGTGTGGGAGCGACGACATATTCTACAAGAAAATCGCTAGTGCTGTGCATTTAGCATTCTTCACACCGAATGTATCTACATACAGGGGATGACTGCGAGAATAATTTCTCTTTGGGAAGTAACAGCAATTTGTTTAAATTTTTTTATTATGCTTTAAAGATACACATAAATTTACATATTTGGTGACCTTGGAGTGCGCTAATGTTTACATTTTCTTTCGTTAGCAGGTTGACAAGAGGTGTGTGGGAGTGGCGACATATTCTACAAGAAAATCGCTAGTGCTTTGAACATAGCATTCATCACACCGAATGTATCTACGTACAGTGTATGACTGCATGAATAATAAGTTTTTTTGGTAAGTAACTGCTCGATGTTTTAATTTTTTTTTCATTATGGTTTAAGAATACAGATAAAATTGCTCATTCTGGTGACTTAGGAGTGCGCTAATGATTGCATTTTCTTTTGTTAGCAGGTTGACAAGACATGTGTGGGAGCGGCGATATATTCTACAACAAAATAACTAGTGCTGTGCACATAGCATTCTTCACTCCGAATGTATCTACGTACAGGGGATGACTGCGTGTATAATTTGTTTTTTGGGAAGTAACAGCAATTTGTTTAAATTTTTTTATTATGCTTTAAAGATACACATAAATTTACACATTTGGTGACTTTGGAATGCGCTAATGTTTACATTTTCTTTCGTTAGCAGGTTGACAAGAGGTGTGTGGGAGTGGCGACATATTCTACAAGAAAATCGCTAGTGCTTTGCACATAGCATTCATCACACCGAATGTATCTACGTACAGTGTATGACTGCATGAATAATAAGTTTTTTTGGTAAGTAACTGTTAGATGTTTTAATTTTTTTTTCATTATGGTTTAAGAACACAGATAAAATTACACATTCTGGTGACTTAGGAGTGCGCTAATGATTGCATTTTCTTTTGTTAGCAGGTTGACAAGAGATGTGTGGGAGCGGCGATATATTCTACAAGAAAATCGCTAGTGCTGTGCACATAGCATTCTTCACACCGAATGTATCAACGTACAGGGGATGACTGCGTGAAGAATTTGTTTTTTGGGAAGTAACAGCAATTTGTTTAATTTTTTTTTATTATGCTTTAAAGATACACATAAATTTACACATTTGGTGACTTTGGAATAGGCTAATGTTTACATTTTCTTTCGTTAGCAGGTTGACAAGAGGTGTGTGGGAGTGGCGACATATTCTAAAAGAAAATCGCTAGTGCTTTGCACATAGCATTCATCACACCGAATGTATCTACGTACAGTGGATGACTGCATGAATAATAAGTTTTTTGGTAAGTAACAGCTCGATGTTTTAATATTTTTTTGATTTTGGTTGAAGAATACAGATGAAATTACACATTCTGGTGACTTAGGAGTGCGCTAATGATTGCATTTTCTTTTGCTAGCAGGTTGACAAGAGATGTGTGGGAGCGGCGATATATTCTACAAGAAAATCGCTAGTGCTGTGCACATAGCATTCTTCCCACCGAATGTATCTACCTACAGTGTATGACTGCATGAATAATAAGTTTTTTTGGTAAGTAACTGCTCGATGTTTTAATTTTTTTTTCATTATGGTTTAAGAATACTGATAAAATTACACATTCTGGTGACTTAGGAGTGCGCTAATGATTGCATTTTCTTTTGTTAGCAGGTTGACAAGAGATGTGTGGAACCGGCGATATATTCTACAAGAAAATCGCTAGTGCTGTGCACATAGCATTCTTCTCACCGAATGTATCTACGTACAGTGTATGACTGCATGAATAATAAGTTTTTTTGGTAAGTAACTGCTCGATGTTTTAATTTTTTTTTCATTATGGTTTAAGAATACAGATAAAATTACACATTCTGGTGACTTAGGAGTGCGCTAATAATTGCATTTTCTTTTGTTAGCACGTTGACAAGAGATGTGTGGGAGCGACGACGTATTCTACAAGAGAATCGCTAGTGCTGTGCACATAGCATTCCTCACTCCGAATGTATCTACGTACAGAGGATGACTGCGTGAATAATTTGTTTTTTGGGAAGTAACAGCAATTTGTTTAAATTTTTTTATGATGCTTTAAAGATACACATAAATTTACACATTTGGTGACTTTGGAGTGCGCTAATGTTTACATTTTCTTTCGTTAGCAGGTTGACAAGAGGTGTGTGGGAGTGGCGACATATTCTACAAGAAAATCGCTAGTGCTTTGCACATAGCATTCATCCCACCGAATGTATCTACGTACAGTGTATGACTGCATGAATAATAAGTTTTTTTGGTAAGTAACTGCTCGATGTTTTAATTTTTTTTCATTATGGTTTAAGAATACAGATAAAATTACACATTCTGGTGACTTAGGAGTGCGCTAATGATTGCATTTTCTTTTGTTAGCAGGTTGACAAGAGATGTGTGGGAGCGGCGATATATTCTACAAGAAAATCGCTAGTGCTGTGCACATAGCATTCCTCACTCCGAATGTATCTACGTACAGGGGATGACTGCGTGAATAATTTTTTTTTTGGGAAGTAACAGCAATGTGTTTAAATTTTTTTTATTATGCTTTAAAGATACACATAAATTTACACATTTGGTGACTTTGGAGTGCGCTAATGCTTACATTTTCTTTCGTTAGCAGGTTGACAAGAGGTGTGTGGGAGTGGCGACATATTCTAGAAGAAAATCGCTAGTGCTTTGCACATAGCATTCTTCACACCGAATGTATCTACGTACAGTGTATGACTGCATGAATAATAAGTTTTTTTGGTAAGTAACTGCTCGATGCTTTAATTTTTTTAATTATGGTTTAAGAATAGAGATAAAATTAGACATTCTGGTGACTTAGGAGTGCGCTAATGATTGCATTTTCTTTTGTTAGCAAGTTGACAAGAGATGTGTGGGAGCGGCGATATATTCTACAAGAAAATCGCTAGTGCTTTGCACATAGCATTCATCACACCGAATGTATCTACGTACAGTGAATGACTGCATGAATAATAAGTTTTTTTGGTAAGTAACTGCTCGATGTTTTAATTTTTTTTTTCATTATGGTTTAAGAATACAGATAAAATTACACATTCTGGTGACTTAGGAGTGCGCTAATGATTGCATTTTCTTTTGTTAGGAGGTTGACAAGAGATGTGTGGGAGCGACGGCATATTCTACAAGAAAATCGCTAGTGCTGTGCACATAGCATTCTTCACTCCGAATGTATCTACGTACAGGGTATGACTGCGTGAATAATTTGTTTTTTGGGAAGTAACAGCAATTTGTTTAATTTTTTTTATTATGCTTTAAAGATACACATAAATTTACACATTTGGTGACTTTGGAGTGCGCTACTGTTTACAATTTCTTTCGTTAGCAGGTTGACAAGAGGTGTGTGGGAGTGGCGACATATTCTACAAGAAAATCGCTAGTGCTTTGCACATAGCATTCTTCACACCGAATGTATCTACGTACAGTGTATGACTGCATGAATAATAAGTTTTTTTGGTAAGTAACTGCTCGATGTTTTAATTTTTTTAATTATGGTTTAAGAATAGAGATAAAATTAGCCATTCTGGTGACTTAGGAGTGCGCTAATGATTGCATTTTCTTTTGCTAGCAGGTTGACAAGAGATGTGTGGGAGCGGCGATATATTCTACAAGAAAATCGCTAGTGCTGTGCACATAGCATTCTTCCCACCGAATGTATCTACGTACAGTGTATGACTGCATGAATAATAAGTTTTTTTGGTGAGTAACTGCTCGATGTTTTAATTTTTTTTTCATTATGGTTTAAGAATACTGATAAAATTACACATTCTGGTGACTTAGGAGTGCGCTAATGATTGCATTTTCTTTTGTTAGCAGGTTGACAAGAGATGTGTGGAAGCGGCGACATATTCTACAAGAAAATCGCTAGTGCTGTGCACATAGCATTCTTCTCACCGAATGTATCTACGTACAGTGTATGACTGCATGAATAATAAGTTTTTTTGGTAAGTAACTGCTCGATGTTTTAATTTTTTTTTCATTATGGTTTAAGAATACAGATAAAATTACACATTCTGGTGACTTAGGAGTGCGCTAATGATTGCATTTTCTTTTGTTAGCACGTTGACAAGAGATGTGTGGGAGCGACGACGTATTCTACAAGAGAATCGCTAGTGCTGTGCACATAGCATTCCTCACTCCGAATGTATCTACGTACAGAGGATGACTGCGTGAATAATTTGTTTTTTGGGAAGTAACAGCAATTTGTTTAAATTTTTTTATGATGCTTTAAAGATACACATAAATTTACACATTTGGTGACTTTGGAGTGCGCTAATGTTTACATTTTCTTTCGTTAGCAGGTTGACAAGAGGTGTGTGGGAGTGGCGACATATTCTACAAGAAAATCGCTAGTGCTTTGCACATAGCATTCATCCCACCGAATGTATCTACGTACAGTGTATGACTGCATGAATAATAAGTTTTTTTGGTAAGTAACTGCTCGATGTTTTAATTTTTTTTCATTATGGTTTAAGAATACAGATAAAATTACACATTTTGGTGACTTAGGAGTGCGCTAATGATTGCATTTTCTTTTGTTAGCACGTTGACAAGAGATGTGTGGGAGCGGCGATATATTCAACAAGAAAATCGCTAGTGCTTTGCACATAGCATTCTTCACACCGAATGTATGTACGTACAGTGGATGACTGCATGAATAATAAGTTTTTATAGTAAGTAACTGCTCGATGTTTTAATTTTTTTTTTCATTATGGTTTAAGAGTGCAGATAAAATTACACATTCTGGTGACTTAGGAGTGCGCTAATGATTGCATTTTCTTTTGTTAGCAGGTTGACAAGAGATGTGTGGGAGCGGCGATATATTCTACAAGAAAATCGCTAGTGCTGTGCACATAGCATTCCTCACTCCGAATGTATCTACGTACAGGGGATGACTGCGTGAATAATTTGTTTTTTGGGAAGTAACAGCAATTTGTTTAAATTTTTTTTATTATGCTTTAAAGATACACATAAATTTACACATTTGGTGACTTTGGAGTGCGCTAATGTTTACATTTTCTTTCGTTAGCAAGTTGACAAGAGGTGTGTGGGAGTGGCGACATATTATACAAGAAAATCGCTAGTGCTTTGCACATAGCATTATTCACACCGAATGTATCTACGTACAGTGGATGACTTCATGAATAATAAGTTTTTTTGGTAAGTAAAAGCTCGATGTTTTAATTTTTATTTCATTATGGTTTAAGAATACAGATAAAATTACACATTCTGGTGACTTAGGAGTGCGCTAATGATTGCATTTTCTATTTATAGGAGGTTGACAAGAGATGTGTGGGAGCGACGACATATTCTACAAGAAAATCGCTAGTGCTGTGCATTTAGCATTCTTCACACCGAATGTATCTACATACAGGGGATGACTGCGAGAATAATTTCTCTTTGGGAAGTAACAGCAATTTGTTTAAATTTTTTTATTATGCTTTAAAGATACACATAAATTTACATATTTGGTGACTTTGGAGTGCGCTAATGTTTACATTTTCTTTCGTTAGCAGGTTGACAAGAGGTGTGTGGGAGTGGCGACATATTCTACAAGAAAATCGCTAGTGCTTTGAACATAGCATTCATCACACCGAATGTATCTACGTACAGTGTATGACTGCATGAATAATAAGTTTTTTTGGTAAGTAACTGCTCGATGTTTTAATTTTTTTTTCATTATGGTTTAAGAATACAGATAAAATTGCTCATTCTGGTGACTTAGGAGTGCGCTAATGATTGCATTTTCTTTTGTTAGCAGGTTGACAAGACATGTGTGGGAGCGGCGATATATTCTACAACAAAATAACTAGTGCTGTGCACATAGCATTCTTCACTCCGAATGTATCTACGTACAGGGGATGACTGCGTGTATAATTTGTTTTTTGGGAAGTAACAGCAATTTGTTTAAATTTTTTTATTATGCTTTAAAGATACACATAAATTTACACATTTGGTGACTTTGGAATGCGCTAATGTTTACATTTTCTTTCGTTAGCAGGTTGACAAGAGGTGTGTGGGAGTGGCGACATATTCTACAAGAAAATCGCTAGTGCTTTGCACATAGCATTCATCACACCGAATGTATCTACGTACAGTGTATGACTGCATGAATAATAAGTTTTTTTGGTAAGTAACTGTTAGATGTTTTAATTTTTTTTTCATTATGGTTTAAGAACACAGATAAAATTACACATTCTGGTGACTTAGGAGTGCGCTAATGATTGCATTTTCTTTTGTTAGCAGGTTGACAAGAGATGTGTGGGAGCGGCGATATATTCTACAAGAAAATCGCTAGTGCTGTGCACATAGCATTCTTCACACCGAATGTATCAACGTACAGGGGATGACTGCGTGAAGAATTTGTTTTTTGGGAAGTAACAGCAATTTGTTTAATTTTTTTTATTATGCTTTAAAGATACACATAAATTTACACATTTGGTGACTTTGGAGTGCGCTGATGTTTACATTTTCTTTCGTTAGCAGGTTGACAAGAGGTGTGTGGGAGTGGCGACATATTCTACAAGAAAATCGCTAGTGCTTTGCACATAGCATTCATCACACCGATTGCATCTACGTACAGGGGATGACTTCATGAATAATAAGTTTTTTTGGTAAGTAACAGCTCGATGTTTTAATTTTTTTACATTATGGTTTAAGAATACAGATAAAATTACTCATTCTGGTGACTTAGGAATGCGCTAATGATTGCATTTTCTTTTGTTAGCGGGTTGACAAGAGATGTGTGGGAGCGGCGATATATTCTACTAGAAAATCGCTAGTGCTGTGCACATAGCATTCTTCCCACCGAATGTATCTACGTACAGTGTATGACTGCATGAATAATAAGTTTTTTTGGTATGTAACTGCTCGATGTTTTAATTTTTTTTTCATTATGGTTTAAGAATACTGATAAAATTACACATTCTGGTGACTTAGGAGTGCGCTAATGATTGCATTTTCTTTTGTTAGCAGGTTGACAAGAGATGTGTGGAAGCGGCGATATATTCTACAAGAAAATCGCTAGTGCTGTGCACATAGCATTCTTCTCACCGAATGTTTCTACGTACAGTGTATGACTGCATGAATAATAAGTTTTTTTGGTAAGTAACTGTTAGATGTTTTAATTTTTTTTTCATTATGGTTTAAGAATACAGATAAAATTACACATTCTGGTGACTTAGGAGTGCGCTAATGATTGCATTTTCTTTTGTTAGCAGGTTGACAAGAGATGTGTGGGAGCGGCAATATATTCTACAAGAAAATCGCTAGTGCTGTGCACATAGCATTCTTCACTCCGAATGTATCTACGTACAGGGGATGACTGCGTGAATAATTTGTTTTTTGGGAAGTAACAGCAATTTGTTTAATTTTTTTTATTATGCGTTAAAGATATAAATTTACACATTTGGTGACTTTGGAGTGCGGTAATGTTTACATTTTCTTTCGTTAGCAGGTTGACAAGAGGTGTGTGGGAGTGGCGACATATTCTAAAAGAAAATCGCTAGTGCTTTGCACATAGCATTCATCACACCGAATGTATCTACGTACAGTGGATGACTGCATGAATAATAAGTTTTTTTGGTAAGTAACAGCTCGATGTTTTAATATTTTTTTGATTTTGGTTGAAGAATACAGATGAAATTACACATTCTGGTGACTTAGGAGTGCGCTAATGATTGCATTTTCTTTTGCTAGCAGGTTGACAAGAGATGTGTGGGAGCGGCGATATATTCTACAAGAAAATCGCTAGTGCTGTGCACATAGCATTCTTCCCACCGAATGTATCTACGTACAGTGTATGACTGCATGAATAATAAGTTTTTTTGGTAAGTAACTGCTCGATGTTTTAATTTTTTTTTCATTATGGTTTAAGAATACTGATAAAATTACACATTCTGGTGACTTAGGAGTGCGCTAATGATTGCATTTTCTTTTGTTAGCAGGTTGACAAGAGATGTGTGGAACCGGCGATATATTCTACAAGAAAATCGCTAGTGCTGTGCACATAGCATTCTTCTCACCGAATGTATCTACGTACAGTGTATGACTGCATGAATAATAAGTTTTTTTGGTAAGTAACTGCTCGATGTTTTAATTTTTTTTTCATTATGGTTTAAGAATACAGATAAAATTACACATTCTGGTGACTTAGGAGTGCGCTAATGATTGCATTTTCTTTTGTTAGCACGTTGACAAGAGATGTGTGGGAGCGACGACGTATTCTACAAGAGAATCGCTAGTGCTGTGCACATAGCATTCCTCACTCCGAATGTATCTACGTACAGAGGATGACTGCGTGAATAATTTGTTTTTTGGGAAGTAACAGCAATTTGTTTAAATTTTTTTATGATACTTTAAAGATACACATAAATTTACACATTTGGTGACTTTGGAGTGCGCTAATGTTTACATTTTCTTTCGTTAGCAGGTTGACAAGAGGTGTGTGGGAGTGGCGACATATTCTACAAGAAAATCGCTAGTGCTTTGCACATAGCATTCATCCCACCGAATGTATCTACGTACAGTGTATGACTGCATGAATAATAAGTTTTTTTGGTAAGTAACTGCTCGATGTTTTAATTTTTTTTCATTATGGTTTAAGAATACAGATAAAATTACACATTCTGGTGACTTAGGAGTGCGCTAATGATTGCATTTTCTTTTGTTAGCAGGTTGACAAGAGATGTGTGGGAGCGGCGATATATTCTACAAGAAAATCGCTAGTGCTGTGCACATAGCATTCCTCACTCCGAATGTATCTACGTACAGGGGATGACTGCGTGAATAATTTTTTTTTTGGGAAGTAACAGCAATGTGTTTAAATTTTTTTTATTATGCTTTAAAGATACACATAAATTTACACATTTGGTGACTTTGGAGTGCGCTAATGTTTACATTTTCTTTCGTTAGCAGGTTGACAAGAGGTGTGTGGGAGTGGCGACATATTCTACAAGAAAATCGCTAGTGCTTTGCACATAGCATTCTTCACACCGAATGTATCTACGTACAGTGTATGACTGCATGAATAATAAGTTTTTTTGGTAAGTAACTGCTCGATGCTTTAATTTTTTTAATTATGGTTTAAGAATAGAGATAAAATTAGACATTCTGGTGACTTAGGAGTGCGCTAATGATTGCATTTTCTTTTGTTAGCAAGTTGACAAGAGATGTGTGGGAGCGGCGATATATTCTACAAGAAAATCGCTAGTGCTTTGCACATAGCATTCATCACACCGAATGTATCTACGTACAGTGAATGACTGCATGAATAATAAGTTTTTTTGGTAAGTAACTGCTCGATGTTTTAATTTTTTTTTCATTATGGTTTAAGAATACAGATAAAATTACACATTCTGGTGACTTAGGAGTGCGCTAATGATTGCATTTTCTTTTGTTAGGAGGTTGACAAGAGATGTGTGGGAGCGACGGCATATTCTACAAGAAAATCGCTAGTGCTGTGCACATAGCATTCTTCACTCCGAATGTATCTACGTACAGGGTATGACTGCGTGAATAATTTGTTTTTTGGGAAGTAACAGCAATTTGTTTAATTTTTTTTTATTATGCTTTAAAGATACACATAAATTTACACATTTGGTGACTTTGGAGTGCGCTACTGTTTTCAATTTCTTTCGTTAGCAGGTTGACAAGAGGTGTGTGGGAGTGGCGACATATTCTACAAGAAAATCGCTAGTGCTTTGCACATAGCGTTCTTCACACCGAATGTATCTACGTACAGTGTATGACTGCATGAATAATAAGTTTTTTTGGTAAGTAACTGCTCGATGTTTTAATTTTTTTAATTATGGTTTAAGAATAGAGATAAAATTAGACATTCTGGTGACTTAGGAGTGCGCTAATGATTGCATTTTCTTTTGCTAGCAGGTTGACAAGAGATGTGTGGGAGCGGCGATATATTCTACAAGAAAATCGCTAGTGCTGTGCACATAGCATTCTTCCCACCGAATGTATCTACGTACAGTGTATGACTGCATGAATAATAAGTTTTTTTGGTGAGTAACTGCTCGATGTTTTAATTTTTTTTTCATTATGGTTTAAGAATACTGATAAAATTACACATTCTGGTGACTTAGGAGTGCGCTAATGATTGCATTTTCTTTTGTTAGCAGGTTGACAAGAGATGTGTGGAAGCGGCGACATATTCTACAAGAAAATCGCTAGTGCTGTGCACATAGCATTCTTCTCACCGAATGTATCTACGTACAGTGTATGACTGCATGAATAATAAGTTTTTTTGGTAAGTAACTGCTCGATGTTTTAATTTTTTTTTCATTATGGTTTAAGAATACAGATAAAATTACACATTCTGGTGACTTAGGAGTGCGCTAATGATTGCATTTTCTTTTGTTAGCACGTTGACAAGAGATGTGTGGGAGCGACGACGTATTCTACAAGAGAATCGCTAGTGCTGTGCACATAGCATTCCTCACTCCGAATGTATCTACGTACAGAGGATGACTGCGTGAATAATTTGTTTTTTGGGAAGTAACAGCAATTTGTTTAAATTTTTTTATGATGCTTTAAAGATACACATAAATTTACACATTTGGTGACTTTGGAGTGCGCTAATGTTTACATTTTCTTTCGTTAGCAGGTTGACAAGAGGTGTGTGGGAGTGGCGACATATTCTACAAGAAAATCGCTAGTGCTTTGCACATAGCATTCATCCCACCGAATGTATCTACGTACAGTGTATGACTGCATGAATAATAAGTTTTTTTGGTAAGTAACTGCTCGATGTTTTAATTTTTTTTCATTATGGTTTAAGAATACAGATAAAATTACACATTCTGGTGACTTAGGAGTGCGCTAATGATTGCATTTTCTTTTGTTAGCAGGTTGACAAGAGATGTGTGGGAGCGGCGATATATTCTACAAGAAAATCGCTAGTGCTGTGCACATAGCATTCCTCACTCCGAATGTATCTACGTACAGGGGATGACTGCGTGAATAATTTGTTTTTTGGGAAGTAACAGCAATGTGTTTAAATTTTTTTTATTATGCTTTAAAGATACACATAAATTTACACATTTGGTGACTTTGGAGTGCGCTAATGTTTACATTTTCTTTCGTTAGCAGGTTGACAAGAGGTGTGTGGGAGTGGCGACATATTCTACAAGAAAATCGCTAGTGCTTTGCACATAGCATTCTTCACACCGAATGTATCTACGTACAGTGTATGACTGCATGAATAATAAGTTTTTTTGGTAAGTAACTGCTCGATGCTTTAATTTTTTTAATTATGGTTTAAGAATAGAGATAAAATTAGACATTCTGGTGACTTAGGAGTGCGCTAATGATTGCATTTTCTTTTGTTAGCAAGTTGACAAGAGATGTGTGGGAGCGGCGATATATTCTACAAGAAAATCGCTAGTGCTTTGCACATAGCATTCATCACACCGAATGTATCTACGTACAGTGAATGACTGCATGAATAATAAGTTTTTTTGGTAAGTAACTGCTCGATGTTTTAATTTTTTTTTCATTATGGTTTAAGAATACAGATAAAATTACACATTCTGGTGACTTAGGAGTGCGCTAATGATTGCATTTTCTTTTGTTAGGAGGTTGACAAGAGATGTTTGGGAGCGACGGCATATTCTACAAGAAAATCTCTAGTGCTGTGCACATAGCATTCTTCACTCCGAATGTATCTACGTACAGGGTATGACTGCGTGAATAATTTGTTTTTTGGGAAGTAACAGCAATTTGTTTAAATTTTTTTTATTATGCTTTAAAGATACACATAAATTTACACATTTGGTGACTTTGGAGTGCGCTACTGTTTACAATTTCTTTCGTTAGCAGGTTGACAAGAGGTGTGTGGGAGTGGCGACATATTCTACAAGAAAATCGCTAGTGCTTTGCACATAGCATTCTTCACACCGAATGTATCTACGTACAGTGTATGACTGCATGAATAATAAGTTTTTTTGGTAAGTAACTGCTCGAAGTTTTAATTTTTTTTTTCATTATGGTTTAAGAATACAGATAAAATTACACATTCTGGTGACTTAGGAGAGCGCTAATGATTCCATTTTCTTTTGTTAGCAGGTTGACAAGAGATGTGTGGGAGCGGCGATATATTCTACAAGAAAATCGCTAGTGCTGTGCACATAGCATTCTTCTCACCGAATGTATCTACGTACAGTGTATGACTGCATGAATAATAAGTTTTTTTGGTAAGTAACTGCTCGATGTTTTAATTTTTTAAATTATGGTTTAAGAATAGAGATAAAATTAGACATTCTGGTGACTTAGGAGTGCGCTAATGATTGCATTTTCTTTTGTTAGCAGGTTGACAAGAGATGTGTGGGAGCGGCGATATATTTTACAAGAAAATCGCTAGTGCTTTGCACATAGCATTCATCACACCGAATGTATCTACGTACAGTGTATGACTGCATGAATAATAAGTTTTTTTGGTAAGTAACTGCTCGATGTTTTAATTTTTTTTTCATTATGGTATAAGAATATAGATGAATTACACATTCTGGTGACTTAGGAGTGCGCTAATGATTGCATTTTCTTTTGTTAGCAGGTTGACAAGAGATGTGTGGGAGCGGCGATATATTCTACAAGAAAATCGCTAGTGGTGTGCACATAGCATTCTTCACTCCGAATGTATCTACGTACAGGGGATGACTGCGTGAATAATTTGTTTTTTGGGAAGTAACAGCAATTTGTTTAATTTTTTTTATTATGCGTTAAAGATATAAATTTACACATTTGGTGACTTTGGAGTGCGGTAATGTTTACATTTTCTTTCGTTAGCATGTTGACAAGAGGTGTGTGGGAGTGGCGACATATTCTAAAAGAAAATCGCTAGTGCTTTGCACATAGCATTCATCACACCGAATGTATCTACGTACAGTGGATGACTGCATGAATAATAAGTTTTTTTGGTAAGTAACAGCTCGATGTTTTAATATTTTTTTGATTTTGGTTGAAGAATACAGATGAAATTACACATTCTGGTGACTTAGGAGTGCGCTAATGATTGCATTTTCTTTTGCTAGCAGGTTGACAAGAGATGTGTGGGAGCGGCGATATATTCTACAAGAAAATCGCTAGTGCTGTGCACATAGCATTCTTCCCACCGAATGTATCTACGTACAGTGTATGACTGCATGAATAATAAGTTTTTTTTGTAAGTAACTGCTCGATGTTTTAATTTTTTTTTCATTATGGTTTAAGAATACTGATAAAATTACACATTCTGGTGACTTAGGAGTGCGCTAATGATTGCATTTTCTTTTGTTAGCAGGTTGACAAGAGATGTGTGGAACCGGCGATATATTCTACAAGAAAATCGCTAGTGCTGTGCACATAGCATTCTTCTCACCGAATGTATCTACGTACAGTGTATGACTGCATGAATAATAAGTTTTTTTGGTAAGTAACTGCTCGATGTTTTAATTTTTTTTTCATTATGGTTTAAGAATACAGATAAAATTACACATTCTGGTGACTTAGGAGTGCGCTAATGATTGCATTTTCTTTTGTTAGCACGTTGACAAGAGATGTGTGGGAGCGACGACGTATTCTACAAGAGAATCGCTAGTGCTGTGCACATAGCATTCCTCACTCCGAATGTATCTACGTACAGAGGATGACTGCGTGAATAATTTGTTTTTTGGGAAGTAACAGCAATTTGTTTAAATTTTTTTATGATACTTTAAAGATACACATAAATTTACACATTTGGTGACTTTGGAGTGCGCTAATGTTTACATTTTCTTTCGTTAGCAGGTTGACAAGAGGTGTGTGGGAGTGGCGACATATTCTACAAGAAAATCGCTAGTGCTTTGCACATAGCATTCATCCCACCGAATGTATCTACGTACAGTGTATGACTGCATGAATAATAAGTTTTTTTGGTAAGTAACTGCTCGATGTTTTAATTTTTTTTCATTATGGTTTAAGAATACAGATAAAATTACACATTCTGGTGACTTAGGAGTGCGCTAATGATTGCATTTTCTTTTGTTAGCAGGTTGACAAGAGATGTGTGGGAGCGGCGATATATTCTACAAGAAAATCGCTAGTGCTGTGCACATAGCATTCCTCACTCCGAATGTATCTACGTACAGGGGATGACTGCGTGAATAATTTTTTTTTTGGGAAGTAACAGCAATGTGTTTAAATTTTTTTTATTATGCTTTAAAGATACACATAAATTTACACATTTGGTGACTTTGGAGTGCGCTAATGTTTACATTTTCTTTCGTTAGCAGGTTGACAAGAGGTGTGTGGGAGTGGCGACATATTCTACAAGAAAATCGCTAGTGCTTTGCACATAGCATTCTTCACACCGAATGTATCTACGTACAGTGTATGACTGCATGAATAATAAGTTTTTTTGGTAAGTAACTGCTCGATGCTTTAATTTTTTTAATTATGGTTTAAGAATAGAGATAAAATTAGACATTCTGGTGACTTAGGAGTGCGCTAATGATTGCATTTTCTTTTTTTAGCAAGTTGACAAGAGATGTGTGGGAGCGGCGATATATTCTACAAGAAAATCGCTAGTGCTTTGCACATAGCATTCATCACACCGAATGTATCTACGTACAGTGAATGACTGCATGAATAATAAGTTTTTTTGGTAAGTAACTGCTCGATGTTTTAATTTTTTTTTCATTATGGTTTAAGAATACAGATAAAATTACACATTCTGGTGACTTAGGAGTGCGCTAATGATTGCATTTTCTTTTGTTAGGAGGTTGACAAGAGATGTGTGGGAGCGACGGCATATTCTACAAGAAAATCGCTAGTGCTGTGCACATAGCATTCTTCACTCCGAATGTATCTACGTACAGGGTATGACTGCGTGAATAATTTGTTTTTTGGGAAGTAACAGCAATTTGTTTAATTTTTTTTTTATTATGCTTTAAAGATACACATAAATTTACACATTTGGTGACTTTGGAGTGCGCTACTGTTTTCAATTTCTTTCGTTAGCAGGTTGACAAGAGGTGTGTGGGAGTGGCGACATATTCTACAAGAAAATCGCTAGTGCTTTGCACATAGCATTCTTCACACCGAATGTATCTACGTACAGTGTATGACTGCATGAATAATAAGTTTTTTTGGTAAGTAACTGCTCGATGTTTTAATTTTTTTAATTATGGTTTAAGAATAGAGATAAAATTAGCCATTCTGGTGACTTAGGAGTGCGCTAATGATTGCATTTTCTTTTGCTAGCAGGTTGACAAGAGATGTGTGGGAGCGGCGATATATTCTACAAGAAAATCGCTAGTGCTGTGCACATAGCATTCTTCCCACCGAATGTATCTACGTACAGTGTATGACTGCATGAATAATAAGTTTTTTTGGTGAGTAACTGCTCGATGTTTTAATTTTTTTTTCATTATGGTTTAAGAATACTGATAAAATTACACATTCTGGTGACTTAGGAGTGCGCTAATGATTGCATTTTCTTTTGTTAGCAGGTTGACAAGAGATGTGTGGAAGCGGCGACATATTCTACAAGAAAATCGCTAGTGCTGTGCACATAGCATTCTTCTCACCGAATGTATCTACGTACAGTGTATGACTGCATGAATAATAAGTTTTTTTGGTAAGTAACTGCTCGATGTTTTAATTTTTTTTTCATTATGGTTTAAGAATACAGATAAAATTACACATTCTGGTGACTTAGGAGTGCGCTAATGATTGCATTTTCTTTTGTTAGCACGTTGACAAGAGATGTGTGGGAGCGACGACGTATTCTACAAGAGAATCGCTAGTGCTGTGCACATAGCATTCCTCACTCCGAATGTATCTACGTACAGAGGATGACTGCGTGAATAATTTGTTTTTTGGGAAGTAACAGCAATTTGTTTAAATTTTTTTATGATGCTTTAAAGATACACATAAATTTACACATTTGGTGACTTTGGAGTGCGCTAATGTTTACATTTTCTTTCGTTAGCAGGTTGACAAGAGGTGTGTGGGAGTGGCGACATATTCTACAAGAAAATCGCTAGTGCTTTGCACATAGCATTCATCCCACCGAATGTATCTACGTACAGTGTATGACTGCATGAATAATAAGTTTTTTTGGTAAGTAACTGCTCGATGTTTTAATTTTTTTTCATTATGGTTTAAGAATACAGATAAAATTACACATTCTGGTGACTTAGGAGTGCGCTAATGATTGCATTTTCTTTTGTTAGCAGGTTGACAAGAGATGTGTGGGAGCGGCGATATATTCTACAAGAAAATCGCTAGTGCTGTGCACATAGCATTCCTCACTCCGAATGTATCTACGTACAGGGGATGACTGCGTGAATAATTTGTTTTTTGGGAAGTAACAGCAATGTGTTTAAATTTTTTTATTATGCTTTAAAGATACACATAAATTTACACATTTGGTGACTTTGGAGTGCGCTAATGTTTACATTTTCTTTCGTTAGCAGGTTGACAAGAGGTGTGTGGGAGTGGCGACATATTCTACAAGAAAATCGCTAGTGCTTTGCACATAGCATTCTTCACACCGAATGTATCTACGTACAGTGTATGACTGCATGAATAATAAGTTTTTTTGGTAAGTAACTGCTCGATGCTTTAATTTTTTTAATTATGGTTTAAGAATAGAGATAAAATTAGACATTCTGGTGACTTAGGAGTGCGCTAATGATTGCATTTTCTTTTGTTAGCAAGTTGACAAGAGATGTGTGGGAGCGGCGATATATTCTACAAGAAAATCGCTAGTGCTTTGCGTATAGCATTCATCACACCGAATGTATCTACGTACAGTGAATGACTGCATGAATAATAAGTTTTTTTGGTAAGTAACTGCTCGATGTTTTAATTTTTTTTTCATTATGGTTTAAGAATACAGATAAAATTACACATTCTGGTGACTTAGGAGTGCGCTAATGATTGCATTTTCTTTTGTTAGGAGGTTGACAAGAGATGTTTGGGAGCGACGGCATATTCTACAAGAAAATCGCTAGTGCTGTGCACATAGCATTCTTCACTCCGAATGTATCTACGTACAGGGTATGACTGCGTGAATAATTTGTTTTTTGGGAAGTAACAGCAATTTGTTTAAATTTTTTTTATTATGCTTTAAAGATACACATAAATTTACACATTTGGTGACTTTGGAGTGCGCTACTGTTTACAATTTCTTTCGTTAGCAGGTTGACAAGAGGTGTGTGGGAGTGGCGACATATTCTACAAGAAAATCGCTAGTGCTTTGCACATAGCATTCTTCACACCGAATGTATCTACGTACAGTGTATGACTGCATGAATAATAAGTTTTTTTGGTAAGTAACTGCTCGAAGTTTTAATTTTTTTTTTTCATTATGGTTTAAGAATACAGATAAAATTACACATTCTGGTGACTTAGGAGAGCGCTAATGATTCCATTTTCTTTTGTTAGCAGGTTGACAAGAGATGTGTGGGAGCGGCGATATATTCTACAAGAAAATCGCTAGTGCTGTGCACATAGCATTCTTCTCACCGAATGTATCTACGTACAGTGTATGACTGCATGAATAATAAGTTTTTTTGGTAAGTAACTGCTCGATGTTTTAATTTTTTTAATTATGGTTTAAGAATAGAGATAAAATTAGACATTCTGGTGACTTAGGAGTGCGCTAATGATTGCATTTTCTTTTGTTAGCAGGTTGACAAGAGATGTGTGGGAGCGGCGATATATTTTACAAGAAAATCGCTAGTGCTTTGCACATAGCATTCATCACACCGAATGTATCTACGTACAGTGTATGACTGCATGAATAATAAGTTTTTTTGGTAAGTAACTGCTCGATGTTTTAATTTTTTTTCATTATGGTATAAGAATATAGATGAATTACACATTCTGGTGACTTAGGAGTGCGCTAATGATTGCATTTTCTTTTGTTAGCAGGTTGACAAGAGATGTGTGGGAGCGGCGATATATTCTACAAGAAAATCGCTAGTGGTGTGCACATAGCATTCTTCTCACCGAATGTATCTACGTACAGGGGATGACTGCGTGAATAATTTGTTTTTTGGGAAGTAACAGCAATTTGTTTAAATTTTTTTTTATTATGCTTTAAAGATACACATAAATTTACACATTTGGTGACTTTGGAGTGCGCTACTGTTTACAATTTCTTTCGTTAGCAGGTTGACAAGAGGTGTGTGGGAGTGGCGACATATTCTACAAGAAAATCGCTAGTGCTTTGCACATAGCATTCTTCACACCGAATGTATCTACGTACAGTGTATGACTGCATGAATAATAAGTTTTTTTGGTAAGTAACTGCTCGAAGTTTTAATTTTTTTTTCATTATGGTTTAAGAATACAGATAAAATTACACATTCTGGTGACTTAGGAGGGCGCTAATGATTGCATTTTCTTTCGTTAGCAGGTTGACAAGAGATGTGTGGGAGCGGCGATATATTCTACAAGAAAATCGCTAGTGCTGTGCACATAGCATTCTTCTCACCGAATGTATCTACGTACAGTGTATGACTGCATGAATAATAAGTTTTTTTGGTAAGTAACTGCTCGATGTTTTAATTTTTTTAAATATGGTTTAAGAATAGAGATAAAATTAGACATTCTGGTGACTTAGGAGTGCGCTAATGATTGCATTTTCTTTTGTTAGCAGGTTGACAAGAGATGTGTGGGAGCGGCGACATATTCTACAAGAAAATCGCTAGTGCTTTGCACATAGCATTCATCACACCGAATGTATCTACGTACAGTGTATGACTGCATGAATAATAAGTTTTTTTGGTAAGTAACTGCTCGATGTTTTAATTTTTTTTTCATTATGGTATAAGAATATAGAAGAATTACAGATTCTGGTGACTTAGGAGTGCGCTAATGATTGCATTTTCTTTTGTTAGCAGGTTGACAAGAGGTGTGTGGAAGTGGCGACATATTCTAGAAGAAAATCGCTAGTGCTTTGCACATAGCATTCTTCACACCGAATGTATCTACGTACAGTGGATGACTTCATGAATAATGAGTTTTTTTGGTAAGTAACAGCTCGATGTTTTAATTTTTTTTTCATTATGGTTTAAGAATACAGATAAAATTGCACATTCTGTTGACTTAGGAGTGCGCTAATGATTGCATTTTCTTTTGTTAGCACGTTGACAAGAGATGTGTGGGAGCGACGACGTATTCTACAAGAGAATCGCTAGTGCTGTGCACATAGCATTCCTGACTCCGAATGTATCTACGTACAGAGGATGACTGCGTGAATAATTTGTTTTTTGGGAAGTAACAGCAATTTGTTTAAATTTTTTTATGACGCTTTAAAGATACACATAAATTTACACATTTGGTGACTTTGGAGTGCGCTAATGTTTACATTTTCGTTTGTTAGCAGGTTGACAAGAGGTGTGTGGGAGTGGCGACATATTCTACAAGAAAATCGCTAGTGCTTTGCACATAGCATTCATCCCACCGAATGTATCTACGTACAGTGTATGACTGCATGAATAATAAGCTTTTTTTGGTAAGTAACTGCTCGATGTTTTAATTTTTTTTCATTATGGTTTAAGAATACAGATAAAATTACACATTCTGGTGACTTAGGAGTGCGCTAATGATTGCATTTTCTTTTGTTAGCAGGTTGACAAGAGATGTGTGGGAGCGGCGATATATTCTACAAGAAAATCGCTAGTGCTGTGCACATAGCATTCCTCACTCCGAATGTATCTACGTACAGGGGATGACTGCGTGAATAATTTGTTTTTTGGGAAGTAACAGCAATGTGTTTAAATTTTTTTTATTATGCTTTAAAGATACACATAAATTTACACATTTGGTGACTTTGGAGTGCGCTAATGTTTACATTTTCTTTCGTTAGCAGGTTGACAAGAGGTGTGTGGGAGTGGCGACATATTCTACAAGAAAATCGCTAGTGCTTTGCACATAGCATTCTTCACACCGAATGTATCTACGTACAGTGTATGACTGCATGAATAATAAGTTTTTTTGGTCAGTAACTGCTCGATGCTTTAATTTTTTTAATTATGGTTTAAGAATAGAGATAAAATTAGACATTCTGGTGACTTAGGAGTGCGCTAATGATTGCATTTTCTTTTGTTAGCAAGTTGACAAGAGATGTGTGGGAGCGGCGATATATTCTACAAGAAAATCGCTAGTGCTTTGAACATAGCATTCATCACACCGAATGTATCTACGTACAGTGTATGACTGCATGAATAATAAGTTTTTTTGGTAAGTAACTGCTCGAAGTTTTAATTTTTTTTTCATTATGGTTTAAGAATACAGATAAAATTACACATTCTGGTGACTTAGGAGAGCGCTAATGATTGCATTTTCTTTTGTTAGCAGGTTGACAAGAGATGT
Source organism: Schistocerca nitens (assembly GCF_023898315.1). NCBI lineage: Eukaryota > Metazoa > Arthropoda > Insecta > Orthoptera > Acrididae > Schistocerca > Schistocerca nitens. The sequence continues at coordinate 497,299,938 of NC_064622.1, forward strand.
GTGGGAGCGGCGATATATTCTACAAGAAAATCGCTAGTGGTGTGCACATAGCATTCTTCTCACCGAATGTATCTAGGTACAGGGGATGACTGCGTGAATAATTTGTTTTTTGGGAAGTAACAGCAATTTGTTTAAATTTTTTTTATTATGCTTTAAAGATACACATAAATTTACACATTTGGTGACTTTGGAGTGCGCTAATGTTTACATTTTCTTTCGTTAGCAGGTTGACAAGAGTTGTGTGGAAGTGGCGACATATTCTACAAGAAAATCGCTAGTGCTTTGCACATAGCATTCTTCACACCGAATGTATCTACGTACAGTGGATGACTTAATGAATAATGAGTTTTTTTGGTAAGTAACAGCTCGATGTTTTAATTTTTTTTTCATTATGGTTTAAGAATACAGATAAAATTACACATTCTGTTGACTTAGGAGTGCGCTAATGATTGCATTTTCATTTGTTAGCAGGATGACAAGAGATGTGTGGGAGCGACGACGTATTCTACAAGAAAATAGCTAGTGCTGTGCACATAGCATTTCTCACTCCAAATGTATCTACGTACAGGGGATGACTGCGTGAATAATTTGTTTTTTGAGAAGTAACAGCAATTTGTTAAAATTTTTTTATTATGCTTTAAAGACACACATAAATTTACACATTTGGTGACTTTGGAGTGCGCTAATATTTACATTTTCTTTCGTTAGCAGGTTGACAAGAGGTGTGTGGGAGTGGCGACATATTCTACAAGAAAATCGCTAGTGCTTTGCACATAGCATTCATCACACCGAATGTATCTACGTACAGTGTATGACTGCATGAATAATAAGTTTTTTTAGTAAGTAACTGCTCGATGATTTAATTTTTTTTTCATTATGGTTTAAGAATACAGATAAAATTACACATTCTGGTGACTTAGGAGTGCGCTAATGATTGCATTTTCTTTTGTTAGCAGGTTGACAAGAGATGTGTGGGAGCGGCGATATATTCTACAAGAAAATCGCTAGTGCTGTGCACATAGCATTCCTCACTCCGAATGTATCTACGTACAGGGGATGACTGCGTGAATAATTTGTTTTTTGGGAAGTAACAGCAATTTGTTTAAATTTATTTTATTATGCTTTAAAGATACACATAAATTTACACATTTGGTGACTTTGGAGTGCGCTAATGTTTACATTTTCTTTCGTTAGCAAGTTGACAAGAGGTGTATGGGAGTGGCGACATATTCTAGAAGAAAATCGCTAGTGCTTGGCACATAGCATTCTTCACACCGAATGTATCTACGTACAGTGGATGACTTCATGAATAATAAGTTTTTTTGGTAAGTAAAAGCTCGATGTTTTAATTTTTTTTCATTATGGTTTAAGAATACAGATAAAATTACACATTCTGGTGACTTAGGAGTGCGCTAATGATTGCATTTTCTATTTATAGGAGGTTGACAAGAGATGTGTGGGAGCGACGACATATTCTACAAGAAAATCGCTAGTGCTGTGCACTTAGCATTCTTCACACCGAATATATCTACATACAGGGGATGACTGCGAGAATAATTTCTCTGTGGGAAGTAACAGCAATTTGTTTAAATTTTTTTATTATGCTTTAAAGATACACATAAATTTACATATTTGGTGACTTTGGAGTGCGCTAATGTTTACATTTTCTTTCGTTAGCAGGTTGACAAGAGGTGTGTGGGAGTGGCGACATATTCTACAAGAAAATCGCTAGTGCTTTGAACATAGCATTCATCACACCGAATGTATCTACGTACAGTGTATGACTGCATGAATAATAAGTTTTTTTGGTAAGTAACTGCTCGATGTTTTAATTTTTTTTTCATTATGGTTTAAGAATCCAAATAAAATTGCTCATTCTGGTGACTTAGGAGTGCGCTAATGATTGAATTTTCTTTTGTTAGCAGGTTGACAAGAGATGTGTGGGAGCGGCGATATATTCTACAAGAAAATCGCTAGTGCTGTGAACATAGCATTCTTCTCACCGAATGTATCTACGTACAGTGTATGACTGAATGAATAATAAGTTTTTTTGGTAAGTAACTGCTCGATGTTTTAATTTTTTTTTTCATTATGGTTTAAGAATACAGATAAAATTACACACTCTAGTGACTTAGGAGTGCGCTAATGATTGCATTTTCTTTTGTTAGCAGGTGGACAAGAGATGTGTGGGAGCGGCGATATATTCTACAAGAAAATCGCTAGTGCTGTGCACATAGCATTCTTCTCACCGAATGTATCTACGTACAGTGTATGACTGCATGAATAATAAGTTTTTTTGGTAAGTAACTGCTCGATGTTTTAATTTTTTTTCATTATGGTTTAAGAACACAGATAAAATTACACATTCTGGTGACTTAGGAGTGCGCTAATGATTGCATTTTCTTTTGTTAGCAGGTTGACAAGAGATGTGTGGGAGCGGCGATATATTCTACAAGAAAATCGCTAGTGCTGTGAACATAGCATTCTTCTCACCGAATGTATCTACGTACAGTGTATGACTGCATGAATAATAAGTTTTTTTGGTAAGTAACTGCTCGATGTTTTAATTTTTTTTTCCATTATGGTTTAAGAATACAGATAAAATTACACATTCTGGTGACTTAGGAGTGCGCTAATGATTGCATTTTCTTTTGTTAGCAGGTTGACAAGAGATGTGTGGGAGCGGCGATATATTCTACAAGAATATCGCTAGTGCTTTGCACATAGCATTCATCACACCGAATGTATCTACGTACAGTGTATGACTGCATGAATAATAAGATTTTTGGTAAGTAACTGATCGATGTTTTAATTTTTTTTTATTATGGTGTAAGTATATAGATGAAACTGCACATTCTGGTGACTTAGGAGTGCGCTAATGATTGCATTTTCTTTTGTTAGCAGGTTGACAAAAGATGTGTGGGAGCGGCGATATATTCTACAAGAAAATCGCTAGTGCTGTGCACATAGCATTCTTCTCACCGAATGTATCTACGTACAGAGGATGACTGCATGAATAATTTGTTTTTTGGGAAGTAACAGCAATGTGTTTAAATTTTTTTATTATGCTTTAAAGATACACATAAAATTACACATTTGGTGACTTTGGAGTGCGCTAATGTTTACATTTTCTTTCGTTAGCAGGTTGACAAGAGGTGTGTGGGAGTGGCGACATATTCTACAAGAAAATCGCTAGTGCTTTGCACATAGCATTCTTCACACCGAATGTATCTACGTATAGTTTATGACTTCATGAATAATTAGTTTCTTTGGTAAGTAACAGCTCGATGTTTTAATTTTTTTTCATTATGGTTTAAGAATACAGATAAAATTACACATTCTGGTGTCTTAGGAGTGCGCTAATGATTGCATTTTCATTTGTTAGCAGGTTGACAAGAGATGTGTGGGAGCGACGACGTATTCTACAAGGAAATCGCTAGTGCTGTGCACATACCATTTCTCACTCCGAATGTATCTTCGTACAGGGTATGACTGCGTGAATAATTTGTTTTTTGTGAAGTATCAGCAATTTGTTTAAATTTTTTTATTATGCTTTAAAGATACACACACATTCTGGTGACTTAGGAGTGCGCTAATGATTGCATTTTCTTTTGTTAGCAGGTTGACAAGAGATGTGTGGGAGCGGCGATATATTCTACAAGAATATCGCTAGTGCTTTGCACATAGCATTCTTCTCACCGAATGTATCTACGTACAGTGTATGACTGCAGGAATAATAAGTTTTTTTGGTAAGTAACTGCTTGATGTTTTAATTTTTTTAATTATGGTTTAAGAATACAGATAAAATTACACATTCTGGTGACTTAGGAGTGCGCTAATGATTGCAGTTTCTTTTGTTAGCAGGTTGACAAGAGATGTGTGGGAGCGGCGATATTTTCTACAAGAAAATCGCTAGTGCTGTGCACATAGCATTCTTCACTCCGTATGTATCTACGTACAGGGGATGACTGCGTGAATAATTTGTTTTTTGGGAAGTAACAGCAATTTCTTTAAATTTTTTTTATTATGCTTTAAAGATACACATAGAGTTACATATTTGGTGACTTTGGAGTGCGCTAATGTTTACATTTTCTTTCGTTAGCAGGTTGACAAGATGTGTGTGGGAGTGGCGACATATTCTTCAAGAAAATCGCTAGTGCTTTGCACATAGCATTCATCACCACGAAAGTATCTACGTACAGTGTATGACTGCATGAATAATAAGTTTTTTTGGTAAGTAACTGCTCGATGTTTTAATTTTTTTTTCATTATGGTTTAAAAATACAGATAAAATTACTCATTCTGGTGACTTAGGAGTGCGCTATTGATTGCATTTTCTTTTGTTAGCAAATTGACAAGTGATGTGTGGGAGCGGCGATATATTCTACAAGAAAATCGCTAGTGCTGTGCACATAGCATTCTTCTCACCGAATGTTTCTACGTACAGTGTATCGCTGCATGAATAATAAGTTTTTTTGGTATGAAACTGCTCGATGGTTTAATTTTTTTAATTATGGTTTAAGAATACAGATAAAAATACACATTCTGGTGACTTAGGAGTGCGCTAATGATTGCATTTTCTTTTGTTAGCAGGTTGACAAAAGATGTGTGGGAGCGGCGATATATTCTACAAGAAAATCGCTAGTGCTTTGAACATAGCATTCATCACACCGAATGTATCTACGTACAGTGTATGACTGCATGAATAATAAGTTTTTTTGGTAAGTAACTGATCGATGTTTTAATTTTTTTCATTATGGTATAAGAATATAGATGAAATTACACATTATGGTGACTTAGGAGTGCGCTAATGATTGCATTTTCATTTGTTAGCAGGTTGACAAGAGATGTGTGGGAGCGACGACGTATTCTACAAGAAAATCGCTAGTGCTGTGCACATAGCATTCCTCACTCCGTATGTATCTACGTACAGTGGATGACTGCATGAATAATAAGTTTTTTTGGTAAGTAACTGCTCAATGTTTTAATTTTTTTCTCATTATGGTTTAAGAATACAGATAAAATTACTCATTCTGGTGACTTAGGAGTGCGCTAATGATTGCATTTTATTTTGTTAGCAGGTTGACAAGAGATGTGTGGGAGCGGCGATATATTCTACAAGAAAATCGCTAGTGCTGTGCACATAGCATTCTTCACGCCGTATGTATCTACGTACAGGGGATGACTGCGTGAATAATTTGTTTTTTGGGAAGTAACAGCAATTTGTTTAAATTTTTTTTATTATGCTTTAAAGATACACATAAATTTACACATTTGGTGACTTTGGAGTGCGCTAATGTTTACATTTTCTTTCGTTAGCAGGTTGACAAGAGGTGTGTGGGAGTGGCGACATATTCTACAAGAAAATCGCTAGTGCTTTGCACATAGCAATCATCACACCGAATGTATCTACGTACAGTGTATGACTGCATGAATAATAAGTTTCTTTGGTAAGTAACTCATCGATGTTTTAATTTTTTTTTTCATTATGGTATAAGAATATAGATGAAATTGCACATTCTGGTGACTTAGGAGTGCGCTAATGATTGCATTTTCTTTTGTTAGCAGGTTGACAAGAGATGTGTGGGAGCGGCGATATATTCTACAAGAAAATCGCTAGTGCTGTGCACATAGCATTCTTCTCACCGAATGTATCTACGTACAGAGGATGACTGCATGAATAATTTGTTTATTGGGAAGTAACAGCAAGTTGTTTGAATTTTTTTTATTATGCTTTAAGGATACACATAAAATTACACATTTGGTGACTTTGAAGTGCGCTAATGTTTACATTTTCTTTCGTTAGCAGGTTGACAAGAGGTGTGTGGGAGTGGCGACATATTCTACAAGAAAATCGCTAGTGCTTTGCACATAGCATTCTTCACACCGAATGTATCTACGTACAGTGGATGACTTCATGAATAATAAGTTTTTTTGGTAAGTAACAGCTCGATGTTTTAATTTTTTTTCATTATGGTTGAAGAATACAGATAAAATTACACATTCTGGTGACTAAGGAGTGCGCTAATGATTGCATTTTCTTTTGTTAGCAGGTTGACAAGAGATGTGTGGGAGCGGCGATATATTCTACAAGAAAATCGCTAGTGCTGTGCACATAGCATTCTTCTCACCGAATGTTTCTATGTACAGTGTATCACTGCATGAATAATAAGTTTTTTTGGTTTGTAACTGCTCGATGTTTTAATTTTTTTAATTATGGTTTAAGAATACAGATAAAATTACACATTCTGGTGACTTAGGAGTGCGCTAATGATTGCATTTTCTTTTGTTAGCAGGTTGACAAGAGATGTGTGGGAGCGGCGATATATTCTACAAGAGAATCGCTAGTGCTTTGAACACTGCATTCATCACACCGAATGTATCTACGTACAGTGTATGACTGCATGAATAATAAGTTTTTTGGTAAGTAACTGATCGATGTTTTAATTTTTTTTCATTATGGTATAAGAATGTAGATGAAATTACACATTCTGGTGACTTAGGAGTGCGCTAATGATTGCATTTTCATTTGTTAGCAGGTTGACAAGAGATGTGTGGGAGCGACGACGTATTCTACAAGAAAATCGCTAGTGCTGTGCACATAGCATTCCTCACTCCGAATGTATCTACGTACAGTGGATGACTGCATGAATAATAAGTTTTTTTGGTAAGTAACTGCTCGATGTTTTAATTTTTTTCTCATTATGGTTTAAGAATACAGATAAAATTACTCATTCTGGTGACTTAGGAGTGCGCTAATGATTGCATTTTCTTTTGTTAGAAGGTTGACAAGAGATGTGTGGGAGCGGCGATATATTCTACAAGAAAATCGCTAGTGCTGTGCACATAGCATTCTTCACTCCGTATGTATCTACGTACAGGGGATGACTGCGTGAATAATTTGTTTTTTGGGAAGTAACAGCAATGTGTTTAAATTTTTTTTATTATGCTTTAAAGATACACATAAATTAAACATTTGGTGACTTTGGAGTGCGCTAATGTTTACATTTTCTTTCGTTAGCAGGTTGACAAGAGGTGTGTGGGAGTGGCGACATATTCTACAAGAAAATCGCTAGTGCTTTGCACATAGCATTCATCACACCGAATGTATCTAAGTACAGTGGATGACTTCATGAATAATAAGTTTTTTTAAGTAACAGCTCGATGTTTTAATTTTTTTTTCATTATGGTTTAAGAATACAGATAAAATTACACTTTCTAGTGACTTAGGAGTGCGCTAATGATTGCATTTTCTTTTGTTAGCAGGTTGACAAGAGATGTGTGGGAGCGGCGATATATTCTACAAGAGAATCGCTAGTGCTGTGCACATAGCATTCTTCTCACCGAATGTATCTACGTACAGTGTATGACTGCATGAATAATAAGTTTTTTTGGTAAGTAACTGCTCGATGTTTTAATTTTTTAAATTATGGTTTAAGAATACAGATAAAATTAGACATTCTGGTGACTTAGGAGTGCGCTAATGATTGCATTTTCTTTTGTTAGCACGTTGACAAGAGATGTGTGGGAGCGGCGATATATTCTACAAGAAAATCGCTAGTGCTGTGCACATAGCATTCCTCACACCGAATGTACCTACGTACAGGGGATGACTGCGTGAATAATTTGTTTTTTGGGAAGTAACAGCAATTTCTTTAAATTTTTTTATTATGCTTTAAAGATACACATAAATTTACACATTTGGTGACTTTGAAGTGCGCTAATGTTTACATTTTCTTTCGTTAGCAGGTTGACAAGAGGTGTGTGGGAGTGGCGATATATTCTACAAGAAAATCGCTAGTGCTTTGCACATAGCATTCTTCACACGGAATGTATCTACGTACAGTGGATGACTTCATGAATAATAAGTTTTTTTTTAAGTAACAGCTCGATGTTTTATTTTTTTTCATTATGGTTTAAGAATACAGATAAAATTACACATTCTGGTGACTTAGGAGTGCGCTAATGATTGAATTTTCTTTTGTTAGCAGGTTGACAAGAGATGTGTGGGAGCGGCGATATATTCTACAAGAAAATCGCTAGTGCTGTGAACATAGCATTCTTCTCACCGAATGTATCTACGTACAGTGTATGACTGAATGGATAATAAGTTTTTTTGGTAAGTAACTGCTCGATGTTTTAATTTTTTTTTTCATTATGGTTTAAGAATACAGATAAAATTACACACTCTAGTGACTTAGGAGTGCGCTAATGATTGCATTTTCTTTTGTTAGCAGGTGGACAAGAGATGTGTGGGAGCGGCGATATATTCTACAAGAAAATCGCTAGTGCTGTGCACATAGCATTCCTCACACCGAATGTACCTACGTACAGGGGATGACTGCGTGAATAATTTGTTTTTTGGGAAGTAACAGCAATTTCTTTAAATTTTTTTATTATGCTTTAAAGATACACATAAATTTACACATTTGGTGACTTTGAAGTGCGCTAATGTTTACATTTTCTTTCGTTAGCAGGTTGACAAGAGGTGTGTGGGAGTGGCGATATATTCTACAAGAAAATCGCTAGTGCTTTGCACATAGCATTATTCACACGGAATGTATCTACGTACAGTGGATGACTTCATGAATAATAAGTTTTTTTTTAAGTAACAGCTCGATGTTTTATTTTTTTTTCATTATGGTTTAAGAATACAGATAAAATTACACATTCTGGTGACTTAGGAGTGCGCTAATGATTGAATTTTCTTTTGTTAGCAGGTTGACAAGAGATGTGTGGGAGCGGCGATATATTCTACAAGAAAATCGCTAGTGCTGTGAACATAGCATTCTTCTCACCGAATGTATCTACGTACAGTGTATGACTGAATGGATAATAAGTTTTTTTGGTAAGTAACTGCTCGATGTTTTAATTTTTTTTTTCATTATGGTTTAAGAATACAGATAAAATTACACACTCTAGTGACTTAGGAGTGCGCTAATGATTGCATTTTCTTTTGTTAGCAGGTGGACAAGAGATGTGTGGGAGCGGCGATATATTCTACAAGAAAATCGCTAGTGCTGTGCACATAGCATTCTTCTCACCGAATGTATCTACGTACAGTGTATGACTGCATGAATAATAAGTTTTTTTGGTAAGTAACTGCTCGATGTTTTAATTTTTTTTCATTATGGTTTAAGAACACAGATAAAATTACACATTCTGGTGACTTAGGAGTGCGCTAATGATTGCATTTTCTTTTGTTAGCAGGTTGACAAGAGATGTGTGGGAGCGGCGATATATTCTACAAGAAAATCGCTAGTGCTGTGAACATAGCATTCTTCTCACCGAATGTATCTACGTACAGTGTATGACTGCATGAATAATAAGTTTTTTTGGTAAGTAACTGCTCGATGTTTTAATTTTTTTTTCCATTATGGTTTAAGAATACAGATAAAATTACACATTCTGGTGACTTAGGAGTGCGCTAATGATTGCATTTTCTTTTGTTAGCAGGTTGACAAGAGATGTGTGGGAGCGGCGATATATTCTACAAGAAAATCGCTAGTGCTGTGAACATAGCATTCTTCTCACCGAATGTATCTACGTACAGTGTATGACTGCATGAATAATAAGTTTTTTTGGTAAGTAACTGCTCGACGTTTTAATTTTTTTTTTCATTATGGTTGAAGAATACAGATAAAATTACACATTCTGGTGACTTAGGAGTGCGCTAATGATTGCATTTTCTTTTGTTAGCAGGTTGACAAGAGATGTGTGGGAGCGGCGATATATTCTACAAGAAAATCGCTAGTGCTGTGAACATAGCATTCTTCTCACAGAATGTATCTACGTACAGTGTATGACTGCATGAATAATAAGTTTTTTTGGTAAGTAACTGCTCGACGTTTTAATTTTTTTTTTCATTTTGGTTTAAGAATACAGATAAAATTACACATTCTGGTGACTTAGGAGTGCGCTAATGATTGCATTTTCTTTTGTTAGCAGGTTGACAAGAGATGTGTGGGAGCGGCGATATATTCTACAAGAAAATCGCTAGTGCTGTGAACATAGCATTCTTCTCACCGAATGTATCTACGTACAGTGTATGACTGCATGAATAATAAGTTTTTTTGGTAAGTAACTGCTCGACGTTTTAATTTTTTTTTTCATTATGGTTTAAGAATACAGATAAAATTACACATTCTGGTGACTTAGGAGTGCGCTAATGATTGCATTTTCTTTTGTTAGCAGGTTGACAAGAGATGTGTGGGAGCGGCGATATATTCTACAAGAAAATCGCTAGTGCTGTGAACATAGCATTCTTCTCACCGAATGTATCTACGTACAGTGTATGACTGCATGAATAATAAGTTTTTTTGGTAAGTAACTGCTCGACGTTTTAATTTTTTTTTTCATTATGGTTTAAGAGTACAGATAAAATTACACATTCTGGTGACTTAGGAGTGCGCTAATGATTGCATTTTCTTTTGTTAGCAGGTTGACTAGAGATGTGTGGGAGCGGCGATATATTCTACAAGAAAATCGCTAGTGCTGTGAACATAGCATTCTTCTCACCGAATGTATCTACGTACAGTGTATGACTGCATGAATAATAAGTTTTTTTGGTAAGTAACTGCTCGACGTTTAAATTTTTTTTTTCATTATGGTTTAAGAATACAGATAAAATTACACATTCTGGTGACTTAGGAGTGCGCTAATGATTGCATTTTCTTTTGTTAGCAGGTTGACAAGAGATGTGTGGGAGCGGCGATATATTCTACAAGAAAATCGCTAGTGCTGTGAACATAGCATTCTTCTCACCGAATGTATCTACGTACAGTGTATGACTGCATGAATAATAAGTTTTTTTGGTAAGTAACTGCTCGACGTTTTAATTTTTTTTTTCATTATGGTTTAAGAATACAGATAAAATTACACATTCTGGTGACTTAGGAGTGCGCTATTGATTGCATTTTCTTTTGTTAGCAGGTTGACAAGAGATGTGTGGGAGCGGCGATATATTCTACAAGAAAATCGCTAGTGCTGTGAACATAGCATTCTTCTCACCGAATGTATCTACGTACAGTGTATGACTGCATGAATAATAAGTTTTTTTGGTAAGTAACTGCTCGACGTTTTAATTTTTTTTTTCATTATGGTTTAAGAATACAGATAAAATTACACATTCTGGTGACTTAGGAGTGCGCTAATGATTGCATTTTCTTTTGTTAGCAGGTTGAAAAGAGATGTGTGGGAGCGGCGATATATTCTACAAGAAAATCGCTAGTGCTGTGAACATAGCATTCTTCTCACCGAATGTATCTACGTTCAGTGTATGACTGCATGAATAATAAGTTTTTTTGGTAAGTAACTGCTCGACGTTTTAATTTTTTTTTCATTATGGTTTAAGAATACAGATAAAATTACACATTCTGGTGACTTAGGAGTGCGCTAATGATTGCATTTTCTTTTGTTAGCAGGTTGACAAGAGATGTGTGGGAGCGGCGATATATTCTACAAGAAAAGCGCTAGTGCTGTGCACATAGCATTCCTCACTCCGAATGTATCTACGTACAGGGGATGACTGCGTGAATAATTTGTTTTTTGGGAGGTAACAGCAATTTGTTTAATTTTTTTTACAATGCTTTAAAGATACACATAAATTTACACATTTGGTGACTTTGGAGTGCGCTAATGTTTACATTTTCTTTCGTTAGCAGGTTGACAAGAGGTGTGTGGGAGTGGCGACATATTCTACAAGAAAATCGCTAGTGCTTTGCACATAGCATTCATCACACCGAATGTATCTACGTACAGTGTATGACTGAATGAATAATAAGTTTTTTTGGTAAGTAACTGCTCGATGTTTTAATTTTTTTTTTCATTATGGTTTAAGAATACAGATAAAATTACACATTCTGGTGACTTAGGAGTGCGCTAATGATTGCATTTTCTTTTGTTAGCAGGTTGAAAAGAGATGTGTGGGAGCGGCGATATATTCTACAAGAAAATCGCTAGTGCTGTGAACATAGCATTCTTCTCACCGAATGTATCTACGTTCAGTGTATGACTGCATGAATAATAAGTTTTTTTGGTAAGTAACTGCTCGATGTTTTAAATTATTCATTATGGTTTACTAATACAGATAAAATTACACATTCTGGTTACTTAGGAGTGCGCTAATGATTGTATTTTCTTTTGTTAGCAGGTTGACATGAGATGTGTGGGAGCGGCGATATATTCTACAAGAAAACCGCTAGTGCTGTGCACATAGCATTCTTCTCACCGAATGTATCTACGTACAGTGTATGACTGCATGAATAATAAGTTTTTTTGCTAAGTAACTGCTCCATGTTTTAATTTTTTTTTTCATTATGGTGTAAGAATACAGATAAAATTACACATTCTGGTGACTTAGGAGTGCGCTAATGATTGCATTTTCTTTTGTTAGCAGGTTGACAAGAGATGTGTGGGAGCGGCGATATATTCTACAAGAAAATCGCTAGTGCTGTGCACATAGCATTCTTCTCACCGAATGTATCTACGTACAGTGTATGACTGCATGAATAATAAGTTTTTTTGGTAAGTAACTGATCGATGTTTTAATTTTTTTTTCATTATGGTTTAAGAATACAGATAAAATTACACATTCTGGTGACTTAGGAGTGCGCTAATGATTGCATTTTCTTTTGTTAGCAGGTTGACAAGAGATGTGTGGTAGCGGCGATATATTCTACAAAAAAAGCGCTAGTGCTGTGCACTTAGCATTCCTCACTCCGAATGTATCTACGTACAGTGTATGACTGAATGAATAATAAGTTTTTTTGGTAAGTAACTGCTCGATGTTTTAATTTTTTTTTCATTATGGTTTAAGAATACAGATAAAATTACACATTCTGGTGACTTAGGAGTGCGCTAATGATTGCATTTTCGTTTGTTAGCAGGTTGACAAGAGGTCTGTGGGAGTGGCGACATATTCTACAAGAAAATCGCTAGTGCTTTGCACATAGCATTCATCACACCGAATGTATCTACGTACAGTGTATGACTGAATGAATAATAAGTTTTTTTGGTAAGTAACTGCTCGATGTTTTACTTTTTTTTTCATTATGGTTTAAGAATACAGATAAAATTACACATTCTGGTGACTTAGGAGTGCGCTAATGATTGTATTTTCTTTTGTTAGCAGGTTGACAAGAGATGTGTGGGAGCGGCGATATATTCTACAAGAATATCGCAAGTGCTGTGCACATAGCATTGTTCTCACCGAATGTATCTTCGTTCAGTGTATGACTCTATGAATAATATGTTTTTTTGGTAAGTAACTGCTCGATGTTTTAATTTTTTTTTCATTATGGTTTAAGAACACAGATAAAATTACACATTCTGGTGACTTAGGAGTGCGCTAATGATTGTATTTTCTTTTGTTAGCAGGTTAACATGAGATGTGTGGGAGCGGCGATATATTCTACAAGAAAATCGCTAGTGCTGTGCACATAGCATTCTTCTCACCGAATGTATCTACGTACAGTGTATGACTGCATGAATAATAAGTTTTTTTGCTAAGTAACTGCTCCATGTTTTAATTTTTTTTTCATTATGGTTTAAGAATACAGATAAAATTACACATTCTGGTGACTTAGGAGTGCGCTAATGATTGCATTTTCTTTTATTAGCAGGTTGACAAGAGATGTGTGGGAGCGGCGATATATTCTACAAGAAAATCGCTAGTGCTGTGCACATAGCATTCTTCTCACCGAATGTATCTACGTGCAGTGTATGACTGCATGAATAATAAGTTTTTTCGTAAGTAACTGCTCGATGTTTCAATTTTTTTTCATTATGGTTTAAGAATACAGATAAAATTACACATTCTAGTGACTTAGGAGTGCGCTAATGATTGCATTTTCTTTTGTTAGCAGATTGTAAAGAGATGTGTGGGAGCGGCGATAAATTCTACAAGAATATCGCTAGTGCTGCGCACATAGCATTCTTCTCACCGAATGTATCTACGTACAGTGTATGACTGCATGAATAATAAGTTTTTTTGGTAAGTAACTGCTCGATGTTTTAATTTTTTTTTCATTATGGTTTAAGAATACAGATAAAATTACACATTCTGGTGACTTAGGTGTGCGCTAATGATTGCATTTTCTTTGTTAGCAGGTTGACAAGAGATGTGTGGGAGCGGCGATATATTCTACAAGAAAATCGCTAGTGCTGTGCACATAGCATTCCTCACTCCGAATGCATCTACGTACAGGGGATGACTGCGTGAATAATTTGTTTTTTGGGAAGTAACAGCAATTTCTTTAAATTTTTTTATTATGCTTTAAAGATACACATAAATTTACACATTTGGTGACTTTGAAGTGCGCTAATGTTTACATTTTCTTTCGTTAGCAGGTTGACAAGAGGTGTGTGGGAGTGGCGACATATTCTACAAGAAAATCGCTAGTGCTTTGCACATCGCATTCTTCACACGGAATGTATCTACGTACAGTGGATGACTTAATGAATAATAAGTTTTTTTTAAGTAACAGCTCCATGTTTTATTTTTTTTCATTATGGTTTAAGAATACAGTTAAATTACACATTCTGGTGACTTAGGAGTGCGCTAATGATTGCATTTTCTTTGTTAGCAGGTTGACAAGAGATGTGTGGGAGCGGCGATATATTCTACAAGAAAATCGCTAGTGCTGTGCACATAGCATTCCTCACTCCGAATGTATCTACGTACAGGGGATGACTGCGTGAATAATTTGTTTTTTGGGAAGTAACAGCAATTTCTTTAAATTTTTTTATTATGCTTTAAAGATACACATAAATTTACACATTTGGTGACTTTGAAGTGCGCTAATGTTTACATTTTCTTTCGTTAGCAGGTTGACAAGAGGTGTGTGGGAGTGGCGACATATTCTACAAGAAAATCGCTAGTGCTTTGCACATAGCATTCTTCACACGGAATGTATCTACGTACAGTGGATGACTTCATGAATAATAAGTTTTTTTTAAGTAACAGCTCGATGTTTTATTTTTTTTTCATTATGGTTTAAGAATACAGTTAAATTACACATTCTGGTGACTTAGGAGTGCGCTAATGATTGCATTTTCTTTTGTTAGCAGGTTGACAAGAGATGTGTGGGATCGGCGATATATTCTACAAGAAAATCGCTAGTGCTGTGAACATAGCATTCTTCTCACCGAATGTATCTACGTACAGTGTATGACTGCATGAATAATAAGTTTTTTTGGTAGGTAACTGCTCGATGTTTTAATTTTTTTTTCATTATGGTTTAAGAATACAGATAAAATTACACATTCTAGTGACTTAGGAGTGCGCTAATGATTGCATTTTCTTTTGTTAGCAGGTTGACAAGAGATGTGTGGGAGCGGCGATATATTCTACAAGAAAATCGCTAGTGCTGTGCACATAGCATTCTTCACACCGAATGTATCTACGTACAGTGTATGACTGCATGAATAATAAGTTTTTTTGGTAAGTAACTGCTCGATGTTTTAATTTCTTTTCATTATGGTTTACGAATACAGATAAAATTACTCATTCTGGTGACTTAGGAGTGCGCTAATGATTGCATTTACTTTTGTTAGCAGGTTGACAAGAGATGTGTGGGAGCGGCGATATATTCTACAAGAAAATCGCTAGTGCTGTGAACATAGCATTCTTCTCACCGAATGTATCTACGTACAGTGTATGACTGCATGAATAATAAGTTTTTTTGGTAAGTAAGTGCTCGACGTTTTAATTTTTTTTTCATTAGGGTTTAAGAATACAGATAAAATTACACATTCTGGTGACTTAGGAGTGCGCTAATGATTGCATTTTCTTTCTTAGCAGGTTGACAAGAGATGTGTGGGAGCGGCGATATATTCTATAAGAAAATCGCTAGTGCTGTGCACATAGCATTCCTCACTCCGAATGTATCTACGTACAGGGGATGACTGCGTGAATAATTTGTTTTTTGGGAAGTAACAGCAATTTCTTTAAATTTTTTTATTATGCTTTAAAGATACACATAAATTTACACATTTGGTGACTTTGAAGTGCGCTAATGTTTACATTTTCTTTCGTTAGCAGGTTGACAAGAGGTGTGTGGGAGTGGCGACATATTCTACAAGAAAATCGATAGTGCTTTGCACATAGCATTCTTCACTCGGAATGTATCTACGTACAGTGGATGACTTCATGAATAATAAGTTTTTTTTTAAGTAACAGCACGATGTTTTATTTTTTTTTTCATTATGGTTTAAGAATACAGATAAAATTACACATTCTGGTGACTTAGGAATGTGCTAATGATTGCATTTTCTTTTGTTAGCAGGTTGACAAGAGATGTGTGGGAGCGGCGATATATTCTACAAGAAAAGCGCTTGTGCTGTGCACATACCATTCCTCACTCCGAATGTATCTACGTACAGGGGATGACTGCGTGAATAATTTGTTTTTTGGGAAGTAACAGCAATTTGTTTAATTTTTTTTATTATGCTTTAAAGATACACATAAGTTTACACATTTGGTGACTTTGAAGTGCGCTAATGTTTACATTTTCTTTCGTTAGCAGGTTGACAAGAGGTGTGTGGGAGTGGCGACATATTCTACAAGAAAAATGCTAGTGCTTTGCACATAGCATTCATCACACCGAATGTATCTACGTACAGTGTATGACTGCATGAATAATAAGTTTTTTTGGTAAGTAACTGCTGAATGTTTTAATTTTTTTTCATTATGGTTTAAGAATACAGATGAAATTACACATTCTGGTGACTTAGGAGTTCGCTAATGATTGCATTTTCTTTTGTTAGCAGGTTGACAAGAGATGTCTGGGAGCGGCGATATATTCTACAAGAAAATCGCTAGTGCTGTGCACATAGCATTCCTCACTCCGAATGTATCTACGTACAGGGGATGACTGCGTGAATAATTTGTTTTTATGGAAGTAACAGCAATTTGTTTAAATTTTTTTATAATGCTTTAAAGATACACATAAATTTACACATTTGGTGACTTTGGAGTGCGCTAATGTTTACATTTTCTCTCGTTAGCAGGTTGACAAGAGGTGTGTGGGAGTGGCGACATATTCTACAAGAAAATCGCTAGTGCTTTGCACATAGCATTCATCACACCGAATGTATCTACGTGCAGTGGATGACTTCATGAATAATAATTTTTTTTGGTAAGTAACAGCTCGATGTTTTAAATTATTCATTATGGTCTACGAATACAGGTAAAATTACATATTCTGGTGACTTAGGAGTGCGCTAATGTTTGTATTTTCTTTTGTTAGCAGGTTGACATGAGATGTGTGGGAGCGGCGATATATTCTACAAGAATATCGCTAGTGCTGTGCACATAGCATTCTTCTCACCGAATGTATCTACGTACAGTGTATGACTGCATGAATAAAAAGTTTTTTTGCTAAGTAACTGCTCGATGTTTTAATTTTTTTTTCATTATGGTTTAAGAATACAGATAAAATTACACATTCTGGTGACTTAGGAGTGCGCTAATGATTTCATTTTCTTTTGTTAGCAGGTTGACAAGAGATGTGTGGGAGCGGCGATATATTCTACAAGAAAATCGCTAGTGCTGTGCACATAGCATTCTTCTCACCGAATGTATCTACGTACAGTGTATGACTGCATGAATAATAAGTTTTTCTGGTAAGTAAGTGCTCGATGTTTTAATTTTTTTTTCATTAGGGTTTAAGAATACAGATAAAATTACACATTCTGGTGACTTAGGAGTGCGCTAATGATTGCATTTTCTTTGTTAGCAGGTTGACAAGAGATGTGTGGGAGCGGCGATATATTCTACAAGAAAATCGCTAGTGCTGTGCACATAGCATTCCTCACTCCGAATGTATCTACGTACAGGGGATGACTGCGTGAATAATTTGTTTTTTGGGAAGTAACAGCAATTTCTTTAAATTTTTTTATTATGCTTTAAAGACACACATAAATGTACACATTTGGTGACTTTGAAGTGCGCTAATGTTTACATTTTCTTTCGTTAGCAGGTTGACAAGAGGTGTGTGGGAGTGGCGACATATTCTACAAGAAAATCGATAGTGCTTTGCACATAGCATTCTTCACTCGGAATGTATCTACGTACAGTGGATGACTTCATGAATAATAAGTTTTTTTTAAGTAACAGCACGATGTTTTATTTTTTTTTTCATTATGGTTTAAGAATACAGATAAAATTACACATTCTGGTGACTTAGGAATGTGCTAATGATTGCATTTTCTTTTGTTAGCAGGTTGACAAGAGATGTGTGGGAGCGGCGATATATTCTACAAGAAAAGCGCTAGTGCTGTGCACATACCATTCCTCACTCCGAATGTATCTACGTACAGGGGATGACTGCGTGAATAATTTGTTTTTTGGGAAGTAACAGCAATTTGTTTAATTTTTTTTATTATGCTTTAAAGATACACATAAGTTTACACATTTGGTGACTTTGAAGTGCGCTAATGTTTACATTTTCTTTCGTTAGCAGGTTGACAAGAGGTGTGTGGGAGTGGCGACATATTCTACAAGAAAATCGCTAGTGCTTTGCACATAGCATTCATCACACCGAATGTATCTACGTACAGTGTATGACTGCATGAATAATAAGTATTTTTGGTAAGTAACTGCTCGATGTTTTAATTTTTTTTCATTATGGTTTAAGAATACAGATGAAATTACACATTCTGATGACTTAGGAGTGCGCTAATGATTGCATTTTCTTTTGTTAGCAGGTTGACAAGAGATGTGTGGGAGCGGCGATATATTCTACAAGAAAATCGCTAGTGCTGTGCACATAGCATTCCTCACTCCGAATGTATCTACGTACAGGGGATGACTGCGTGAATAATTTGTTTTTATGGAAGTAACAGCAATTTGTTTAAATTTTTTTATAATGCTTGAAAGATACACATAAATTTACACATTTGGTGACTTTGGAGTGCGCTAATGTTTACATTTTCTCTCGTTAGCAGGTTGACAAGAGGTGTGTGGGAGTGGCGACATATTCTACAAGAAAATCGCTAGTGCTTTGCACATAGCATTCATCACACCGAATGTATCTACGTACAGTGGATGACTTCATGAATAATAATTTTTTTTGGTAAGTAACAGCTCGATGTTTTAAATTATTCATTATGGTCTACGAATACAGGTAAAATTACATATTCTGGTGACTTAGGAGTGCGCTAATGATTGTATTTTCTTTTGTTAGCAGGTTGACATGAGATGTGTGGGAGCGGCGATATATTCTACAAGAAAATCGCTAGTGCTGTGCACATAGCATTCTTCTCACCGAATGTATCTACGTACAGTGTATGACTGCATGAATAAAAAGTTTTTTTGCTAAGTAACTGCTCGATGTTTTAATTTTTTTTTCATTATGGTTTAAGAATACTGATAAAATTACACATTCTGGTGACTTAGGAGTGCGCTAATGATTGCATTTTCTTTTGTTAGCAGGTTGACAAGAGATGTGTGGGAGCGGCGATATATTCTACAAGAAAATCGCTAGTGCTGTGCACATAGCATTCTTCTCACCGAATGTATCTACGTACAGTGTATGACTGCATGAATAATAAGTTTTTTTGGTAAGTAAGTGCTCGATGTTTAATTTTTTTTTCATTATGGTTTAAGAATACAGATAAAATTACACATTCTGGTGACTTAGGAGTGCGCTAATGATTGCATTTTCTTTTGTTAGCAGGTTGACAAGAGATGTGTGGGAGCGGCGATATATTCTACAAGAAAATCGCTAGTGCTGTGCACATAGCATTCCTCACTCCGAATGTATCTACGTACACTGGATGACTGCGTGAATAATTTGTTTTTTGCGAAGTAACAGCAATTTCTTTAAATTTTTTTATTATGGTTTAAAGATACACATAAATGTACACATTTGGTGACTTTGAAGTGCGCTAATGTTTACATTTTCTTTCGTTAGCAGGTTGACAAGAGGTGTGTGGGAGTGGCGACATATTCTACAAGAAAATCGATAGTGCTTTGCACATAGCATGCTTGACTCGGAATGTATCTACGTACAGTGGATGACTTCATGAATAATAAGTTTTTTTTTAAGTAACAGCACGATGTTTAATTTTTTTTTTCATTATGGTTTAAGAATACAGATAAAATTACACATTCTGGTGACTTAGGAATGTGCTAATGATTGCATTTTCTTTTGTTAGCAGGTTGACAAGAGATGTGTGGGAGCGACGATATATTCTACAAGAAAATCGCTAGTGCTGTGAACATAGCATTCTTCTCACCGAATGTATCTACGTACAGTGTATGACTGCATGAATAATAAGTTTTTTTGGTAAGTAACTGCTCGATGTTTTAATTTTTTTTCATTATGGTTTAAGAATACAGATGAAATTACACATTCTGATGACTTAGGAGTGCGCTAATGATTGCATTTTCTTTTGTTAGCAGGTTGACAAGAGATGTGTGGGAGCGGCGATATATTCTACAAGAAAATCGCTAGTGCTGTGCACATAGCATTCCTCACTCCGAATGTATCTACGTACAGGGGATGACTGCGTGAATAATTTGTTTTTATGGAAGTAACAGCAATTTGTTTAAATTTTTTTATAATGCTTTAAAGATACACATAAATTTACACATTTGGTGACTTTGGAGTGCGCTAATGTTTACATTTTCTCTCGTTAGCAGGTTGACAAGAGGTGTGTGGGAGTGGCGACATATTCTACAAGAAAATCGCTAGTGCTTTGCACATAGCATTCATCACACCGAATGTATCTACGTACAGTGGATGACTTCATGAATAATAATTTTTTTTTGGTAAGTAACAGCTCGATGTTTTAAATTATTCATTATGGTCTACGAATACAGGTAAAATTACATATTCTGGTGACTTAGGAGTGCGCTAATGATTGTATTTTCTTTTGTTAGCAGGTTGACATGAGATGTGTGGGAGCGGCGATATATTCTACAAGAAAATCTCTAGTGCTGTGCACATAGCATTCTTCTCACCGAATGTATCTACGTACAGTGTATGACTGCATGAATAATAAGTTTTTTTGGTAAGTAACTGCTCGATGTTTTAATTTCTTTTCATTATGGTTTAAGAATACAGATAAAATTACTCATTCTGGTGACTCAGGAGTGCGCTAATGATTGCATTTTCTTTTGTTAGCAGGTTGACAAGAGATGTGTGGGAGCGGCGATATATTCTACAAGAAAAGCGCTATTGCTGTGCACATACCATTCCTCACTCCGAATGTATCTACGTACAGGGGATGACTGCGTGAATAATTTGTTTTTTGGGAAGTAACAGCAATTTGTTTAATTTTTTTTATTATGCTTTAAAGATACACATAAGTTACACATTTGGTGACTTTGAAGTGCGCTAATGTTTACATTTTCTTTCGTAAGCAGGTTGACAAGAGGTGTGTGGGAGTGGCGACATATTCTACAAGAAAATCGCTAGTGCTTTGCACATAGCATTCATCACACCGAATGTATCTACGTACAGTGTATGACTGCATGAATAATAAGTTTTTTTGGTAAGTAAGTGCTCGATGTTTTAATTTATTTTTCATTAGGGTTTAAGAATACAGATGAAATTACACATTCTGGTGACTTAGGAGTGCGCTAATGATTGCATTTTCTTTTGTTAGCAGGTTGACAAGAGATGTGTGGGAGCGGCGATATATTCTACAAGAAAATCGCTAGTGCTGTGCACATAGCATTCTTCTCACCGAATGTATCTACGTACAGGGGATGACTGCGTGAATAATTTGTTTTTTGGGAAGTAACAGCAATTTGTTTAATTTTTTTTATTATGCTTTAAAGATACACATAAGTTTACACATTTGGTGACTTTGAAGTGCGCTAATGTTTACATTTTCTTTCGTTAGCAGGTTGACAAGAGGTGTGTGGGAGTGGCGACATATTCTACAAGAAAATCGCTAGTGCTTTGCACATAGCATTCATCACTCCGAATGTATCTACGTACAGTGTATGACTGCATGAATAATGAGTTTTTTTGGTAAGTAACTGCTCGATGTTTTAATTTTTTTTCATTATGGTTTAAGAATACAGATGAAATTACACATTCTGGTGACTTAGGAGTGCGCTAATGATTGCATTTTCTTTTGTTAGCAGGTTGACAAGAGATGTGTGGGAGCGGCGATATATTCTACAAGAAAATCGCTAGTGCTGTGCACATAGCATTCCTCACTCCGAATGTATCTACGTACAGGGGATGACTGCGTGAATAATTTGTTTTTATGGAAGTAACAGCAATTTGTTTAAATTTTTTTATAATGCTTTAAAGATACACATAAATTTACACATTTGGTGACTTTGGAGTGCGCTAATGTTTACATTTTCTCTCGTTAGCAGGTTGACAAGAGGTGTGTGGGAGTGGCGACATATTCCACAAGAAAATCGCTAGTGCTTTGCACATAGCATTCATCACACCGAATGTATCTACGTACAGTGGATGACTTCATGAATAATAATTTTTTTTTGGTAAGTAACAGCTCGATGTTTTAAATTATTCATTATGGTCTACGAATACAGGTAAAATTACATATTCTGGTGACTTAGGAGTGCGCTAATGATTGTATTTTCTTTTGTTAGCAGGTTGACATGAGATGTGTGGGAGCGGCGATATATTCTACAAGAAAATCTCTAGTGCTGTGCACATAGCATTCTTCTCACCGAATGTATCTACGTACAGTGTATGACTGCATGAATAATAAGTTTTTTTGGTAAGTAACTGCTCGATGTTTTAATTTCTTTTCATTATGGTTTAAGAATACAGATAAAATTACTCATTCTGGTGACTTAGGAGTGCGCTAATGATTGCATTTTCTTTTGTTAGCAGGTTGACAAGAGATGTGTGGGAGCGGCGATATATTCTACAAGAAAAGCGCTATTGCTGTGCACATACCATTCCTCACTCCGAATGTATCTACGTACAGGGGATGACTGCGTGAATAATTTGTTTTTTGGGAAGTAACAGCAATTTGTTTAATTTTTTTTATTATGCTTTAAAGATACACATAAGTTTACAAAAAAAATGGCTCTGAGCACTATGGGACTCAACTGCTGAGGTCATTAGTCCCCTAGAACTTAGAACTAGTTAAACCTAACTAACCTAAGGACATCACAAACATCCATGCCCGAGGCAGGATTCGAACCTGCGACCGTAGTGGCCTTGCGGTTCCAAACTGCAGCGCCTTTAACCGCACGGCCACTTCGGCCGGCTTAAGTTTACACATTTGGTGACTTTGAAGTGCGCTAATGTTTACATTTTCTTTCGTTAGCAGGTTGACAAGAGGTGTGTGGGAGTGGCGACATATTCTACAAGAAAATCGCTAGTGCTTTGCACATAGCATTCATCACACCGAATGTATCTACGTACAGTGTATGACTGCATGAATAATAAGTTTTTTTGGTAAGTAAGTGCTCGATGTTTTAATTTATTTTTCATTAGGGTTTAAGAATACAGATGAAATTACACATTCTGGTGACTTAGGAGTGCGCTAATGATTGCAATTTCTTTTGTTAGCAGGTTGACAAGAGATGTGTGGGAGCGGCGATATATTCTACAAGAAAATCGCTAGTGCTGTGCACATAGCATTCTTCTCACCGAATGTATCTACGTACAGTGTATGACTGCATGAACAAAAAGTTTTTTTGCTAAGTAACTGCTCGATGTTTTAATTTTTTTTTCATTATGGTTTAAGAATACAGATAAAATTACACATTCTGGTGACTTAGGAGTGCGCTAATGATTGCATTTTCTTTTGTTAGCAGGTTGACAAGAGATGTGTGGGAGCGGCGATATATTCTACAAGAAAATCGCTAGTGCTGTGCACATAGCATTCTTCTCACCGAATGTATCTACGTACAGGGGATGACTGCGTGAATAATTTGTTTTTTGGGAAGTAACAGCAATTTGTTTAATTTTTTTTATTATGCTTTAAAGATACACATAAGTTTACACATTTGGTGACTTTGAAGTGCGCTAATGTTTACATTTTGTTTCGTTAGCAGGTTGACAAGAGGTGTGTGGGAGTGGCGACATATTCTACAAGAAAATCGCTAGTGCTTTGCACATAGCATTCATCACACCGAATGTATCTACGTACAGTGTATGACTGCATGAATAATAAGTTTTTTTGGTAAGTAACTGCTCGATGTTTTAATTTTTTTTCATTATGGTTTAAGAATACAGATGAAATTACACATTCTGGTGACTTAGGAGTGCGCTAATGATTGCATTTTCTTTTGTTAGCAGGTTGACAAGAGATGTGTGGGAGCGGCGATATATTCTACAAGAAAATCGCTAGTGCTGTGCACATAGCATTCCTCACTCCGAATGTATCTACGTACAGGGGATGACTGCGTGAATAATTTGTTTTTATGGAAGTAACAGCAATTTGTTTAAATTTTTTTATAATGCTTTAAAGATACACATAAATTTACACATTTGGTGACTTTGGAGTGCGCTAATGTTTACATTTTCTCTCGTTAGCAGGTTGACAAGAGGTGTGTGGGAGTGGCGACATATTCTACAAGAAAATCGCTAGTGCTTTGCACATAGCATTCATCACACCGAATGTATCTACGTACAGTGGATGACTTCATGAATAATAATTTTTTTTTGGTAAGTAACAGCTCGATGTATTAAATTATTCATTATGGTCTACGAATACAGGTAAAATTACATATTCTGGTGACTTAGGAATGCGCTAATGATTGTATTTTCTTTTGTTAGCAGGTTGACATGAGATGTGTGGGAGCGGCGATATATTCTACAAGAAAATCGCTAGTGCTTTGCACATAGCATTCATCACACCGAATGTATCTACGTACAGTGTATGACTGCATGAATAATAAGTTTTTTTGGTAAGTAACTGCTCGATGTTTTAATTTCGTTTCATTATGGTTTAAGAATACAGATAAAATTACTCATTCTGGTGACTTAGGAGTGCGCTAATGATTGCATTTTCTTTTGTTAGCAGGTTGTCAAGAGATGTGTGGGAGCGGCGATATATTCTACAAGAAAAGCGCTATTGCTGTGCACATACCATTCCTCACTCCGAATGTATCTACGTACAGGGGATGACTGCGTGAATAATTTGTTTTTTGGGAAGTAACAGCAATTTGTTTAATTTTTTTTATTATGCTTTAAAGATACACATAAGTTTACACATTTGGTGACTTTGAAGTGCGCTAATGTTTACATTTTCTTTCGTTAGCAGGTTGACAAGAGGTGTGTGGGAGTGGCGACATATTCTACAAGAAAATCGCTAGTGCTGTGCACATAGCATTCATCACACCGAATGTATCTACGTACAGTGTATGACTGCATGAATAATAAGTTTTTTTGGTAAGTAAGTGCTCGATGTTTTAATTTATTTTTCATTAGGGTTTAAGAATACAGATGAAATTACACATTCTGGTGACTTAGGAGTGCGCTGATGATTGCATTTTCTTTTGTTAGCAGGTTGACAAGAGATGTGTGGGAGCGGCGATATATTCTACAAGAAAATCGCTAGTGCTGTGCACATAGCATTCTTCTCACCGAATGTATCTACGTACAGTGTATGACTGCATGAATAAAAAGTTTTTTTGCTAAGTAACTGCTCGATGTTTTAATTTTTTTTTCATTATGGTTTAAGAATACAGATAAAATTACACATTCTGGTGACTTAGGAGTGCGCTAATGATTGCATTTTCTTTTGTTAGCAGGTTGACAAGAGATGTGTGGGAGCGGCGATATATTCTACAAGAAAATCGCTAGTGCTGTGCACATAGCATTCTTCTCACCGAATGTATCTACGTACAGTGTATGACTGCATGAATAAGAAGTTTTTTTGGTAAGTAAGTGCTCGATGTTTTAATTTCTTTTTCATTATGGTTTAAGAATACAGATAAAATTACACATTCTGGTGACTTAGGAGTACGCTAATGATTGCATTTTCTTTGTTAGCAGGTTGACAAGAGATGTGTGGGAGCGGCGATATAGTCTACAAGAAAATCGCTAGTGCTGTGCACATAGCATTCCTCACTCCGAATGTATCTACGTACAGGGGATGACTGCGTGAATAATTTGTTTTTTGGGAAGCAACAGCAATTTCTTTAAATTTTTTTATTATGCTTTAAAGATACACATAAATTTACACATTTGGTGAATTTGAAGTGCGCTAATGTTTACATTTTCTTTCGTTAGCAGGTTGACAAGAGGTGTGTGGGAGTGGCGACATATTCTACAAGAAAATCGCTAGTGCTTTGCACATAGCATTCTTCACACGGAATGTATCTACGTACAGTGGATGACTTCATGAATAATAAGTTTTTTTAAGTAACAGCTCGATGTTTTATTTTTTTCATTATGGTTTAAGAATACAGTTAAATTACACATTCTGGTGACTTAGGAGTGCGCTAATGATTGCATTTTCTTTGTTAGCAGGTTGACAAGAGATGTATGGGAGCGGCGATATATTCTACAAGAAAATGGCTAGTGCTGTGCACATAGCATTCCTCACTCCGAATGTATCTACGTACAGGGGATGACTGCGTGAATAATTTGTTTTTTGGGAAGTAACAGCAATTTCTTTAAATTTTTTTATTATGCTTTAAAGATACACATAAATGTACACATTTGGTGACTTTGAAGTGCGCTAATGTTTACATTTTCTTTCGTTAGCAGGTTGACAAGAGGTGTGTGGGAGTGGCGACATATTCTACAAGAAAATCGATAGTGCTTTGCACATAGCATTCTTCACTCGGAATGTATCTACGTACAGTGGATGACTTCATGAATAATAAGTTTTTTTTTAAGTAACAGCACGATGTTTTATTTTTTTTTTCATTATGGTTTAAGAATACAGATAAAGGTACACATTCTGGTGACTTAGGAATGTGCTAATGATTGCATTTTCTTTTGTTAGCACGTTGACAAGAGATGTGTGGGAGCGGCGATATATTCTACAAGAAAAGCGCTAGTGCTGTGCACATACCATTCCTCACTCCGAATGTATCTACGTACAGGGGATGACTGCGTGAATAATTTGTTTTTTGGGAAGTAACAGCAATTTGTTTAATTTTTTTTATTATGCTTTAAAGATACACATAAGTTTACACATTTGGTGACTTTGAAGTGCGCTAATGTTTACATTTTCTTTCGTTAGCAGGTTGACAAGAGGTGTGTGGGAGTGGCGACATATTCTACGAGAAAATCGCTAGTGCTTTGCACATAGCATTCATCACACCGAATGTATCTACGTACAGTGTATGACTGCATGAATAATAAGTTTTTTTGGTAAGTAACTGCTCGATGTTTTGATTTTTTTTCATTATGGTTTAAGAATACAGATGAAATTACACATTCTGGTGACTTAGGAGTGCGCTAATGATTGCATTTTCTTTTGTTAGCAGGTTGACAAGAGATGTGTGGGAGCGGCGATATATTCTACAAGAAAATCGCTAGTGCTGTGCACATAGCATTCTTCTCACCGAATGTATCTACGTACAGTGTATGACCGCATGAATAATAAGTTTTTTTGGTAAGTAAGTGCTCGATGTTTTAATTTATTTTTCATTAGGGTTTAAGAATACAGATAATATTACACATTCTGGTGACTTAGGAGTGCGCTAATGATTGCATTTTCTTTGTTAGCAGGTTGACAAGAGATGTGTGGGAGCGGCGATATATTCTACAAGAAAAACGCTAGTGCTGTGCACATAGCATTCCTCACTCCGAATGTATCTACGTACAGGGGATGACTGCGTGAATAATTTGTTTTTTGGGAAATAACAGCAATTTCTTTAAATTTTTTTATTATGCTTTAAAGATACCCATAAATTTACACATTTGGTGACTTTGAAGTGCGCTAATGTTTACATTTTCTTTCGTTAGCAGGTTGACAAGAGGTGTGTGGGAGTGGCGACATATTCTACAAGAAAATCGCTAGTGCTTTGCACATAGCATTCATCACTCCGAATGTATCTACGTACAGTGTATGACTGCATGAATAATAAGTTTTTTTGGTAAGTAACTGCTCGATGTTTTAATTTTTTTTCATTATGGTTTAAGAATACAGATGAAATTACACATTCTGATGACTTAGGAGTGCGCTAATGATTGCATTTTCTTTTGTTAGCAGGTTGACAAGAGATGTGTGGGAGCGGCGATATATTCTACAAGAAAATCGCTAGTGCTGTGCACATAGCATTCCTCACTCCGAATGTATCTACGTACAGGGGATGACTGCGTGAATAATTTGTTTTTATGGAAGTAACAGCAATTTGTTTAAATTTTTTTATAATGCTTTAAAGATACACATAAATTTACACATTTGGTGACTTTGGAGTGCGCTAATGTTTACATTTTCTCTCGTTAGCAGGTTGACAAGAGGTGTGTGGGAGTGGCGACATATTCTACAAGAAAATCGCTAGTGCTTTGCACATAGCATTCATCACACCGAATGTATCTACGTACAGTGGATGACTTCATGAATAATAATTTTTTTTGGTAAGTAACAGCTCGATGTTTTAAATTATTCATTATGGTCTACGAATACAGGTAAAATTACATATTCTGGTGACTTAGGAGTGCGCTAATGATTGTATTTTCTTTTGTTAGCAGGTTGACATGAGATGTGTGGGAGCGGCGATATATTCTACAAGAAAGTCGCTAGTGCTGTGCACATAGCATTCTTCTCACCGAATGTATCTATGTACAGTGTATGACTGCATGAATAAAAAGTTTTTTTGCTAAGTAACTGCTCGATGTTTTAATTTTTTTTTCATTATCGTTTAAGAATACAGATAAAATTACACATTCTGGTGACTTAGGAGTGCGCTAATGATTTCATTTCCTTTTTTTAGCAGGTTGACAAGAGATGTGTGGGAGCGGCGATATATTCTACAAGAAAATCGCTAGTGCTGTGCACATAGCATTCTTCTCACCGAATGTATCTACGTACAGTGTATGACTGCATGAATAATAAGTTTTTCTGGTAAGTAAGTGCTCGATGTTTTAATTTTTTTTTCATTAGGGTTTAAGAATACAGATAAAATTACACATTCTGGTGACTTAGGAGTGCGCTAATGATTGCATTTTCTTTGTTAGCAGGTTGACAAGAGATGTGTGCGAGCGCCGATATATTCTACAAGAAAATCGCTAGTGCGGTGCACATAGCATTCCTCACTCCGAATGTATCTACGTACAGGGGATGACTGCGTGAATAATTTGTTTTTTGGGAAGTAACAGCAATTTCTTTAAATTTTTTTATTATGCTTTAAAGATACACATAAATGTACACATTTGGTGACTTTGAAGTGCGCTAATGTTTACATTTTCTTTCGTTAGCAGGTTGACAAGAGGTGTGTGGGAGTGGCGACATATTCTACAAGAAAATCGATAGTGCTTTGCACATAGCATTCTTCACTCGGAATGTATCTACGTACAGTGGATGTCTTCATGAATAATAAGTTTTTTTTAAGTAACAGCACGATGTTTTATTTTTTTTTCATTATGGTTTAAGAATACAGATAAAATTACACATTCTGGTGACTTAGGAATGTGCTAATGATTGCATTATCTTTTGTTAGCAGGTTGACAAGAGATGTGTGGGAGCGCCGATATATTCTACAAGAAAAGCGCTAGTGCTGTGCACATACCATTCCTCACTCCGAATGTATCTACGTACAGGGGATGACTGCGTGAATGATTTGTTTTTTGGGAAGTAACAGCAATTTGTTTAATTTTTTTTATTATGCTTTAAAGATACACATAAGTTTACACATTTGGTGACTTTGAAGTGCGCTAATGTTTACATTTTCTTTCGTTAGCAGGTTGACAAGAGGTGTGTGGGAGTGGCGACATATTCTACAAGAAAATCGCTAGTGCTTTGCACATAGCATTCATCACACCGAATGTATCTACGTACAGTGTATGACTGCATGAATAATAAGTTTTTTTGGTAAGTAACTGCTCGATGTTTTAATTTTTTTTCATTATGGTTTAAGAATACAGATGAAATTACACATTCTGGTGACTTAGGAGTGCGCTAATGATTGCATTTTCTTTTGTTAGCAGGTTGACAGGAGATGTGTGGGAGCGGCGATATATTCTACAAGAAAATCGCTAGTGCTGTGCACATAGCATTCCTCACTCCGAATGTATCTACGTACAGGGGATGACTGCGTGAATAATTTGTTTTTATGGAAGTAACAGCAATTTGTTTAAATTTTTTTATAATGCTTTAAAGATACACATAAATTTACACATTTGGTGACTTTGGAGTGCGCTAATGTTTACATTTTCTCTCGTTAGCAGGTTGACAAGAGGTGTGTGGGAGTGGCGACATATTCTACAAGAAAATCGCTAGTGCTTTGCACATAGCATTCATCACACCGAATGTATCTACGTACAGTGGATGACTTCATGAATAATAATTTTTTTTGGTAAGTAACAGCTCGATGTTTTAAATTATTCATTATGGTCTACGAATACAGGTAAAATTACATATTCTGGTGACTTAGGAGTGCGCTAATGATTGTATTTTCTTTTGTTAGCAGGTT
The DNA here is from genome assembly GCF_023898315.1 of Schistocerca nitens. NCBI lineage: Eukaryota > Metazoa > Arthropoda > Insecta > Orthoptera > Acrididae > Schistocerca > Schistocerca nitens. Next base: position 497,330,482 of record NC_064622.1, read on the forward strand.
GACATGAGATGTGTGGGAGCGGCGATATATTCTACAAGAAAATCTCTAGTGCTGTGCACATAGCATTCTTCTCACCGAATGTATCTACGTACAGTGTATGACTGCATGAATAATAAGTTTTTTTGGTAAGTAACTGCTCGATGTTTTAATTTCTTTTCATTATGGTTTAAGAATACAGAGAAAATTACTCATTCTGGTGACTTAGGAGTGCGCTAATGATTGCATTTTCTTTTGTTAGCAGGTTGACAAGAGATGTGTGGGAGCGGCGATATATTCTACAAGAAAAGCGCTATTGCTGTGCACATACCATTCCTCACTCCGAATGTATCTACGTACAGGGGATGACTGCGTGAATAATTTGTTTTTTGGGAAGTAACAGCAATTTGTTTAATTTTTTTTATTATGCTTTAAAGATACACATAAGTTTACACATTTGGTGACTTTGAAGTGCGCTAATGTTTACATTTTCTTTCGTTAGCAGGTTGACAAGAGGTGTGTGGGAGTGGCGACATATTCTACAAGAAAATCGCTAGTGCTTTGCACATAGCATTCATCACACCGAATGTATCTACCTACAGTGTATGACTGCATGAAGAATAAGTTTTTTTGGTAAGTAAGTGCTCGATGTTTTAATTTATTTTTCATTAGGGTTTAAGAATACAGATGAAATTACACATTCTGGTGACTTAGGAGTGCGCTAATGATTGCATTTTCTTTTGTTAGCAGGTTGACAAGAGATGTGTGGGAGCGGCGATATATTCTACAAGAAAATCGCTAGTGCTGTGCACATAGCATTCTTCTCACCGAATGTATCTACGTACAGTGTATGACTGCATGAATAAAAAGTTTTTTTGCTAAGTAACTGCTCGATGTTTTAATTTTTTTTTCATTATGGTTTAAGAATACAGATAAAATTACACATTCTGGTGACTTAGGAGTGCGCTAATGATTGCATTTTCTTTTGTTAGCAAGTTGACAAGAGATGTGTGGGAGCGGCGATATATTCTACAAGAAAATCGCTAGTGCTGTGCACATAGCATTCTTCTCACCGAATGTATCTACGTACAGTGTATGACTGCATGAATAAGAAGTTTTTTTGGTAAGTAAGTGCTCGATGTTTTAATTTTTTTTTCATTATGGTTTAAGAATACAGATAAAATTACACATTCTGGTGACTTAGGAGTACGCTAATGATTGCATTTTCTTTGTTAGCAGGTTGACAAGAGATGTGTGGGAGCGGCGATATAGTCTACAAGAAAATCGCTAGTGCTGTGCACATAGCATTCCTCACTCCGAATGTATCTACGTACAGGGGATGACTGCGTGAATAATTTGTTTTTTGGGAAGCAACAGCAATTTCTTTAAATTTTTTTATTATGCTTTAAAGATACACATAAATTTACACATTTGGTGAATTTGAAGTGCGCTAATGTTTACATTTTCTTTCGTTAGCAGGTTGACAAGAGGTGTGTGGGAGTGGCGACATATTCTACAAGAAAATCGCTAGTGCTTTGCACATAGCATTCTTCACACGGAATGTATCTACGTACAGTGGATGACTTCATGAATAATAAGTTTTTTTAAGTAACAGCTCGATGTTTTATTTTTTTCATTATGGTTTAAGAATACAGTTAAATTACACATTCTGGTGACTTAGGAGTGCGCTAATGATTGCATTTTCTTTGTTAGCAGGTTGACAAGAGATGTGTGGGAGCGGCGATATATTCTACAAGAAAATGGCTAGTGCTGTGCACATAGCATTCCTCACTCCGAATGTATCTACGTACAGGGGATGACTGCGTGAATAATTTGTTTTTTGGGAAGTAACAGCAATTTCTTTAAATTTTTTTATTATGCTTTAAAGATACACATAAATGTACACATTTGGTGACTTTGAAGTGCGCTAATGTTTACATTTTCTTTCGTTAGCAGGTTGACAAGAGGTGTGTGAGAGTGGCGACATATTCCACAAGAAAATCGCTAGTGCTTTGCACATAGCATTCATCACACCGAATGTATCTACGTACAGTGTATGACTGCATGAATAATAAGTTTTTTTGGTAAGTAACTGCTCGATGTTTTGATTTTTTTTCATTATGGTTTAAGAATACAGATGAAATTACACATTCTGGTGACTTAGGAGTGCGCTAATGATTGCATTTTCTTTTGTTAGCAGGTTGACAAGAGATGTGTGGGAGCGGCGATATATTCTACAAGAAAATCGCTAGTGCTGTGCACATAGCATTCTTCTCACCGAATGTATCTACGTACAGTGTATGACCGCATGAATAATAAGTTTTTTTGGTAAGTAAGTGCTCGATGTTTTAATTTATTTTTCATTAGGGTTTAAGAATACAGATAATATTACACATTCTGGTGACTTAGGAATGTGCTAATGATTGCATTTTCTTTTGTTAGCAGGTTGACAAGAGATGTGTGGGAGCGGCGATATATTCTACAAGAAAAGCGCTTGTGCTGTGCACATACCATTCCTCACTCCGAATGTATCTACGTACAGGGGATGACTGCGTGAATAATTTGTTTTTTGGGAAGTAACAGCAATTTGTTTAATTTTTTTTATTATGCTTTAAAGATACACATAAGTTTACACATTTGGTGACTTTGAAGTGCGCTAATGTTTACATTTTCTTTCGTTAGCAGGTTGACAAGAGGTGTGTGGGAGTGGCGACATATTCTACAAGAAAATCGCTAGTGCTTTGCACATAGCACTCATCACACCGAATGTATCTACGTACAGTGTATGACTGCATGAATAATAAGTTTTTTTGGTAAGTAACTGCTCGATGTTTTAATTTTTTTTCATTATGGTTTAAGAATACAGATGAAATTACACATTCTGGTGACTTAGGAGTGCGCTAATGATTGCATTTTCTTTTGTTAGCAGGTTGACAAGAGATGTGTGGGAGCGGCGATATATTCTACAAGAAAATCGCTAGTGCTGTGCACATAGCATTCCTCACTCCGAATGTATCTACGTACAGGGGATGACTGCGTGAATAATTTGTTTTTATGGAAGTAACAGCAATTTGTTTAAATTTTTTTATAATGCTTTAAAGATACACATAAATTTACACATTTGGTGACTTTGGAGTGCGCTAATGTTTACATTTTCTCTCGTTAGCAGGTTGACAAGAGGTGTGTAGGAGTGGCGACATATTCTACAAGAAAATCGCTAGTGCTTTGCACATAGCATTCATCACACCGAATGTATCTACGTACAGTGGATGACTTCATGAATAATAATTTTTTTTGGTAAGTAACAGCTCGATGTTTTAAATTATTCATTATGGTCTACGAATACAGGTAAAATTACATATTCTGGTGACTTAGGAGTGCGCTAATGATTGTATTTTCTTTTGTTAGCAGGTTGACATGAGATGTGTGGGAGCGGCGATATATTCTACAAGAAAATCGCTAGTGCTGTGCACATAGCATTCTTCTCACCGAATGTATCTATGTACAGTGTATGACTGCATGAATAAAAAGTTTTTTTGCTAAGTAACTGCTCGATGTTTTAACTTTTTTTCATTATGGTTTAAGAATACAGATAAAATTACACATTCTGGTGACTTAGGAGTGCGCTAATGATTTCATTTTCTTTTGTTAGCAGGTTGACAAGAGATGTGTGGGAGCGGCGATATATTCTACAAGAAAATCGCTAGTGCTGTGCACATAGCATTCTTCTCACCGAATGTATCTACGTACAGTGTATGACTGCATGAATAATAAGTTTTTCTGGTAAGTAAGTGCTCGATGTTTTAATTTTTTTTTCATTAGGGTTTAAGAATACAGACAAAATTACACATTCTGGTGACTTAGGAGTGCGCTAATGATTGCATTTTCTTTGTTAGCAGGTTGACAAGAGATGTGTGGGAGCGGCGATATATTCTACAAGAAAATCGCTAGTGCTGTGCACATAGCATTCCTCACTCCGAATGTATCTACGTACAGGGGATGACTGCGTGAATAATTTGTTTTTTGGGAAGTAACAGCAATTTCTTTAAATTTTTTTATTATGCTTTAAAGATACACATAAATGTACACATTTGGTGACTTTGAAGTGCGCTAATGTTTACATTTTCTTTCGTTAGCAGGTTGACAAGAGGTGTGTGGGAGTGGCGACATATTCTACAAGAAAATCGATAGTGCTTTGCACATAGCATTCTTCACTCGGAATGTATCTACGTACAGTGGATGTCTTCATGAATAATAAGTTTTTTTTAAGTAACAGCACGATGTTTTATTTTTTTTTCATTATGGTTTAAGAATACAGATAAAATTACACATTCTGGTGACTTAGGAATGTGCTAATGATTGCATTTTCTTTTGTTAGCAGGTTGACAAGAGATGTGTGGGAGCGGCGATATATTCTACAAGAAAAGCGCTAGTGCTGTGCACATACCATTCCTCACTCCGAATGTATCTACGTACAGGGGATGACTGCGTGAATAATTTGTTTTTTGGGAAGTAACAGCAATTTGTTTAATTTTTTTTATTATGCTTTAAAGATACACATAACTTTACACATTTGGTGACTTTGAAGTGCGCTAATGTTTACATTTTCTTTCGTTAGCAGGTTGACAAGAGGTGTGTGGGAGTGGCGACATATTCTACAAGAAAATCGCTAGTGCTTTGCACATAGCATTCATCACACCGAATGTATCTACGTACAGTGGATGACTTCATGAATAATAATTTTTTTTTGGTAAGTAACAGCTCGATGTTTTAAATTATTCATTATGGTCTACGAATACAGGTAAAATTACATATTCTGGTGACTTAGGAGTGCGCTAATGATTGTATTTTCTTTTGTTAGCAGGTTGACATGAGATGTGTGGGAGCGGCGATATATTCTACAAGAAAATCTCTAGTGCTGTGCACATAGCATTCTTCTCACCGAATGTATCTACGTACAGTGTATGACTGCATGAATAAAAAGTTTTTTTGCTAAGTAACTGCTCGATGTTTTAATTTTTTTTTTCATTATGGTTTAAGAATACAGATAAAATTACACATTCTGGTGACTTAGGAGTGCGCTAATGATTGCATTTTCTTTTGTTAGCAGGTTGACAAGAGATGTGTGGGAGCGGCGATATATTCTACAAGAAAATCGCTAGTGCTGTGCACATAGCATTCTTCTCACCGAATGTATCTACGTACAGTGTATGACTGCATGAATAAGAAGTTTTTTTGGTAAGTAACTGCTCGATGTTTTAATTTTTTTTTCATTATGGTTTAAGAATACAGATAAAATTACACATTCTGGTGACTTAGGAGTGCGCTAATGATTGCATTTTCTTTGTTAGCAGGTTGACAAGAGATGTGTGGGAGCGGCGATATAGTCTACAAGAAAATCGCTAGTGCTGTGCACATAGCATTCCTCACTCCGAATGTATCTACGTACAGGGGATGACTGCGTGAATAATTTGTTTTTTGGGAAGCAACAGCAATTTCTTTCAATTTTTTTATTATGCTTTAAAGATACACATAAATTTACACATTTGGTGAATTTGAAGTGCGCTAATGTTTACATTTTCTTTCGTTAGCAGGTTGACAAGAGGTGTGTGGGAGTGGCGACATATTCTACAAGAAAATCGCTAGTGCTTTGCACATAGCATTCTTCACACGGAATGTATCTACGTACAGTGGATGACTTCATGAATAATAAGTTTTTTTAAGTAACAGCTCGATGTTTTATTTTTTTCATTATGGTTTAAGAATACAGTTAAATTACACATTCTGGAGACTTAGGAGTGCGCTAATGATTGCATTTTCTTTGTTAGCAGGTTGACAAGAGATGTGTGGGAGCGGCGATATATTCTACAAGAAAATGGCTAGTGCTGTGCACATAGCATTCCTCACTCCGAATGTATCTACGTACAGGGGATGACTGCGTGAATAATTTGTTTTTTGGGAAGTAACAGCAATTTCTTTAAATTTTTTTATTATGCTTTAAAGATACACATAAATGTACACATTTGGTGACTTTGAAGTGCGCTAATGTTTACATTTTCTTTCGTTAGCAGGTTGACAAGAGGTGTGTGGGAGTGGCGACATATTCTACAAGAAAATCGATAGTGCTTTGCACATAGCATTCTTCACTCGGAATGTATCTACGTACAGTGGATGACTTCATGAATAATAAGTTTTTTTTTAAGTAACAGCACGATGTTTTATTTTTTTTTTCATTATGGTTTAAGAATACAGATAAAGTTACACATTCTGGTGACTTAGGAATGTGCTAATGATTGCATTTTCTTTTGTTAGCACGTTGACAAGAGATGTGTGGGAGCGGCGATATATTCTACAAGAAAAGCGCTAGTGCTGTGCACATACCATTCCTCACTCCGAATGTATCTACGTACAGGGGATGACTGCGTGAATAATTTGTTTTTTGGGAAGTAACAGCAATTTGTTTAATTTTTTTATTATGCTTTAAAGATACACATAAGTTTACACATTTGGTGACTTTGAAGTGCGCTAATGTTTACATTTTCTTTCGTTAGCAGGTTGACAAGAGGTGTGTGGGAGTGGCGACATATTCTACAAGAAAATTGCTAGTGCTTTGCACATAGCATTCATCACACCGAATGTATCTACGTACAGTGTATGACTGCATGAATAATAAGTTTTTTTGGTAAGTAACTGCTCGATGTTTTGATTTTTTTTCATTATGGTTTAAGAATACAGATGAAATTACACATTCTGGTGACTTAGGAGTGCGCTAATGATTGCATTTTCTTTTGTTAGCAGGTTGACAAGAGATGTGTGGGAGCGGCGATATATTCTACAAGAAAATCGCTAGTGCTGTGCACATAGCATTCTTCTCACCGAATGTATCTACGTACAGTGTATGACCGCATGAATAATAAGTTTTTTTGGTAAGTAAGTGCTCGATGTTTTAATTTATTTTTCATTAGGGTTTAAGAATACAGATAATATTACACATTCTGGTGACTTAGGAGTGCGCTAATGATTGCATTTTCTTTGTTAGCAGGTTGACAAGAGATGTGTGGGAGCGGCGATATATTCTACAAGAAAATCGCTAGTGCTGTGCACATAGCATTCCTCACTCCGAATGTATCTACGTACAGGGGATGACTGCGTGAATAATTTGTTTTTTGGGAAATAACAGCAATTTCTTTAAATTTTTTTATTATGCTTTAAAGATACCCATAAATTTACACATTTGGTGACTTTGAAGTGCGCTAATGTTTACATTTTCTTTCGTTAGCAGGTTGACAAGAGGTGTGTGGGAGTGGCTACATATTCTACTAGAAAATCGCTAGTGCTTTGCACATAGCATTCTTCACACGGAATGTATCTACGTACAGTGGATGACTGCATGAATAATAAGTTTTTTTTTAAGTAACAGCTCGATGTTTTATTTTTTTTTCATTATGGTTTAAGAATACAGATAAAATTACACATTCTGGTGACTTAGGAATGTGCTAACGATTGCATTTTCTTTTGTTAGCAGGTTGACAAGAGATGTGTGGGAGCGGCGATATATTCTACAAGAAAATCGCTAGTGCTGTGAACATAGCATTCTTCTCACCGAATGTATCTACGTACAGTGTATGACTGCATGAATAATAAGTTTTTTTGGTAAGTAACTGCTCGATGTTTTAATTTTTTTTTTCATTATGGTTTAAGGATACAGATAAAATTACACATTCTGGTGACTTAGGAGTGCGCTAATGATTGCATTTTCTTTTGTTAGCAGGTTGACAAGAGATGTGTGGGAGCGGCGATATATTCTACAAGAATATCGCATGTGCTGTGCACATAGCATTCTTCTCACCGAATGTATCTACGTACAGTGTATGACTGCATGAATAATAAGTTTTTTTGGTAAGTAACTGCTCGATGTTTTAATTTCTTTTCATTATGGTTTAAGAATACAGATAAAATTACTCATTCTGGTGACTTAGGAGTGCGCTAATGATTGCATTTTCTTTTGTTAGCAGGTTGACAAGAGATGTGTGGGAGCGGCGATATATTCTACAAGAAAATCGCTAGTGCTGTGAACATAGCATTCTTCTCACCGAATGTATCTACGTACAGTGTATGACTGCATGAATAATAAGTTTTTTTGGTAAGTAAGTGCTCGACGTTTTAATTTTTTTTTCATTAGGGTTTAAGAATACAGATAAAATTACACATTCTGGTGACTTAGGAGTGCGCTAATGATTGCATTTTCTTTGTTAGCAGGTTGACAAGAGATATGTGGGAGCGGCGATATATTCTACAAGAAAATCGCTAGTGCTGTGCACATAGCATTCCTCACTCCGAATGTATCTACGTACAGGGGATGACTGCGTGAATAATTTGTTTTTTGGGAAGTAACAGCAATTTCTTTAAATTTTTTTATTATGCTTTAAAGATACACATAAATGTACACATTTGGTGACTTTGAAGTGCGCTAATGTTTACATTTTGTTTCGTTAGCAGGTTGACAAGAGGTGTGTGGGAGTGGCGACATATTCTACAAGAAAATCGATAGTGCTTTGCACATAGCATTCTTCACTCGGAATGTATCTACGTACAGTGGATGACTTCATGAATAATAAGTTTTTTTTTAAGTAACAGCACGATGTTTTATTTTTTTTTTCATTATGGTTTAAGAATACAGATAAAATTACACATTCTGGTGACTTAGGAATGTGCTAATGATTGCATTTTCTTTTGTTAGCAGGTTGACAAGAGATGTGTGGGAGCGGCGATATATTCTACAAGAAAAGCGCTTGTGCTGTGCACATACCATTCCTCACTCCGAATGTATCTACGTACAGGGGATGACTGCGTGAATAATTTGTTTTTTGGGAAGTAACAGCAATTTGTTTAATTTTTTTTATTATGCTTTAAAGATACACATAAGTTTACACATTTGGTGACTTTGAAGTGCGCTAATGTTTACATTTTCTTTCGTTAGCAGGTTGACAAGAGGTGTGTGGGAGTGGCGACATATTCTACAAGAAAATCGCTAGTGCTTTGCACATAGCACTCATCACACCGAATGTATCTACGTACAGTGTATGACTGCATGAATAATAAGTTTTTTTGGTAAGTAACTGCTCGATGTTTTAATTTTTTTTCATTATGGTTTAAGAATACAGATGAAATTACACATTCTGGTGACTTAGGAGTGCGCTAATGATTGCATTTTCTTTTGTTAGCAGGTTGACAAGAGATGTGTGGGAGCGGCGATATATTCTACAAGAAAATCGCTAGTGCTGTGCACATAGCATTCCTCACTCCGAATGTATCTACGTACAGGGGATGACTGCGTGAATAATTTGTTTTTATGGAAGTAACAGCAATTTGTTTAAATTTTTTTATAATGCTTTAAAGATACACATAAATTTACACATTTGGTGACTTTGGAGTGCGCTAATGTTTACATTTTCTCTCGTTAGCAGGTTGACAAGAGGTGTGTAGGAGTGGCGACATATTCTACAAGAAAATCGCTAGTGCTTTGCACATAGCATTCATCACACCGAATGTATCTACGTACAGTGGATGACTTCATGAATAATAATTTTTTTTGGTAAGTAACAGCTCGATGTTTTAAATTATTCATTATGGTCTACGAATACAGGTAAAATTACATATTCTGGTGACTTAGGAGTGCGCTAATGATTGTATTTTCTTTTGTTAGCAGGTTGACATGAGATGTGTGGGAGCGGCGATATATTCTACAAGAAAATCGCTAGTGCTGTGCACATAGCATTCTTCTCACCGAATGTATCTATGTACAGTGTATGACTGCATGAATAAAAAGTTTTTTTGCTAAGTAACTGCTCGATGTTTTAACTTTTTTTCATTATGGTTTAAGAATACAGATAAAATTACACATTCTGGTGACTTAGGAGTGCGCTAATGATTTCATTTTCTTTTGTTAGCAGGTTGACAAGAGATGTGTGGGAGCGGCGATATATTCTACAAGAAAATCGCTAGTGCTGTGCACATAGCATTCTTCACACCGAATGTATCTACGTACAGTGTATGACTGCATGAATAATAAGTTTTTCTGGTAAGTAAGTGCTCGATGTTTTAATTTTTTTTTCATTAGGGTTTAAGAATACAGACAAAATTACACATTCTGGTGACTTAGGAGTGCGCTAATGATTGCATTTTCTTTGTTAGCAGGTTGACAAGAGATGTGTGGGAGCGGCGATATATTCTACAAGAAAATCGCTAGTGCTGTGCACATAGCATTCCTCACTCCGAATGTATCTACGTACAGGGGATGACTGCGTGAATAATTTGTTTTTTGGGAAGTAACAGCAATTTCTTTAAATTTTTTTATTATGCTTTAAAGATACACATAAATGTACACATTTGGTGACTTTGAAGTGCGCTAATGTTTACATTTTCTTTCGTTAGCAGGTTGACAAGAGGTGTGTGGGAGTGGCGACATATTCTACAAGAAAATCGATAGTGCTTTGCACATAGCATTCTTCACTCGGAATGTATCTACGTACAGTGGATGTCTTCATGAATAATAAGTTTTTTTTAAGTAACAGCACGATGTTTTATTTTTTTTTCATTATGGTTTAAGAATACAGATAAAATTACACATTCTGGTGACTTAGGAATGTGCTAATGATTGCATTTTCTTTTGTTAGCAGGTTGACAAGAGATGTGTGGGAGCGGCGATATATTCTACAAGAAAAGCGCTAGTGCTGTGCACATACCATTCCTCACTCCGAATGTATCTACGTACAGGGGATGACTGCGTGAATAATTTGTTTTTTGGGAAGTAACAGCAATTTGTTTAATTTTTTTTATTATGCTTTAAAGATACACATAACTTTACACATTTGGTGACTTTGAAGTGCGCTAATGTTTACATTTTCTTTCGTTAGCAGGTTGACAAGAGGTGTGTGGGAGTGGCGACATATTCTACAAGAAAATCGCTAGTGCTTTGCACATAGCATTCATCACACCGAATGTATCTACGTACAGTGGATGACTTCATGAATAATAATTTTTTTTTGGTAAGTAACAGCTCGATGTTTTAAATTATTCATTATGGTCTACGAATACAGGTAAAATTACATATTCTGGTGACTTAGGAGTGCGCTAATGATTGTATTTTCTTTTGTTAGCAGGTTGACATGAGATGTGTGGGAGCGGCGATATATTCTACAAGAAAATCTCTAGTGCTGTGCACATAGCATTCTTCTCACCGAATGTATCTACGTACAGTGTATGACTGCATGAATAAAAAGTTTTTTTGCTAAGTAACTGCTCGATGTTTTAATTTTTTTTTTCATTATGGTTTAAGAATACAGATAAAATTACACATTCTGGTGACTTAGGAGTGCGCTAATGATTGCATTTTCTTTTGTTAGCAGGTTGACAAGAGATGTGTGGGAGCGGCGATATATTCTACAAGAAAATCGCTAGTGCTGTGCACATAGCATTCTTCTCACCGAATGTATCTACGTACAGTGTATGACTGCATGAATAAGAAGTTTTTTTGGTAAGTAACTGCTCGATGTTTTAATTTTTTTTTCATTATGGTTTAAGAATACAGATAAAATTACACATTCTGGTGACTTAGGAGTGCGCTAATGATTGCATTTTCTTTGTTAGCAGGTTGACAAGAGATGTGTGGGAGCGGCGATATAGTCTACAAGAAAATCGCTAGTGCTGTGCACATAGCATTCCTCACTCCGAATGTATCTACGTACAGGGGATGACTGCGTGAATAATTTGTTTTTTGGGAAGCAACAGCAATTTCTTTCAATTTTTTTATTATGCTTTAAAGATACACATAAATTTACACATTTGGTGAATTTGAAGTGCGCTAATGTTTACATTTTCTTTCGTTAGCAGGTTGACAAGAGGTGTGTGGGAGTGGCGACATATTCTACAAGAAAATCGCTAGTGCTTTGCACATAGCATTCTTCACACGGAATGTATCTACGTACAGTGGATGACTTCATGAATAATAAGTTTTTTTAAGTAACAGCTCGATGTTTTATTTTTTTCATTATGGTTTAAGAATACAGTTAAATTACACATTCTGGAGACTTAGGAGTGCGCTAATGATTGCATTTTCTTTGTTAGCAGGTTGACAAGAGATGTGTGGGAGCGGCGATATATTCTACAAGAAAATGGCTAGTGCTGTGCACATAGCATTCCTCACTCCGAATGTATCTACGTACAGGGGATGACTGCGTGAATAATTTGTTTTTTGGGAAGTAACAGCAATTTCTTTAAATTTTTTTATTATGCTTTAAAGATACACATAAATGTACACATTTGGTGACTTTGAAGTGCGCTAATGTTTACATTTTCTTTCGTTAGCAGGTTGACAAGAGGTGTGTGGGAGTGGCGACATATTCTACAAGAAAATCGATAGTGCTTTGCACATAGCATTCTTCACTCGGAATGTATCTACGTACAGTGGATGACTTCATGAATAATAAGTTTTTTTTTAAGTAACAGCACGATGTTTTATTTTTTTTTTCATTATGGTTTAAGAATACAGATAAAGTTACACATTCTGGTGACTTAGGAATGTGCTAATGATTGCATTTTCTTTTGTTAGCACGTTGACAAGAGATGTGTGGGAGCGGCGATATATTCTACAAGAAAAGCGCTAGTGCTGTGCACATACCATTCCTCACTCCGAATGTATCTACGTACAGGGGATGACTGCGTGAATAATTTGTTTTTTGGGAAGTAACAGCAATTTGTTTAATTTTTTTATTATGCTTTAAAGATACACATAAGTTTACACATTTGGTGACTTTGAAGTGCGCTAATGTTTACATTTTCTTTCGTTAGCAGGTTGACAAGAGGTGTGTGGGAGTGGCGACATATTCTACAAGAAAATTGCTAGTGCTTTGCACATAGCATTCATCACACCGAATGTATCTACGTACAGTGTATGACTGCATGAATAATAAGTTTTTTTGGTAAGTAACTGCTCGATGTTTTGATTTTTTTTCATTATGGTTTAAGAATACAGATGAAATTACACATTCTGGTGACTTAGGAGTGCGCTAATGATTGCATTTTCTTTTGTTAGCAGGTTGACAAGAGATGTGTGGGAGCGGCGATATATTCTACAAGAAAATCGCTAGTGCTGTGCACATAGCATTCTTCTCACCGAATGTATCTACGTACAGTGTATGACCGCATGAATAATAAGTTTTTTTGGTAAGTAAGTGCTCGATGTTTTAATTTATTTTTCATTAGGGTTTAAGAATACAGATAATATTACACATTCTGGTGACTTAGGAGTGCGCTAATGATTGCATTTTCTTTGTTAGCAGGTTGACAAGAGATGTGTGGGAGCGGCGATATATTCTACAAGAAAATCGCTAGTGCTGTGCACATAGCATTCCTCACTCCGAATGTATCTACGTACAGGGGATGACTGCGTGAATAATTTGTTTTTTGGGAAATAACAGCAATTTCTTTAAATTTTTTTATTATGCTTTAAAGATACCCATAAATTTACACATTTGGTGACTTTGAAGTGCGCTAATGTTTACATTTTCTTTCGTTAGCAGGTTGACAAGAGGTGTGTGGGAGTGGCTACATATTCTACTAGAAAATCGCTAGTGCTTTGCACATAGCATTCTTCACACGGAATGTATCTACGTACAGTGGATGACTGCATGAATAATAAGTTTTTTTTTAAGTAACAGCTCGATGTTTTATTTTTTTTTCATTATGGTTTAAGAATACAGATAAAATTACACATTCTGGTGACTTAGGAATGTGCTAATGATTGCATTTTCTTTTGTTAGCAGGTTGACAAGAGATGTGTGGGAGCGGCGATATATTCTACAAGAAAATCGCTAGTGCTGTGAACATAGCATTCTTCTCACCGAATGTATCTACGTACAGTGTATGACTGCATGAATAATAAGTTTTTTTGGTAAGTAACTGCTCGATGTTTTAATTTTTTTTTCATTATGGTTTAAGGATACAGATAAAATTACACATTCTGGTGACTTAGGAGTGCGCTAATGATTGCATTTTCTTTTGTTAGCAGGTTGACAAGAGATGTGTGGGAGCGGCGATATATTCTACAAGAATATCGCATGTGCTGTGCACATAGCATTCTTCTCACCGAATGTATCTACGTACAGTGTATGACTGCATGAATAATAAGTTTTTTTGGTAAGTAACTGCTCGATGTTTTAATTTCTTTTCATTATGGTTTAAGAATACAGATAAAATTACTCATTCTGGTGACTTAGGAGTGCGCTAATGATTGCATTTTCTTTTGTTAGCAGGTTGACAAGAGATGTGTGGGAGCGGCGATATATTCTACAAGAAAATCGCTAGTGCTGTGAACATAGCATTCTTCTCACCGAATGTATCTACGTACAGTGTATGACTGCATGAATAATAAGTTTTTTTGGTAAGTAAGTGCTCGACGTTTTAATTTTTTTTTCATTAGGGTTTAAGAATACAGATAAAATTACACATTCTGGTGACTTAGGAGTGCGCTAATGATTGCATTTTCTTTGTTAGCAGGTTGACAAGAGATATGTGGGAGCGGCGATATATTCTACAAGAAAATCGCTAGTGCTGTGCACATAGCATTCCTCACTCCGAATGTATCTACGTACAGGGGATGACTGCGTGAATAATTTGTTTTTTGGGAAGTAACAGCAATTTCTTTAAATTTTTTTATTATGCTTTAAAGATACACATAAATGTACACATTTGGTGACTTTGAAGTGCGCTAATGTTTACATTTTGTTTCGTTAGCAGGTTGACAAGAGGTGTGTGGGAGTGGCGACATATTCTACAAGAAAATCGATAGTGCTTTGCACATAGCATTCTTCACTCGGAATGTATCTACGTACAGTGGATGACTTCATGAATAATAAGTTTTTTTTAAGTAACAGCACGATGTTTTATTTTTTTTTTCATTATGGTTTAAGGATACAGATAAAATTACACATTCTGGTGACTTAGGAGTGCGCTAATGATTGCATTTTCTTTTGTTAGCAGGTTGACAAGAGATGAGTGGGAGCGGCGATATATTCTACAAGAAAATCGCTAGTGCTGTGCACATAGCATTCCTCACTCCGAATGTATCTACGTACAGGGGATGACTGCGTGAATAATTTGTTTTTTGGGAAGTAACAGCAATTTGTTTAATTTTTTTATTATGATTTAAAGATACACATAAGTTTACACATTTGGTGACTTTGAAGTGCGCTAATGCTTACATTTACTTTCGTTAGCAGGTTGACAAGAGGTGTGTGGGAGTGGCGACATATTCTACAAGAAAATCGCTAGTGCTTTGCACATAGCATTCATCACACCGAATGTATCTACGTACAGTGTATGACTGCATGAATAATAAGTTTTTTTGGTAAGTAACTGCTCGATGTTTTAATTTTTTTTCATTATGGTTTAAGAATACAGATGAAATTACACACTCTGGTGACTTAGGAGTGCGCTAATGATTGCATTTTCTTTTGTTAGCAGGTTGACAAGAGATGTGTGGGAGCGGCGATATATTCTACAAGAAAATCGCTAGTGCTGTGCACATAGCATTCCTCACTCCGAATGTATCTACGTACAGGGGATGACTGCGTGAATAATTTGTTTTTATGGAAGTAACAGCAATTTGTTTAAATTTTTTTATAATGCTTTAAAGATACACATAAATTTACACATTTGGTGACTTTGGAGTGCGCTAATGTTTACATTTTCTCTCGTTAGCAGGTTGACAAGAGGTGTGTGGGAGTGGCGACATATTCTACAAGAAAATCGCTAGTGCTTTGCACATAGCATTCATCACACCGAATGTATCTACGTACAGTGGATGACTTCATGAATAATAATTTTTTTTGGTAAGTAACAGCTCGATGTTTTAAATTATTCATTATGGTCTACGAATACAGGTAAAATTACATATTCTGGTGACTTAGGAGTGCGCTAATGATTGTATTTTCTTTTGTTAGCAGGTTGACATGAGATGTGTGGGAGCGGCGATATATTCTACAAGAAAATCGCTAGTGCTGTGCACATAGCATTCTTCTCACCGAATGTATCTATGTACAGTGTATGACTGCATGAATAAAAAGTTTTTTTGCTAAGTAACTGCTCGATGTTTTAATTTTTTTTTCATTATGGTTTAAGAATACAGATAAAATTACACATTCTGGTGACTTAGGAGTGCGCTAATGATTTCATTTTCTTTTGTTAGCAGGTTGACAAGAGATGTGTGGGAGCGGCGATATATTCTACAAGAAAATCGCTAGTGCTGTGCACATAGCATTCTTCTCACCGAATGTATCTACGTACAGTGTATGACTGCATGAATAATAAGTTTTTCTGGTAAGTAAGTGCTCGATGTTTTAATTTTTTTTTTCATTAGGGTTTAAGAATACAGATAAAATTACACATTCTGGTGACTTAGGAGTGCGCTAATGATTGCATTTTCTTTGTTAGCAGGTTGACAAGAGATGTGTGGGAGCGGCGATATATTCTACAAGAAAATCGCTAGTGCTGTGCACATAGCATTCCTCACTCCGAATGTATCTACGTACAGGGGATGACTGCGTGAATAATTTGTTTTTTGGGAAGTAACAGCAATTTCTTTAAATTTTTTTATTATGCTTTAAAGATACACATAAATGTACACATTTGGTGACTTTGAAGTGCGCTAATGTTTACATTTTGTTTCGTTAGCAGGTTGACAAGAGGTGTGTGGGAGTGGCGACATATTCTACAAGAAAATCGATAGTGCTTTGCACATAGCATTCTTCACTCGGAATGTATCTACGTACAGTGGATGACTTCATGAATAATAAGTTTTTTTTAAGTAACAGCACGATGTTTTATTTTTTTTTTCATTATGGTTTAAGAATACAGATAAAATTACACATTCTGGTGACTTAGGAATGTGCTAATGATTGCATTTTCTTTTGTTAGCAGGTTGACAAGAGATGAGTGGGAGCGGCGATATATTCTACAAGAAAAGCGCTTGTGCTGTGCACATACCATTCCTCACTCCGAATGTATCTACGTACAGGGGATGACTGCGTGAATAATTTGTTTTTTGGGAAGTAACAGCAATTTGTTTAATTTTTTTATTATGATTTAAAGATACACATAAGTTTACACATTTGGTGACTTTGAAGTGCGCTAATGCTTACATTTACTTTCGTTAGCAGGTTGACAAGAGGTGTGTGGGAGTGGCGACATATTCTACAAGAAAATCGCTAGTGCTTTGCACATAGCATTCATCACACCGAATGTATCTACGTACAGTGTATGACTGCATGAATAATAAGTTTTTTTGGTAAGTAACTGCTCGATGTTTTAATTTTTTTTCATTATGGTTTAAGAATACAGATGAAATTACACACTCTGGTGACTTAGGAGTGCGCTAATGATTGCATTTTCTTTTGTTAGCAGGTTGACAAGAGATGTGTGGGAGCGGCGATATATTCTACAAGAAAATCGCTAGTGCTGTGCACATAGCATTCCTCACTCCGAATGTATCTACGTACAGGGGATGACTGCGTGAATAATTTGTTTTTATGGAAGTAACAGCAATTTGTTTAAATTTTTTTATAATGCTTTAAAGATACACATAAATTTACACATTTGGTGACTTTGGAGTGCGCTAATGTTTACATTTTCTCTCGTTAGCAGGTTGACAAGAGGTGTGTGGGAGTGGCGACATATTCTACAAGAAAATCGCTAGTGCTTTGCACATAGCATTCATCACACCGAATGTATCTACGTACAGTGGATGACTTCATGAATAATAATTTTTTTTGGTAAGTAACAGCTCGATGTTTTAAATTATTCATTATGGTCTACGAATACAGGTAAAATTACATATTCTGGTGACTTAGGAGTGCGCTAATGATTGTATTTTCTTTTGTTAGCAGGTTGACATGAGATGTGTGGGAGCGGCGATATATTCTACAAGAAAATCGCTAGTGCTGTGCACATAGCATTCTTCTCACCGAATGTATCTATGTACAGTGTATGACTGCATGAATAAAAAGTTTTTTTGCTAAGTAACTGCTCGATGTTTTAATTTTTTTTTCATTATGGTTTAAGAATACAGATAAAATTACACATTCTGGTGACTTAGGAGTGCGCTAATGATTTCATTTTCTTTTGTTAGCAGGTTGACAAGAGATGTGTGGGAGCGGCGATATATTCTACAAGAAAATCGCTAGTGCTGTGCACATAGCATTCTTCTCACCGAATGTATCTACGTACAGTGTATGACTGCATGAATAATAAGTTTTTCTGGTAAGTAAGTGCTCGATGTTTTAATTTTTTTTTTCATTAGGGTTTAAGAATACAGATAAAATTACACATTCTGGTGACTTAGGAGTGCGCTAATGATTGCATTTTCTTTGTTAGCAGGTTGACAAGAGATGTGTGGGAGCGGCGATATATTCTACAAGAAAATCGCTAGTGCTGTGCACATAGCATTCCTCACTCCGAATGTATCTACGTACAGGGGATGACTGCGTGAATAATTTGTTTTTTGGGAAGTAACAGCAATTTCTTTAAATTTTTTTATTATGCTTTAAAGATACACATAAATGTACACATTTGGTGACTTTGAAGTGCGCTAATGTTTACATTTTCTTTCGTTAGCAGGTTGACAAGAGGTGTGTGGGAGTGGCGACATATTCTACAAGAAAATCGATAGTGCTTTGCACATATCATTCTTCACTCGGAATGTATCTACGTACAGTGGATGTCTTCATGAATAATAAGTTTTTTTTAAGTAACAGCACGATGTTTTATTTTTTTTTCATTATGGTTTAAGAATACAGATAAAATTACACATTCTGGTGACTTAGGAATGTGCTAATGATTGCATTTTATTTTGTTAGCAGGTTGACAAGAGATGTGTGGGAGCGGCGATATATTCTACAAGAAAAGCGCTAGTGCTGTGCACATACCATTCCTCACTCCGAATGTATCTACGTACAGGGGATGACTGCGTGAATAATTTGTTTTTTGGGAAGTAACAGCAATTTGTTTAATTTTTTTTATTATGCTTTAAAGATACACATAAGTTTACACATTTGGTGACTTTGAAGTGCGCTAATGTTTACATTTTCTTTCGTTAGCAGGTTGACAAGAGGTGTGTGGGAGTGGCGACATATTCTACAAGAAAATCGCTAGTGCTTTGCACATAGCATTCATCACACCGAATGTATCTACGTACAGTGTATGACTGCATGAATAATAAGTTTTTTTGGTAAGTAACTGCTCGATGTTTTAATTTTTTTTCATTATGGTTTAAGAATACAGATGAAATTACACATTCTGGTGACTTAGGAGTGCGCTAATGATTGCATTTTCTTTTGTTAGCAGGTTGACAAGAGATGTGTGGGAGCGGCGATATATTCTACAAGAAAATCGCTAGTGCTGTGCACATAGCATTCCTCACTCCGAATGTATCTACGTACAGGGGATGACTGCGTGAATAATTTGTTTTTATGGAAGTAACAGCAATTTGTTTAAATTTTTTTATAATGCTTTAAAGATACACATAAATTTACACATTTGGTGACTTTGGAGTGCGCTAATGTTTACATTTTCTCTCGTTAGCAGGTTGACAAGAGGTGTGTGGGAGTGGCGACATATTCTACAAGAAAATCGCTAGTGCTTTGCACATAGCATTCATCACACCGAATGTATCTACGTACAGTGGATGACTTCATGAATAATAATTTTTTTTTGGTAAGTAACAGCTCGATGTTTTAAATTATTCATTATGGTCTACGAATACAGGTAAAATTACATATTCTGGTGACTTAGGAGTGCGCTAATGATTGTATTTTCTTTTGTTAGCAGGTTGACATGAGATGTGTGGGAGCGGCGATATATTCTACAAGAAAATCTCTAGTGCTGTGCACATAGCATTCTTCTCACCGAATGTATCTACGTACAGTGTATGACTGCATGAATAAAAAGTTTTTTTGCTAAGTAACTGCTCGATGTTTTAATTTTTTTTTCATTATGGTTTAAGAATACAGATAAAATTACACATTCTGGTGACTTAGGAGTGCGCTAATGATTGCATTTTCTTTTGTTAGCAGGTTGACAAGAGATGTGTGGGAGCGGCGATATATTCTACAAGAAAATCGCTAGTGCTGTGCACATAGCATTCTTCTCACCGAATGTATCTACGTACAGTGTATGACTGCATGAATAATAAGTTTTTTTGGTAAGTAACTGCTCGATGTTTTAATTTTTTTTTCATTATGGTTTAAGAATACAGATAAAATTACACATTCTGGTGACTTAGGAGTGCGCTAATGATTGCATTTTCTTTGTTAGCAGGTTGACAAGAGATGTGTGGGAGCGGCGATATAGTCTACAAGAAAATCGCTAGTGCTGTGCACATAGCATTCCTCACTCCGAATGTATCTACGTACTAGGGATGACTGCGTGAATAATTTGTTTTTTGGGAAGCAACAGCAATTTCTTTAAATTTTTTTATTATGCTTTAAAGATACACATAAATTTACACATTTGGTGAATTTGAAGTGCGCTAATGTTTACATTTTCTTTCGTTAGCAGGTTGACAAGAGGTGTGTGGGAGTGGCGACATATTCTACAAGAAAATCGCTAGTGCTTTGCACATAGCATTCTTCACACGGAATGTATCTACGTACAGTGGATGACTTCATGAATAATAAGTTTTTTTTAAGTAACAGCTCGATGTTTTATTTTTTTTCATTATGGTTTAAGAATACAGTTAAGTTACACATTCTGGTGACTTAGGAGTGCGCTAATGATTGCATTTTCTTTTGTTAGCAGGTTGACAAGAGATGTGTGGGAGCGGCGATATATTCTACAAGAAAATCGCTAGTGCTGTGAACATAGCATTCTTCTCACCGAATGTATCTACGTACAGTGTATGACTGCATGAATAATAAGTTTTTTTGGTAAGTAACTGCTCGATGTTTTAATTTTTTTTTCATTATGGTTTAAGAATACAGATAAAATTACACATTCTAGTGACTTAGGAGTGCGCTAATGATTGCATTTTCTTTTGTTAGCAGCTTGACAAGAGATGTGTGGGAGCGGCGATATATTCTACAAGAATATCGCAAGTGCTGTGCACATAGCATTCTTCTCACCGAATGTATCTACGTACAGTGTATGACTGCATGAATAATAAGTTTTTTTGGTAAGTAACTGCTCGATGTTTTAATTTCTTTTCATTATGGTTTAAGAATACAGATAAAATTACTCATTCTGGTGACTTAGGAGTGCGCTAATGATTGCATTTTCTTTTGTTAGCAGGTTGACAAGAGATGTGTGGGAGCGGCGATATATTCTACAAGAAAATCGCTAGTGCTGTGCACATAGCATTCTTCTCACCGAATGTATCTACGTACAGTGTATGACTGCATGAATAATAAGTTTTTTTGGTAAGTAAGTGCTCGATGTTTTAATTTTTTTTTCATTAGGGTTTAAGAATACAGATAAAATTACACATTCTGGTGACTTAGGAGTGCGCTAATGATTGCATTTTCTTTGTTAGCAGGTTGACAAGAGATGTGTGGGAGCGGCGATATATTCTACAAGAAAATGTCTAGTGCTGTGCACATAGCATTCCTCACTCCGAATGTATCTACGTACAGGGCATGACTGCGTGAATAATTTGTTTTTTGGGAAGTAACAGCAATTTCTTTAAATTTTTTTATTATGCTTTAAAGATACACATAAATGTACACATTTGGTGACTTCGAAGTGCGCTAATGTTTACATTTTCTTTCGTTAGCAGGTTGACAAGAGGTGTGTGGGAGTGGCGACATATTCTACAAGAAAATCGATAGTGCTTTGCACATAGCATTCTTCACTCGGAATGTATCTACGTACAGTGGATGACTTCATGAATAATAAGTTTTTTTTTAAGTAACAGCACGATGTTTTATTTTTTTTTTCATTATGGTTTAAGAATACAGATAAAGTTACACATTCTGGTGACTTAGGAATGTGCTAATGATTGCATTTTCTTTTGTTAGCAGGTTGACAAGAGATGTGTGGGAGCGGCGATATATTCTACAAGAAAAGCGCTAGTGCTGTGCACATACCATTCCTCACTCCGAATGTATCTACGTACAGGGGATGACTGCGTGAATAATTTGTTTATTGGGAAGTAACAGCAATTTGTTTAATTTTTTTTATTATGCTTTAAAGATACACATAAGTTTACACATTTGGTGACTTTGAAGTGCGCTAATGTTTACATTTTCTTTCGTTAGCAGGTTGACAAGAGGTGTGTGGGAGTGGCGACATATTCTACAGGAAAATCGCTAGTGCTTTGCACATAGCATTCATCACACCGAATGTATCTACGTACAGTGTATGACTGCATGAATAATAAGTTTTTTTGGTAAGTAACTGCTCGATGTTTTGATTTTTTTTCATTATGGTTTAAGAATACAGATGAAATTACACATTCTGGTGACTTAGGAGTGCGCTGATGATTGCATTTTCTTTTGTTAGCAGGTTGACAAGAGATGTGTGGGAGCGGCGATATATTCTACAAGAAAATCGCTAGTGCTGTGCACATAGCATTCCTCACTCCGAATGTATCTACGTACAGGGGATGACTGCGTGAATAATTTGTTTTTATGGAAGTAACAGCAATTTGTTTAAATTTTTTTATAATGCTTTAAAGATACACATAAATTTACACATTAGGTGACTTTGGAGTGCGCTAATGTTTACATTTTCTCTCGTTAGCAGGTTGACAAGAGGTGTGTGGGAGTGGCGACATATTCTACAAGAAAATCGCTAGTGCTTTGCACATAGCATTCATCACACCGAATGTATCTACGTACAGTGGATGACTTCATGAATAATAATTTTTTTTGGTAAGTAACAGCTCGATGTTTTAAATTATTCATTATGGTCTACGAATACAGGTAAAATTACATATTCTGGTGACTTAGGAGTGCGCTAATGATTGTATTTTCTTTTGTTAGCAGGTTGACATGAGATGTGTGGGAGCGGCGATATATTCTACAAGAAAATCGCTAGTGCTGTGCACATAGCATTCTTCTCACCGAATGTATCTACGTACAGTGTATGACTGAATGAATAAGAAGTTTTGTTGGTAAGTAACTGCTCGATGTTTTAATTTTTTTTTCATTATGGTTTAAGAATACAGATAAAATTACACATTCTGGTGACTTAGGAGTGCGCTAATGATTGCATTTTCTTTGTTAGCTGGTTGACAAGAGATGTGTGGGAGCGGCGATATATTCTACAAGAAAATCGCTAGTGCTGTGCACATAGCATTCCTCACTCCGAATGTATCTACGTACAGGGGATGACTGCGGGAATAATTTGTTTTTTGGGAAGCAACAGCAATTTCTTTAAATTTTTTTATTATGCTTTAAAGATACACATAAATTTACACATTTGGTGACTTTGAAGTGCGCTAATGTTTACATTTTCTTTCGTTAGCAGGTTGACAAGAGGTGTGTGGGAGTGGCGACATATTCTACAAGAAAATCGCTAGTGCTTTGCACATAGCATTCTTCACACGGAATGTATCTACGTACAGTGGATGACTGCATGAATAATAAGTTTTTTTTTAAGTAACAGCTCGATGTTTTATTTTTTTTTCATTATGGTTTAAGAATACAGATAAAATTACACATTCTGGTGACTTAGGAATGTGCTAATGATTGCATTTTCTTTTGTTAGCAGGTTGACAAGAGATGTGTGGGAGCGGCGATATATTCTACAAGAAAATCGCTAGTGCTGTGAACATAGCATTCTTCTCACCGAATGTATCTACGTACAGTGTATGACTGCATGAATAATAAGTTTTTTTGGTAAGTAACTGCTCGATGTTTTAATTTTTTTTTCATTATGGTTTAAGGATACAGATAAAATTACACATTCTGGTGACTTAGGAGTGCGCTAATGATTGCATTTCCTTTTGTTAGCAGGTTGACAAGAGATGTGTGGGAGCGGCGATATATTCTACAAGAAAATCGCTAGTGCTGTGCACATAGCATTCTTCTCACAGAATGTATCTACGTACAGTGTATGACTGCTTGTTAAGTAACTGCTCGATGTTTAAAATTTTTCATTATGGTTTAAGAATACAGATAAAATTACACATTCTGGTGACTTAGGAGTGCGCTAATGATTGCATTTTCTTTTGTTAGCAGGTTGACAAGAGATGTGTGGGAGCGGCGATATATTCTACAAGAAAATCGCTAGTGCTGTGCACATAGCATTCTTCTCACAGAATGTATCTACGTACAGTGTATGACTGCTTGTTAAGTAACTGCTCGATGTTTAAAATTTTTCATTATGGTTTAAGAATACAGATAAAATTACACATTCTGGTGACTTAGGAGTGCGCTAATGATTGCATTTTCTTTTGTTAGCAGGTTGACAAGAGATGTGTGGGAGCGGCGATATATTCTACAAGAAAATCGCTAGTGCTGTGCACATAGCATTCTTCTCACCGAATGTATCTACGTACAGTGTATGACTGCATGAATAATAAGTTGTTTTGGTAAGTAACTGCTCGATGTTTTAATTTTTTATCATTATGGTTTAAGAATACAGATAAAATTACACATTCTGGTGACTTAGGAGTGCGCTAATGATTGCATTTTCTTTTGTTAGCAGGTTGACAAGAGATGTGTGGGAGCGGCGATATATTCTACAAGAAAAGCATTAGTGCTGTGCACATAGCATTCTTCTCACCGAATGTATCTACGTACAGGGGATGACTGCGTGAATAATTTGTTTTTTGGGAAGTAACAGCAATTTGTTTAATTTTTTTTATTATGCTTTAAAGATACACATAAATTTACACATTTGGTGACTTTGGAGTGCGCTAATGTTTACATTTTCTTTCGTTAGCAGGTTGACAAGAGGTGTGTGGGAGTGGCGACATATTCTACAAGAAAATCGTTAGTGCTTTGCACATAGCAATCATCACACCGAATGTATCTACGTACAGTGTATGACTGCATGAATAATAAGTTTTTTTGGTAAGTAACTGCTCGATGTTTTAATTTTTTCTTCATTATGGTTTAAGAATACAGATGAAATTACACATTCTGGTGACTTAGGAGTGCGCTAAAGATTGCATTTTCTTTTGTTAGCAGGTTGACAAGAGATGTGTGGGAGCGGCGATATATTCTACAAGAAAATCGCTAGTGCTGTGCACATAGCATTCCTCACTCCGAATGTATCTACGTACAGGGGATGACTGCGTGAATAATTTGTTTTTATGGAAGTATCAGCAATTTGTTTAAATTTTTTTATAATGCTTTAAAGATATACATAAATTTACACATTTGGTGACTTTGGAGTGCGCTAATGTTTACATTTTCTTTCGGTAGCAGGTTGACATTAGGTGTGTGGGAGTGGCGACATATTCTACAAGAAAATCGCTAGTGCTTTGCACATAGCATTCATCACACCGAATCTATCTACGTACAGTGGATGACTTCATGAATAATAAGTTTTTTTGGTAAGTAACAGCTCGATGTTTTAAATTATTCATTATGGTTTACGAATACAGATAAAATTACACATTCTGGTGACTTAGGAGTGCGCTAATGATTGTATTTTCTTTTGTTAGCAGGTTGACATGAGATGTGTGGGAGCGGCGATATTTTCTACAAGAAAATCGCTAGTGCTGTGCACATAGCATTCTTCTCACCGAATGTATCTACGTACAGTGTATGACTGCATGAATAATAAGTTTTTTTGCTAAGTAACTGCTCGATGTTTTAATTTTTTTTTCATTATGGTTTAAGAATACAGATAAAATTACACATTCTGGTGACTTAGGAGTGCGCTAATGATTGCATTTTCTTTTGTTAGCAGGTTGACAAGAGATGTGTGGGAGCGGCGATATATTCTACAAGAAAATCGCTAGTGCTGTGCACATAGCATTCTTCTCACCGAATGTATCTACGTACAGTGTATGACTGCATGAATTATAGGTTTTCTTGGTAAGTAACTGCTCGATGTTTTAATTTTTTTCTCATTATGGTTTAAGAATACAGATAAAATTACACATTCTGGTGACTTAGGAGTGCGCTAATGATTGCATTTTCTTTGTTAGCAGGTTGACAAGAGATGTGTGGGAGCGGCGATATATTCTACAAGAAAATCGCTAGTGCTGTGCACATAGCATTCCTCACTCCGAATGTATCTAAGTACAGGGGATGACTGCGTGAATAATTTGTTTTTTGGGAAGTAACAGCAATTTCTTTAAATTTTTTTATTATGCTTTAAAGATACACATAAATTTACACATTTGGTGACTTTGGAGTGCGCTAATGTTTACATTTTCTTTCGTTAGCAGGTTGACAAGAGGTGTGTGGGAGTGGCGACATATTCTACAAGAAAATCGCTAGTGCTTTGCACATAGCATTCTTCACACGGAATGTATCTACGTACAGTGGATGACTTCATGAATAATAACTTTTTTTTAAGTAACAGCTCGATGTTTTATTTTTTTTCATTATGGTTTAAGAATACAGATAAAATTACACATTCTGGTGACTTAGGAGTGCGCTAATGATTGCATTTTCTTTTGTTAGCAGGTTGACAAGAGATGTGTGGGAGCGGCGATATATTCTACAAGAAAATCGCTAGTGCTGTGCACATAGCATTCTTCTCACCGAATGTATCTACGTACAGTGTATGACTGCATGAATAATAAGTTTTTTTGGTAAGTAACTGCTCGATGTTTTAATTTTTTTTTCATTATGGTTTAAGAATATAGATGAAATTACACATTCTGGTGACTTAGGAGTGCGCTAATGATTGCATTTTCTTTTGTTAGCAGGTTGACAAGAGATGTGTGGGAGCGGCGATATATTCTACATGAAAATCGCTAGTGCTGTGCACATAGTATTCTTCTCACCGAATGTATCTACGTACAGTGTATGACTGCATGAATAATAAGTTTTTTTGGTAAGTAACTGCTCGATGTTTTAATTTTTTTCATTATGGTTTAAGAATACAGATAAAATTACACATTCTGGTGACTTAGGAGTGCGCTAATGATTGCATTTTCTTTGTTAGCAGGTTGACAAGAGATGTGTGGGAGCGGCGATATATTCTACAGGAAAATCGCTAGTGCTGTGCACATAGCATTAATCACTCCGAATGTATCTACGTACAGGGGATGACTGCGTGAATAATTTGTTTTTTGGGAAGTAACAGCAATTTCTTTAAGTTTTTAATTATGCTTTAAAGATACACATAAATTTACACATTTGGTGACTTTGAAGTGCGCTAATGTCTACATTTTCTTTCGTTAGCAGGTTGACAAGAGGTGTGTGGGAGTGGCGACATATTCTACAAGAAAATCGTTAGTGCTTTGCACATAGCATTCATCACACCGAATGTATCTACGTACAGTGTATGACTGCATGAATAATAAGTTTTTTTGGTAAGTAACTGCTCGATGTTTTAATTTTTTTTTCATTATGGTTTAAGAATACAGATGAAATTACACATTCTGGTGACTTAGGAGTGCGCTAAAGATTGCATTTTCTTTTGTTAGCAGGTTGACAAGAGATGTGTGGGAGCGGCGATATATTCTACAAGAAAATCGCTAGTGCTGTGCACATAGCATTCCTCACTCCGAATGTATCTACGTACAGGGGATGACTGCGTGAATAATTTGTTTTTATGGAAGTAACAGCAATTTGTTTAAATTTTTTTATAATGCTTTAAAGATATACATAAATTTACACATTTGGTGACTTTGGAGTGCGCTAATGTTTACATTTTCTTTCGGTAGCAGGTTGACAAGAGGTGTGTGGGAGTGGCGACATATTCTACAAGAAAATCGCTAGTGCTTTGCACATAGCATTCATCACACCGAATCTATCTACGTACAGTGGATGACTTCATGAATAATAAGTTTTTTTGGTAAGTAACAGCTCGATGTTTTAAATTATTCATTATGGTTTACGAATGCAGATAAAATTACACATTCTGGTGACTTAGGAGTGCGCTAATGATTGTATTTTCTTTTGTTAGCAGGTTGACATGAGATGTGTGGGAGCGGCGATATTTTCTACAAGAAAATCGCTAGTGCTGTGCACATAGCATTCTTCTCACCGAATGTATCTACGTACAGTGTATGACTGCATGAATAATAAGTTTTTTTGCTAAGTAACTGCTCGATGTTTTAATTTTTTTTTCATTATGGTTTAAGAATACAGATAAAATTACACATTCTGGTGACTTAGGAGTGCGCTAATGATTGCATTTTCTTTTGTTAGCAGGTTGACAAGAGATGTGTGGGAGCGGCGATATATTCTACAAGAAAATCGCTAGTGCTGTGCACATAGCATTCTTCTCACCGAATGTATCTACGTACAGTGTATGACTGCATGAATAATAGGTTTTCTTGGTAAGTAACTGCTCGATGTTTTAATTTTTTTCTCATTATGGTTTAAGAATACAGATAAAATTACACATTCTGGTGACTTAGGAGTGCGCTAATGATTGCATTTTCTTTGTTAGCAGGTTGACAAGAGATGTGTGGGAGCGGCGATATATTCTACAAGAAAATCGCTAGTGCTGTGCACATAGCATTCCTCACTCCGAATGTATCTAAGTACAGGGGATGACTGCGTGAATAATTTGTTTTTTGGGAAGTAACAGCAATTTCTTTAAATTTTTCATTATGCTTTAAAGATACACATAAATTTACACATTTGGTGACTTTGGAGTGCGCTAATGTTTACATTTTCTTTCGTTAGCAGGTTGACAAGAGGTGTGTGGGAGTGGCGACATATTCTACAAGAAAATCGCTAGTGCTTTGCACATAGCATTCTTCACACGGAATGTATCTACGTACAGTGGATGACTTCATGAATAATAACTTTTTTTTAAGTAACAGCTCGATGTTTTATTTTTTTTCATTATGGTTTAAGAATACAGATAAAATTACACATTCTGGTGACGTTGGAGTGCGCTAATGATTGCATTTTCTTTTGTTAGCAGGTTGACAAGAGATGTGTGGGAGCGGCGATATATTCTACATTAAAATCGCTAGTGCTGTGCACATAGTATTCTTCTCACCGAATGTATCTACGTACAGTGTATGACTGCATGAATAATAAGTTTTTTTGGTAAGTAACTGCTCGATGTTTTAATTTTTTTTCATTATGGTTTAAGAATACAGATAAAATTACACATTCTGGTGCCTTAGGAGTGCGCTAATGATTGCATTTTCTTTGTTAGCAGGTTGACAAGAGATGTGTGGGAGCGGCGATATATTCTACAGGAAAATCGCTAGTGCTGTGCACATAGCATTCCTCACTCCGAATGTATCTACGTACAGGGGATGACTGCGTGAATAATTTGTTTTTTGGGAAGTAACAGCAATTTCTTTAAGTTTTTAATTATGCTTTAAAGATACACATAAATTTACACATTTGGTGACTTTGAAGTGCGCTAATGTTTACATTTTCTTTCGTTAGCAGGTTGACAAGAGGTGTGTGGGAGTGGCGACATATTCTACAAGAAAATCGCTAGTGCTTTGCACATAGCATTCTTCACACGGAATGTATCTACGTTCAGTGGATGACTTCATGAATAATAAGTTTTTTTTTTAAGTAACAGCTCGATGTTTTATTTTTTTTCATTATGGTTTAAGAATACAGTTAAATTACACATTCTGGTGACTTAGGAGTGCGCTAATGATTGCATTTTCTTTTGTTAGCAGGTTGACAAGAGATGTGTGGGAGCGGCGATATATTCTACAAGAAAATCGCTAGTGCTGTGCACATAGCATTCTTCTCACCGAATGTATCTGCGTACAGTGTATGTCTGCATGAATAATAAGTTTTTTTGGTAAGTAACTGCTCGATGTTTTAATTTTTTTTTCATTATGGTTTAAGAATATAGATGAAATTACACATTCTGATGACTTAGGAGTGCGCTAATGATTGCATTTTCTTTTGTTAGCAGGTTGACAAGAGATGTGTGGGAGCGGCGATATATTCTACAAGAAAATCGCTAGTGCTGTGCACATAGCATTCCTCACTCCTAATGTATCTACGTACAGGGGATGACTGCGTGAATAATTTGTTTTTTGGGAAGTAACAGCAATTTGTTTATTTTTTTTATTATGCTTTAAAGATACACATAAATTTACACATTTGGTGACTTTGGAGTGCGCTAATGTTTACATTTTCTTTCGTTAGCAGGTTGACAAGAGGTGTGTGGGAGTGGCGACATATTCTACAAGAAAATCGCTAGTGCTTTGCACATAGCATTCATCACACCGAATGTATCTACGTACAGTGTATGACTGCATGAATAATAAGTTTTTTTGGTAAGCACCTGCTCGATGTTTTAATTTTTTTTTTCATTATGGTTTAAGAATACAGATAAAATTACACATTCTAGTGACTTAGGAGTGCGCTAATGATTGCATTTTCTTTTGTTAGCAGGTTGACAAGAAATGTGTGGGAGCGGCGATATATTCTACAAGAATATCGCAAGTGCTGTGCACATAGCATTCTTCTCACCGAATGTATCTACGTACAGTGTATGACTGCATGAATAATAAGTTTTTTTGGTAAGTAACTGCTCGATGTTTTAATTTTTTTCATTATGGTTTAAGAATACAGATAAAATTACACATTCTGGTGACTTAGGAGTGCGCTAATGATTGCATTTTCTTTTGTTAGCAGGTTGACAAGAGATGTGTGGGAGCGGCGATATATTCAACAAGAAAATCGCTAGTGCTGTGCACATAGCATTCTTCTCACCGAATGTATCTACGTACAGTGTATGACTGCATGAATAATAAGTTGTTTTGGTAAGTAACTGCTCGATGTTTTAATTTTTTTTTCATTATGGTTTAAGAATATAGATGAAATTACACATTCTGGTGACTTAGGAGTACGCTAATGATTGCATTTTCTTTTGTTAGCAGGTTGACAAGAGATGTGTGGGAGCGGCGATATATTCTACAAGAAAATCGCTAGTGCTGTGCACATAGCATTCCGCACTCCGAATGTATCTACGTACAGGGGATGACTGCGTAAATAATTTGTTTTTATGGAAGTAACAGCAATTTGTTTAAATTTTTTTATTATGCTTTAAAGATACACATAATTTTACACATTTGGTGACTTTGGAGTGCGCTTATGTTTACATTTTCTTTCGTTAGCAGGTTGACAAGGGGTGTGTGGGAGTGGCGACATATTCTACAAGAAAATCGCTAGTGCTGTGCACATAGCATTCCTCACTCCGAATGTATCTACGTACAGTGGATGACTTCATGAATAATAAGTTTTTTTGGTAAGTAACAGCTCCAAGTTTTAAATTATTCATTATGGTTTAAGAATACAGATAAAATTACACATTCTGGTGACTTAGGAGTGCGCTAATGATTGCATTTTCTTTTGTTAGCAGGTTGACAAGAGATGTGTGGGAGCGGCGATATATTCTACAAGAAAATCGCTAGTGCTGTGCACATAGCATTCTTCTCACCGAATGTATCTGCGTACAGTGGATGACTTCATGAATAATAAGTTTTTTTTTTAAGTAACAGCTCGATGTTTTATTTTTTTTCATTATGGTTTAAGAATACAGTTAAATTACACATTCTGGTGACTTAGGAGTGCGCTAATGATTGCATTTTCTTTTGTTAGCAGGTTGACAAGAGATGTGTGGGAGCGGCGATATATTCTACAAGAAAATCGCTAGTGCTGTGCACATAGCATTCTTCTCACCGAATGTATCTGCGTACAGTGTATGTCTGCATGAATAATAAGATTTTTGGTAAGTAACTGCTCGATGTTTTAATTTTTTTTTCATTATGGTTTAAGAATATAGATGAAATTACACATTCTGATGACTTAGGAGTGCGCTAATGATTGCATTTTCTTTTGTTAGCAGGTTGACAAGAGATGTGTGGGAGCGGCGATATATTCTACAAGAAAATCGCTAGTGCTGTGCACATAGCATTCCTCACTCCTAATGTATCTACGTACAGGGGATGACTGCGTGAATAATTTGTTTTTTGGGAAGTAACAGCAATTTGTTTATTTTTTTTTATTATGCTTTAAAGATACACATAAATTTACACATTTGGTGACTTTGGAGTGCGCTAATGTTTACATTTTCTTTCGTTAGCAGGTTGACAAGAGGTGTGTGGGAGTGGCGACATATTCTACAAGAAAATCGCTAGTGCTTTGCACATAACATTCATCACACCGAATGTATCTACGTACAGTGTATGACTGCATGAATAATAAGTTTTTTTGGTAAGCACCTGCTCGATGTTTTAATTTTTTTTTTCATTATGGTTTAAGAATACAGATAAAATTACACATTCTAGTGACTTAGGAGTGCGCTAATGATTGCATTTTCTTTTGTTAGCAGGTTGACAAGAAATGTGTGGGAGCGGCGATATATTCTACAAGAATATCGCAAGTGCTGTGCACATAGCATTCTTCTCACCGAATGTATCTACGTACAGTGTATGACTGCATGAATAATAAGTTTTTTTGGTAAGTAACTGCTCGATGTTTTAATTTTTTTCATTATGGTTTAAGAATACAGATAAAATTACACATTCTGGTGACTTAGGAGTGCGCTAATGATTGCATTTTCTTTTGTTAGCAGGTTGACAAGAGATGTGTGGGAGCGGCGATATATTCAACAAGAAAATCGCTAGTGCTGTGCACATAGCATTCTTCTCACCGAATGTATCTACGTACAGTGTATGACTGCATGAATAATAAGTTGTTTTGGTAAGTAACTGCTCGATGTTTTAATTTTTTTTTCATTATGGTTTAAGAATAGAGATGAAATTACACATTCTGGTGACTTAGGAGTACGCTAATGATTGCATTTTCTTTTGTTAGCAGGTTGACAAGAGATGTGTGGGAGCGGCGATATATTCTACAAGAAAATCGCTAGTGCTGTGCACATAGCATTCCGCACTCCGAATGTATCTACGTACAGGGGATGACTGCGTAAATAATTTGTTTTGATGGAAGTAACAGCAATTTGTTTAAATTTTTTTATTATGCTTTAAAGATACACATAATTTTACACATTTGGTGACTTTGGAGTGCGCTTATGTTTACATTTTCTTTCGTTAGCAGGTTGACAAGGGGTGTGTGGGAGTGGCGACATATTCTACAAGAAAATCGCTAGTGCTGTGCACATAGCATTCCTCACTCCGAATGTATCTACGTACAGTGGATGACTTCATGAATAATAAGTTTTTTTGGTAAGTAACAGCTCCAAGTTTTAAATTATTCATTATGGTTTAAGAATACAGATAAAATTACACATTCTGGTGACTTAGGAGTGCGCTAATGATTGCATTTTCTTTTGTTAGCAGGTTGACAAGAGATGTGTGGGAGCGGCGATATATTCTACAAGAAAATCGCTAGTGCTGTGCACATAGCATTCTTCTCACCGAATGTATCTACGTACAGTGTATGACTGCATGAATAATAAGTTTTTTTGGTAAGTAACTGCTCGATGTTTTAATTTTTTTTTCATTATGGTTTAAGAATACAGATAAAATTACACATTCTGGTGACTTAGGAGTGCGCTAATGATTGTTTTTTCTTTTGTTAGCAGGTTGACAAGATATGTGTGGGAGCGGCGATATATTCTACAAGAAAATCGCTAGTGCTGTGCACATAGCATTCTTCTCACCGAATGTATCTACGTACAGTGTATGACTGCATGAATAATAAGTTTTTTTGCTAAGTAACTGCTCGATGATTTAATTTTTTTTTCATTATGGTTTACGAATACAGATAAAATTACACATTCTGGTGACTTAGGAGTGCGCTAATGATTGCATTTTCTTTTGTTAGCAGGTTGACAAGAGATGTGTGGGAGCGGCGATATATTCTACAAGAAAATCGCTAGTGCTGTGCACATAGCATTCTTCTCACCGAATGTATCTACGTACAGTGTATGACTGCATGAATAATAAGTTTTTTTGGTAAGTAACTGCTCGATGTTTTCATTTTTTTTCATTATGGTTTAAGAATACAGATAAAAGTACACATTCTGGTGACTTAGGAGTGCGCTAATGATTGTATTTTCTTTTGTTAGTAAGTTTACAAGAGATGTGTGGGAGCGGCGATATATTCTACAAGAAAATCGCTAGTGCTGTGCACATAGCATTCCTCACTCCGAATGTATCTACGTACAGGGGATGACTGCGTGAATAATTTGTTTTTTTTGGAAGTAACAGCAATTTCTTTAAATTTTTTTATTATGCTTTAAAGATACACATAAATTTACACATTTGGTGACTTTGAAGTGCGCTAATGTTTACATTTTCTTTCGTTAGCAGGTTGACAAGTGGTGTGTGGGAGTGGCGACATATTCTACAAGAAAATCGCTAGTGCTTTGCACATAGCATTCTTCACACGGAATGTATCTACGTACAGTGGATGACTTCATGAATAATAAGTTTTTTTTTTAAGTAACAGCTCGTTTTTTTATTTTTTTTCATTATGGTTTAAGAATACAGATAAAATTACACATTCTGGTGACTTAGGAGTGTGCTAATGATTGCATTTTCTTTTGTTAGCAGGTTGACAAGAGATGTGTGGGAGCGGCGATATATTCTACAAGAAAATCGCTAGTGCTGTGAACATAGCATTCTTCTCACCGAATGTATCAACGTACAGTGTATGACTGCATGAATAATAAGTTTTTTTGGTAAGTAACTGCTCGATGTTTTAATTTTTTTTTCATTATGGTTTAAAAATACAGATGAAATTACACATTCTGGTGACTTAGGAGTGCGCTAATGATCGCATTTTCTTTTGTTAGCAGGTTGACAAGAGATGTGTGGGAGCGGCGATATATTCTACAAG
Source organism: Schistocerca nitens (assembly GCF_023898315.1). NCBI lineage: Eukaryota > Metazoa > Arthropoda > Insecta > Orthoptera > Acrididae > Schistocerca > Schistocerca nitens. The sequence goes on from NC_064622.1 coordinate 497,365,386, forward strand.
AAAAGCGCTAGTGCTGTGCACATACCATTCCTCACTCCGAATGTATCTACGTACAGGGGATGACTGCGTGAATAATTTGTTTTTATGGAAGTAACAGCAATTTGTTTAAATTTTTTTACTATGCTTTAAAGATACACATAATTTTACACATTTGGTGACTTTGGAGTGCGCTTATGTTTACATTTTCTTTCGTTAGCAGGTTGACAGGGGGTGTGTGGGAGTGGCGACATATTCTACAAGAAAATCGCTAGTGCTGTGCACATAGCATTCCTCACTCCGAATGTATCTACGTACAGTGGATGACTTCATGAATAATAAGTTTTTTTGGTAAGTAACAGCTCCATGTTTTAAATTATTCATTATGGTTTAAGAATACAGATAAAATTACACATTCTGGTGACTTAGGAGTGCGCTAATGATTGCATTCTCTTTTGTTAGCAGGTTGACAAGAGATGTGTGGGAGCGGCGATATATTCTACAAGAAAATCGCTAGTGCTGTGCACATAGCATTCTTCTCACCGAATGTATCTACGTACAGTGTATGACTGCATGAATAATAAGTTTTTTTGGTAAGTAACTGCTCGATGTTTTAATTTTTTTTTTTTTTTGGCTTAAGAATACAGATAAAATTACACATTCTGGTGACTTAGGAGTGCGCTAATGATTACATTTTCTTTTGTTAGCAGGTTGACAAGAGATGTGTGGGAGCGGCGATATATTCTACAAGAAAATCGCTAGTGCTTTGCACATAGCATTCATCACACCGAATGTATCTACGTACAGTGTATGACTGCATGAATAATAAGTTTTTTTGGTAAGTAACTGCTCGATGTTTTAATTTTTTTTTTCATTATGGTTTAAAAATACAGATGAAATTACACATTCTGGTGACTTAGGAGTGCGCTAATGATTGCATTTTCTTTTGTTAGCAGGTTGACAAGAGATGTGTGGGAGCGGCGATATATTCTACAAGAAAATCGCTAGTGCTGTGCACATAGCATTCTTCTCACCGAATGTATCTACGTACAGTGTATGAGTGCATGAATAATAAGTTTTTTTGGTAAGTAACTGCTCGATGTTTTAATTTTTTTTTCATTATGGTTTAAGAATACAGATAAAATTACACATTCTGGTGACTTAGGAGTGCGCTAATGATTGCATTTTCTTTTGTTAGCAGGTTGACAAGAGGTGTGTGGGAGTGGCGACATATTCTACAAGAAAATCGCTAGTGCTTTGCACATAGCATTCATTACACCGAATGTATCTACGTACAGTGGATGACTTCATGAATAATAAGTTTTTTTGGTAAGTAACAGCTCGATGATTTAAATTATTCATTATGGTTTAAGAATACAGATAAAATTACACATTCTGGTGACTTAGGAGTGCGCTAATGATTGCATTTTCTTTTGTTAGCAGGTTGACAACAGATGTGTGGGAGCGGCGATATATTCTACAAGAAAATCGCTAGTGCTGTGCACATAGCATTGTTCTCACCGAATGTATCTACGTACAGTGTATGACTGCATGAATAATAAGTTTTTTTGGTAAGTAACTGCTCGATGTTTTAATTTTTTTTTCATTATGGTTTAAGAATACAGATAAAATTACACATTCTGGTGACTTAGGAGTGCGCTAATGATTGCATTTTCTTTTGTTAGCAGGTTGACAAGAGATGTGTGGGAGCGGCGATATATTCTACAAGAAAATCGCTAGTGCTGTGCACATAGCATTCTTCTCACCGAATGTATCTACGTACAGTGTATGACTGCATGAATAATAAGTTGTTTTGGTAAGTAACTGCTCGATGTTTTAATTTTTTTTTCATTATGGTTTAAGAATATAGATGAAATTACACATTCTGGTGACTTAGGAGTGCGCTAATGATTGCATTTTCTTTTGTTAGCAGGTTGACAAGAGATGTGTGGGAGCGGCGATATATTCTACAAGAAAAGCGCTAGTGCTGTGCACATAGCATTCTTCTCACCGAATGTATCTGCGTACAGTGTATGTCTGCATGAATAATAAGTTTTTTTGGTAAGTAACTGCTCGATGTTTTAATTTTTTTTTCATTATGGTTTAAGAATATAGATGAAATTACACATTCTGGTGACTTAGGAGTGCGCTAATGATTGCATTTTCTTTTGTTAGGAGGTTGACAAGAGATGTGTGGGAGCGGCGATATATTCTACAAGAAAATCGCTAGTGCTGTGCACATAGCATTCCTCACTCCGAATGTATCTACGTACAGGTGATGACTGCGTGAATAATTTTTTTTTTGGGAAGTAACAGCAATTTGTTTATTTTTTTTTATTATGCTTTAGAGATACACATAAATTTACACATTTGGTGACTTTGGAGTGCGCTAATATTTACATTTTCTTTCGTTAGCAGGTTGACTAGAGGTGTGTGGGAGTGGCGACATATTCTACAAGAAAATCGCTAGTGCTTTGCACATAGCATTCTTCACACCGAATGTATCTACGTACAGTGTATGACTGCATGAATAATAAGTTTTTTTAGTAAGTAACTGCTCGATGATTTAATTTTTTTTTCATTATGGTTTAAGAATACAGATAAAATTACACATTCTGGTGACTTAGGAGTGCGCTAATGATTGCATTTTCTTTTGTTAGCAGGTTGACAAGAGATGTGTGGGAGCGGCGATATATTCTACAAGAAAAGCGCTAGTGCTGTGCACATAGCATTCTTCTCACCGAATGTATCTACGTACAGTGTATGACTGCATGAATAATAAGTTGTTTTGGTAAGTAACTGCTCGATGTTTTAATTTTTTTTTCATTATGGTTTAAGAATATAGATGAAATTACACATTCTGGTGACTTAGGAGTGCGCTAATGATTGCGCTTTCTTTTGTTAGCAGGTTGACAAGAGATGTGTGGGAGCGGCGATATATTCTACAAGAAAATCGCTAGTGCTGTGCACATAGCATTCCGCACTCCGAATGTATCTACGTACAGGGGATGACTGCGTGAATAATTTGTTTTTATGGATGTAACAGCAATTTGTTTGAATTTTTTTATTATGCTTTAAAGATTCACATAATTTTACACATTTGGTGACTTTGGAGTGCGCTTATGTTTACAAATTCTTTCGTTAGCAGGTTGACAAGGGGTGTGTGGGAGTGGCGACATATTCTACAAGAAAATCGCTAGTGCTGTGCACATAGCATTCCTCACTCCGAATGTATCTACGTACAGTGGATGACTTCATGAATAATAAGTTTTTTTGGTAAGTAACAGCTCCATGTTTTAAATTATTCATTATGGTTTAAGAATACAGATAAAATTACACATTCTGGTGACTTAGGAGTGCGCTAATGATTGCATTTTCTTTTGTTAGCAGGTTGACAAGAGATGTGTGGGAGCGGCGATATATTCTACAAGAAAATCGCTAGTGCTGTGCACATAGTATTCTTCTCACCGAATCTATCTACGTACAGTGTATGACTGCATGAATAATAAGTTTTTTTGGTAAGTAACTTCTCGATGTTTTATTTTTTTTTCATTATGGTTTAAGAATACAGATAAAATTACACATTCTGATGACTTAGGAGTGCGCTAATGATTGCATTTTCTTTTGTTTGCACGTTGACAAGAGATGTGTGGGAGCGGCGATATATTCTACAAGAAAATCGCTAGTGCTGTGCACATAGCATTCCTCACTCCGAATGTATCTACGTACAGGGGATGACTGCGTGAATAATTTATTTTTTGGGAAGTAACAGCAACTTGTTTAAATTTTTTTTATTATGCTTTAAAGATACACATAAACTTACACATTTGGTGACTTTGGAGTGCGCTAATGTTTACATTTTCTTTCGTTAGCAGGTTGACAAGAGGTGTGTGGGAGTGGCGACATATTCTACAAGAAAATCGCTAGTGCTTTGCACACAGCATTCATCACACGGAATGTATCTATGTACAGTGTATGACTGCATGAATACCAATTTTTTTTGTAAGTAACAGCTCGATGTTTTAATTTTTTTTATTAAGGTTTAAGAATACAGATAAATTTACACATTCTGGAGACTTAGGAGTGCGCTAATGATTGCATTGTGTTTTGTTAGCAGGTTGACAAGAGATGTGTGGGAGCGGCGATATATTCTACAAGAAAATCGCTAGTGCTGTGCACATAGCATTCTTCTCACCGAATGTATCTACGTACAGTGTATGACTGCATGAATAATAAGTTTTTTTGGTAAGTAACTGCTCGATGTTTTAATTTTTTTTTCATTATAGTTTAAGAATATATATAAAATTACAAAATCTGGTGACTTAGGAGTGCGCTAATGATTGCATTTCCTTTTGTTAGCAGGTTGACAAGAGATGTGTGGGAGCGGCGATATATTCTACAAGAAAATCGCTAGTGCTGTGCACATAGCATTCTTCTCACAGAATGTATCTACGTACAGTGTATGACTGCTTGTTAAGTAACTGCACGATGTTTAAATTTTTTTTCATTATGGTTTAAGAATACAGATAAAATTACACATTCTGGTGACTTAGGAGTGCGCTAATGATTGCATTTTCTTTTGTTAGCAGGTTGACAAGAGATGTGTGGGAGCGGCGATATATTCTACAAAAAAATCGCTAGTGCTGTGCACATAGCATTCTTCTCACCGAATGTATCTACGTACAGTGTATGACTGCATGAATAATAAGTTTTTTTGGTAAGTAACTGCTCGATGTTTTAATTTTTTTTCATTATGGTTTAAGAATACAGATAAAATTACACATTCTGGTGACTTAGGAGTGCGCTAATGATTGCATTTTCTTTTGTTAGCAGGTTGACAAGAGATGTTTGGGAGCGGCGATATATTCTACAAGAAAATCGCTAGTGCTGTGCACATAGCATTCTTCTCACCGAATGTATCTACGTACAGTGTGTGACTGCATGAATAATAAGTTGTTTTGGTAAGTAACTGCTCGATGTTTTAATTTTTTTTTCATTATGGTTTAAGAATATAGATGAAATTACACATTCTGGTGACTTAGGAGTGCGCTAATGATTGCGCATTCTTTTGTTAGCAGGTTGACAAGAGATGTGTGGGAGCGGCGATATATTCTACAAGAAAATCGCTAGTGCTGTGCACATAGCATTCCGCACTTCGAATGTATCTACGTACAGGGGATGACTGCGTGAATAATTTGTTTTTATGGAAGTAACAGCAATTTGTTTAAATTTTTTTATTATGCTTTAAAGATTCACATAATTTTACACATTTGGTGACTTTGGAGTGCGCTTATGTTTACAAATTCTTTCGTTAGCAGGTTGACAAGGGGTGTGTGGGAGTGGCGACATATTCTACAAGAAAATCGCTAGTGCTGTGCACATAGCATTCCTCACTCCGAATGTATCTACGTACAGTGTATGACTTCATGAATAATAAGTTTTTTTGGTAAGTAACAGCTCCATGTTTTAAATTATTCATTATGGTTTAAGAATACAGATAAAATTACACATTCTGGTGACTTAGGAGTGCGCTAATGATTGCAATTTCTTTTGTTAGCAGGTTGACAAGAGATGTGTGGGAGCGGCGATATATTCTACAAGAAAATCGCTAGTGCTGTGCACATAGCATTCTTCTCACTGAATGTATCTACGGACAGTGTATGACTGCATGAATAATAAGTTTTTTTGGTAAGTAACTGCTCGATGTTTTAATTTTTTTTCATTATGGTTTAAGAATATATATAAAATTACAAATTCTGGTGACTTAGGAGTGCGCTAATGATTGCATTTCATTTTGTTACCAGGTTGACAAGAGATGTGTGGGAGCGGCGATATATTCTACAAGAAAATCGCTAGTGCTGTGCACATAGCATTCTTCTCACAGAATGTATCTACGTACAGTGTATGACTGCTTGTTAAGTAACTGCTCGATGTTTAAAATTTTTCATTATGGTTTAAGAATACAGATAAAATTACACATTCTGGTGACTTAGGAGTGCGCTAATGATTGCATTTTCTTTTGTTAGCAGGTTGACAAGAGATGTGTGGGAGCGGCGATATATTCTACAAGAAAATCGCTAGTGCTGTGCACATAGCATTCTTCTCACCGAATGTATCTACGTACAGTGTATGACTGCATGAATAATAAGTTGTTTTGGTAAGTAACTGCTCGATGTTTTAATTTTTTTTCATTATGGTTTAAGAATACAGATAAAATTACACATTCTGGTGACTTAGGAGTGCGCTAATGATTGCATTTTCTTTTGTTAGCAGGTTGACAAGAGATGTGTGGGAGCGGCGATATATTCTACAAGAAAATCGCTAGTGCTGTGCACATAGCATTCTTCTCACCGAATGTATCTACGTACAGTGTATGACTGCATGAATAATAAGTTGTTTTGGTAAGTAACTGCTCGATGTTTTAATTTTTTTTTCATTATGGTTTAAGAATATAGATGAAATTACACATTCTGGTGACTTAGGAGTGCGCTAATGATTGCGCTTTCTTTTGTTAGCAGGTTGACAAGAGATGTGTGGGAGCGGCGATATATTCTACAAGAAAATCGCTAGTGCTGTGCACATAGCATTCCGCACTCCGAATGTATCTACGTACAGGGGATGACTGCGTGAATAATTTGTTTTTATGGAAGTAACAGCAATTTGTTTAAATTTTTATATTATGCTTTAAAGATTCACATAATTTTACACATTTGGTGACTTTGGAGTGCGCTTATGTTTACAAAGTCTTTCGTTAGCAGGTTGACAAGGGGTGTGTGGGAGTGGCGACATATTCTACAAGAAAATCGCTAGTGCTGTGCACATAGCATTCCTCACTCCGAATGTATCTACGTACAGTGGATGACTTCATGAATAATAAGTTTTTTTGGTAAGTAACAGCTCCATGTTTTAAATTATTCATTATGGTTTAAGAATACAGATAAAATTACACATTCTGGTGACTTAGGAGTGCGCTAATGATTGCATTTTCTTTTGTTAGCAGGTTGACAAGAGATGTGTGGGAGCGGCGATATATTCTACAAGAAAATCGCTAGTGCTGTGCACATAGCATTCTTCTCACTGAATGTATCTACGGACAGTGTATGACTGCATGAATAATAAGTTTTTTTGGTAAGTAACTGCTCGATGTTTTAATTTTTTTTCATTATGGTTTAAGAATATATATAAAATTACAAATTCTGGTGACTTAGGAGTGCGCTAATGATTGCATTTCCTTTTGTTAGCAGGTTGACAAGAGATGTGTGGGAGCGGCGATATATTCTACAAGAAAATCGCTAGTGCTGTGCACATAGCATTCTTCTCACAGAATGTATCTACGTACAGTGTATGACTGCTTGTTAAGTAACTGCTCGATGTTTAAAATTTTTCATTATGGTTTAAGAATACAGATAAAATTACACATTCTGGTGACTTAGGAGTGCGCTAATGATTGCATTTTCTTTTGTTAGCAGGTTGACAAGAGATGTGTGGGAGCGGCGATATATTCTACAAGAAAATCGCTAGTGCTGTGCACATAGCATTCTTCTCACCGAATGTATCTACGTACAGTGTATGACTGCATGAATAATAAGTTGTTTTGGTAAGTAACTGCTCGATGTTTTAATTTTTTATCATTATGGTTTAAGAATACAGATAAAATTACACATTCTGGTGACTTAGGAGTGCGCTAATGATTGCATTTTCTTTTGTTAGCAGGTTGACAAGAGATGTGTGGGAGCGGCGATATATTCTACAAGAAAATCGCTAGTGCTGTGCACATAGCATTCTTCCACCGAATGTATCTACGTACAGTGTATGACTGCATGAATAAGAAGTTGTTTTGGTAAGTAACTGCTCGATGTTTTAATTTTTTTTTTCATTATGGTTTAAGAATATAGATGAAATTACACATTCTGGTGACTTAGGAGTGCGCTAATGATTGCGCTTTCTTTTGTTAGCAGGTTGACAAGAGATGTGTGGGAGCGGCGATATATTCTACAAGAAAATCGCTAGTGCTGTGCACATAGCATTCCGCACTCCGAATGTATCTACGTACAGGGGATGACTGCGTGAATAATTTGTTTTTATGGAAGTAACAGCAATTTGTTTAAATTTTTTTATTATGCTTTAAAGATTCACATAATTTTACACATTTGGTGACTTTGGAGTGCGCTTATGTTTACAAATTCTTTCGTTAGCAGGTTGACAAGGGGTGTGTGGGAGTGGCGACATATTCTACAAGAAAATCGCTAGTGCTGTGCACATAGCATTCCTCACTCCGACTGTATCTACGTACAGTGGATGACTTCATGAATAATAAGTTTTTTTGGTAAGTAACAGCTCCATGTTTTAAATTATTCATTATGGTTTAAGAGTACAGATAAAATTACACATTCTGGTGACTTAGGAGTGCGCTAATGATTGCATTTTCTTTTGTTAGCAGGTTGACAAGAGATGTGTGGGAGTGGCGACATATTCTACAAGAAAATCGCTAGTGCTGTGCACATAGCATTCTTCTCACCGAATGTATCTACGTACAGTGTATGACTGCATGAATAATAAGTTTTTTTGGTAAGTAACTGCTCGATGTTTTAATTTTTTTTCATTATGGTTTAAGAATACAGATAAAATTGCACATTCTGGTGACTTAGGAGTGCGCTAATGATTGCATTTTCTTTTGTTAGCAGGTTGACAAGAGATGTGTGGGAGCGGCGATATATTCTACAAGAAAATCGCTAGTGCTGTGCACATAGCATTCTTCTCACCGAATGTATCTACGTACAGTGTATGACTGCATGAATAATAAGTTGTTTTGGTAAGTAACTGCTCGATGTTTTAATTTTTTTTTCATTATGGTTTAAGAATATAGATGAAATTACACATTCTGGTGACTTAGGAGTGCGCTAATGATTGCGCTTTCTTTTGTTAGCAGGTTGACAAGAGATGTGTGGGAGCGGCGATATATTCTACAAGAAAATCGCTAGTGCTGTGCACATAGCATTCCGCACTCCGAATGTATCTACGTACAGGGGATGACTGCGTGAATAATTTGTTTTTATGGAAGTAACAGCAATTTGTTTAAATTTTTTTATTATGCTTTAAAGATTCACATAATTTTACACATTTGGTGACTTTGGAGTGCGCTTATGTTTACAAATTCTTTCGTTAGTAGGTTGACAAGGGGTGTGTGGGAGTGGCGACATATTCTACAAGAAAATCGCTAGTGCTGTGCACATAGCATTCCTCACTCCGAATGTATCTACGTACAGTGGATGACTTCATGAATAATAAGTTTTTTTGGTAAGTAACAGCTCCATGTTTTAAATTATTCATTATGGTTTAAGAATACAGATAAAATTACACATTCTGGTGACTTAGGAGTGCGCTAATGATTGCATTTTCTTTTGTTAGCAGGTTGACAAGAGATGTGTGGGAGCGGCGATATATTCTACAAGAAAATCGCTAGTGCTGTGCACATAGTATTCTTCTCACCGAATGTATCTACGTACAGTGTATGACTGCATGAATAATAAGTTTTTTTGGTAAGTAACTTCTCGATGTTTTAATTTTTTTTTCATTATGGTTTACGAATACAGATAAAATTACACATTCTGGTGACTTAGGAGTGCGCTAATGATTGTTTTTTCTTTTGTTAGCAGGTTGACAAGATATGTGTGGGAGCGGCGATATATTCTACAAGAAAATCGCTAGTGCTGTGCACATAGCATTCTTCTCACCGAATGTATCTACGTACAGTGTATGACTGCATGAATAATAAGTTTTTTTGCTAAGTAACTGCTCGATGATTTAATTTTTTTTTCATTATGGTTTAAGAATACAGATAAAATTACACATTCTGATGACTTAGGAGTGCGCTAATGATTGCATTTTCTTTTGTTAGCAGGTTGACAAGAGATGTGTGGGAGCGGCGATATATTCTACAAGAAAATCGCTAGTGCTGTGCACATAGCATTCTTCTCACCGAATGTATCTACGTACAGTGTATGACTGCATGAATAATAAGTTTTTTTGGTAAGTAACTGCTCGATGTTTTCATTTTTTTTCATTATGGTTTAAGAATACAGATAAAAGTACACATTCTGGTGACTTAGGAGTGCGCTAATGATTGTATTTTCTTTTGTTAGCAAGTTTACAATAGATGTGTGGGAGCGGCGATATATTCAACGAGAAAATCGCTAGTGCTGTGCACATAGCATTCTTCTCACCGAATGTATCTACGTACAGTGTATGACTGCTTGAATAATAAGTTTTTTTGGTAAGTAACTGCTCGATGTTTTAGTTTTTTTTTCATTATGGTTTAAGAATACAGATAAAATTACACATTCTGGTGACTTAGGAGTGCGCTAATGATTGCATTTTCTTTTGTTAGCAGGTTGACAAGAGATTTGTGGGAGCGGCGATATATTCTACAAGAAAATCGCTAGTGCTGTGCACATAGCATTCCTCACTCCGAATGTATCTACGTACAGGGGATGACTGCGTGAATAATTTGTTTTTTGGGAAGTAACAGCAACTTGTTTAAATTTTTTTTATTATGCTTTAAAGATACACATAAACTTACACATTTGGTGACTTTGGAGTGCGCTAATGTTTACATTTTCTTTCGTTAGCAGGTTGACAAGAGGTGTGTGGGAGTGGCGACATATTCTACAAGAAAATCGCTAGTGCTTTGCACACAGCATTCATCACACGGAATGTATCTACGTACAGTGTATGACTGCATGAATAACAAGTTTTTTTGGTAAGTAACTGCTCGATGTTTTAATTTTTTTTTATTAAGGTTTAAGAATACAGATAAAATTACACATTCTGGTGACTTAGGAGTGCGCTAATGATTGCATTTTGCTTTGTTAGCAGGTTGACAAGAGATGTGTGGGAGCGGCGATATATTCTACAAGAAAATCGCTAGTGCTGTGCACATAGCATTCTTCTCACCGAATGTATCTACGTACAGTGTATGACTGCATGAATAATAAGTTTTTTTGGTAAGTAACTGCTCGATGTTTTAATTTTTTTTCATTATGGTTTAAGAATATATATAAAATTACAAATTCTGGTGACTTAGGAGTGCGCTAATGATTGCATTTCCTTTTGTTAGCAGGTTGACAAGAGATGTGTGGGAGCGGCGATATATTCTACAAGAAAATCGCTAGTGCTGTGCACATAGCATTCTTCTCACAGAATGTATCTACGTACAGTGTATGACTGCTTGTTAAGTAACTGCTCGATGTTTAAATTTTTTTTCATTATGGTTTAAGAATACAGATAAAATTACACATTCTGGTGACTTAGGAGTGCGCTAATGATTGCATTTTCTTTTGTTAGCCGGTTGACAAGAGATGTCTGGGAGCGGCAACTTATTCTACAAGAAAATCGCTAGTGCTTTGCACATAGCATTGCTCACTTCGAATGTATCTACGTACAGGGGATTACTTCGTGAATAATTTGTTTTTTGGGAAGTAACAGCAATTTGTTTAAATTTTTTTTATTATGCTTTAAAGATACACATAAATTTACTCATTTGGTGACTTTGGAGTGCGCTAATGTTTGCATTTCCTTTCGTTAGCCGGTTGACAAGAGGTGTGTGGGAGTGGCGACATGTTCTACAAGAAAATCGATAGTGCTTTGCACATAGCATTCTTCACGCCGAATGTATCTACGTACAGTGGATGACTTCATGAATAATAAGTTTTTTTGATAAGTAACAGCTCGATGTTTTAATTTTTTTCTATTATGGTTTAAGAATACAGATAAAATTACACATTCTGGTGACTTAGGAGTGCGCTATTGATTGCATTTTCTTTTGTTAGTAGGTTGACAATTGATGTGTGGGAGCGGCGATATATTCTACAAGAAAATCGCTAGTGCTGTGCACATAGCATTCATCACTCCAAATGTATCTACGTACAGGGAATGACTGTGTGAATAATTTGTTTTTTGGGAAGTCACAGCAATTTGTTTAATTTTTTTTTTATGCTTTATAGATACACATAATTTTACACATTTGGTGACTTTGGAGTGCGTTAATGTTTACATTTTCTTTCGTTAGCAGGTTGACAAGAGGAGTGAGGGAGTGGCGACATATTCTACAAGAAAATCGCTAGTGCTTTGCACATAGCATTCATCACACCAAATGTATCTACGTACAGTGTATGACTGCATGGATAATAACTTTTTTTGGTAAGTAACTACTCGATGTTTTAATTTTCTTTTCGTTATGGTTTAAGAATACAGATAAAATTACACATTCTAGTGACTTAGGAGTGCGCTAATGATTGCATTTTCTTTTGTTAGCTTGATGACAAGTGATGTGTGGGAGCGGCGATATATTCTACAAGAAAATCGCTAGTGCTGTGCACATAGCATTCTTCTCACCGAATGTATCTACGTACAGAGCATGACTGCATGAATAATAAATTTTCTTGTTAATTAACTGCTCGATGTTTTAATTTTTTTTTCATTATGGTTTAAGAATACAGATAAAATTACACATTCAGGTGACTTAGGAGTGCGCTAATGATTGCATTTTCTTTTGTTAGCCGGTTGACAAGAGATGTGTGGGAGCGGCGACATATTCTACAAGAAAATCGCTAGTGCTTTGCACATAGCATTCCTCACTTCGAATGTATCTACGTACACGGGATTACTGCGTGAATAATTTGTTTTTTGGGAAGTAACAGCAATTTGTTTAAATTTTTTTTATTATGCTTTAAAGATACACATAAATTTACACATTTGGTAACTTTGGAGTGCGCTAATGTTTACATTTCCTTTCGTTAGCTGGTTGACAAGAGTGGTGTGGGAGTGGCGACATATTCTACAAGAAAATCGCTAGTGCTGTGCACATAGCGTTCTTCACACCAAATGTATCTACGTACAGTGGATGACTTCATGAATAATAAGTTTTTTTTGATAAGTAATAGCACGATGTTTTAATTTTATTTCATTATGGTTTTAGAATACAAATAAAATTACACATTCTGGTGACTTAGGAGTGCGCTAATGATTGCATTTTCTTTTGTTACTAGGTTGACAAGAGATGTGTGGGAGCGGCGATATATTCTACATGAAAATCGCTAGTGCTAAGCACATAGCATTCATCACTCCGAATGTATCTACGTACAGGGGATGACTGCGTGAATAATTTGTTTTTTGGGAAGTAACAGCAATTTGTTTAAATTTTTTTATTATGCTTTAAAGATACACATAAATTTACACATTTGGTGACTTTGCAGTGCGCTGATGTTTACATTTTCTTTCGTTAGCAGGTTGAAAAGAGGTTTGTGGGAGTGGCGACATATTCTACAAGAAAATCGATAGTGCTTTACACATAGCATTCCCCACTCCGAATGTATCTACGTACAGGGGATTACTGTGTGAATAATTTGTTTTTTGGGAAGTAGCAGCAATTTGTTTAAATTATTTTTATTATGCTTTAGAGATACACATAAATTTACACATTTGGTGACTTTGGAGTGCGCTAATGTTTACATTTCCTTTCGTTAGCAGGTTGACAATAGGTGTGTGGGAGTGGCGACATATTCTACAAGAAAATCGCTAGTGCTTTGCACATAGCATTCTTCACACCGAATGTATCTACGTACAGTGGATGACTTCATGAATAATAAGTTTTTTTGGTAAGTAACTGCTCGATGTTTAATTTTTTTTTCATTATGGTTCAAGAATACAGATAAAATTACACATTCTGGTGACTTAGGAGTGCGCTAATGATTGCATTTTCTTTTGTTAGCAGGTTTACAAGAGATGTGTGGGAGCGGCGATATATTCTACAAGAAAATCGCTAGTGCTGTGCACATAGCATTCCTCACTCCGAATGTATCTACGTACAGTGGATGACTGCGTGAATAATTTGTTTTTTGGGAAGTAACAGCAATTTGTTTAAATTTTTTTTATTATGCTTTAAAGATACACATAAATTTACACATTTGGTGACTTTGGAGTGTGCTGATGTTTACATTTTCTTTCGTTAGCAGTTTGACACGAGAAGTGTGGGAGTGGCGACATATTCTACAAGAAAATCGCTAGTGCTTTGCACATAGCATTCTTCACACCGAATTTAACTACGTACAGTGGATGACTTCATGAATAATAAGTTTTTTTGGTAAGTAACAGCTCGAGGTTTTAATTTTTTTTCATTATGGTTTAAGAATAAAGATAAAATTACACAATCTGGTGACTTAGGAGTGCGCTAATGATTGCATTTTCTTTTGTTAGCAGGTTGACAAGAGACGTGTGGGAGCGGCGATATATTCTACAAGAAAATCGCTAGTGCTGTGCACATAGCATTCTTCTCACCGAATGTATCTACGTACAGTGTATGACTGCATGAATAATAAGTTTTTTTGGTAACTAACTGCTCGATGTTTTAATTTTTTTTTCATTATGGTTTAAGAATACAGATAAAATTTCACATTCTGGTGACTTAGGAGTGCGCTAATGATTGCATTTTCTTTTGTTAGCAGGTTGACAAGAGATGTGTGGGAGCGGCGCTATATTCTACAAGAAAATCGCTAGTGCTGTGCACATAGCATTCCTCACTCCGAATGTATCTACGTACAGGGGATGACTGCGTGAATAATTCGTTTTTTGGGAAGTAACAGCAATTTGTTTAAATTTTTTTTATTATGCTTTAGAGATACACATAAATTTACACATTTGGTGACTTTGGAGTGCGCTAATGTTTACATTTCCTTTCTTTAGCAGGTTGACAATAGGTGTGTGGGAGTGGCGACATATTCTACAAGAAAATCGCTAGTGCTTTGCACATAGCATTCTTCACACCGAATGTATCTACGTACAGTGGATGACTTCATGAATAATAAGTTTTTTTGGTAAGTAACTGCTCGATGTTTAATTTTTTTTTCATTATGGTTCAAGAATACAGATAAAATTACACATTCTGGTGACTTAGGAGTGCGCTAATGATTGCATTTTCTTTTGTTAGCAGGTTGACAAGAGATGTGTGGGAGCGGCGATATATTCTACAAGAAAATCGCTAGTGCTGTGCACATAGCATTCCTCACTCCGAATGTATCTACGTACAGTGGATGACTGCGTGAATAATTTGTTTTTTGGGAAGTAACAGCAATTTGTTTAAATTTTTTTATTATGCTTTAAAGATACACATAAATTTACACATTTGGTGATTTTGGAGTGTGGTGATGTTTACATTTTCTTTCGTTAGCAGTTTGACACGAGGTGTGTGGGAGTGGCGACATATTCTACAAGAAAATCGCTAGTGCTTTGCACATAGCATTCTTCACACCGAATTTAACTACGTACAGTGGATGACTTCATGAATAATAAGTTTTTTTGGTAAGTAACAGCTCGAGGTTTTAATTTTTTTTCATTATGGTTTAAGAATAAAGATAAAATTACACAATCTGGTGACTTAGGAGTGCGCTAATGATTGCATTTTCTTTTGTTAGCAGGTTGACAAGAGATGTGTGGGAGCGGCGATATATTCTACAAGAAAATCGCTAGTGCTGTGCACATAGCATTCTTCTCACCGAATGTATCTACGTACAGTGTATGACTGCATGAATAATAAGTTTTTTTGGTAACTAACTGCTCGATGTTTTAATTTTTTTTTCATTATGGTTTAAGAATACAGATAAAATTTCACATTCTGGTGACTTAGGAGTGCGCTAATGATTGCATTTTCTTTTGTTAGCAGGTTGACAAGAGATGTGTGGGAGCGGCGCTATATTCTACAAGAAAATCGCTAGTGCTGTGCACATAGCATTCCACACTCCGAATGTATCTACGTACAGGGGATGACTGCGTGAATAATTTGTTTTTTGGGAAGTAACAGCAATTTGTTTAAATTTTTTTTATTATGCTTTAAAGATACACATAAAATTACACAGTTGGTGACTTTGGAGTGGGCTAATGTTTACATTTTCTTTCGTTAGCAGGTTGACAAGAGGTGTGTGGGAGTGGCGACATATTCTACAAGAAAATCGCTAGGGCTTTGCACATAGCATTCTTCTCACCGAATGTATCTACGTACAGTGGATGACTTCATGAATAATAAGTTTTTTTGGTAAGTTACGGCTCGATGTTTTAATTTTTTTTCATTATTGTTTAAGAATACAGATAAAATTACACATTCTGGTGACTTAGGAGTGCGCTAATGATTGCATTTTCTTTTGTTAGCAGGTTGACAAGAGATGTGTGGGAGCGGCGATATATTCTACAAGAAAATCGCTAGTGCTGTGCACATAGCATTCTTCTCACCGAATGTATCTACGTACAGTGTATGACTGCATGAATAATAAGTTTTTTTGGTAAGTAACTGCTCGATGTTTTAATTTTTTTTTCATTATGGTTTAAGAATACAGATGAAATTACACATTCTGGTGACTTAGGAGTGCGCTAATGATTGCATTTTCTTTTGTTAGCAGGTTGACAAGAGATGTGTGGGAGCGGCATATATTCTACAAGAAAATCGCTACTGCTGTGCACATAGCATTCTTCTCACCGAATGTATCTACGTACAGTGTATGACTGCATGAATAATAAGTTTTTTTGGTAAGTAACTGCTCGATGTTTTAATTTTTTTTTCATTATGGTTTAAGAATAGAGATAAAATTACACATTCTGGTGACTTAGGAGTGCGCAAAATTGCATTTTCTTTTGTTAGCAGGTTGACAAGAGATGTGTGGGAGCGGCGATATATTCTACAAGAAAATCGCTAGTGCTGTGCACATAGCATTCTTCTCACAGAATGTATCTACGTACAGTGTATGACTGCTTGTTAAGTAACTGCTCGATGTTTAAATTTTTTTTCATTATGGTTTAAGAATACAGATAAAATTACACATTCTGGTGACTTAGGAGTGCGCTAATGATTGCATTTTCTTTTGTTAGCCGGTTGACAAGAGATGTCTGGGAGCGGCAACTTATTCTACAAGAAAATCGCTAGTGCTTTGCACATAGCATTGCTCACTTCGAATGTATCTACGTACAGGGGATTACTTCGTGAATAATTTGTTTTTTGGCAAGTAACAGCAATTTGTTTAAATTTTTTTTTATTATGCTTTAAAGATACACATAAATTTACTCATTTGGTGACTTTGGAGTGCGCTAATGTTTGCATTTCCTTTCGTTAGCCGGTTGACAAGAGGTGTGTGGGAGTGGCGACATGTTCTACAAGAAAATCGATAGTGCTTTGCACATAGCATTCTTCACGCCGAATGTATCTACGTACAGTGGATGACTTCATGAATGATAAGTTTTTTTGATAAGTAACAGCTCGATGTTTTAATTTTTTTCTATTATGGTTTAAGAATACAGATAAAATTACACATTCTGGTGACTTAGGAGTGCGCTAATGATTGCATTTTCTTTTGTTAGTAGGTTGACAAGAGATGTGTGGGAGCGGCGATATATTCTACAAGAAAATCGCTAGTGCTGTGCACATAGCATTCATCACTCCAAATGTATCTACGTACAGGGAATGACTGTGTGAATAATTTGTTTTTTGGGAAGTCACAGCAATTTGTTTAATTTTTTTTATTATGCTTTAAAGATACACATAATTTTACACATTTGGTGACTTTGGAGTGCGCTAATGTTTACATTTTCTTTCGTTAGCAGGTTGACAAGAGGAGTGAGGGAGTGGCGACATATTCTACAAGAAAATCGCTAGTGCTTTGCACATAGCATTCATCACACCAAATGTATCTACGTACAGTGTATGACTGCATGGATAATAACTTTTTTTGGTAAGTAACTACTCGATGTTTTAATTTTCTTTTCATTATGGTTTAAGAATACAGATAAAATTACACATTCTAGTGACTTAGGAGTGCGCTAATGATTGCATTTTCTTTTGTTAGCAGGATGACAAGTGATGTGTGGGAGCGGCGATATATTCTACAAGAAAATCGCTAGTGCTGTGCACATAGCATTCTTCTCACCGAATGTATCTACGTACAGAGCATGACTGCATGAATAATAAGTTTTCTTGTTAAGTAACTGCTCAATGTTTTAATTTTTTTTTCATTATGGTTTAAGAATACAGATAAAATTACACATTCAGGTGACTTAGGAGTGCGCTAATGATTGCATTTTCTTTTGTTAGCCGGTTGACAAGAGATGTGTGGGAGCGGCGACATATTCTACAAGAAAATCGCTAGTGCTTTGCACATAGCATTCCTCACTTCGAATGTATCTACGTACACGGGATTACTGCGTGAATAATTTGTTTTTTGGGAAGTAACAGCAATTTGTTTAAATTTTTTTTATTATGCTTTAAAGATACACATAAATTTACACATTTGGTAACATTGGAGTGCGCTAATGTTTACATTTCCTTTCGTTAGCTGGTTGACAAGAGGTGTGTGGGAGTGGCGACATATTCTACAAGAAAATCGCTAGTGCTGTGCACATAGCGTTCTTCACACCAAATGTATCTACGTACAGTGGATGACTTCATGAATAATAAGTTTTTTTTGATAAGTAACAGCACGATGTTTTAATTTTATTTCATTATGGTTTTAGAATACAAATAAAATTACACATTCTGGTGATTTAGGAGTGCGCTAATGATTGCATTTTCTTTTGTTACTAGGTTGACAAGAGATGTGTGGGAGCGGCGATATATTCTACAAGAAAATCGCTAGTGCTAAGCACATAGCATTCATCACTCCGAATGTATCTACGTACAGGGGATGACTGCGTGAATAATTTGTTTTTTGGGAAGTAACAGCAATTTGTTTAAATTTTTTTATTATGCTTTAAAGATACACATAAATTTACACATTTGGTGACTTTGCAGTGCGCTGATGTTTACATTTTCTTTCGTTAGCAGGTTGAAAAGAGGTGTGTGGGAGCGGCGACATATTCTACAAGAAAATCGCTAGTGCTGTGCACATAGCATTCCTCACTCCGAATGTATCTACGTACAGTGGATGACTGCGTGAATAATTTGTTTTTTGGGAAGCAACAGCAATTTGTTTAAATTTTTTTTATTATGCTTTAAAGATACACATAAATTTACACATTTGGTGACTTTGGAGTGTGCTGATGTTTACATTTTCTTTCGTTAGCAGTTTGACACGAGGTGTGTGGGAGTGGCGACATATTCTACAAGAAAATCGCTAGTGCTTTGCACATAGCATTCTTCACACCGAATTTAACTACGTACAGTGGATGACTTCATGAATAATAAGTTTTTTTGGTAAGTAACAGCTCGAGGTTTTAATTTTTTTTCATTATGGTTTAAGAATAAAGATAAAATTACACAATCTGGTGACTTAGGAGTGCGCTAATGATTGCATTTTCTTTTGTTAGCAGGTTGACAAGAGATGTGTGGGAGCGGCGATATATTCTACAAGAAAATCGCTAGTGCTGTGCACATAGCATTCCTCACTCCGAATGTATCTACGTACAGGGGATGACTGCGTGAATAATTTGTTTTTTGGGAAGTAACAGCAATTTGTTTAAATTTTTTTTATTATGCTTTAAAGGTACACATAAATTTACACAGTTGGTGACTTTGGAGTGGGCTAATGTTTACATTTTCTTTCGTTAGCAGGTTGACAAGAGGTGTGTGGGAGTGGCGACATATTCTACAAGAAAATCGCTAGGGCTTTGCACATAGCATTCTTCTCACCGAATGTATCTACGTACAGTGGATGACTTCATGAGGAATAAGTTTTTTTGGTAAGTTACGGCTCGATGTTTTAATTTTTTTTCATTATTGTTTAAGAATACAGATAAAATTACACATTCTGGTGACTTAGGAGTGCGCTAATGATTGCATTTTCTTTTGTTAGCAGGTTGACAAGAGATGTGTGGGAGCGGCGATATATTCTACAAGAAAATCGCTAGTGCTGTGCACATAGCATTCTTCTCACCGAATGTATCTACGTACAGTGTATGACTGCATGAATAATAAGTTTTTTTGGTAAGTAACTGCTCGATGTTTTAATTTTTTTTTTCATTATGGTTTAAGAATACAGATGAAATTACACATTCTGGTGACTTAGGAGTGCGCTAATGATTGCATTTTCTTTTGTTAGCAGGTTGACAAGAGATGTGTGGGAGCGGCATATATTCTACAAGAAAATCGCTAGTGCTGTGCACATAGCATTCTTCTCACCGAATGTATCTACGTACAGTGTATGACTGCATGAATAATAAGTTTTTTTGGTAAGTAACTGCTCGATGTTTTAATTTTTTTTTTCATTATGGTTTAAGAATACAGATGAAATTACACATTCTGGTGACTTAGGAGTGCGCTAATGATTGCATTTTCTTTTGTTAGCAGGTTGACAAGAGATGTGTGGGAGCGGCATATATTCTACAAGAAAATCGCTACTGCTGTGCACATAGCATTCTTCTCACCGAATGTATCTACGTACAGTGTATGACTGCATGAATAATAAGTTTTTTTGGTAAGTAACTGCTCGATGTTTTAATTTTTTTTTCATTATGGTTTAAGAATAGAGATAAAATTACACATTCTGGTGACTTAGGAGTGCGCAAAATTGCATTTTCTTTTGTTAGCAGGTTGACAAGAGATGTGTGGGAGCGGCGATATATTCTACAAGAAAATCGCTAGTGCTGTGCACATAGCATTCTTCTCACCGAATGTATCTACGTACAGTGTATGACTGCATGAATAATAAGTTTTTTTGGTAAGTAACTGCTAAACGTTTTAATTTTTTTTTTCATTGTGGTTTAAGAATACAGATAAAATTACACATTCTGGTGACTTAGGAGTGCGCTAATGATTGCATTTTCTTTTGTTAGCAGGTTGACAAGAGATGTGTGGGAGCGGCGACATATTCTACAAGAAAATCGCTAGTGCTTTGCACATAGCATTCCCCACTTCGAATGTATCTACGTACAGGGGATTACTGCGTGAATAATTTGTTTTTTGGGAAGTAACAGCAATTTGTTTAAATTTTTTTTATTATGCTTTAAAGATACACATAAATTTACACATTTGGTGACTTTGGAGTGCGCTAATGTTTACATTTCCTTTCGTTAGCAGGTGGACAAGAGGTGTGTGGGAGTGGCGACATATTCTACAAGAAAATCGCTAGTGCTTTGCACATAGCGTTCTTCACACCGAATGTACCTACGTACAGTGGATGACTTCATGAATAATAAGTTTTTTTGGTAAGTAATAGCTCGATGTTTTAATTCTTTTTCATAATGGTTTAAGAATACAAATAAAATTACACATTCTGGTGACTTAGGAGTGCGCTAATGATAGCATTTTCTTTTGTTAGCAGGTTGACAAGAGATGTGTGGGAGCGGCGATATATTCTACAAGAAAATCGCTAGTGCTGTGCACATAGCATTCATCACTCCGAATGTATCTACGTACAGGGGATGACTGCGTGAATAATTTGTTTTTTGGGAAGTAACAGCAATTTGTTTAAATTTTTTTATTATGCTTTAAAGATACACATAAATTTACACATTTGGTGACTTTGGAGTGCGCTAATGTCTACATTTACTTTCGTTAGCAGGTTGACAAGAGGTGTGTGGGAGTGGCGACATATTCTACAAGAAAATCGCTAGTGCTTTGCACATAGCATTCATCACACCGAATGTATCTACGTACAGTGTATGACTGCATGAATAATAAGTTTTTTTGGTAAGTAGCAGCTAAACGTTTTAATTTTTTTTTTCATTGTGGTTTAAGAATACAGATAAAATTACACATTCTGGTGACTTAGGAGTGCGCTAATGATTGCATTTTCTTTTGTTAGCAGGTTGACAAGAGATGTGTTAGAGCGGCGATATATTCTACAAGAAAATCGCTAGTGCTGTGCACATAGCATTCTTCTCACCGAATGTATCTACGTACAGTGTATGACTGCATGAATAATAAGTTTTCTTGGTAAGTAACTGCTCGATGTTTTAATTTTTTTTCATTATGGTTTAAGAATACAGATGAAATTACACATTCTGGTGACTTAGGAGTGCGCTAATGATTGCATAATCCTTTGTTAGCAGGTTGAGAAGAGATGTGTGGGAGCGGCGATATATTCTACAAGAAAATCGCTAGTGCTGTGCACATAGCATTCTTCTCACCGAATGTATCTACGTACAGTGTATGACTGCATGAATAATAAGTTTTTTTGGTAACTAACTGCTCGATGTTTTAATTTTTTTTTCATTATGGTTTAAGAATACAGATAAAATTACACATTCTGGTGACTTAGGAGTGCGCTAATGATTGCATTTTCTTTTGTTAGCAGGTTGACAAGAGATGTGTGGGAGCGGCGATATATTCTACAAGAAAATCGCTAGTGCTGTGCACATAGCATTCCGCACTCCGAATGTATCTACGTACAGGGGATGACTGCGTGAATAATTTGTTTTTTGGGAAGTAACAGCATTTTGTTTAAATTTTTTTTATTATGCGTTAAAGATACACATAAATTTACACAGTTGGTGACTTTGGAGTTGGCTAATGTTTACATTTTCTTTCGTTAGCATGTTGACAAGAGGTGTGTGGGAGTGGCGACATATTCTACAAGAAAATCGCTAGTGCTTTGCACATAGCATTCTTCTCACCGAATGTATCTACGTACAGTGGATGACTTCATGAATAATAAGTTTTTTTGGTAAGTAACGGCTCGATGATTTAATTTTTTTTCATTATTGTTTAAGAATACAGATAAAATTACACATTCTGGTGACTTAGGAGTGCGCTAATGATTGCATTTTCTTTGGTTAGCAGGTTGACAAGAGATGTGTGGGAGCGGCGATATATTCTACAAGAAAATCGCTAGTGCTGTGCACATAGCATTCTTCTCACCGAATGTATCTACGTACAGTGTATGACTGCATGAATAATAAGTTTTTTTGGTAAGTAACTGCTCGATGTTTTAATTTTTTTTTCATTATGGTTTAAGAATACAGATAAAATTACACATTCTGGTGACTTAGGAGTGCGCTAATGATTGCATTTTCTTTTGTTAGCAGGTTGACAAGAGATGTGTGTGAGCGGCGATATATTCTACAAGAAAATCGCTAGTGCCGTGCATATAGCATTCTTCTCACCGAATGTATCTACGTACAGTGTATGACTGCATGAATAATAAGTTTTCTTGGTAAGTAACTGCTCGATGTTTTAATTTTTTTCTCATTATGGTTTAAGAATACAGATGAAATCACACATTCTTGTGACTTAGGAGTGCGCTAATGATTGCATTTTCTTTTGTTAGCAGGTTGACAAGAGTTGGGTGGGAGCGGCGACATATTCTACAAGAAAATCGCTAGTGCTTTGCACATAGCATTCCTCACTTCGAATGTATCTACGTACAGGGGATTACTGCGTGAATAATTTGTTTTTTGGGAAGTAACAGCAATTTGTTTAAATTTTTTTTATTATGCTTTAAAGACACACATAAATTTACACATTTGGTGACTTTGGAGTGCGCTAATGTTTACATTTTCTTTCGTTAGCAGGTTGACAAGTGATGTGTGGGAGTGGCGACATATTCTACAAGAAAATCGCTAGTGCTTTGCACATAGCGTTCTTCACACCGAATGTATCTACGTACAGTGGATGACTTCATGAATAATAAGTTTTTTTTTGTAAGTAATAGCTCGATGTTTTAATTCTTTTTCATTATGGTTTAAGAATACAAATAAAATTACACATTCTGATGACTTAGGAGTGCGCTAATGATAGCATTTTCTTTTGTTAGCAGGTTGACAAGAGATGTGTGGGAGCGGCGATATATTCTACAAGAAAAACGCTAGTGCTGTGCACATAGCATTGTTCTCACCGAATGTATCTACGTACAGGTGGTGACTGCGTGAATAATTTGTTTTTTGGGAAGTAACAGCAATTTGTTTAAATTTTTTTACTATGCTTTAAAGATTCACATAAATTTACACATTTCTGACTTTGGAGTGCGCTAATGTTTACATTTACTTTCGTTAGCAGGTTGACAAGAGGTGTGTGGGAGTGGCGACATATTCTACAACAAAATCGCTAGTGCTTTGCACATAGCATTCATCACACCGAATGTATCTACGTACAGTGTATGACTGCATGAATAATAAGTTTTTTTGGTTAGTAACTGCTCGATGTTTTAATTTTTTTTTCATTGTGGTTTAAGAATACAGATAAAATTACACATTCTGGTGACTTAGGAGTGCGCTAATGATTGCATTTTCTTTTGTTAGCAGGTTGACAAGTGATGTGTGGGAGCGGCGATATATCCTACAAGAAAATCGCTAGTGCTGTGCACATAGCATTCTTCTCACCGAATGTATCTACGAACAGTGTATGACTGCATGAATAATAAGTTTTTTTGGTAAGTAACTGCTCGATGTTTAAATTTTTTTTCATTATGGTTTAAGAATACAGACAAAATTACACATTCTGGTGACTTAGGAGTGCGCTAATGATTGCATAATCTTTTGTTAGCAGGTTGACAAGTGATGTGTGGAGCGGCGATATATTCTACAAGAAAATCGCTAGTGCTGTGCACATAGCATTGTTCTCACCGAATGTATCTACGTACAGTGTATGACTGCATGAATAATAAGTTTTTTTGGTAAGTAACTGCTCGATGTTTTAATTTTTTTTTCATTATGGTTTAAGAATACAGATAAAATTACTCATTCTGGTGACTTAGGAGTGCGCTAATGATTGCATTTTCTTTTGTTAGCAGGTTGACAAGAGATGTGGTGGAGCGGCGATATATTCTACAAGAAAATCGCTAGGGCTTCGCACATAGCATTCATCACACCGTATGTATCTACGTACAGTAGATGACTTCATGAATAATAAGTTTTTTTGGTAAGTAACAGCTCGATGTTTTAATTTTTTTTCATTATGGTTTAAGAATACAGATAAAATTACACATTCTGGTGACTTAGGAGTGCGCTAATGATTGCATTATCTTTTGTTAGCAGGTTGACAAGAGATGTGTGGGAGCGGCGATATATTCTACAAGAAAATCGCTAGTGCTGTGCACATAGCATTCATCACTCCGAAAGTATCTACGTACAGGGGGTGACTGCGTGAATCATTTGTTTTTTGGGAAGTAACAGCAATTTGTTTAAATTTTTTAATATGCTTTAAAGATACACATAAAATTACACATTTGGTGACTTTTGAGTGCGCTAATGTTTACATTTACTTTCGTTAGCAGGTTGACAAGAGGTGTGTGGGAGTGGCGACATATTGTACAAGAAAATCGCTTGTGCTTTGCACTTAGCATTCATCACACCGAATGTATCTACGTACAGTGTATGACTGCATGAATAATAAGTTTTTTTGGTAAGTAACTGCTCGATGTTTTAATTTTTTTTTCATTGTGGTTTAAGAATACAGATAAAATTACACATTCTGGTGACTTAGGAGTGCGCTAATGATTGCATTTTCTTTTGTTAGCAGGTTGACAAGTGATGTGTGGGATCGGCTATATATTCTACAAGAAAATCGCTAGTGCTGTGCACATAGCATTCTTCTCACCGAATGTATCTACGTACGGTGTATGACTGCATGAATAATAAGTTTTTTTGGTAAGTAACTGCTCGATGTTTAAATTTTTTTTCATTATGGTTTAAGAATACAGATAAAATTACACATTCTGGTGACTTAGGAGTGCGCTAATGATTGCATTTTCTTTTGTTAGCAGGTTGACAAGAGATGTGTGGGAGCGGCGATATATTCTACAAGAAAATCGCTAGTGCTGTGCACATAGCATTCTTCTCACCGAATGTATCTACGTACAGTGTATGACTGCATGAATAATATGTTTTCTTGGTAAGTAACTGCTCGATGTTTTAATTTTTTTTCATTATGGTTTAAGAATACAGATGAAATTACACATTCTGGTGACTTAGGAGTGCGCTAATGATTGCATAATCTTTTGTTAGCAGGTTGACAAGAGATGTGTGGCAGCGGCGATATATTCTACAAGAAAATCGCTAGTGCTGTGCACATAGCATTCTTCTCACCGAATGTATCTACGTACAGTGTATGACTGCATGAATACTAAGTTTTCCTGGTAAGTAACTGCTTGATGTTTTAATTTTTTTTCATTATGGTTTAAGAATACAGATGAAATTACACATTCTGGTGACTTAGGAGTGCGCTAATGATTGCATAATCTTTTGTTAGCAGGTTGACAAGAGATGTGTGGGAGCGGCGATATATTCTACAAGAAAATCGCTAGTGCTGTGCACATAGCATTGTTCTCACCGAATGTATCTACGTACAGTGTATGACTGCATGAATAATAAGTTTTTTTGGTAAGTAACTGCTCGATGTTTTAATTTTTTTTTCATTATGGTTTAAGAATACAGATAAAATTACACATTCTGGTGACTTAGGAGTGCGCTAATGATTGCATTTTCTTTTGTTAGCAGGTTGACAAGAGATGTGTGGGAGTGGCGATATATTCTACAAGAAAATCGCTAGTGCTGTGCACATAGCATTCCGCACTCCGAATGTATCTACGTACAGGGGATGACTGCGTGAATAATTTGTTTTTTGGGAAACAACAGCAATTTGTTTAAATTTTTTTTATTATGCGTTAAAGATACACATAAATTTACACAGTTGGTGACTTTGGAGTGGGCTAATGTTTACATTTTCTTTCGTTAGCAGGTTGACAAGAGGTGTGTGGGAGTGGCGACATATTCTACAAGAAAATCGCTAGGGCTTTGCACATAGCATTCTTCTCACCGAATGTATCTACGTACAGTGTATGACTGCATGAATAATAAGTTTTTTTGGTAAGTAACTGCTCGATGTTTTAATTTTTTTTCATTATGGTTTAAGAATACAGATAAAATTACACATTCTGGTGACTTAGGAGTGCGCTAATGATTGCATTTTCTTTTGTTAGCAGGTTGACAAGAGATGTGTGGGAGCGGCGATATATTCTACAAGAAAATCGCTAGTGCTGTGCACATAGCATTCTTCTCACCGAATGTATCTACGTACAGTGTATGACTGCATGAATAATAAGTTTTCTTGGTAAGTAACTGGTCGATGTTTTAATTTTTTTCTCATTATGGTTTAAGAATACAGATAAAATTACACATTCTGGTGACTTAGGAGTGCGCTAATGATTGCATTTTCTTTTGTTAGCAGGTTGACAAGAGATGTGAGGGAGTGGCGACATATTCTACAAGAGTATCGCTAGTGCTTTACACATAGCATTCCCCACTCCGAATGTATCTACGTACAGGGGATTACTGTGTGAATAATTTGTTTTTTGGGAAGTAACAGAAATTTGTTTAAATTTTTTTATTATGCTTTAAAGATACTCATAAATTTACACTTATGGTGACTTTGGAGTGCGCTAATGTTTACATTTCCTTTCGTTAGCAGGTTGACAAGAGGTGTGTGGGAGTGGCGACATATTCTACAAGAAAATCGCTAGTGCTTTGCACATAGCATTCTTCACACCTAACGTATCTACGTACAGTGCATGACTTCATGAATAATAAGTTTTTTTGGTAAGTAACAGCTCGATGTTTTAATTTTTTTTCATTATGGTTTAAGAATACAGATAAAATTACACATTCTGGTGACTTAGGAGTGCGCTAATGATTGCATTTTCTTTTGTTAGCAGGTTGACAAGAGATGTGTGGGAGCGGTGATATATTCTACAAGAAAATCGCTACTGCTGTGCACATAGCATTCCTCACTCCGAATGTATCTACGTACAGGGGATGACTGCGTGAATAATTTGTTTTTTGGGAAGTAACAGCAATTTGTTTAAATTTTTTTTATTATGCTTTAAAGATACACATAAATTTACACATTTGGTGACTTTGGAGTGCGCTAATGTTTACATTTTCTTTCGTTAGCAGTTTGACAAGAGGTGTGTGGGAGTGGCGACATATTCTACATGAAAATCGCTAGTGCTTTGCACATAGCATTCTTCACACCGAATGTAACTACGTACAGTGGATGACTTCATGGATAATAAGTTTTTTTGGTAAGTAACAGCTCGTTGTTTTAATTTTTTTCATTATGGTTTAAGAATACAGATAAAATTACACATTCTGGTGACTTAGGAGTGCGCTAATGATTGCATTTTCTTTTGTTAGCAGGTTGACAATAGATGTGTGGGAGCGGCGATATATTCTACAAGAAAATCGCTACTGCTGTGCACATAGCATTCTTCTCAGCGAATGTATCTACGTACAGTGTATGACTGCATGAATAATAAGTTTTTTTGGTAAGTAACTGCTCGATGTTTTATTTTTTTTTCATTATGGTTTAAGAATACAGATAAAATTACACATTCTGGTGACTTAGGAGTGCGCTAATGATTGCATTTTCTTTTGTTAGCAGGTTGACAAGAGATGTGTGGGAGCGGCGATATATTCTACGAGAAAATAGCTAGTGCTGTGCACATAGCATTCTTCTCACCGTATGTATCTACGTACAGTGTATGACTGCATGAATAATAAGTTTTTTTGGTAAGTAACTGCTCGATGATTTAATTTTTTTTCATTATCGTTTAAGAATACAGATAAAATTACACATTCTGGTGACTTATGAGTTCGCTAAAGATTGCATTTTCTTTTGTTAGCAGGTTGACAAGAGATGTGTGGGAGCGGCGATATATTCTACAGGAAAATCGCTAGTGCTGTGCACATAGCCTTCTTCTCACCGAATGTATCTACGTACAGTGTATGACTGCATGAATAATAAGTTTTTTTGGTAAGTAATTGCTTAATGTTTTAATTTTTTTATCATTATGGTTTAAGAGTACAGATAAAATTACACATTGTTGTGACTTAGGAGTGCGCTAATGATTGCATTTTCTTTTGTTAGCAGGTTGACAAGAGATGTGTGGGAGCAGCGATATATTCTACAAGAAAATCGCTAGTGCTGTGCACATAGCATTCATCACTCCGAATGTATCTACGTACAGGGGGTGACTGAGTGAATAATTTGTTTTTTGGGAAGTAACAGCAATTTGTATAAATTTTTTAATATGCTTTAAAGATACACATAAATTTACACATTTGGTGACTTTGGAGTGCGCTAATGTTTACATTTACTTTCGTTAGCAGGTTGACAAGAGGTGTGTGGGAGTGGCGACATATTCTACAAGAAAATCGCTTGTGCTTTGCACTTAGCATTCATCACACCGAATGTATCTACGTACAGTGTATGACTGCATGAATAATAAGTTTTTTTGATAAGTAACTGCTCGATGTTTTAATTTTTTTTTCATTGTGGTTTAAGAATACAGATAAAATTACACATTCTGGTGACTTAGGAGTGCGCTAATGATTGCATTTTCTTTTGTTAGCAGGTTGACAAGTGATGTGTGGGAGCGGCGATATATTCTACAAGAAAATCGCTAGTGCTGTGCACATAGCATTCTTCTCACCGAATGTATCTACGTACAGTGTATGACTGCATGAATAATAAGTTTTTTTGGTAAGTAACAGCTCGAGGTTTTAATTTTTTTTCATTATGGTTTAAGAATACAGATAAAATTACACATTCTGGTGACTTAGGAGTGCGCTAATGATTGCATTTTCTTTTGTTAGCAGGTTGACATGAGATGTGTTAGAGCGGCGATATATTCTACAAGAAAATCGCTAGTGCTGTGCACATAGCATTCTTCTCACCGAATGTATCTACGTACAGTGTATGACTCCATGAATAATAAGTTTTCTTGGTAAGTAACTGCTCGATGTTTTAATTTTTTTTCATTATGGTTTAAGAATACAGATGAAATTACACATTCTGGTGACTTAGGAGTGCGCTAATGATTGCATAATCTTTTGTTAGCAGGTTGACAAGAGATGTGTGGGAGCGGCGATATATTCTACAAGAAAATCGCTAGTGCTGTGCACATAGCATTCTTCTCACCGAATGTATCTACGTACAGTGTATGACTGCATGAATACTAAGTTTTCTTGGTAAGTAACTGCTTGATGTTTTAATTTTTTTTCATTATGGTTTAAGAATACAGATGAAATTACACATTCTGGTGACTTAGGAGTGCGCTAATGATTGCATAATCTTTTGTTAGCAGGTTGACAAGAGATGTGTGGGAGCGGCGATATATTCTACAAGAAAATCGCTAGTGCTGTGCACATAGCATTCCGCACTCCGAATGTATCTACGTACAGGGGATAACTGCGTGAATAATTTGTATTTTGGGAAGTAACAGCAATTTGTTTAAATTTTTTTATTATGCGTTAAAGATACACATAAATTTACACAGTTGGTGACTTTGGAGTGGGCTGATGTTTACATTTTCTTTCGTTAGCAGGTTGACAAGGGGTGTGTGGGAGTGGCGACATATTCTACAAGAAAATCGCTAGGGCTTTGCACATAGCATTCTTCTCACCGAATGTATCTACGTACAGTGTATGACTGCATGAATAATAAGTTTTTTTTTGTAAGTATCTGCTCGATGTTTTAATTTTTTTTCATTATGGTTTAAGAATACAGATAAAATTACACATTCTGGTGACTTAGGAGTGCGCTAATGATTGCATTTTCTTTTGTTAGCAGGTTGACAAGAGATGTGTGGGAGCGGCGATATATTCTACAAGAAAATCGCTAGTGCTGTGCACATAGCATTCTTCTCACCGAATGTATCTACGTACAGTGTATGACTGCATGAATAATAGGTTTTCTTGGTAAGTAACTGCTCGATGTTTTAATTTTTTTCTCATTATGGTTTAGGAATACAGATAAAATTACACATTCTGGTGACTTAGGAGTGCGCTAATGATTGCATTTTCTTTTGTTAGCAGGTTGACAAGAGATGTGTGGGAGCGGCGATATATTCTACAAGAAAATCGCTAGTGCTGTGCACATAGCATTCTTCTCACCGAATGTATCTACGTACAGTGTATGACTGCATGAATAATAGGTTTTCTTGGTAAGTAACTGCTCGATGTTTTAATTTTTTTCTCATTATGGTTTAAGAATACAGATAAAATTACACATTCTGGTGACTTAGGAGTGCGCTAATGATTGCATTTTCTTTTGTTAGCAGGTTGACAAGAGATGTGTGGGAGTGGCGACATATTCTACAAGAATATCGCTAGTGCTTTACACATAGCATTCCCCACTCCGAATGTATCTACGTACAGGGGATGACTGCGTGAATAATTTGTTTTTTGGGAAACAACAGCAATTTGTTTAAATTTTTTTTATTATGCGTTAAAGATACACATAAATTTACACAGTTGGTGACTTTGGAGTGGGCTAATGTTTACATTTTCTTTCGTTAGCAGGTTGACAAGAGGTGTGTGGGAGTGGCGACATATTCTACAAGAAAATCGCTAGGGCTTTGCACATAGCATTCTTCTCACCGAATGTATCTACGTACAGAGCATGACTTCATGAATAATAAGTTTTTTTGGTAAGTAACAGCTCGATGTTTTAATTTTTTTTCATTATGGTTTAAGAATACAGATAAAATTACACATTCTGGTGACTTAGGAGTGCGCTAATGATTGCATTTTCTTTTGTTAGCAGGTTGACAAGAGATGTGTGGGAGCGGTGATATATTCTACAAGAAAATCGCTAGTGCTGTGCACATAGCATTCCTCACTCCGAATGTATCTACGTACAGGGGATGACTGCGTGAATAATTTGTTTTTTGGGAAGTAACAGCAATTTGTTTAAATTTTTTTTATTATGCTTTAAAGATACACATAAATTTACACATTTGGTGACTTTGGAGTGCGCTGATGTTTACATTTTCTTTCGTTAGCAGTTTGACAAGAGGTGTGTGGGAGTGGCGACATATTCTACATGAAAATCGCTAGTGCTTTGCACATAGCATTCTTCACACCGAATGTAACTACGTACAGTGGATGACTTCATGAATAATAAGTTTTTTTGGTAAGTAACAGCTCATTGTTTTAATTTTTTTCATTATGGTTTAAGAATACAGATAAAATTACACATTCCGGTGACTTAGGAGTGCGCTAATGATTGCATTTTCTTTTGTTAGCAGGTTGACAATAGATGTGTGGGAGCGGCGATATATTCTACAAGAAAATCGCTACTGCTGTGCACATAGCATTCTTCTCAGCGAATGTATCTACGTACAGTGTATGACTGCATGAATAATAAGTTTTTTTGGTAAGTAACTGCTCGATGATTTAATTTTTTTCATTATCGTTTAAGAATACAGATAAAATTACACATTCTGGTGACTTATGAGTTCGCTAAAGATTGCATTTTCTTTTGTTAGCAGGTTGACAAGAGATGTGTGGGAGCGGCGATATATTCTACAGGAAAATCGCTAGTGCTGTGCACATAGCCTTCTTCGCACCGAATGTATCTACGTGCAGTGTATGACTGCATGAATAATAGGTTTTTTTGGTAAGTAATTGCTTAATGTTTTAATTTTTTTATCATTATGGTTTAAGAGTACAGATAAAATTACACATTGTTGTGACTTAGGAGTGCGCTATTGATTGCATTTTCTTTTGTTAGCAGGTTGACAAGAGATGTGTGGGAGCGGCGATATATTCTACAAGAAAATCGCTAGTGCTGTGCACATAGCATTCATCACTCCGAATGTATCTACGTACAGGGGGTGACTGCGTGAATAATTTGTTTTTTGGGAAGTAACAGCAATGTGTTTAAATTTTTTAATATGCTTTAAAGATACACATAAAATTACACATTTGGTGACTTTGGAGTGCGCTAATGTTTACATTTACTTTCGTTAGCAGGTTGACAAGAGGTGTGTGGGAGTGGCGACATATTCTACAAGAAAATCGCTTGTGCTTTGCACTTAGCATTCATCACACCGAATGTATCTACGTACAGTGTATGACTGCATGAATAATAAGTTTTTTTGGTAAGTAACAGCTCGAGGTTTTAATTTTTTTTCATTATGGTTTAAGAGTACAGATAAAATTACACATTGTTGTGACTTAGGAGTGCGCTATTGATTGCATTTTCTTTTGTTAGCAGGTTGACAAGAGATGTGTGGGAGCGGCGATATATTCTACAAGAAAATCGCTAGTGCTGTGCACATAGCATTCATCACTCCGAATGTATCTACGTACAGGGGGTGACTGCGTGAATAATTTGTTTTTTGGGAAGTAACAGCAATGTGTTTAAATTTTTTAATATGCTTTAAAGATACACATAAAATTACACATTTGGTGACTTAGGAGTGCGCTATTGATTGCATTTTCTTTTGTTAGCAGGTTGACAAGAGATGTGTGGGAGCGGCGATATATTCTACAAGAAAATCGCTAGTGCTGTGCACATAGCATTCTTCTCACCGAATGTATCTACGTACAGTGTATGACTGCATGAATAATAAGTTTTTTTGGTAAGTAACAGCTCGAGGTTTTAATTTTTTTTCATTATGGTTTAAGAATACAGATAAAATTACACATTCTGGTGACTTAGGAGTGCGCTAATGATTGCATTTTCTTTTGTTAGCAGGTTGACAAGAGATGTGTTAGAGCGGCGATATATTCTACAAGAAAATCGCTAGTGCTGTGCACATAGCATTCTTCTCACCGAATGTAACTACGTACAGTGTATGACTGCATGAATAATAAGTTTTCTTGGTAAGTAACTGCTCGATGTTTAAATTTTTTTTCATTATGGTTTAAGAATACAGATGAAATTACACATTCTGGTGTCTTAGGAGTGCGCTAATGATTGCATAATCTTTTGTTAGCAGGTTGACAGGAGATGTGTGGGAGC
The DNA here is from genome assembly GCF_023898315.1 of Schistocerca nitens. Classification (NCBI taxonomy): domain Eukaryota; kingdom Metazoa; phylum Arthropoda; class Insecta; order Orthoptera; family Acrididae; genus Schistocerca; species Schistocerca nitens. Next base: position 497,399,077 of record NC_064622.1, read on the forward strand.
GGCGATATATTCTACAAGAAAATCGCTAGTGCTGTGCACATAGCATTCTTCTCACCGAATGTATCTACGTACAGTGTATGACTGCATGAATACTAAGTTTTCTTGGTAAGTAACTGCCTGATGTTTTAATTTTTTTTCATTATGGTTTAAGAATACAGATGAAATTACACATTCTGGTGACTTAGGAGTGCGCTAATGATTGCATAATCTTTTGTTAGCAGGTTGACAAGAGATGTGTGGGAGCGGCGATATATTCTACAAGAAAATCGCTAGTGCTGTGCACATAGCATTGTTCTCACCGAATGTATCTACGTACAGTGTATGACTGCATGAATAATAAGTTTTTTTGGTAAGTAACTGCTCGATGTTTTAATTTTTTTTTCATTATGGTTTAAGAATACAGATAAAATTACACATTCTGGTGACTTATGAGTTCGCTAATGAATGCATTTTCTTTTGTTAGCAGGTTGACAAGATATTTGTGGGAGCGGCGATATATTCTACAAGAAAATCGCTAGTGCTGTGCACATAGCATTCCGCACTCCGAATGTATCTACGTACAGGGGATGACTGCGTGAATAATTTGTATTTTGGGAAGTAACAGCAATTTGTTTAAATTTTTTTTATTATGCGTTAAAGATACACATAAATTTACACAGTTGGTGACTTTGGAGTGGGCTGATGTTTACATTTTCTTTCGTTAGCAGTTTGACAAGGGGTGTGTGGGAGTGGCGACATATTCTACAAGAAAATCGCTAGGGCTTTGCACATAGCATTCTTCTCACCGAATGTATCTACGTACAGTGTATGACTGCATGAATAATAAGTTTTTTTTTGTAAGTATCTGCTCGATGTTTTAATTTTTTTTCATTATGGTTTAAGAATACAGATAAAATTACACATTCTGGTGACTTAGGAGTGCGCTAATGATTGCATTTTCTTTTGTTAGCAGGTTGACAAGAGATGTGTGGGAGCGGCGATATATTCTACAAGAAAATCGCTAGTGCTGTGCACATAGCATTCTTCTCACCGAATGTATCTACGTACAGTGTATGACTGCATGAATAATAGGTTTTCTTGGTAAGTAACTGCTCGATGTTTTAATTTTTTTCTCATTATGGTTTAAGAATACAGATAAAATTACACATTCTGGTGACTTAGGAGTGCGCTAATGATTGCATTTTCTTTTGTTAGCAGGTTGACAAGAGATGTGTGGGAGTGGCGACATATTCTACAAGAATATCGCTAGTGCTTTACACATAGCATTCCCCACTCCGAATGTATCTACGTACAGGGGATTACTGTGTGAATAATTTGTTTTTTGGGAAGTAACAGAAATTTGTTTAAATTTTTTTATTATGCTTTAAAGATACTCATAAATTTACACTTATGGTGACTTTGGAGTGCGCTAATGTTTACATTTCCTTTCGTTAGCAGGTTGACAAGAGGTGTGTGGGAGTGGCGACATATTCTACATGAAAATCGCTAGAGCTTTGCACATAGCATTCTTCACACCGAATGTAACTACGTACAGTGGATGACTTCATGAATAATAAGTTTTTTTGGTAAGTAACAGCTCGTTGTTTTAATTTTTTTTCATTATGGTTTAGGAATACAGGTATAATTACACATTCTGGTGACTTAGGAGTGCGATAATGATTGCATTTTCTTTTATTAGCAGGTTGACAAGAGATGTGTGGGAGCGGCGATATATTCTACAAGAAAATCGCTAGGGCTTTGCTCATTGCATTCATCACACCGAATGTATCTACGTACAGTGGATGACTTCATGAATAATAAGTCTTTTTGGTAAGTAACAGCTCGATGTTTTAATTTTTTTTCATTATGTTTTAAGAATACAGATAAAATTACACATTCTGGTGACTTAGGAGTGAGCTAATGATTGCATTTTCTTTTGTTAGCAGGTTGACAAGAGATGTGTGGGAGCGGCGATATATTCTACAAGAAAATCGCTAGTGCTGTGCACATAGCATTCCGCACTCCGAATGTATCTACGTACAGGGGATGACTGCGTGAATAATTTGTTTTTTGGGAAGTAACAGCAATTTGTTTAAATTTTTTTTATTATGCGTTAAAGATACACACAAAAATTTACACAGTTGGTGACTTTGGAGTGGGCTAATGTTTACATTTTCTTTCGTTAGCAGGTTGACAAGAGGTGTGTGGGAGTGTCGACATATTCTACAAGAAAATCGCTAGGGCTTTGCACATAGCATTCTTCTCACCGAATGTATCTACGTACAGAGTATGATTGCATGAATAATAAGTTTTTTTGGTAAGTAACTGCTCGATGTTTTAATTTTTTTTTCATTATGGTTTAAGAATACAGATAAAATTACACATTCTGGTGACTTAGGAGTGCGCTAATGATTGCATTTTCGTTTGTTAGCAGGTTGACAAGAGATGTGTGGGAGCGGCGATATATTCTACAAGAAAATCGCTAGTGCTGTGCACATAGCATTCTTCTCACCGAATGTATCTACGTACAGTGTATGACTGCAGGATTAATAAGTTTTTTTGGTAACTAACTGCTCGATGTTTTAATTTTTTTTTCATTATGGTTTAAGAATACAGATAAAATTACACATTCTGGTGACTTAGGAGTGCGCTAATGATTGCATTTTCTTTTGTTAGCAGGTTGACAATAGATGTGTGGGAGCGGCGATATATTCTACAAGAAAATCGCTACTGCTGTGCACATAGCATTCTTCTCACCGAATGTATCTACGTACAGTGTATGACTGCATGAATAATAAGTTTTTTTGGTAAGTAACTGCTCGATGTTTTAATTTTTTTTCATTATGGTTTAAGAATACAGATAAAATTACACATTCTGGTGACTTAGGAGTGCGCTAATGATTGCATTTTCTTTTGTTAGCAGGTTGACAAGAGATGTGTGGGAGCGGCGATATATTCTACGAGAAAATCGCTAGTGCTGTGCACATAGCATTCTTCTCACCGAATGTATCTACGTACAGTGTATGACTGCATGAATAATAAGTTTTTTTGGTAAGTAACTGCTCGATGATTTAATTTTTTTTCATTATCGTTTAAGAATACAGATAAAATTACAGATTCTGGTGACTTATGAGTTCGCTAATGAATGCATTTTCTTTTGTTAGCAGGTTGACAAGAGATGTGTGGGAGCGGCGATATATTCTACAAGAAAATCGCTAGTGCTGTGCACATAGCATTCTTCTCACCGAATGTATCTACGTACAGTGTATGACTGCATGAATAATAAGTTTTTTTGGTAAGTAATTGCTTAATGTTTTAATTTTTTTATCATTATGGTTTAAGAGTACAGATAAAATTACACATTCTGGTGACTCAGGAGTGCGCTAATGATTGCATTTTCCTTTGTTAGCAGGTTGACAAGAGATGTGTGGGAGCTGCGATATATTCTACAAGAAAATCGCTAGTGCTGTGCACATAGCATTCATCACTCCGAATGTATCTACGTACAGGGGGTGACTGCGTGAATAATTGGTTTTTTGGGAAGTAACAGCAATTTGTTTAAATTTTTTAATATGCTTTAAAGATACACATAAAATTACACATTTGGTGACTTTGGAGTGCGCAAATGTTTACATTTACTTCTGTTAGCAGGTTGACAAGAGGTGTGTGGGAGTGGCGACATATTCTACAAGAAAATCGCTAGTGCTTTGCACATAGCATTCATCACACCGAATGTATCTACGTACAGTGTATGACTGCATGAATAATAAGTTTTTTTGGTAAGTAACTGCTAAACGTTTTAATTTTTTTTTTCATTGTGGTTTAAGAATACAGATAAAATTACACATTCTGGTGACTTAGGAGTGCGCTAATGATTGCATTTTCTTTTGTTAGCAGGTTGACAAGTGATGTGTGGGAGTGGCGATATATTCTACAAGAAAATCGCTAGTGCTGTGCACATAGCATTCTTCTCACCGAATGTATCTACGTACAGAGTATGACTGCGTGAATAATAAGTTTTTTTGGTAAGTAACTGCTCGATGTTTAGATTTTTTTTCATTATGGTTTAAGAATACAGATAAAATTACACATTCTGGTGACTTAGGAGTGCGCTAATGATTGCATTTTCTTTTGTTAGCAGGTTGACAAGAGATGTGTGGGAGCGGCATATATTCTACAAGAAAATCGCTACTGCTGTGCACATAGCATTCTTCTCACCGAATGTATCTACGTACAGTGTATGACTGCATGAATAATAAGTTTTTTTGGTAAGTAACTGCTCGATGTTTTAATTTTTTTTTCATTATGGTTTAAGAATAGAGATAAAATTACACATTCTGGTGACTTAGGAGTGCGCAAAATTGCATTTTCTTTTGTTAGCAGGTTGACAAGAGATGTGTGGGAGCGGCGATATATTCTACAAGAAAATCGCTAGTGCTGTGCACATAGCATACTTCTCACCGAATGTATCTACGTACAGTGTATGACTGCATGAATAATAAGTTTTTTTGGTAAGTAACTGCTAAACGTTTTAATTTTTTTTTTCATTGTGGTTTAAGAATACAGATAAAATTACACATTCTGGTGACTTAGGAGTGCGCTAATGATTGCATTTTCTTTTGTTAGCAGGTTGACAAGAGATGTGTGGGAGCGGCGACATATTCTACAAGAAAATCGCTAGTGCTTTGCACATAGCATTCTTCTCACCGAATGTATCTACGTACAGTGGATGACTTCATGAATAATAAGTTTTTTTGGTAAGTAACGGCTCGATGATTTAATTTTTTTTCATTATTGTTTAAGAATACAGATAAAATTACACATTCTGGTGACTTAGGAGTGAGCTAATGATTGCATTTACTTTTGTTAGCAGGTTGACAAGAGATGTGTGGGAGCGGCGATATATTCTACAAGAAAATCGCTAGTGCTGTGCACATAGCATTCCGCACTCCGAATGTATCTACGTACAGGGGATGACTGCGTGAATAATTTGTTTTTTGGGAAGTAACAGCAATTTGTTTAAATTTTTTTTATTATGCGTTAAAGATACACACAAAAATTTACACAGTTGGTGACTTTGGAGTGGGCTAATGTTTACATTTTCTTTCGTTAGCAGGTTGACAAGAGGTGTGTGGGAGTGGCGACATATTCTACAAGAAAATCGCTAGGGCTTTGCACATAGCATTCTTCTCACCGAATGTATCTACGTACAGAGTATGATTGCATGAATAATAAGTTTTTTTGGTAAGTAACTGCTCGATGTTTTAATTTTTTTTTCATTATGGTTTAAGAATACAGATAAAATTACACATTCTGGTGACTTAGGAGTGCGCTAATGATTGCATTTTCTTTTGTTAGCAGGTTGACAAGAGATGTGTGGCAGCGGCGATATATTCTACAAGAAAATCGCTAGTGCTGTGCACATAGCATTCTTCTCACCGAATGTATCTACGTACAGTGTATGACTGCATGATTAATAAGTTTTTTTGGTAACTAACTGCTCGATGTTTTATTTTTTTTTTCATTATGGTTTAAGAATACAGATAAAATTACACATTCTGGTGACTTAGGAGTGCGCTAATGATTGCATTTTCTTTTGTTAGCAGGTTGACAATAGATGTGTGGGAGCGGCGATATATTGTACAAGAAAATCGCTACTGCTGTGCACATAGCATTCTTCTCACCGAATGTATCTACGTACAGTGTATGACTGCATGAATAATAAGTTTTTTTGGTAAGTAACTGCTCGATGTTTTAATTTTTTTTTCATTATGGTTTAAGAACACAGATAAAATTACACATTCTGGTGACTTAGGAGTGCGCTAATGATTGCATTTTCTTTTGTTAGCAGGTTGACAAGAGATGTGTGGGAGCGGCGATATATTCTACGAGAAAATCGCTAGTGCTGTGCACATAGCATTCTTCTCACCGAATGTATCTACGTACAGTTTATGACTGCATGAATAATAAGTTTTTTTGGTAAGTAACTGCTCGATGATTTAATTTTTTTTCATTATCGTTCAAGAATACAGATAAAATTACACATTCTGGTGACTTATGAGTTCGCTAATGAATGCATTTTCTTTTGTTAGCAGGTTGACAAGAGATGTGTGGGAGCGGCGATATATTCTACAAGAAAATCGCTAGTGCTGAATACATAGCATTCTTCTCACCGAATGTATCTACGTACAGTGTATGACTGCATGAATAATAAGTTTTTTTGGTAAGTAATTGCTTAATGTTTTAATTTTTTTATCATTATGGTTTAAGAGTACAGATAAAATTACACATTCTGGTGACTCAGGAGTGCGCTAATGATTGCATTTTCCTTTGTTAGCAGGTTGACAAGAGATGTGTGGGAGCTGCGATATATTCTACAAGAAAATCGCTAGTGCTGTGCACATAGCATTCATCACTCCGAATGTATCTACGTACAGGGGGTGACTGCGTGAATAATTGGTTTTTTGGGAAGTAACAGCAGTTTGTTTAAATTTTTTAATATGCTTTAAAGATACACATAAAATTACACATTTGGTGACTTTGGAGTGCGCTAATGTTTACATTTACTTCTGTTAGCAGGTTGACAAGAGGTGTGTGGGAGTGGCGACATATTCTACAAGAAAATCGCTAGTGCTTTGCACATAGCATTCATCACACCGAATGTATCTACGTACAGTGTATGACTGCATGTATAATAAGTTTTTTTGGTAAGTAACTGCTAAACGTTTTAATTTTTTTTTTCATTGTGGTTTAAGAATACAGATAAAATTACACATTCTGGTGACTTAGGAGTGCGCTAATGATTGCATTTTCTTTTGTTAGCAGGTTGACAAGTGATGTGTGGGAGTGGCGATATATTCTACAAGAAAATCGCTAGTGCTGTGCACATAGCATTCTTCTCACCGAATGTATCTACGTACAGAGTATGACTGCGTGAATAATAAGTTTTTTTGGTAAGTAACTGCTCGATGTTTAGATTTTTTTTCATTATGGTTTAAGAATACAGATAAAATTACACATTCTGGTGACTTAGGAGTGCGCTAATGATTGCATTTTCTTTTGTTAGCAGGTTGACAAGAGATGTGTTAGAGCGGCGATATATTCTACAAGAAAATCGCTAGTGCTGTGCACATAGCATTCTTCTCACCGAATGTATCTACGTACAGTGAATGACTGCATGAATAATAAGTTTTCTTGGTAAGTAACTGCTCGATGTTTTAATTTTTTTTCATTATGGTTTAAGAATACAGATGAAATTACACATTCTGGTGACTTAGGAGTGCGCTAATGATTGCATAATCCTTTGTTAGCAGGTTGGGAAGAGATGTGTGGGAGCGGCGATATATTCTACAAGAAAATCGCTAGTGCTGTGCACATAGCATTCTTCTCGCCGAATGTATCTACGTACAGTGTATGACTGCATGAATAATAAGTTTTTTTGGTAAGTAACTGCTCGATGTTTTAATTTTTTTTTCATTATGGTTTAAGAATACAGATAAAATTACACATTCTGGTGACTTAGGAGTGCGCTAATGATTGCATTTTCTTTTGTTAGCAGGTTGACAAGAGATGTGTGGGAGCGGCGATATATTCTACAAGAAAATCGCTAGTGCTGTGCACATAGCATTCTTCTCACCGAATGTATCTACGTACAGTGTATGACTGCATGAATAATAAGTTTTTTTGGTAAGTAACTGCTCGATGTTTTAATTTTTTTTTTCATTATGGTTTAAGAATACAGATGAAATTACACATTCTGGTGACTTAGGAGTGCGCTAATGATTGCATTTTCTTTTGTTAGCAGGTTGACAAGAGATGTGTGGGAGCGGCATATATTCTACAAGAAAATCGCTAGTGCTGTGCACATAGCATTCTTCTCACCGAATGTATCTACGTACAGTGTATGACTGCATGAATAATAAGTTTTTTTGGTAAGTAACTGCTCGATGTTTTAATTTTTTTTTTCATTATGGTTTAAGAATACAGATGAAATTACACATTCTGGTGACTTAGGAGTGCGCTAATGATTGCATTTTCTTTTGTTAGCAGGTTGACAAGAGATGTGTGGGAGCGGCATATATTCTACAAGAAAATCGCTACTGCTGTGCACATAGCATTCTTCTCACCGAATGTATCTACGTACAGTGTATGACTGCATGAATAATAAGTTTTTTTGGTAAGTAACTGCTCGATGTTTTAATTTTTTTTTCATTATGGTTTAAGAATAGAGATAAAATTACACATTCTGGTGACTTAGGAGTGCGCAAAATTGCATTTTCTTTTGTTAGCAGGTTGACAAGAGATGTGTGGGAGCGGCGATATATTCTACAAGAAAATCGCTAGTGCTGTGCACATAGCATTCTTCTCACCGAATGTATCTACGTACAGTGTATGACTGCATGAATAATAAGTTTTTTTGGTAAGTAACTGCTAAACGTTTTAATTTTTTTTTTCATTGTGGTTTAAGAATACAGATAAAATTACACATTCTGGTGACTTAGGAGTGCGCTAATGATTGCATTTTCTTTTGTTAGCAGGTTGACAAGAGATGTGTGGGAGCGGCGACATATTCTACAAGAAAATCGCTAGTGCTTTGCACATAGCATTCTTCTCACCGAATGTATCTACGTACAGTGGATGACTTCATGAATAATAAGTTTTTTTGGTAAGTAACGGCTCGATGATTTAATTTTTTTTCATTATTGTTTAAGAATACAGATAAAATTACACATTCTGGTGACTTAGGAGTGAGCTAATGATTGCATTTACTTTTGTTAGCAGGTTGACAAGAGATGTGTGGGAGCGGCGATATATTCTACAAGAAAATGGCTAGTGCTGTGCACATAGCATTCCGCACTCCGAATGTATCTACGTACAGGGGATGACTGCGTGAATAATTTGTTTTTTGGGAAGTAACAGCAATTTGTTTAAATTTTTTTTATTATGCGTTAAAGATACACACAAAAATTTACACAGTTGGTGACTTTGGAGTGGGCTAATGTTTACATTTTCTTTCGTTAGCAGGTTGACAAGAGGTGTGTGGGAGTGGCGACATATTCTACAAGAAAATCGCTAGGGCTTTGCACATAGCATTCTTCTCACCGAATGTATCTACGTACAGAGTATGATTGCATGAATAATAAGTTTTTTTGGTAAGTAACTGCTCGATGTTTTAATTTTTTTTTCATTATGGTTTAAGAATACAGATAAAATTACACATTCTGGTGACTTAGGAGTGCGCTAATGATTGCATTTTCTTTTGTTAGCAGGTTGACAAGAGATGTGTGGGAGCGGCGATATATTCTACAAGAAAATCGCTAGTGCTGTGCACATAGCATTCTTCTCACCGAATGTATCTACGTACAGTGTATGACTGCATGATTAATAAGTTTTTTTGGTAACTAACTGCTCGATGTTTTATTTATTTTTTCATTATGGTTTAAGAATACAGATAAAATTACACATTCTGGTGACTTAGGAGTGCGCTAATGATTGCATTTTCTTTTGTTAGCAGGTTGACAATAGATGTGTGGGAGCGGCGATATATTGTACAAGAAAATCGCTACTGCTGTGCACATAGCATTCTTCTCACCGAATGTATCTACGTACAGTGTATGACTGCATGAATAATAAGTTTTTTTGGTAAGTAACTGCTCGATGTTTTAATTTTTTTTTCATTATGGTTTAAGAACACAGATAAAATTACACATTCTGGTGACTTAGGAGTGCGCTAATGATTGCATTTTCTTTTGTTAGCAGGTTGACAAGAGATGTGTGGGAGCGGCGATATATTCTACGAGAAAATCGCTAGTGCTGTGCACATAGCATTCTTCTCACCGAATGTATCTACGTACAGTTTATGACTGCATGAATAATAAGTTTTTTTGGTAAGTAACTGCTCGATGATTTAATTTTTTTTCATTATCGTTCAAGAATACAGATAAAATTACACATTCTGGTGACTTATGAGTTCGCTAATGAATGCATTTTCTTTTGTTAGCAGGTTGACAAGAGATGTGTGGGAGCGGCGATATATTCTACAAGAAAATCGCTAGTGCTGAATACATAGCATTCTTCTCACCGAATGTATCTACGTACAGTGTATGACTGCATGAATAATAAGTTTTTTTGGTAAGTAATTGCTTAATGTTTTAATTTTTTTATCATTATGGTTTAAGAGTACAGATAAAATTACACATTCTGGTGACTCAGGAGTGCGCTAATGATTGCATTTTCCTTTGTTAGCAGGTTGACAAGAGATGTGTGGGAGCTGCGATATATTCTACAAGAAAATCGCTAGTGCTGTGCACATAGCATTCATCACTCCGAATGTATCTACGTACAGGGGGTGACTGCGTGAATAATTGGTTTTTTGGGAAGTAACAGCAGTTTGTTTAAATTTTTTAATATGCTTTAAAGATACACATAAAATTACACATTTGGTGACTTTGGAGTGCGCTAATGTTTACATTTACTTCTGTTAGCAGGTTGACAAGAGGTGTGTGGGAGTGGCGACATATTCTACAAGAAAATCGCTAGTGCTTTGCACATAGCATTCATCACACCGAATGTATCTACGTACAGTGTATGACTGCATGTATAATAAGTTTTTTTGGTAAGTAACTGCTAAACGTTTTAATTTTTTTTTTCATTGTGGTTTAAGAATACAGATAAAATTACACATTCTGGTGACTTAGGAGTGCGCTAATGATTGCATTTTCTTTTGTTAGCAGGTTGACAAGTGATGTGTGGGAGTGGCGATATATTCTACAAGAAAATCGCTAGTGCTGTGCACATAGCATTCTTCTCACCGAATGTATCTACGTACAGAGTTGACTGCGTGAATAATAAGTTTTTTTGGTATGTAACTGCTCGATGTTTAGATTTTTTTTCATTATGGTTTAAGAATACAGATAAAATTACACATTCTGGTGACTTAGGAGTGCGCTAATGATTGCATTTTCTTTTGTTAGCAGGTTGACAAGAGATGTGTTAGAGCGGCGATATATTCTACAAGAAAATCGCTAGTGGTGTGCACATAGCATTCTTCTCACCGAATGTATCTACGTACAGTGTATGACTGCATGAATAATAAGTTTTCTTGGTAAGTAACTGCTCGATGTTTTAATTTTTTTTCATTATGGTTTAAGAATACAGATGAAATTACACATTCTGGTGACTTAGGAGTGCGCTAATGATAGCATAATCCTTTGTTAGCAGGTTGAGAAGAGATGTGTGGGAGCGGCGATATATTCTACAAGAAAATCGCTAGTGCTGTGCACATAGCATTCTTCTCACCGAATGTATCTACGTACAGTGTATGACTGCATGAATAATAAGTTTTTTTGGTAAGTAACTGCTCGATGTTTTAATTTTTTTTTCATTATGGTTTAAGAATACAGATAAAATTATACATTCTGGTGACTTAGGAGTGCGCTAATGATTGCATTTTCTTTTGTTAGCAGGTTGACAAGAGATGTGTGGGAGCGGCGATATATTCTACAAGAAAATCGCTAGTGCTGTGCACATAGCATTCCGCACTCCGAATGTATCTACGTACAGGGGATGACTGCGTGAATAATTTGTTTTTTGGGAAGTAACAGCATTTTGTTTAAATTTTTTTTATTATGCGTTTAAGATACACATAAATTTACACAGTTGGTGACTTTGGAGTTGGCTAATGTTTACATTTTCTTTCGTTAGCATGTTGACAAGAGGTGTGTGGGAGTGGCGACATATTCTACAAGAAAATCGCTAGGGCTTTGCACATAGCATTCTTCTCACCGAATGTATCTACGTACAGTGGATGACTTCATGAATAATAAGTTTTTTTGGTAAGTAACGGCTCGATGATTTAATTTTTTTTCATTATTGTTTAAGAATACAGATAAAATTACACATTCTGGTGACTTAGGAGTGAGCTAATGATTGCATTTTCTTTTGTTAGCAGGTTGACAAGAGATGTGTGGGAGCGGCGATATATTCTACAAGAAAATCGCTAGTGCTGTGCACATAGCATTCCGCACTCCGAATGTATCTACGTACAGGGGATGACTGCGTGAATAATTTGTTTTTTGGGAAGTAACAGCAATTTGTTTAAATTTTTTTTATTATGCGTTAAAGATACACACAAAAATTTACACAGTTGGTGACTTTGGAGTGGGCTAATGTTTACATTTTCTTTCGTTAGCAGGTTGACAAGAGGTGTGTGGGAGTGGCGACATATTCTACGAGAAAATCGCTAGGGCTTTGCACATAGCATTCTTCTCACCGAATGTATCTACGTACAGAGTATGATTGCATGAATAATAGGTTTTTTTGGTAAGTAACTGCTCGATGTTTTAATTTTTTTTTCATTATGGTTTAAGAATACAGATAAAATTACACATTCTGGTGACTTAGGAGTGCGCTAATGATTGCATTTTCTTTTGTTAGCAGGTTGACAAGAGATGTGTGGGAGCGGCGATATATTCTACAAGAAAATCGCTAGTGCTGTGCACATAGCATTCTTCTCACCGAATGTATCTACGTACAGTGTATGACTGCATGATTAATAAGTTTTTTTGGTAACTAACTGCTCGATGTTTTAATTTTTTTTTCATTATGGTTTAAGAATACAGATAAAATTACACATTCTGGTGACTTAGGAGTGCGCTAATGATTGCATTTTCTTTTGTTAGCAGGTTGACAATAGATGTGTGGGAGCGGCGATATATTCTACAAGAAAATCGCTACTGCTGTGCACATAGCATTCTTCTCACCGAATGTATCTACGTACAGTGTATGACTGCATGAATAATAAGTTTTTTTGGTAAGTAACTGCTCGATGTTTCAATTTTTTTTTCATTATGGTTTAAGAATACAGATAAAATTACACATTCTGGTGACTTAGGAGTGCGCTAATGATTGCATTTTCTTTTGTTAGCAGGTTGACAAGAGATGTGTGGGAGCGGCGATATATTCTACGAGAAAATCGCTAGTGCTGTGCACATAGCATTCTTCTCACCGAATGTATCTACGTACAGTGTATGACTGCATGAATAATAAGTTTTTTTGGTAAGTAACTGCTCGATGATTTAATTTTTTTTCATTATCGTTTAAGAATACAGATAAAATTACACATTCTGGTGACTTATGAGTTCGCTAATGAATGAATTTTCTTTTGTTAGCAGGTTGACAAGAGATGTGTGGGAGCGGCGATATATTCTACAAGAAAATCGCTAGTGCTGTGCACATAGCATTCTTCTCACCGAATGTATCTACGTACAGTGTATGACTGCATGAATAATAAGTTTTTTTGGTAAGTAATTGCTTAATGTTTTAATTTTTTTATCATTATGGTTTAAGAGTACAGATAAAATTACACATTCTGGTGACTCAGGAGTGCGCTAATGATTGCATTTTCCTTTGTTAGCAGGTTGACAAGAGATGTGTGGGAGCTGCGATATATTCTACAAGAAAATCGCTAGTGCTGTGCACATAGCATTCATCACTCCGAATGTATATACGTACAGGGGGTGACTGCGTGAATAATTGATTTTTTGGGAAGTAACAGCAATTTGTTTAAATTTTTTAATATGCTTTAAAGATACACATAAAATTACACATTTGGTGACTTTGGAGTGCGCTAATGTTTACATTTACTTCTGTTAGCAGGTTGACAAGAGGTGTGTAGGAGTGGCGACATATTCTACAAGAAAATCGCTAGTGCTGTGCACATAGCATTCATCACACCGAATGTATCTACGTACAGTGTATGACTGCATGAATAATAAGTTTTTTTGGTAAGTAACTGCTAAACGTTTTAATTTTTTTTTTCATTGTGGTTTAAGAATACAGATAAAATTACACATTCTGGTGACTTAGGAGTGCGCTAATGATTGCATTTTCTTTTGTTAGCAGGTTGACAAGTGATGTGTGGGAGTGGCGATATATTCTACAAGAAAATCGCTAGTGCTGTGCACATAGCATTCTTCTCACCGAATGTATCTACGTACAGAGTATGACTGCATGAATAATAAGTTTTTTTGGTAAGTAACTGCTCGATGTTTAGATTTTTTTTCATTATGGTTTAAGAATACAGATAAAATTACACATTGTGGTGACTTAGGAGTGCGCTAATGATTGCATTTTCTTTTGTTAGCAGGTTGACAAGAGATGTGTTAGAGCGGCGATATATTCTACAAGAAAATCGCTAGTGCTGTGCACATAGCATTCTTCTCACCGAATGTATCTACGTACAGTGTATGACTGCATGAATAATAAGTTTTCTTGGTAAGTAACTGCTCGATGTTTTAATTTTTTTTCATTATGGTTTAAGAATACAGATGAAATTACACATTCTGGTGACTTAGGAGTGCGCTAATGATTGCATAATCCTTTGTTAGCAGGTTGAGAAGAGATGTGTGGGAGCGGCGATATATTCTACAAGAAAATCGCTAGTGCTGTGCACATAGCATTCTTCTCACCGAATGTATCTACGTACAGTGTATGACTGCATGAATAATAAGTTTTTTTGGTAAGTAACTGCTCGATGTTTTAATTTTTTTTTCATTATGGTTTAAGAATACAGATAAAATTACACATTCTGGTGACTTAGGAGTGCGCTAATGATTGCATTTTCTTTTGTTAGCAGGTTGACAAGAGATGTGTGGGAGCGGCGATATATTCTACAAGAAAATCGCTAGTGCTGTGCACATAGCATTCCGCACTCCGAATGTATCTACGTACAGGGGATGACTGCGTGAATAATTTGTTTTTTGGGAAGTAACAGCATTTTGTTTAAATTTTTTTTATTATGCGTTTAAGATACACATAAATTTACACAGTTGGTGACTTTGGAGTTGGCTAATGTTTACATTTTCTTTCGTTAGCATGTTGACAAGAGGTGTGTGGGAGTGGCGACATATTCTACTAGAAAATCGCTAGTGCTGTGCACATAGCATTCTTCTCACCGAACGTATCTACGTACAGTGGATGACTTCATGAATAATAAGTTTTTTTGGTAAGTAACGGCTCGATGATTTAATTTTTTTTCATTATGGTTTAAGAATACAGATAAAATTACACATTCTGGTGACTTAGGAGTGCGCTAATGATTGCATTTTCTTTGGTTAGCAGGTTGACAAGAGATGTGTGGGAGCGGCGATATATTCTACAAGAAAATCGCTAGTGCTGTGCACATAGCATTCTTCTCACCGAATGTATCTACGTACAGTGTATGACTGCATGAATAATAAGTTTTTTTGGTAAGTAACTGCTCGATGTTTTAATTTTTTTTTCATTATGGTTTAAGAATACAGATAAAATTACACATTCTGGTGACTTAGGAGTGCGCTAATGATTGCATTTTCTTTTGTTAGCAGGTTGACAAGAGATGGGTGGGAGCGGCGACATATTCTACAAGAAAATCGCTAGTGCTTTGCACATAGCATTCCTCACTTCGAATGTATCTACGTACAGGGGATTACTGCGTGAATAATTTGTTTTTTGGGAAGTAACAGCAATTTGTTTAAATTTTTTTTATTATGCTTTAAAGACACACATAAATTTACACATTTGGTGACTTTGGAGTGCGCTAATGTTTACATTTTCTTTCGTTAGCAGGTTGACAAGTGATGTGTGGGAGTGGCGACATATTCTACAAGAAAATCGCTAGTGCTTTGCACATAGCGTTCTTCACACCGAATGTATCTACGTACAGTGGATGACTTCATGAATAATAAGTTTTTTTTGGTAAGTAATAGCTCGATGTTTTAATTCTTTTTCATTATGGTTTAAGAATACAAATAAAATTACACATTCTGATGACTTAGGAGTGCGCTAATGATAGCATTTTCTTTTGTTAGCAGGTTGACAAGAGATGTGTGGGAGCGGCGATATATTCTACAAGAAAATCGCTAGTGCTGTGCACATAGCATTCATCACTCCGAATGTATCTACGTACAGGGGGTGACTGCGTGAACAATTTGTTTTTTGGGAAGTAACAGCAATTTGTTTAAATTTTTTTATTATGCTTTAAAGATTCACATAAATTTACACATTTGCTGACTTTGGAGTGCGCTAATGTTTACATTTACTTTCGTTAGCAGGTTGACAAGAGGTGTGTGGGAGTGGCGACATATTCTACAACAAAATCGCTAGTGCTTTGCACATAGCATTCATCACACCGAATGTATCTACGTACAGTGTATGACTGCATGAATAATAAGTTTTTTTGGTTAGTAACTGCTCGATGTTTTAATTTTTTTTTCATTGTGGTTTAAGAATACAGATAAAATTACACATTCTAGTGACTTAGGAGTGCGCTAATGATTGCATTTTCTTTTGTTAGCATGTTGACAAGTGATGTGTGGGAGTGGCGATATATCCTACAAGAAAATCGCTAGTGCTGTGCACATAGCATTCTTCTCACCGAATGTATCTACGTACAGTGTATGACTGCATGAATAATAAGTTTTTTTGGTAAGTAACTGCTCGATGTTTAAATTTTTTTTCATTATGGTTTAAGAATACAGATAAAATTACACATTCTGGTGACTTAGGAGTGCGCTAATGATTGCATAATCTTTTGTTAGCAGGTTGACAAGAGATGTGTGGGAGCGGCGATATATTCTACAAGAAAATCGCTAGTGCTGTGCACATAGCATTGTTCTCACCGAATGTATCTACGTACAGTGTATGACTGCATGAATAATAAGTTTTTTTGGTAAGTAACTGCTCGATGTTTTAATTTTTTTTTCATTATGGTTTAAGAATACAGATAAAATTACACATTCTGGTGACTTAGGAGTGCGCTAATGATTGCATTTTCTTTTGTTAGCAGGTTGACAAGAGATGTGTGGGAGCGGCGATATATTCTACAAGAAAATCGCTAGGGCTTTGCACATAGCATTCATCACACCGTATGTATCTACGTACAGTAGATGACTTCATGAATAATAAGTTTTTTTGGTAAGTAACAGCTCGATGTTTTAATTTTTTTTCATTATGGTTTAAGAATACAGATAAAATTACACATTCTGGTGACTTAGGAGTGCGCTAATGATTGCATTTTCTTTTGTTAGCAGGTTGACTAGAGATGTGTGGGAGCGGCGATATATTCTACAAGAAAATCGCTAGTGCTGTGCACATAGCATTCATCACTCCGAAAGTATCTACGTACAGGGGGTGACTGCGTGAATAATTTGTTTTTTGGGAAGTAACAGCAATTTGTTTAAATTTTTTAATATGCTTTAAAGATACACATAAAATTACACATTTGGTGACTTTGGAGTGTGCTGATGTTTACATTTTCTTTCGTTAGCAGTTTGACACGAGGTGTGTGGGAGTGGCGACATATTCTACAAGAAAATCGCTAGTGCTTTGCACATAGCATTCTTCACACCGAATTTAACTACGTACAGTGGATGACTTCATGAATAATAAGTTTTTTTGGTAAGTAACAGCTCGAGGTTTTAATTTTTTTTCATTATGGTTTAAGAATAAAGATAAAATTACACAATCTGGTGACTTAGGAGTGCGCTAATGATTGCATTTTCTTTTGTTAGCAGGTTGACAAGAGATGTGTGGGAGCGGCGATATATTCTACAAGAAAATCGCTAGTGCTGTGCACATAGCATTCTTCTCACCGAATGTATCTACGTACAGTGTATGACTGCATGAATAATAAGTTTTTTTGGTAACTAACTGCTCGATGTTTTAATTTTTTTTTCATTATGGTTTAAGAATACAGATAAAATTTCACATTCTGGTGACTTAGGAGTGCGCTAATGATTGCATTTTCTTTTGTTAGCAGGTTGACAAGAGATGTGTGGGAGCGGCGCTATATTCTACAAGAAAATCGCTAGTGCTGTGCACATAGCATTCCTCACTCCGAATGTATCTACGTACAGGGGATGACTGCGTGAATAATTTGTTTTTTGGGAAGTAACAGCAATTTGTTTAAATTTTTTTTATTATGCTTTAAAGGTACACATAAATTTACACAGT
The DNA here is from genome assembly GCF_023898315.1 of Schistocerca nitens. Lineage (NCBI taxonomy): Eukaryota > Metazoa > Arthropoda > Insecta > Orthoptera > Acrididae > Schistocerca > Schistocerca nitens. The sequence continues at coordinate 497,417,047 of NC_064622.1, forward strand.
TGGTGACTTTGGAGTGGGCTAATGTTTACATTTTCTTTCGTTAGCAGGTTGACAAGAGGTGTGTGGGAGTGGCGACATATTCTACAAGAAAATCGCTAGGGCTTTGCACATAGCATTCTTCTCACCGAATGTATCTACGTACAGTGGATGACTTCATGAGGAATAAGTTTTTTTGGTAAGTTACGGCTCGATGTTTTAATTTTTTTTCATTATTGTTTAAGAATACAGATAAAATTACACATTCTGGTGACTTAGGAGTGCGCTAATGATTGCATTTTCTTTTGTTAGCAGGTTGACAAGAGATGTGTGGGAGCGGCGATATATTCTACAAGAAAATCGCTAGTGCTGTGCACATAGCATTCTTCTCACCGAATGTATCTACGTACAGTGTATGACTGCATGAATAATAAGTTTTTTTGGTAAGTAACTGCTCGATGTTTTAATTTTTTTTTTCATTATGGTTTAAGAATACAGATGAAATTACACATTCTGGTGACTTAGGAGTGCGCTAATGATTGCATTTTCTTTTGTTAGCAGGTTGACAAGAGATGTGTGGGAGCGGCATATATTCTACAAGAAAATCGCTAGTGCTGTGCACATAGCATTCTTCTCACCGAATGTATCTACGTACAGTGTATGACTGCATGAATAATAAGTTTTTTTGGTAAGTAACTGCTCGATGTTTTAATTTTTTTTTTCATTATGGTTTAAGAATACAGATGAAATTACACATTCTGGTGACTTAGGAGTGCGCTAATGATTGCATTTTCTTTTGTTAGCAGGTTGACAAGAGATGTGTGGGAGCGGCATATATTCTACAAGAAAATCGCTAGTGCTGTGCACATAGCATTCTTCTCACCGAATGTATCTACGTACAGTGTATGACTGCATGAATAATAAGTTTTTTTGGTAAGTAACTGCTCGATGTTTAAATTTTTTTTCATTATGGTTTAAGAATACGGATAAAATTACACATTCTGGTGACTTAGGAGTGCGCTAATGATTGCATTTTCTTTTGTTAGCAGGTTGACAAGAGATGTGTTAGAGCGGCGACATATTCTACAAGAAAATCGCTAGTGGTGTGCACATAGCATTCTTCTCACCGAATGTATCTACGTACAGTGTATGACTGCATGAATAATAAGTTTTCTTGGTAAGTAACTGCTCGATGTTTTAATTTTTTTTCATTATGGTTTAAGAATACAGATGAAATTACACATTCTGGTGACTTAGGAGTGCGCTAATGATTGCATAATCTTTTGTTAGCAGGTTGACAAGAGATGTGTGGCAGCGGCGATATATTCTACAAGAAAATCGCTAGTGCTGTGCACATAGCATTCTTCTCACCGAATGTATCTACGTACAGTGTATGACTGCATGAATACTAAGTTTTCTTGGTAAGTAACTGCTTGATGTTTTAATTTTTTTTCATTATGGTTTAAGAATACAGATGAAATTACACATTCTGGTGACTTAGGAGTGCGCTAATGATTGCATAATCTTTTGTTAGCAGGTTGACAAGAGATGTGTGGGAGCGGCGATATATTCTACAAGAAAATCGCTAGTGCTGTGCACATAGCATTGTTCTCATGAATGTATCTACGTACAGTGTATGACTGCATGAATAATAAGTTTTTTTGGTAAGTAACTGCTCGATGTTTTAATTTTTTTCCATTATGGTTTAAGAATACAGATAAAATTACACATTCTGGTGACTTATGAGTTCGCTAAAGATTGCATTGTCTTTTGTTAGCAGGTTGACAAGAGATGTGTGGGAGCGGCGATATATTCTACAGGAAAATCGCTAGTGCTGTGCACATAGCCTTCTTCTCACCGAATGTATCTACGTACAGTGTATGACTGCATGAATAATAAGTTTTTTTGGTAAGTAATTGCTTAATGTTTTAATTTTTTTATCATTATGGTTTAAGAGTCCAGATAAAATTACACATTGTTGTGACTTAGGAGTGCGCTAATGATTGCATTTTCTTTTGTTAGCAGGTTGACAAGAGATGTGTGGGAGCGGCGATATATTCTACAAGAAAATCGCTAGTGCTGTGCACATAGCATTCATCACTCCGAATGTATCTACGTACAGGGGGTGACTGCGTGAATAATTTGTTTTGTGGGAAGTAACAGCAATTTGTTTAAATTTTTTAATATGCTTTAAAGATACACATAAAGTTACACATTTGGTGACTTTGGAGTGCGCTAATGTTTACATTTACTTTCGTTAGCAGGTTGACAAGAGGTGTGTGGGAGTGGCGACATATTCTACAAGAAAATCGCTAGTGCTTTGCACTTAGCATTCATCACACCGAATGTATCTACGTACAGTGTATGACTGCATGAATAATAAGTTTTTTTGATAAGTAACTGCTCGATGTTTTAATTTTTTTTCATTGTGGTTTAAGAATACAGAGAAAATTACACATACTGGTGATTTAGGAGTGCGCTAATGATTGCATTTTCTTTTGTTAGCAGGTTGACAAGTGATGTGTGGGAGCGGCGATATATTCTACAAGAAAATCGCTAGTGCTGTGCACATAGCATTCTTCTCACCGAATGTATCTACGTACAGTATATGACTGCATGAATAATAAGTTTTTTTGGTAAGTAACAGCTCGAGGTTTTAATTTTTTTTCATTATGGTTTAAGAATACAGATAAAATTACACATTCTGGTGACTTAGGAGTGCGCTAATGATTGCATTTTCTTTTGTTAGCAGGTTGACAAGAGATGTGTTAGAGCGGCGATATATTCTACAAGAAAATCGCTAGTGCTGTGCACATAGCATTCTTCTCACCGAATGTATCTACGTACAGTGTATGACTGCATGAATAATAAGTTTTCTTGGTAAGTAACTGCTCGATGTTTTAATTTTTGTTTTCATTATGGTTTAAGAATACAGATAAAATTACACATTCTGGTGACTTAGGAGTGCGCTAATGATTGCATTTTCTTTTGTTAGCAGGTTCACAATAGATGTGTGGGAGCGGCGATATATTCTACAAGAAAATCGCTACTGCTGTGCACATAGCATTCTTCTCACCGAATGTATCTACGTACAGTGTATGACTGCATGAATAATAAGTTTTTTTGGTAAGTAACTGCTCGATGATTTAATTTTTTTTCATTATCGTTTAAGAATACAGATATAATTACACATTCTGGTGACTTATGAGTTCGCTAATGAATGCATTTTCTTTTGTTAGCAGGTTGACAAGAGATGTGTGGGAGCGGCGATATATTCTACAAGAAAATCGCTAGTGCTGTGCACATAGCATTCTTCTCACCGAATGTATCTACGTACAGTGTATGACTGCATGAATAATAAGTTTTTTTGGTAAGTAACTGCTTAATGTTTTAATTTTTTTTCATTGTGGTTTAAGAATACAGATAAAATTACACATTCTGGTGACTTAGGAGTGCGCTAATGATTGCATTTTCTTTTGTTAGCAGGTTGACAAGTGATGTATGGGAGCGGCGATATATTCTACAAGAAAATCGCTAGTGCTGTGCACATAGCATTCTTCTCACCGAATGTATCTACGTACAGTGTATGACTGCATGAATAATTAGTTTTTTTGGTAAGTAACTGCTCGATGTTTAAATTTTTTTTCATTATGGTTTAAGAATACAGATAAAATTACACATTCTGGTGACTTAGGAGTGCGCTAATGATTGCATTTTCTTTTGTTAGCAGGTTGACAAGAGATGTGTTAGAGCGGCAATATATTCTACAAGAAAATCGCTAGTGCTGTGCACATAGCATTCTTCTCACCGAATGTATCTACGTACAGTGTATGACTGCATGAATAATAAGTTTTCTTGGTAAGTAACTGCTCGATGTTTTAATTTTTTTTCATTATGGTTTAAGAATACAGATGAAATTACACATTCTGGTGACTTAGGAGTGCGCTAATGATTGCATAATCTTTTGTTAGCAGGTTGACAAGAGATGTGTGGGAGCGGCGATATATTCTACAAGAAAATCGCTAGTGCTGTGCACATAGCATTCTTCTCACCGAATGTATCTACGTACAGTGTATGACTGCATGAATAATAAGTTTTTTTGGTAAGTAACTGCTCGATGTTTTAATTTTTTTTCCATTATGGATTAAGAATACAGATAAAATTACACATTCTGGTGAGTTAGGAGTGCGTTAACGATTGCATTTTCTTTTGTTAGCAGGTTGACAAGAGATGTGTGGGAGCGGCGATATATTCTACAAGAAAATCGCTAGTGCTGTGCACATAGCATTCCGCACTCCGAATGTATCTACGTACAGGGGATTACTGTGTATAATTTGTTTTTGGGAAGTAACAGCAATTTGTTTGAATTTTTTTTATTATGCTTTAAAGATACTCATAAATTTACACATATGGTGACTTTGGAGTGCGCTAATGTTTGCATTTCCGTTCGTTAGCAGGTTGACAAGAGGTGTGTGGGAGTGGTGACATATTCTACAAGAAAATCGCTAGTGCTTTGCACATAGCATTCTTCACACCGAACGTATCTACGTACAGTGGATGACTTCATGAATAATAAGTTTTTTTGGTAAGTAACAGCTCGACGTTTTAATTTTTTTTCATTATGGTTTGAGAATACAGATAAAATTACACATTCTGGTGACTTAGAAGTGCGCTAATGATTGCATTTTCTTTTGTTAGCAGGTTGACAAGAGATGTGTGGGAGCGGCGATATATTCTACAAGAAAATCGCTAGTGCTATGCACATAGCATTCCTCACTCCGAATGTATCTACGTACAGTGTATGACTGCATGAATAATAAGTTTTTTTGGTAAGTAACTGCTCGATGATTTAATTTTTTTTCATTATGGTTTAAGAATACAGATAAAATTACACATTCTGGTGACTTATGAGTTCGCTAATGATTGCATTTTCTTTTGTTAGCAGGTTGACAAGAGATGTGTGGGAGCGGCGATATATTCTACAGGAAAATCGCTAGTGCTGTGCACATAGCATTCTTCTCACCGAATGGATCTACGTACAGTGTATGACTGCATGAATAATAAGTATTTTTGGTAAGTAATTGCTTAATGTTTTAATTTTTTTATCATTATGGTTTAAGAGTACAGATAAAATTACACATTCTGGTGACTTAGGAGTGCGCTAATGATTGCATTTTCTTTTGTTAGCAGGTTGACAAGAGATGTGTGGGAGCGGCGATATATTCTACAAGAAAATCGCTAGTGCTGTGCACATAGCATTCATCTCTCCGAATGTATCTACGTACAGGGGATGACTGCGAGAATAATTTGTTTTTTGGGAAGTAACAGCAATTTGTTTAAATTTTTTTTATTATGCGTTAAAGATACACATAAATTTACACAGTTGGTGACTTTGGAGTGGGCTGATGTTTACATTTTCTTTCGTTAGCAGGTTGACAAGAGGTGTGTGGGAGTGGCGACATATTCTACAAGAAAATCGCTAGGGCTTTGCACATAGCATTCTTCTCACCGAATGTATCTACGTACAGTGTATGACTGCATGAATAATAAGTTTTTTTTTGTAAGTGTCTGCTCGATGTTTTAATTTTTTTTCATTATGGTTTAAGAATACAGATAAAATTACACATTCTGGTGACTTAGGAGTGCGCTAATGATTGCATTTTCTTTTGTTAGCAGGTTGACAAGAGATGTGTGGGAGCGGCGATATATTCTACAAGAAAATCGCTAGTGCTGTGCACATAGCATTCTTCTCACCGAATGTATCTACGTACAGTGTATGACTGCATGAATAATAGGTTTTCTTGGTAAGTAACTGCTCGATGTTTTAATTTTTTTCTCATTATGGTTTAAGAATACAGATAAAATTACACATTCTGGTGACTTAGGAGTGCGCTAATGATTGCATTTTCTTTTGTTAGCAGGTTGACAAGAGATGTGTGGGAGTGGCGACATATTCTACAAGAATATCGCTAGTGCTTTACACATAGCATTCCCCACTCCGAATGTATCTACGTACAGGGGATTAGTGTGTGAATAATTTGTTTTTTGGGAAGTAACAGAAATTTGTTTAAATTTTTTTATTATGCTTTAAAGATACTCATAAATTTACACTTATGGTGACTTTGGAGTGCGCTAATGTTTACATTTCCTTTCGTTAGCAGGTTGACAAGAGGTGTGTGGGAGTGGCGACATATTCTACATGAAAATCGCTAGAGCTTTGCACATAGCATTCCTCACACCGAATGTAACTACGTACAGTGGATGACTTCATGAATAATAAGTTTTTTTGGTAAGTAACAGCTCGTTGTTTTAATTTTTTTTCATTATGGTTTAAGAATACAGATCAAATTACACATTCTGGTGACTTAGGAGTGCGATAATGATTGCATTTTCTTTTATTAGCAGGTTGACAAGAGATGTGTGGGAGCGGCGATATATTCTACAAGAAAATCGCTAGGGCTTTGCTCATTGCATTCATCACACCGAATGTATCTACGTACAGTGGATGACTTCATGAATAATAAGTTTTTTTGGTAAGTAACAGCTCGATGTTTTAATTTTTTTTCATTATGTTTTAAGAATACAGATAAAATTACACATTCTGGTGACTTAGGAGTGAGCTAATGATTGCATTTTCTTTTGTTAGCAGGTTGACAAGAGATGTGTGGGAGCGGCGATATATTCTACAAGAAAATCGCTAGTGCTGTGCACATAGCATTCATCACTCCGAATGTATCTACGTACAGGGGATGACTGCGTGAATAATTTGTTTTTTGGGAAGTAACAGCAATTTGTTTAAATTTTTTTTATTATGCGTGAAAGATACACACAAAAATTTACACAGTTGGTGACTTTGGAGTGGGCTAATGTTTACATTTTCTTTCGTTAGCAGGTTGACAAGAGGTGTGTGGGAGTGGCGACATATTCTACAAGAAAATCGCTAGGGCTTTGCACATAGCATTCTTCTCACCGAACGTATCTACGTACAGAGTATGATTGCATGAATACTAAGTTTTTTTGGTAAGTAACTGCTCGATGTTTTAATTTTTTTTTCATTATGGTTTAAGAATACAGATAAAATTACACATTCTGGTGACTTAGGAGTGCGCTAATGATTGCATTTTCTTTTGTTAGCAGGTTGACAAGAGATGTGTGGGAGCGGCGATATATTCTACAAGAAAATCGCTAGTGCTGTGCACATAGCATTCTTCTCACCGAATGTATCTACGTACAGTGTATGACTGCATGATTAATAAGTTTTTTTGGTAACTAACTGCTCGATGTTTTAATTTTTTTTTTCATTATGGTTTAAGAATACAGATAAAATTACACATTCTGGTGACTTAGGAGTGCGCTAATGATTGCATTTTCTTTTGTTAGCAGGTTGACAAGAGATGTGTGGGAGCGGCGATATATTCTACGAGAAAATCGCTAGTGCTGTGCACATAGCATTCTTCTCACCGAATGTATCTACGTACAGTGTATGACTGCATGAATAATAAGTTTTTTTGGTAAGTAACTGCTCGATGATTTAATTTTTTTTCATTATCGTTTAAGAATACAGATAAAATTACACATTCTGGTGACTTATGAGTTCGCTAATGAATGCATTTTCTTTTGTTAGCAGGTTGACAAGAGATGTGTGGGAGCGGCGATATATTCTACAAGAAAATCGCTAGTGCTGTGCACATAGCATTCTTCTCACCGAATGTATCTACGTACAGTGTATGACTGCATGAATAATAAGTTTTTTTGGTAAGTAATTGCTTAATGTTTTAATTTTTTTATCATTATGGTTTAAGAGTACAGATAAAATTACACATTCTGGTGACACAGGAGTGCGCTAATGATTGCATTTTCCTTTGTTAGCAGGTTGACAAGAGATGTGTGGGAGCTGCGATATATTCTACAAGAAAATCGCTAGTGCTGTGCACATAGCATTCATCACTCCGAATGTATCTACGTACAGGGGGTGACTGCGTGAATAATTGGTTTTTCGGGAAGTAACAGCAATTTGTTTAAATTTTTTAATATGCTTTAAAGATACACATAAAATTACACATTTGGTGACTTTGGAGTGCGCTAATGTTTACATTTACTTCTGTTAGCAGGTTGACAGGAGGTGTGTGGGAGTGGCGACATATTCTACAGGAAAATCGCTAGTGCTTTGCACATAGCATTCATAACACCGAATGTATCTACGTACAGTGTATGACTGCATGAATAATAAGTTTTTTTGGTAAGTAACTGCTCGATGTTTTAATTTTTTTTCATTGTGGTTTAAGAATACAGATAAAATTACACATTCTGGTGACTTAGGAGTGCGCTAATGATTGCATTTTCTTTTGTTAGCAGGTTGACAAGTGATGTATGGGAGCGGCGATATATTCTACAAGAAAATCGCTAGTGCTGTGCACATAGCATTCTTCTCACCGAATGTATCTACGTACAGTGTATGACTGCATGAATAATAAGTTTTTTTGGTAAGTAACTGCTCGATGTTTAAATTTTTTTTCATTATGGTTTAAGAATACAGATAAAATTACACATTCTGGTGACTTAGGAGTGCGCTAATGATTGCATAATCTTTTGTTAGCAGGTTGACAAGAGATGTGTGGGAGCGGCGATATATTCTACAAGAAAATCGCTAGTGCTGTGCACATAGCATTCTTCTCACCGAATGTATCTACGTACAGTGTATGACTGCATGAATAATAAGTTTTTTTGGTAAGTAACTGCTCGATGTTTTAATTTTTTTCCATTATGGTTTAAGAATACAGATAAAATTACACATTCTGGTAACTTAGGAGTGCGCTAACGATTGCATTTTCTTTTGTTAGCAGGTTGACAAGAGATGTGTGGGAGCGGCGATATATTCTACAAGAAAATCGCTAGTGCTGTGCATATAGCATTCCGCACTCCGAATGTATCTACGTACAGGGGATGACTGCGTGAATAATTTGTTTTTTGGGAAGTAACAGCAATTTGTTTAAATTTTTTTACTATGCATTAAAGATACACACAAAAATTTACTCAGTTGGTGACTTTGGAGTGTGCTAATGTTTACATTTTCTTTCGTTAGCAGGTTGACAAGAGGTGTGTGGGAGTGGCGACATATTCTACAAGAAAATCGCTAGGGCTTTGCACATAGCATTCTTCTCACCGAATGTATCTACGTACAGAGTATGATTGCATGAATAATAAGTTTTTTTGGTAAGTAACTGCTCGATGTTTTAATTTTTTTTTTCATTATGGTTTAAGAATACAGATAAAATTACACATTCTGGTGACTTAGGAGTGCGCTAATGATTGCATTTTCTTTTGTTAGCAGGTTGACAAGAGATGTGTGGGAGCGGCGTTATATTCTACAAGAAAATCGCTATTGCTGTGCACATAGCATTCTTCTCACCGAATGCATCTACGTACAGTGTATGACTGCATGAATAATAAGTTTTCTTGGTAAGGTACTGCTCGATGTTTTAATTTTTTTCTCATTATGGTTTAAGAATACAGATGAAATTACACATTCTGGTGACTTAGGAGTGCGCTAATGATTGCATTTTCTTTTGTTAGCAAGTTGACAAGAGATGTGTGGGAGCGGCGACATATTCTACAAGAAAATCGCTAGTGCATTACACATAGCATTCCCCACTGCGAATGTATCTACGTACAGGGGATTACTGTGTATAATTTGTTTTTGGGAAGTAACAGCAATTTGTTTGAATTTTTTTTATTATGCTTTAAAGATACTCATAAATTTACACATATGGTGACTTTGGAGTGCGCTAATGTTTACATTTCCCTTCGTTAGCAGGTTGACAAGAGGTGTGTGGGAGTGGTGACATATTCTACAAGAAAATCGCTAGTGCTTTGCACATAGCATTCTTCACACCGAACGTATCTACGTACAGTGGATGACTTCATGAATAATTAGTTTTTTTGGTAAGTAACAGCTCGATGTTTTAATTTTTTTTCATTATGGTTTAAGAATACAGATAAAATTACACATTCTGGTGACTTAGAAGTGCGCTAATGATTGCATTTTCTTTTGTTAGCAGGTTGACAAGAGATGTGTGGGAGCGGCGATATATTCTACAAGAAAATCGCTAGTGCTATGCACATAGCATTCCTCACTCCGAATGTATCTACGTACAGTGTATGACTGCATGAATAATAAGTTTTTTTGGTAAGTAACTGCTCGATGATTTAATTTTTTTTCATTATCGTTTAAGAATACAGATAAAATTACACATTCTGGTGACTTACGAGTTCGCTAATGATTGCATTTTCTTTTGTTAGCAGGTTGACAAGAGATGTGTGGGAGCGGCGATATATTCTACAGGAAAATCGCTAGTGCTGTGCACATAGCATTCTTCTCACCGAATGTATCTACGTACAGTGTATGACTGCATGAATAATAAGTATTTTTGGTAAGTAATTGCTTAATGTTTTAATTTTTTTATCATTATGGTTTAAGAGTACAGATAAAATTACACATTCTGGTGACTTAGGAGTGCGCTAATGATTGCATTTTCTTTTGTTAGCAGGTTGACAAGAGATGTGTGGGAGCGGCGATATATTCTACAAGATAATCGCTAGTGCTGTGCACATAGCATTCATCACTCCGAATGTATCTACGTACAGGGGGTGACTGCGTGAATAATTTGTTTTTTGGGAAGTAACAGCAATTTGTTTAAATTTTTTAATATGCTTTAAAGATACACATAAAATTACACATTTGGTGACTTTGGAGTGCGCTAATGTTTACATTTACTTTCGTTAGCAGGTTGACAAGAGGTGTGTGGGAGTGGCGACATATTCTACAAGAAAATCGCTAGTGCTTTGCACATAGCATTCATCACACCGAATGTATCTACGTACAGTGTATGACTGCATGAATAATAAGTTTTTTTGGTAAGTAACTGCTCGATGTTTTAATTTTTTTTTCATTGTGGTTTAAGAATACAGATAAAATTACACATTCTGGTGACTTAGGAGTGCGCTAATGATTGCATTTTCTTTTGTTAGCAGGTTGGCAAGAGATGTGTGGGAGCGGCGATATATTCTACAAGAAAATCGCTAGTGCTGTGCACATAGCATTCTTCTCACCGAATGTATCTACGTACAGTGTATGACTGCATGAATAATAAGTTTTCTTGGTAAGTAACTGCTCGATGTTTTAATTTTTTTTCATTATGGTTTAAGAATACAGATGAAATTACAGATAATTGCATAATCTTTTGTTAGCAGGTTGACAAGAGATGTTCGGGAGCGGCGATATATTCTACAAGAAAATCGCTAGTGCTGTGCACATAGCATTCTTCTCACCGAATGTATCTACGTACAGTGTATGACTGCATGAATAATAAGTTTTTTTGGTAAGTAACTGCTCGATGTTTTAATTTTTTTTCATTATGGTTTAAGAATACAGATATAATTACACATTCTGTTGACTTAGGAGTGCGCTAATGATTGCATTTTCTTTTGTTAGCAGGTTGACAAGAGATGTGTGGGAGCGGCGATATATTCTACAAGAAAATCGCTAGTGCTGTGCACATAGCATTCCGCACTCCGAATGTATCTACGTACAGGGGATGACTGCGTGAATAATTTGTTTTTTGGGAAGTAACAGCAATTTGATTAAATTTTTTTTATTATGCGTTAAAGATACACATAAATTTACACAGTTGGTGAATTTGGAGTGGGCTAATGTTTACATTTTCTTTCGTTAGCAGGTTGACAAGAGGTGTGTGGGAGTGGCGACATATTCTACAAGAAAATCGCTAGGGCTTTGCACATAGCATTCTTCTCACCGAATGTATCTACGTACAGTGTATGACTGCATGAATAATAAGTTTTTTTGGTAAGTAACTGCTCGATGTTTTAATTTTTTTTTCATTATGGTTTAAGAATACAGATATAATTACACATTCTGGTGACTTAGGAGTGCGCTAATGATTGCATTTTCTTTTGTTAGCAGGTTGACAAGAGATGTGTGGGAGCGGCGATATATTCTACAAGAAAATCGCTAGTGCTGTGCACATAGCATTCTTCTCACCGAATGTATCTACGTACAGTGTATGACTGCATGAATAAAAAGTTTTCTTGGTAAGGTACTGCTCGATGTTTCAATTTTTTTCTCATTATGGTTTAAGAATACAGATGAAATTACACATTCTGGTGACTTAGGAGTGCGCTAATGATTGCATTTTCTTTTGTTAGCAAGTGGACAAGAGATGTGTGGGAGCGGCGACATATTCTACAAGAAAATCGCTAGTGTTTTACACATAGCATTCCCCACTGCGAATGTATCTACGTACAGGGGATTACTGTGTATAATTTGTTTTTTGGGAAGTAACAGCAATTTGTTTAAATTTTTTTTATTATGCTTTAAAGATACTCATAAATTTACACATATGGTGACTTTGGAGTGCGCTAATGTTTACATTTCCCTTCGTTAGCAGGTTGACAAGAGGTGTGTGGGAGTGGCGACATATTCTACAAGAAAATCGCTAGTGCTTTGCACATAGCATTCTTCACACCGAACGTATCTACGTACAGTGGATGACTTCATGAATAATAAGTTTTTTTTGGTAAGTAACAGCTCGATGTTTTAATTTTTTTTCATTATGGTTTAAGAATACAGATACAATTACACATTCTGGTGACTTAGAAGTGCGCTAATGATTGCATTTTCTTTTGTTAGCAGGTTGGCAGGAGATGTGTGGGAGCGGCGATATATTCTACAAGAAAATCGCTAGTGCTATGCACATAGCATTCCTCACTCCAAATGTATCTACGTACAGGGGATGACTGCGTGAATAATTTGTTTTTTGCGAAGTAACAGCAATTTGTTTAAATTTTTTTTATTATGCTTTAAAGATACACATAAATTTCCACATTTGGTGACTTTGGAGTGCGCTGATGTTTACATTTTCTTTCGTTAGCAGTTTGACAAGAGGTGTGTGGGAGTGGCGACATATTCTACATGAATATCGCTAGTGCTTTGCACATAGCATTCTTCACACCGAATGTAACTACGTACAGTGGATGACTTCATGAATAATAAGTTTTTTTGGTAAGTAACAGCTCGTTGTTTTAATTTTTTTCATTATGGTTTAAGAATACAGATAAAATTACACATTCTGGTGACTTAGGAGTGCGATAATGATTGCATTTTCTTTTATTAGCAGGTTGACAAGAGATGTGTGGGAGCGGCGATATATTCTACAAGAAAATCGCTAGGGCTTTGCACATAGCATTCATCACACCGAATGTATCTACGTACAGTGGATGACTTCATGAATAATAAGTTTTTTTGGTAAGTAACAGCTCGATGTTTTAATTTTTTTTCATTATGGTTTAAGAATACAGATAAAAATACACATTCTGGTGACTTAGGAGTGCGCTAATGATTGCATTTTCTTTTGTTAGCAGGTTGACAATAGATGTGTGGGAGCGGCGATATATTCTACAAGAAAATCGCTAGTGCTTTGCACATAGCATTCATCACACCGAATGTATCTACGTACAGTGTATGACTGCATGAATAATAAGTTTTTTTGGTAAGTAACTACTCGATGTTTTAATTTTCTTTTTAATTATGGTTTAAGAATACAGATAAAATTACACATTCTGGTGACTTAGGAGTGCGCTAATGATTGCATTTTCTTTTGTTAGCAGGTTGGCAAGAGATGTGTGGGAGCGGCGATAAATTCTACAAGAAAATCGCTAGTGCTATGCACATAGCATTCATCACTCCGAATGTATGTACGTACAGGGGGTGACTGCGTGAATAATTTGTTTTTTGGGAAGTAACAGCAATTTGTTTAAATTTTTTAATATGCTTTAAAGATACACATAAAATTACACATTTGGTGACTTTGGAGTGCGCTAATGTTTACATTTACTTTCGTTAGCAGGTTGACAAGAGGTGTGTGGGAGTGGCAACATATTCTACAAGAAAATCGCTAGTGCTTTGCACATAGCATTCATCACACCGAATGTATCTACGTACAGTGTATGACTGCATGAATAATAAGTTTTTTTGGTAAGTAACTGCTCGATGTTTTAATTTTTTTTTCATTGTGGTTTAAGAATACAGATACAATTACACATTCTGGTGACTTAGGAGTGCGCTAATGATTGCATTTTCTTTTGTTAGCAGGTTGGCAAGAGATGTGTGGGAGCGGCGATATATTCTACAAGAAAATGGCTAGTGCTGTGCACATAGCATTCTTCTCACCGAATGTATCTACGTACAGTGTATGACTGCATGAATAATAAGTTTTCTTGGGAAGTAACTGCTCGATGTTTTAATTTTTTTTCATTATGGTTTAAGAATACAGATGAAATTACAGATTCTGGTGACTTAGGAGTGCGCTAATGATTGCATAATCCTTTGTAAGCAGGTTGACAAGAGATGTTCGGGAGCGGCGATATATTCTACAAGAAAATCGCTAGTGCTGTGCACATAGCATTCTTCTCACCGAATGTATCTACGTACAGTGTATGACTGCATGAATAATAAGTTTTTTTGGTAAGTAACTGCTCGATGTTTTAATTTTTTTTTCATTATGGTTTAAGAATACAGATAAAATTACACATTCTGTTGACTTAGGAGTGCGCTAATGATTGCATTTTCTTTTGTTAGCAGGTTGACAAGAGATGTGTGGGAGCGGCGATATATTCTACAAGAAAATCGCTAGTGCTGTGCACATAGCATTCCGCACTCCGAATGTATCTACGTACAGGGGATGACTGCGTGAATAATTTGTTTTTTGGGAAGTAACAGCAATTTGTTTAAATTTTTTTTATTATGCGTTAAAGATACACATAAATTTACACAGTTGGTGAATTTGGAGTGGGCTAATGTTTACATTTTCTTTCGTTAGCAGGTTGACAAGAGGTGTGTGGGAGTGGCGACATATTCTACAAGAAAATCGCTAGGGCTTTGCACATAGCATTCTTCTCACCGAATGTATCTACGTACAGTGTATGACTGCATGAATAATAAGTTTTTTTGGTAAGTAACTGCTCGATGTTTTAATTTTTTTTTCATTATGGTTTAAGAATACAGATATAATTACACATTCTGGTGACTTAGGAGTGCGCTAATGATTGCATTTTCTTTTGTTAGCAGGTTGACAAGAGATGTGTGGGAGCGGCGATATATTCTACAAGAAAATCGCTAGTGCTGTGCACATAGCATTCTTCTCACCGAATGTATCTACGTACAGTGTATGACTGCATGAATAATAAGTTTTCTTGGTAAGGTACTGCTCGATGTTTTAATTTTTTTCTCATTATGGTTTAAGAATACAGATGAAATTACACATTCTGGTGACTTAGGAGTGCGCTAATGATTGCATTTTCTTTTGTTAGCAAGTGGACAAGAGATGTGTGGGAGCGGCGACATATTCTACAAGAAAATCGCTAGTGTTTTACACATAGCATTCCCCACTGCGAATGTATCTACGTACAGGGGATTACTGTGTATAATTTGTTTTTTGGGAAGTAACAGCAATTTGTTTAAATTTTTTTTATTATGCTTTAAAGATACTCATAAATTTACACATATGGTGACTTTGGAGTGCGCTAATGTTTACATTTCCCTTCGTTAGCAGGTTGACAAGAGGTGTGTGGGAGTGGCGACATATTCTACAAGAAAATCGCTAGTGCTTTGCACATAGCATTCTTCACACCGAACGTATCTACGTACAGTGGATGACTTCATGAATAATAAGTTTTTTTGGTAAGTAACAGCTCGATGTTTTAATTTTTTTTCATTATGGTTTAAGAGTACAGATAAAATTACACATTCTGGTGACTTAGAAGTGCGCTAATGATTGCATTTTCTTTTGTTAGCAGGTTGGCAGGAGATGTGTGGGAGCGGCGATATATTCTACAAGAAAATCGCTAGTGCTATGCACATAGCATTCCTCACTCCAAATGTATCTACGTACAGGGGATGACTGCGTGAATAATTTGTTTTTTGCGAAGTAACAGCAATTTGTTTAAATTTTTTTTATTATGCTTTAAAGATACACATAAATTTCCACATTTGGTGACTTTGGAGTGCGCTGATGTTTACATTTTCTTTCGTTAGCAGTTTGACAAGAGGTGTGTGGGAGTGGCGACATATTCTACATGAATATCGCTAGTGCTTTGCACATAGCATTCTTCACACCGAATGTAACTACGTACAGTGGATGACTTCATGAATAATAAGTTTTTTTGGTAAGTAACAGCTCGTTGTTTTAATTTTTTTCATTATGGTTTAAGAATACAGATAAAATTACACATTCTGGTGACTTAGGAGTGCGCTAATGATTGCATTTTCTTTTATTAGCAGGTTGACAAGAGATGTGTGGGGGCGGCGATATATTCAACAAGAAAATGGCTAGTGCTGTGCACATAGCATTCTTCTCACCGAATGTATCTACGTACAGTGTATGACTGCATGAATAATAAGTTTTTTTGGTAAGTAACTGCTCGATGTTTTAATTTTTTTTTCATTATGGTTTAAGAATACAGATAAAATTACACATTCTGGTGACTTAGGAGTGCGCTAATGATTGCATTTTCTTTTGTTAGCAGGTTGACAATAGATGTGTGGGAGCGGCGATATTTTCTACAAGAAAATCGCTACTGCTGTGCACATAGCATTCTTCTCACCAAATGTATCTACGTACAGTGTATGACTGCATGAATAATAAGTTTTTTTGGTAAGTAACTGCTCGATGTTTAAATTTTTTTTCATTATGGTTTAAGAATACAGATAAAATTACACATTCTGGTGACTTAGGAGTGCGCTAATGATTGCATTTTCTTTTGTTAGCAGGTTGACAAGAGATGTGTGGGAGCGGCGATATATTCTACAAGAAAATCGCTAGTGCTGTGCACATAGCATTCCGCACTCCGAATGTATCTACGTACAGGGGATGACTGCGTGAATAATTAGTTTTTTGGGAAGTAACAGCAATTTGTTTAAATTTTTTTTATTATGCGTTAAAGATACACATAAATTTACACAGTTGGTGACTTTGGAGTGGGCTAATGTTTACATTTTCTTTCGTTAGCAGGTTGACAAGAGGTGTGTGGGAGTGGCGACATATTCTACAAGAAAATCGCTAGGGCTTTGCACATAGCATTCTTCTCACCGAATATATCTACGTACAGTGTATGACTGAATGAATAATAAGTTTTTTTGGTAAGTAACTGCTCGATGTTTTAATTTTTTTTTCATTATGGTTTAAGAATACAGATAAAATTACACATTCTGGTGACTTAGGAGTGCGCTAATGATTGCATTTTCTTTTGTTAGCAGGTTGACAAGAGATGTGTGGGAGCGGCGATATATTCTACAAGAAAATCGCTAGTGCTGTGCACATAGCATTCTTCTCACCGAATGTATCTACGTACAGTGTATGACTGCATGAATAATAAGTTTTCTTGGTAAGTAACTGCTCGATGTTTTAATTTTTTTCTCATTATGGTTTAAGAATACAGATGAAATTACACATTCTGGTGACTTAGGAGTGCGCTAATGATTGCATTTTCTTTTGTTAGCAGGTTGACAAGAGATGTGTGGGAGCGGTGATATATTCTACAAGAAAATCGCTAGTGCTGTGCACATAGCATTCCTCACTCCGAATGTATCTACGTACAGGGGATGACTGCGTGAATAATTTGTTTTTTGGGAAGCAACACCAATTTGTTTAAATTTTTTTTATTATGCTTTAAAGATACACATAAATTTACACATTTGGTGCCTTTGGAGTGCGCTGATGTTTACATTTTCTTTCGTTAGCAGTTTGACAAGAGGTGTGTGGGAGTGGCGACATATTCTACATGAAAATCGCTAGTGCTTTGCACATAGCATTCTTCACACCGAATGTAACTACGTACAGTGGATGACTTCATGAATAATAAGTTTTTTTGGTAAGTAACAGCTCGTTGTTTTATTTTTTTTTCATTATGGTTTAAGAATACAGATAAAATTACACATTCTGGTGACTTAGGAGTGCGATAATGATTGCATTTTCTTTTATTAGCAGGTTGACAAGAGATGTGTGGGAGCGGCGATATATTCTACAAGAAAATCGCTAGGGCTTTGCACATAGCATTCATCACACCGAATGTATCTACGTACAGTGGATGACTTCATGAATAATATGTTTTTTGGTATGTAACAGCTCGATGTTTTAATTTTTTTTCATTATGGTTTAAGAATACAGATAAAATTACACATTCTGGTGACTTAGGAGTGCGCTAATGATTGCATTTTCTTTTGTTAGCAGGTTGACAAGAGATGTGTGGGAGCGGCGATATATTCTACAAGAAAATCGCTAGTGCTGTGCACATAGCATTCTTCTCACCGAATGTATCTACGTACAGTGTATGACTGCATGAATAATAAGTTTTTTTGGTAACTAACTGCTCGATGTTTTGATTTTTTTTTCATTATGGTTTAAGAATACAGATAAAAATACACATTCTGGTGACTTAGGAGTGCGCTAATGATTGCATTTTCTTTTGTTAGCAGGTTGACAATAGATGTGTGGGAGCGGCGATATATTCTACAAGAAAATCGCTAGTGCTATGCACATAGCATTCCTCACTCCGAATGTATCTACGTACAGGGGATGACTGCGTGAATAACTTGTTTTTTGGGAAGTAACAGCAATTTGTTTAAATTTTTTTTATTATGCTTTAAAGATACACATAAATTTACACATTGGTGACTTTGGAGTGCCCTAACGTTTACATTTTCTTTCGTTAGCAGGTTGACAAGAGGTGTGTGGGAGTGGCGACATATTCTACAAGAAAATCGCTAGTGCTTTGCACATAGCATTCATCACACCGAATGTATCTACGTACAGTGTATGACTGCATGAATAATAAGTTTTTTTGGTAAGTAACTGCTCGATGTTTTAATTTTTTTTTCATTATGGTTTAAGAATACAGATAAAATTAGACATTCTGGTGACTTAGGAGTGCGCTAATGATTGCATTTTCTTTTGTTAGCAGGTTGGCAAGAGATGTGTGGGAGCGGCGAAATATTCTACAAGAAAATGGCTAGTGCTGTGCACATAGCATTCTTCTCACCGAATGT
The DNA here is from genome assembly GCF_023898315.1 of Schistocerca nitens. Classification (NCBI taxonomy): domain Eukaryota; kingdom Metazoa; phylum Arthropoda; class Insecta; order Orthoptera; family Acrididae; genus Schistocerca; species Schistocerca nitens. The sequence continues at coordinate 497,436,140 of NC_064622.1, forward strand.
ATCTACGTACAGTGTATGACTGCATGAATAATAAGTTTTTTTGGTAAGTAACTGCTCGATGTTTTAATTTTTTTTTTCATTATGGTTTAAGAATACAGATAAAATTACACATTCTGGTGACTTAGGAGTGCGCTAATGATTGCATTTTCTTTTGTTAGCAGGTTGACAATAGATGTGTGGAAGCGGCGATATTTTCTACAAGAAAATCGCTACTGCTGTGCACATAGCATTCTCACCGAATGTATCTACGTACAGTGTATGACTGCATGAATAATAAGTTTTTTTGGTAAGTAACTGCTCGATGTTTAAATTTTTTTTCATTATGGTTTAAGAATACAGATAAAATTACACATTCTGGTGACTTAGGAGTGCGCTAATGATTGCATTTTCTTTTGTTAGCAGGTTGACAAGAGATGTGTTAGAGCGGCGATATATTCTACAAGAAAATCGCTAGTGCTGTGCACATAGCATTCTTCTCACCGAATGTATCTACGTACAGTGTATGACTGCATGAATAATAAGTTTTCTTGGTAAGTAACTGCTCGATGTTTTAATTTTTTTTCATTATGGTTTAAGAATACAGATAAAATTACACATTCTGGTGACTTAGGAGTGCGATAATGATTGCATTTTCTTTTATTAGCAGGTTGACAAGAGATGTGTGGGAGCGGCGATATATTCTACAAGAAAATCGCTAGGGCTTTGCACATAGCATTCATCACACCGAATGTATCTACGTACAGTGGATGACTTCATGAATAATAAGTTTTTTGGTAACAGCGCGATGTTTTAATTTTTTTTCATTATGGTTTAAGAATACAGATAAAATTACACCTTCTGGTGACTTAGGAGTGCGCTAATGATTGCATTTTCTTTTGTTAGCAGGTTGACAAGAGATGTGTGGGAGCGGCGATATATTCTACAAGAAAATCGCTAGTGCTGTGCACATAGCATTCTTCTCACCGAATGTATCTACGTACAGTGTGTGACTGCAGGAATAATAAAATCTGTTGGTAACTAACTGCTCGATGTTGTAATTTTTTTTTCATTATGGTTTAAGAATACAGATAAAAATACACATTCTGGTGACTTAGGAGTGCGCTAATGATTGCATTTTCTTTTGTTAGCAGGTTGACAAGAGATGTGTGGGAGCGGCGATATATTCTACAAGAAAATCGCTAGTGCTGTGCACATAGCATTCTTCTCACCGAATGTATCTACGTACAGTGTATGACTGCATGAATAATAAGTTGTTTTGGTAAGTAACTGCTCGATGTTTTAATTTTTTTTCATTATGGTTTAAGAATACAGATAAAATTACTCATTCTGGTGACTTAGGAGTGCGCTAATGATTGCATTTTCTTTTGTTAGCAGGTTGACAAGAGATGTGTGGGAGCGGCGATACATTCTACAAGAAAATCGCTAGTGCTGTGCACATAGCATTCCTCACTCCGAATGTATCTACGTACAGGGGATGACTGCGTGAATAATTTGTTTTTTGGGAAGTAACAGCAATTTGTTTAATTTTTTTTTGTTATGCTTTAAAGATACACATAAATTTACACATTCTGGTGACTTAGGAGTGCGATAATGATTGCATTTTCTTTTATTAGCAGGTTGACAAGAGATGTGTGGGAGCGGCGATATATTCTACAAGAAAATCGCTAGGGCTTTGGACATAGCATTCATCATACCGAATGTATCTACGTACAGTGGATGACTTCATGAATAATAAGTTTTTTTGGTAAGTAACAGCTCGATGTTTTAATTTTTTTTCATTATGGTTTAAGAATACAGATAAAATTACACATTCTGGTGACTTAGGAGTGCGCTAATGATTGCATTTTCTTTTGTTAGCAGGTTGACAAGAGATGTGTGGGAGCGGCGATATATTCTACAAGAACATCGCTAGTGCCGTGCACATAGCATTCTTCTCACCGAATGTATCTACGTACAGTGTATGACTGCATGAATAATAAGTTTTTTTGATAACTAACTGCTCGATGTTTTAATTTTTTTTTCATTATGGTTTAAGAATACAGATAAAAATACACATTCTGATGACTTAGGAGTGCGCTAATGATTACATTTTCTTTTGTTAGCAGGTAGACAAGAGATGTGTGGTAGCGGCGATATATTCTACAAGAAAATCGCTAGTGCTGTGCACATAGCATTCCTCACTCCGAATATATCTACGTACAGGGGATGACTGCGTGAATAATTTGTTTTTTGGGAAGTAACAGCAATTTGTTTAAATGTTTTTTATTATGCTTTAAAGATACACATAAATTTACACATTTGGTGACTTTGGAGTGCCCTAATGTTTACATTTTCTTTCGTTAGCAGGTTGACAAGAGGTGTGTGGGAGTGGCAACATATTCTACAAGAAAATCGCTAGTGCTTTGCACATAGCATTCTTCTCACCGAATGTATCTACGTACAGTGTATGACTTCATGAATAATAAGTTTTTTTGGTAAGTAATTGCTTGATGTTTTAATTTTTTTATCATTATGGTTTAAGAGTACAGATAAAATTACACATTCTGGTGACTTAGGAGTGCGCTAATGATTGCATTTTCTTTTGTTAGAAGGTTGACAAGAGATGTGTGGGAGCGGCGATATATTCTACAAGAAAATCACTAGTGCTGTGCACATAGCATTCTTCTCACCGAATGTATCTACGTACAGTGTATGACTGCATGAATAATAAGTTTTTTTGGTAAGTAACTGCTCGATGTTTTAATTTTTATTCATTATGGTTTAAGAAAACAGATAAAATTACACATTCTGGTGACTTAGAAGTTCGCAAATGATTGCATTTTCTTTTGTTAGCAGGTTGACAAGAGATGTGTGGGAGCGGCGATATATTCTACAAGAAAATCGGTAGTGCCGTGCACATAGCATTCCGCACTCCGAATGTATCTACGTACAGGGGATGACTGCGTGAATAATTTGTTTTTTGGGAGGTAACAGCAATTTGTTTAAATTTTTTTTATTATGCTTTAAAGATACTCATAAATTTACACATATGGTGACTTTGGAGTGCGCTAATGTTTACATTTCCCTTCGTTAGCAGGTTGACAAGAGGTGTGTGGGAGTGGCGACATATTCTACAAGAAAATCGCTAGGCCTTTGCACATAGCATTCATCACACCGAATGTATCTACGTACAGTGGATGACTTCATGAATAATAAGTTCTTTTGGTAAGTAACAGCTCGATGTTTTAATTTCTTTTCATTATGGTTTAAGAATACAGATAAAATTACACATTCTGGTGACTTAGGAGTGCGCTAATGATAGCATTTTCTTTTGTTAGCAGGTTGACAAGAGATGTGTGGGAGCGGCGATATATTCTACAAGAAAATCGCTAGTGTTATGCACATAGCATTCCTCACTCCGAATGTATCTACGTACAGGGGATGACTGCGTGAATAATTTGTTTTTTGGGAAGTAACAGCAATTTGTTTAAATTTTTTTATTATGCTTTAAAGATACACATAAAGTTATACATTTGGTGACTTTGGAGTGCCCTAATGTTTACATTTTCTTTCGTTAGCAGGTTGACAAGAGGTGTGTGGGAGTGGCGACATATTCTACAAGAAAATCGCTAGTGCTTTGCACATAGCATTCATCACACCGAATGTATCTACGTACAGTGTATGACTGCATGAATAATAAGTTTTTTTGGTAAGTAACAGCTCGATGTTTTAATTTTTTTTTCATTATGGTTTAAGAATACAGATAAAATTACACATATGGTGACTTAGGAGTGCGCTGATGATTGCATTTTCTTTTGTTAGCAGGTTGGCAAGAGATGTGTGGGAGCGGCGATATATTCTACAAGAAAATGGCTAGTGCTGTGCACATAGCATTCTTCTCACCGAATGTATCTATGTACAGTGTATGACTGCATGAATAATAAGTTTTTTTGGTAAGTAACTGCTCGACGTTTTAATTTTTTTTTTCATTATGGTTTAAGGATACAGATAAAATTACACATTCTGGTGACTTAGGAGTGCGCTAATGATTGCATTTTCTTTTGTTAGCAGGTTGACAATAGATGTGTGGGAGCGGCGATATTTTCTACAAGAAAATCGCTACTGCTGTGCACATAGCATTCTCACCGAATGTATCTACGTACAGTGTATGACTGCATGAATAATAAGTTTTTTTGGTAAGTAACTGCTCGATGTTTAAATTTTTTTTCATTATGGTTTAAGAATACAGATAAAATTACACATTCTGGTGACTTAGGAGTGCGCTAATGATTGCATTTTCTTTTGTTAGCAGGTTGACAAGAGATGTGTTAGAGCGGCGATATATTCTACAAGAAAATCGCTAGTGCTGTACACATAGCATTCTTCTCACCGAATGTATCTACGTACAGTGTATGACTGCATGAATAATAAGTTTTCTTGGTAAGTAACTTCTCGATGTTTTAATTTTTTTTCATTATGGTTTAAGAATACAGATGAATTACACATTCTGGTGACTTAGGAGTGCGCTAATGATTGCATAATCTTTTGTTAGCAGGTTGACAAGAGATGTGTGGGAGCGGCGATATATTCTACAAGAAAATCGCTAGTGCTGTGCACATAGCATTCTTCTCACCGAATGTATCTACGTACAGTGTATGACTGCATGAATAATAAGTTTTTTTGGTAAGTAACTGCTCGATGTTTTAATTTTTTTCTCATTATGGTTTAAGAATACAGATGAAATTACAGATTCTGGTGACTTAGGAGTGCGCTAATGATTGCATTTTCTTTTGTTAGCAGGTTGACAAGAGATGTGTGGGAGCGGTGATATATTCTACAAGAAAATCGCTAGTGCTGTGCACATAGCATTCCTCACTCCGAATGTATCTACGTACAGGGGATGACTGCGTGAATAATTTTTTTTTTTGGGAAGTAACACCAATTTGTTTAAATTTTTTTTAATATGCTTTAAAGATACACATAAATTTACACATTTGGTGACTTTGGAGTGCGCTGATGTTTACATTTTCTTTCGTTAGCAGTTTGACAAGAGGTGTGTGGGAGTGGCGACATATTCTACATGAAAATCGCTAGTGCTTTGCACATAGCATTCTTCACACCGAATGTAACTACGTACAGTGGATGACTTCATGAATAATAAGTTTTTTTGGTAAGTAACAGCTCGTTGTTTTAATTTTTTTTCATTATGGTTTAAGAATACAGATAAAATTACACATTCTGGAGACTTAGGAGTGCGATAATGATTGCATTTTCTTTTATTAGCAGGTTGACAAGAGATGTGTGGGAACGGCGATATATTCTACAAGAAAATCGCTAGAGCTTTGCACATAGCATTCATCACACCGAATGTATCTACGTACAGTGGATGACTTCATGAATAATAAGTTTTTTGGTAAGTAACAGCTCGATGTTTTAATTTTTTTTCATTACGGTTTAAGAATACAGATAAAATTACACATTCTGGTGACTTAGGAGTGCGCTAATGATTGCATTTTCTTTTGTTAGCAGGTTGGCAAGAGATGTGTGGGAGCGGCGATATATTCTACAAGAAAATGGCTAGTGCTGTGCACATAGCATTCTTCTCACCGAATGTATCTACGTACAGTGTATGACTGCATGAATAATAATTTTTTTGGTAAGTAACTGCTCGACGTTTTAATTTTTTTTTTCATTATGGTTTAAGGATACAGATAAAATTACACATTCTGGTGACTTAGGAGTGCGCTAATGATTGCATTTTCTTTTGTTAGCAGGTTGACAATAGATGTGTGGGAGCGGCGATATTTCTACAAGAAAATCGCTACTGCTGTGCACATAGCATTCTCACCGAATGTATCTACGTACAGTGTATGACTGCATGAATAATAAGTTTTTTTGGTAAGTAACTGCTCGATGTTTAAATTTTTTTTCATTATGGTTTAAGAATACAGATAAAATTACACATTCTGGTGACTTAGGAGTGCGCTAATGATTGCATTTTCTTTTGTTAGCAGGTTGACAAGAGATGTGTTAAAGCGGCGATATATTCTACAAGAAAATCGCTAGTGCTGTACACATAGCATTCTTCTCACCGAATGTATCTACGTACAGTGTATGACTGCATGAATAATAAGTTTTCTTGGTAAGTAACTTCTCGATGTTTTAATTTTTTTTCATTATGGTTTAAGAATACAGATGAATTACACATTCTGGTGACTTTGGAGTGCCCTAATGTTTACATTTTCTTTCGTTAGCAGGTTGACAAGAGGTGTGTGGGAGTGGCGACATATTCTACAAGAAAGTCGCTAGTGCTTTGCACATAGCATTCATCACACCGAATGTATCTACGTACAGTGTATGACTGCATGAATAATAAGTTTTTTTGGTAAGTAACTGCTCGACGTTTTAATTTTTTTTCATTATGGTTTAAGTATACAGATAAAATTACACATTCTGGTGACTTAGGAGTGCGCTAATGATTGCATTTTCTTTTGTTAGCAGGTTGACAAGGGATGTGTGGGAGCGGCGATATATTCTACGAGAAAATCGCTAGTGCTGTGCACATAGCATTCTTCTCACCGAATGTATCTACGTACAGTGTATCACTGCATGAATAATAAGTTTTTTTGGTAAGTAACAGCTCGATGTTTTAATTTTTTTTCATTATGGTTTAAGAATACAGTTAAAATTACACATTCTGGTGACTTAGGAGTGCGCTAATGATTACATTTTCTTTTGTTAGCAGGTTGACAAGAGATGTGTGGGAGCGGCGATATATTCTACAAGAAAATCGCTAGTGCTGTGCACATAGCATTCCTCACTCCGAATGTATCTACGTACAGGGGATGACTGCGTGAATAATTTGTTTTTTGGGAAGTAACAGCAATTTGTTTAAATTTTTTTTATTATGCTTTAAAGATACACATAAATTTACACATTTGGTGACTTTGGAGTGCCCTAATGTTTACATTTTCTTTCGTTAGCAGGTTGACAAGAGGTGTGTGGGAGTGGCAACGTATTCTACAAGAAAATCGCTAGTGCTTTGCACATAGCATTCTTCTCACCGAATGTATCTACGTACAGTGTATGACTTCATGAATAATAAGTTATTTTGGTAAGTAATTGCTTGATGTTTTAATTTTTTTATCATTATGGTTTAAGAGTACAGATAAAATTACACATTCTGGTGACTTAGGAGTGCGCTAATGATTGCTTTTTCTTTTGTTAGAAGGTTGACAAGAGATGTGTGGGAGCGGCGATATATTCTACAAGAAAATCACTAGTGCTGTGCACATAGCATTCTTCTCACCGAATGTATCTACGTACAGTGTATGACTGCATGAATAATAAGTTTTTTTGGTAAGTAACTGCTCGATGTTTAAATTTTTTTTCTTTATGGTTTAAGAATACAGATAAAATTACACATTCTGGTGACTTAGGAGTGCGCTAATGATTGCATTTTCTTTTGTTAGCAGGTTGACAAGAGATGTGTTAGAGCGGCGATATATTCTACAAGAAAATCGCTAGTGCTGTACACATAGCATTCTTCTCACCGAATGTATCTACGTACAGTGTATGACTGCATGAATAATAAGTTTTCTTGTTAAGTAACTTCTCGATGTTTTAATTTTTTTTCATTATGGTTTAAGAATACAGATGAATTACACATTCTGGTGACTTAGGAGTGCGCTAATGATTGCATAATCTTTTGTTAGCAGGTTGACAAGAGAAGTGTGGGAGCGGCGATATATTCTACAAGAAAATCGCTAGTGCTGTGCACATAGCATTCTTCTCACCGAATGTATGTACGTACAGTGTATGACTGCATGAATAATAAGTTTTTTGGTAAGTAACTGCTCGATGTTTTAATTTTTTTTTCATTATGGTTTAAGAATACAGATAAAATTACACATTCTGGTGACTTAGGTGTGCGCTAATGATTGCATTTTCTTTTGTTAGCAGGTTGACAAGAGATGTGTTGGAGCGGCGATATATTCTAGAAGAAAATCGCTAGTGCTGTGCACATAGCATTCATCTCACCGAATGTATCTACGTACAGTGTATGACTGCATGAATAATAAGTTTCTTTGGTAAGTAACTGCTAGACGTTTTAATTTTTTTTTTCATTATCGTTTAAGAATACAGATAAAATTACACATTCTGGTGACTTAGGAGTGCGCTAATGATTGCATTTTCTTTTGTTAGCAGGTTGACAAGAGATGTGTGGGAGCGGCGATACATTCTACAAGAAAATCGCTAGTGCTGTGCACATAGCATTCCTCACTCCGAATGTATCTACGTACAGGGGATGACTGCGTGAATAATTTGTTTTTTGGGAAGTAACAGCAATTTGTTTAAATTTTTTTTAATATGCTTTAAAGATACACATAAATTTACACATTTGGTGACTTTGGAGTGCCCTAATGTTTACATTTTCTTTCGTTAGCAGGTTGACAAGAGGTGTGTGGGAGTGGCAACATATTCTACAAGAAAATCGCTAGTGCTTTGCACATAGCATTCTTCTCACCGAATGTATCTACGTACAGTGTATGACTGCATGAATAATAAGTTTTTTTGGTAAGTAATTGCTTGATGTTTTAATTTTTGTATCATGATGGTTTAAGAGTACAGATAAAATTACACATTCTGGTGACTTAGGAGTGCGCTAATGATTGCATTTTCTTTTGTTAGAAGGTTGACAAGAGATGTGTGGGAGCGGCGATATATTCTACAAGAAAATCACTAGTGCTGTGCACATAGCATTCTTCTCACCGAATGTATCTACGTACAGTGTATGACTGCATGAATAATAAGTTTTTTTGGTAAGTAACTGCTCGATGTTTTAATTTTTTTTCATTATGGTTTAAGAAAACAGATAAAATTACACATTCTGGTGACGTAGAAGTTCGCTAATGATTGCATTTTCTTTTGTTAGCAGGTTGACAATAGATGTGTGGGAGCGGCGATATATTCTACGAGAAAATCGCTAGTGCTGTGCACATAGCATTCTTCTCACCGAATGTATCTACGTACAGTGTATCACTGCATGAATAATAAGTTTTTTTGGTAAGTAACAGCTCGATGTTTTAATTTTTTTTCATTATGGTTTAAGAATACAGTTAAAATTACACATTCTGGTGACTTAGGAGTGCGCTAATGTTTGCATTTTCCTTTGTTAGCAGGTTGACAAGAGATGTGTGGGAGCGGCGATATATTCTACAAGAAAATCGCTAGTGCCGTGCACATAGCATTCTTCTCACCGTATGTATCTACGTACAGTGTATGACTGCATGAATAATAAGTTTTTTTGGTAACTAACTGCTCGATGTTTTAATTTTTTTTTCATTATGGTTTAAGAATACAGATAAAAATACACATTCTGATGACTTAGGAGTGCGCTAATGATTACATTTTCTTTTGTTAGCAGGTTGACAAGAGATGTGTGGGAGCGGCGATATATTCTACAAGAAAATTGCTAGTGCTGTGCACATAGCATTCCTCACTCCGAATGTATCTACGTACAGGGGATGACTGCGTGAATAATTTGTTTTTTGGGAAGTAACAGCAATTTGTTTAAATTTTTTTTATTATGCTTTAAAGATACACATAAATTTACACATTTGGTGACTTTGGAGTGCCCGAATGTTTACATTTTCTTTCGTTAGCAGGTTGACAAGAGGTGTGTGGGAGTGGCAACATATTCTACAAGAAAATCGCTAGTGCTGTGCACATAGCATTCTTCTCACCGAATGTATCTACGTACAGTGTATGACTGCATGAATACTAAGTTTTTTTGGTAAGTAACTGCTCGATGTTTTAATTTTTTTTCATTATGGTTTAAGAAAACAGATAAAATTACACATTCTGGTGACGTAGAAGTTCGCTAATGATTGCATTTTCTTTTGTTAGCAGGTTGACAATAGATGTGTGGGAGCGGCGATATATTCTACGAGAAAATCGCTAGTGCTGTGCACATAGCATTCTTCTCACCGAATGTATCTACGTACAGTGTATCACTGCATGAATAATAAGTTTTTTTGGTAAGTAACAGCTCGATGTTTTAATTTTTTTTCATTATGGTTTAAGAATACAGTTAAAATTACACATTCTGGTGACTTAGGAGTGCGCTAATGTTTGCATTTTCCTTTGTTAGCAGGTTGACAAGAGATGTGTGGGAGCGGCGATATATTCTACAAGAAAATCGCTAGTGCCGTGCACATAGCATTCTTCTCACCGAATGTATCTACGTACAGTGTATGACTGCATGAATAATAAGTTTTTTTGGTAACTAACTGCTCGATGTTTTAATTTTTTTTTCATTATGGTTTAAGAATACAGATAAAAATACACATTCTGATGACTTAGGAGTGCGCTAATGATTACATTTTCTTTTGTTAGCAGGTTGACAAGAGATGTGTGGGAGCGGCGATATATTCTACAAGAAAATCGCTAGTGCTGTGCACATAGCATTCCTCACTCCGAATGTATCTACGTACAGGGGATGACTGCGTGAATAATTTGTTTTTTGGGAAGTAACAGCAATTTGTTTAAATTTTTTTTATTATGCTTTAAAGATACACATAAATTTACACATTTGGTGACTTTGGAGTGCCCTAATGTTTACATTTTCTTCCGTTAGCAGGTTGACAAGAGGTGTGTGGGAGTGGCAACATATTCTACAAGAAAATTGCTAGTGCTTTGCACATAGCATTCTTCTCACCGAATGTATCTACGTACAGTGTATGACTTCATGAATAATAAGTTATTTTGGTAAGTAATTGCTTGATGTTTTAATTTTTGTATCATTATGGTTTAAGAGTACAGATAAAATTACACATTCTGGTGACTTAGGAGTGCGCTAATGATTGCATTTTCTTTTGTTAGAAGGTTGACAAGAGATGTGTGGGAGCGGCGATATATTCTACAAGAAAATCACTAGTGCTGTGCACATAGCATTCTTCTCACCGAATGTATCTACGTACAGTGTATGACTGCATGAATAATAAGTTTTTTTGGTAAGTAACTGCTCGATGTTTTAATTTTTTTTCATTATGGTTTAAGAAAACAGATAAAATTACACATTCTGGTGACTTAGAAGTTCGATAATGATTGCATTTTCTTTTGTTAGCAGGTTGACAAGAGATGTGTGGGAGCGGCGATATATTCTACGAGAAAATCGCTAGTGCTGTGCACATAGCATTCTTCTCACCGAATGTATCTACGTACAGTGTATCACTGCATGAATAATAAGTTTTTTTGGTAAGTAACTGCTCGATGTTTTAATTTTTTTTCATTATGGTTTAAGAATACAGATAAAATTACACATTCTGGTGACTTAGGAGTGCGCTAATGATTGCATTGTCTTTTGTTAGCCGGTTGACAAGAGATGTGTGGGAGCGGCGAAATATTCTACAAGAAAATCGGTAGTGCTTTGCACATAGCATTCCTCACTTCGAATGTATCTACGTACAGGGGATTACTGCGTGAATAATTGGTTTTTTGGGAAGTAACAGCAATTTGTTTAAATTTTTTTTATTATGCTTTAAAGATACGCATAAATTTACTCATTTGGTGACTTTGGAGTGCGCTAATGTTTACATTTCCTTTCGTTAGCAGGTTGACAAGAGGTGTGTGGGAGTGGCGACATATTCTACAAGAAAATCGCTAGTGCTTTGCACATAGCGTTCTTCACACCGAATGTATCTACGTACAGTGGATGACTTCATGAATAATAAGTTTTTTGGTAAGTAATAGCTTGATGTTTTAATTCTTTTTCATTATGGTTTAAGAATACAAATAAAATTACACATTCTGGTGACTTAGGAGTGCGCTAATGATAGCATTTTCCTTTGTTAGCAGGTTGACAAGAGATGTGTGGGAGCGGCGATATATTCTACAAGAAAATCGCTAGTGCTGTGCACATAGCATTCATCACTCCGAATGTATCTACGTACAGGGGATGACTGCGTGAATAATTTGTTTTTTGGGAAGTAACAGCAATTTGTTTAAATTTTTTCATTATACTTTAAAGATACACATAAGTTTCCAAATTTGGTGACTTTGGAGTGCGCTAATGTTTACATTTACTTTCGTTAGCAGGTTGACAAGAGGTGTGTGGGAGTGGCGACATATTCTACAAGAAAATCGCTAGTGCTTTGCACATAGCATTCATCACACCGAATGTATCTACGTACAGTGTATGACTGCATGAATAATAAGTTTTTTTGGTAAGTAACAGCTCGATGTTTTAATTTTTTTTTCATTATGGTTTAAGAATACAGATAAAATTACACATTCTGGTGACTTAGGAATGCGCTAATGATTGCATTTTCTTTTGTTAGCAGGTTGGCAAGAGATGTGTGGGAGCGGCGATATATTCTACAAGAAAATGGCTAGTGCTGTGCACATAGCATTCTTCTCACCGAATGTATCTACGTGCAGTGTATGACTGCATGAATAATAAGTTTTTTTGGTAAGTAACTGCTCGACGTTTTAATTTTTTTTTTCATTATGGTTTAAGAATACAGATAAAATTACACATTCTGGTGACTTAGGAGTGCGCTAATGATTGCATTTTCTTTTGTTAGCAGGTTGACAATAGATGTGTGGGAGCGGCGATATTTTCTACAAGAAAATCGCTACTGCTGTGCACATAGCATTCTCACCGAATGTATCTACGTACAGTGTATGACTGCATGAATAATAAGTTTTTTTGGTAAGTAACTGCTCGATGTTTCAATTTTTTTTCATTATGGTTTAAGAATACAGATAAAATTACACATTCTGGTGACTTAGGACTGCGCTAATGATTGCATTTTATTTTGTTAGCAGGTTGACAAGAGATGTGTTAGAGCGGCGATATATTCTACAAGAAAATCGCTAGTGCTGTACACATAGCATTCTTCTCACCGAATGTATCTACGTACAGTGTATGACTGCATGAATAATAAGTTTTCTTGGTAAGTAACTTCTCGATGTTTTAATTTTTTTTCATTATGGTTTAAGAATACAGATAAAATTACACATTCTGGTGACTTAGGAGTGCGCTAATGATTGCATTTTCTTTTGTTAGCAGGTTGACAAGAGATGTGTTAGAGCGGCGATATATTCTACAAGAAAATCGCTAGTGCTGTACACATAGCATTCTTCTCACCGAATGTATCTACGTACAGTGTATGACTGCATGAATAATAAGTTTTCTTGGTAAGTAACTTCTCGATGTTTTAATTTTTTTTCATTATGGTTTAAGAATACAGATGAATTACACATTCTGGTGACTTAGGAGTGCGCTAATGATTGCATAATCTTTTGTTAGCAGGTTGACAAGAGATGTGTGGGAGCGGCGATATATTCTACAAGAAAATCGCTAGTGCTGTGCACATAGCATTCTTCTCACCGAATGTATGTACGTACAGTGTATGACTGCATGAATAATAAGTTTTTTGGTAGGTAACTGCTCGATGTTTTAATTTTTTTTTCATTATGGTTTAAGAATACAGATAAAATTACACATTCTGGTGACTTAGGTGTGCGCTAATGATTGCATTTTCTTTTGTTAGCAGGTTGACAAGAGATGTGTTGGAGCGGCGATATATTCTAGAAGAAAATCGCTAGTGCTGTGCACATAGCATTCATCTCACCGAATGTATCTACGTACAGTGTATGACTGCATGAATAATAAGTTTCTTTGGTAAGTAACTGCTAGACGTTTTAATTTTTTTTTTCATTATCGTTTAAGAATACAGATAAAATTACACATTCTGGTGACTTAGGAGTGCGCTAATGATTGCATTTTCTTTTGTTAGCAGGTTGACAAGAGATGTGTGGAAGCGGCGATACATTCTACAAGAAAATCGCTAGTGCTGTGCACATAGCATTCCTCACTCCGAATGTATCTACGTACAGGGGATGACTGCGTGAATAATTTGTTTTTTGGGAAGTAACAGCAATTTGTTTAAATTTTTTTTAATATGCTTTAAAGATACACATAAATTTACACATTTGGTGACTTTGGAGTGCCCTAATGTTTACATTTTCTTTCGTTAGCAGGTTGACAAGAGGTGTGTGGGAGTGGCAACATATTCTACAAGAAAATCGCTAGTGCTTTGCACATAGCATTCTTCTCACCGAATGTATCTACGTACAGTGTATGACTGCATGAATAATAAGTTTTTTTGGTAAGTAATTGCTTGATGTTTTAATTTTTGTATCATGATGGTTTAAGAGTACAGATAAAATTACACATTCTGGTGACTTAGGAGTGCGCTAATGATTGCATTTTCTTTTGTTAGAAGGTTGACAAGAGATGTGTGGGAGCGGCGATATATTCTACAAGAAAATCACTAGTGCTGTGCACATAGCATTCTTCTCACCGAATGTATCTACGTACAGTGTATGACTGCATGAATAATAAGTTTTTTTGGTAAGTAACTGCTCGATGTTTTAATTTTTTTTCATTATGGTTTAAGAAAACAGATAAAATTACACATTCTGGTGACGTAGAAGTTCGCTAATGATTGCATTTTCTTTTGTTAGCAGGTTGACAATAGATGTGTGGGAGCGGCGATATATTCTACGAGAAAATCGCTAGTGCTGTGCACATAGCATTCTTCTCACCGAATGTATCTACGTACAGTGTATCACTGCATGAATAATAAGTTTTTTTGGTAAGTAACAGCTCGATGTTTTAATTTTTTTTCATTATGGTTTAAGAATACAGTTAAAATTACACATTCTGGTGACTTAGGAGTGCGCTAATGTTTGCATTTTCCTTTGTTAGCAGGTTGACAAGAGATGTGTGGGAGCGGCGATATATTCTACAAGAAAATCGCTAGTGCCGTGCACATAGCATTCTTCTCACCGAATGTATCTACGTACAGTGTATGACTGCATGAATAATAAGTTTTTTTGGTAACTAACTGCTCGATGTTTTAATTTTTTTTTCATTATGGTTTAAGAATACAGATAAAAATACACATTCTGATGACTTAGGAGTGCGCTAATGATTACATTTTCTTTTGTTAGCAGGTTGACAAGAGATGTGTGGGAGCGGCGATATATTCTACAAGAAAATCGCTAGTGCTGTGCACATAGCATTCCTCACTCCGAATGTATCTACGTACAGGGGATGACTGCGTGAATAATTTGTTTTTTGGGAAGTAACAGCAATTTGTTTAAATTTTTTTTATTATGCTTTAAAGATACACATAAATTTACACATTTGGTGACTTTGGAGTGCCCGAATGTTTACATTTTCTTTCGTTAGCAGGTTGACAAGAGGTGTGTGGGAGTGGCAACATATTCTACAAGAAAATCGCTAGTGCTTTGCACATAGCATTCTTCTCACCGAATGTATCTACGTACAGTGTATGACTTCATGAATAATAAGTTTTTTTGGTAAGTAATTGCTTGATGATTTAATTTTTGTATCATTATGGTTTAAGAGTACAGATAAAATTACACATTCTGGTGACTTAGGAGTGCGCTAATGATTGCATTTTCTTTTGTTAGAAGGTTGACAAGAGATGTGTGGGAGCGGCGATATATTCTACAAGAAAATCACTAGTGCTGTGCACATAGCATTCTTCTCACCGAATGTATCTACGTACAGTGTATGACTGCATGAATAATAAGTTTTTTTGGTAAGTAACTGCTCGATGTTTTAATTTTTTTTCATTATGGTTTAAGAAAACAGATAAAATTACACATTCTGGTGACGTAGAAGTTCGCTAATGATTGCATTTTCTTTTGTTAGCAGGTTGACAATAGATGTGTGGGAGCGGCGATATATTCTACGAGAAAATCGCTAGTGCTGTGCACATAGCATTCTTCTCACCGAATGTATCTACGTACAGTGTATCACTGCGTGAATAATAAGTTTTTTTGGTAAGTAACAGCTCGATGTTTTAATTTTTTTTCATTATGGTTTAAGAATACAGTTAAAATTACACATTCTGGTGACTTAGGAGTGCGCTAATGTTTGCATTTTCCTTTGTTAGCAGGTTGACAAGAGATGTGTGGGAGCGGCGATATATTCTACAAGAAAATCGCTAGTGCCGTGCACATAGCATTCTTCTCACCGAATGTATCTACGTACAGTGTATGACTGCATGAATAATAAGTTTTTTTGGTAACTAACTGCTCGATGTTTTAATTTTTTTTTCATTATGGTTTAAGAATACAGATAAAAATACACATTCTGATGACTTAGGAGTGCGCTAATGATTACATTTTCTTTTGTTAGCAGGTTGACAAGAGATGTGTGGGAGCGGCGATATATTCTACAAGAAAATCGCTAGTGCTGTGCACATAGCATTCCTCACTCCGAATGTATCTACGTACAGGGGATGACTGCGTGAATAATTTGTTTTTTGGGAAGTAACAGCAATTTGTTTAAATTTTTTTTATTATGCTTTAAAGATACACATAAATTTACACATTTGGTGACTTTGGAGTGGCCTAATGTTTACATTTTCTTCCGTTAGCAGGTTGACAAGAGGTGTGTGGGAGTGGCAACATATTCTACAAGAAAATTGCTAGTGCTTTGCACATAGCATTCTTCTCACCGAATGTATCTACGTACAGTGTATGACTTCATGAATAATAAGTTATTTTGGTAAGTAATTGCTTGATGTTTTAATTTTTGTATCATTATGGTTTAAGAGTACAGATAAAATTACACATTCTGGTGACTTAGGAGTGCGCTAATGATTGCATTTTCTTTTGTTAGAAGGTTGACAAGAGATGTGTGGGAGCGGCGATATATTCTACAAGAAAATCACTAGTGCTGTGCACATAGCATTCTTCTCACCGAATGTATCTACGTACAGTGTATGACTGCATGAATAATAAGTTTTTTTGGTAAGTAACTGCTCGATGTTTTAATTTTTTTTCATTATGGTTTAAGAAAACAGATAAAATTACACATTCTGGTGACTTAGAAGTTCGCTAATGATTGCATTTTCTTTTGTTAGCAGGTTGACAAGAGATGTGTAGGAGCGGCGATATATTCTACGAGAAAATCGCTAGTGCTGTGCACATAGCATTCTTCTCACCGAATGTATCTACGTACAGTGTATCACTGCATGAATAATAAGTTTTTTTGGTAAGTAACTGCTCGATGTTTTAATTTTTTTTCATTATGGTTTAAGAATACAGATAAAATTACACATTCTGGTGACTTAGGAGTGCGCTAATGATTGCATTGTCTTTTGTTAGCCGGTTGACAAGAGATGTGTGGGAGCGGCGAAATATTCTACAAGAAAATCGGTAGTGCTTTGCACATAGCATTCCTCACTTCGAATGTATCTACGTACAGGGGATTACTGCGTGAATAATTTGTTTTTTGGGAAGTAACAGCAATTTGTTTAAATTTTTTTTATTATGCTTTAAAGATACGCATAAATTTACTCATTTGGTGACTTTGGAGTGCGCTAATGTTTACATTTCCTTTCGTTAGCAGGTTGACAAGAGGTGTGTGGGAGTGGCGACATATTCTACAAGAAAATCGCTAGTGCTTTGCACATAGCGTTCTTCACACCGAATGTATCTACGTACAGTGGAGGACTTCATGAATAATAAGTTTTTTGGTAAGTAATAGCTTGATGTTTTAATTCTTTTTCATTATGGTTTAAGAATACAAATAAAATTACACATTCTGGTGACTTAGGAGTGCGCTAATGATAGCATTTTCCTTTGTTAGCAGGTTGACAAGAGATGTGTGGGAGCGGCGATATATTCTACAAGAAAATCGCTAGTGCTGTGCACATAGCATTCATCACTCCGAATGTATCTACGTACAGGGGATGACTGCGTGAATAATTTGTTTTTTGGGAAGTAACAGCAATTTGTTTAAATTTTTTCATTATACTTTAAAGATACACATAAGTTTCCAAATTTGGTGACTTTGGAGTGCGCTAATGTTTACATTTACTTTCGTTAGCAGGTTGACAAGAGGTGTGTGGGAGTGGCGACATATTCTACAAGAAAATCGCTAGTGCTTTGCACATAGCATTCATCACACCGAATGTATCTACGTACAGTGTATGACTGCATGAATAATAAGTTTTTTTGGTAAGTAACAGCTCGATGTTTTAATTTTTTTTTCATTATGGTTTAAGAATACAGATAAAATTACACATTCTGGTGACTTAGGAATGCGCTAATGATTGCATTTTCTTTTGTTAGCAGGTTGGCAAGAGATGTGTGGGAGCGGCGATATATTCTACAAGAAAATGGCTAGTGCTGTGCACATAGCATTCTTCTCACCGAATGTATCTACGTGCAGTGTATGACTGCATGAATAATAAGTTTTTTTGGTAAGTAACTGCTCGACGTTTTAATTTTTTTTTTCATTATGGTTTAAGAATACAGATAAAATTACACATTCTGGTGACTTAGGAGTGCGCTAATGATTGCATTTTCTTTTGTTAGCAGGTTGACAATAGATGTGTGGGAGCGGCGATATTTTCTACAAGAAAATCGCTACTGCTGTGCACATAGCATTCTCACCGAATGTATCTACGTACAGTGTATGACTGCATGAATAATAAGTTTTTTTGGTAAGTAACTGCTCGATGTTTCAATTTTTTTTCATTATGGTTTAAGAATACAGATAAAATTACACATTCTGGTGACTTAGGACTGCGCTAATGATTGCATTTTATTTTGTTAGCAGGTTGACAAGAGATGTGTTAGAGCGGCGATATATTCTACAAGAAAATCGCTAGTGCTGTACACATAGCATTCTTCTCACCGAATGTATCTACGTACAGTGTATGACTGCATGAATAATAAGTTTTCTTGGTAAGTAACTTCTCGATGTTTTAATTTTTTTTCATTATGGTTTAAGAATACAGATGAATTACACATTCTGGTGACTTAGGAGTGCGCTAATGATTGCATAATCTTTTGTTAGCAGGTTGACAAGAGATGTGTGGGAGCGGCGATATATTCTACAAGAAAATCGCTAGTGCTGTGCACATAGCATTCTTCTCACCGAATGTATCTACGTACAGTGTATGACTGCATGAATAATAAGTTTTTTGGTAAGTAAGTGCTCGATGTTTTAATTTTTTTTTCTTTATGGTTTAAGAATACAGATAAAATTACACATTCTGGTGACTTAGGAGTGCGCTAATGATTGCATTTTCTTTTGTTAGCAGGTTGACAAGAGATGTGTGGGAGCGGCGATATATTCTACAAGAAAATCGCTAGTGCTGTGCACATAGCATTCTTCTCACCGAATGTATCTACGTACAGTGTATGACTGCATGAATAATAAGTTTTCTTGGTAAGTAACTGCTCGATGTTTTAATTTTTTTCTCATTATGGTTTAAGAATACAGATTAAATTACAGATTCTGGTGACTTAGGAGTGCGCTAATGATTCCATTTTCTTTTGTTAGCAGGTTGACAAGAGATGTGTGGGAGCGGTGATATATTCTACAAGAAAATCGGTAGTGCTGTGCACATAGCATTCCTCACTCCGAATGTATCTACGTACAGGGGATGACTGCGTGAATAATTTTTTTTTTGGGAAGTAACACCAATTTGTTTAAATTTTTTTTATTATGTTTTAAAGATACACATAAATTTACACATTTGGTGACTTTGGAGTGCGCTGATGTTTACATTTTCTTTCGTTAGCAGTTTGACAAGAGGTGTGTGGGAGTGGCGACATATTCTACATGAAAATCGCTAGTGCTTTGCACATGGCATTCTTCACACCGAATGTAACTACGTACAGTGGATGACTTCATGAATAATAAGTTTTTTTGGTAAGTAACAGCTCGTTGTTTTAATTTTTTTCATTATGGTTTAAGAATACAGATAAAATTACACATTCTGGTGACTTAGGAGTGCGATAATGATTGCATTTTCTTTTATTAGCAGGTTGACAAGAGATGTGTGGGAGCGGCGATATATTCTACAAGAAAATCGCTAGGGCTTTGCACATACCATTCATCACACCGAATGTATCTACGTACAGTGGATGACTTCATGAATAATAAGTTTTTTGGTAAGTAACAGCTCGATGTTTTAATTTTTTTTCATTATGGTTTAAGAATACAGATAAAATTACACATTCTGGTGACTTAGGAGTGCGCTAATAATTGCATTTTCTTTTGTTAGCAGCTTGACAAGAGATGTGTGGGAGCGGCGATATATTCTACAAGAAAATCGCTAGTGCTGTGCACATAGCATTCTTCTCACCGAATGTATCTACGTACAGTGTGTGACTGCATGAATAATAAGTTTTGTTGGTAACTAACTGCTCGATGTTTTAATTTTTTTTTCATTATGGTTTAAGAATACAGATAAAAATACACATTCTGGTGACTTAGGAGTGCGCTAATGATTGCATTTTCTTTTGTTAGCAGGTTGACAAGAGATGTGTGGGAGCGGCGATACATTCTACAAGAAAATCGCTAGTGCTGTGCACATAGCATTCCTCACTTCGAATGTATCTACGTACAGGGGATGACTGCGTGAATAATTTGTTTTTTGGGAAGTAACAGCAATTTGTTTAAATTTTTTTTATTATGCTTTAAAGATACACATAAATTTACACATTTGGTGACTTTGGAGTGCCCTAATGTTTACATTTTCTTTCGTTAGCAGGTTGACAAGAGGTGTGTGGGAGTGGCAACATATTCTACAAGAAAATCGCTAGTGCTTTGCACATAGCATTCTTCTCACCGAATGTATCTACGTACAGTGTATGACTTCATGAATAATAAGTTTTTTTGGTAAGTAATTGCTTGATGTTTTAATTTTTGTATCATTATGGTTTAAGAGTACAGATAAAATTACACATTCTGGTGACTTAGGAGTGCGCTAATGATTGCATTTTCTTTTGTTAGAAGGTTGACAAGAGATGTGTGGGAGCGGCGTTATATTCTACAAGAAAATCACTAGTGCTGTGCACATAGCATTCTTCTCACCGAATGTATCTACGGACAGTGTATGACTGCATGAATAATAAGTTTTTTTGGTAAGTAACTGCTCGATGTTTTAATTTTTTTTCATTATGGTTTAAGAAAACAGATAAAATTACACATTCTGGTGACTTAGAAGTTCGCTAATGATTGCATTTTCTTTTGTTAGCAGGTTGACAAGAAATGTGTGGGAGCGGCGATATATTCTACGAGAAAATCGCTAGTGCTGTGCACATAGCATTCTTCTCACCGAATGTATCTACGTACAGTGTATCACTGCATGAATAATAAGTTTTTTTGGTAAGTAACAGCTCGAAGTTTTAATTTTTTTCATTATTGTTTAAGAATACAGTTAAAATTACACATTCTGGTGACTTAGGAGTGCGCTAATGTTTGCATTTTCTTTTGTTAGCAGGTTGACAAGAGATGTGTGGGAGCGGCGATATATTCTACAAGAAAATCGCTAGTGCCGTGCACATAGCATTCTTCTCACCGAATGTATCTACGTACAGTGTATGACTGCATGAATAATAAGTTTTTTTGGTAAGTAACTGCTCGATGTTTTAATTTTTTTTTCATTATGGTTTAAGAATACAGATAAAAATACACATTCTGATGACTTAGGAGTGCGCTAATGATTACATTTTCTTTTGTTAGCAGGTTGACAAGAGATGTGTGGGAGCGGCGAAATATTCTACAAGAAAATCGGTAGTGCTTTGCACATAGCATTCCTCACTTCGAATGTATCTACGTACAGGGGATTACTGCGTGAATAATTTGTTGTTTGGGAAGTAACAGCAATTTGTTTAAATTTTTTTTATTATGCTTTAAAGATACGCATAAATTTACTCATTTGGTGACTTTGGAGTGCGCTAATGTTTACATTTCCTTTCGTTAGCAGGTTGACAAGAGGTGTGTGGGAGTGGCGACATATTCTACAAGAAAATGGCTAGTGCTTTGCACATAGCGTTCTTCACACCGAATGTATCTACGTACAGTGGATGACTTCATGAATAATAAGTTTTTTTGGTAAGTAATATTTCGATGTTTTAATTCTTTTTCATTATGGTTTAAGAATACAAATAAAATTACACATTCTGGTGACTTAGGAGTGCGCTAATGATAGCATTTTCCTTTGTTAGCAGGTTGACAAGAGATGTGTGGGAGCGGCGATATATTCTACAAGAAAATCGCTAGTGCTGTGCACATAGCATTCATCACTCCGAATGTATCTACGTACAGGGGATGACTGCGTGAATAATTTGTTTTTTGGGAAGTAACAGCAATTTGTTTAAATTTTTTCATTATGCTTTAAAGATACACATAAGTTTCCACATTTGGTGACTTTGGAGTGCGCTAATGTTTACATTTACTTTCGTTAGCAGGTTGACAAGAGGTGTGTGGGAGTGGCGACATATTCTACAAGAAAATCGCTAGTGCTTTGCACATAGCATTCATCACACCGAATGTATGTACGTACAGTGTATGACTGCATGAATAATAAGTTTTTTTGGTAAGTAACTGCTCGATGTTTTAATTTTTTTCATTATGGTTTAAGAATACAGATAAAATTACACATTCTGGTGACTTAGGAGTGCGCTAATGTTTGCATTTTCTTTTGTTAGCAGGTTGACAAGAGATGTGTGGGAGCGGCGATATATTCTACAAGAAAATCGCTAGTGCCGTGCACATAGCATTCTTCTCACCGAATGTATCTACGTACAGTGTATGACTGCATGAATAATAAGTTTTTTTGGTAAGTAATTGCTCGATGTTTTAATTTTTTTTTCATTATCGTTTAAGAATACAGATAAAAATACACATTCTGATGACTTAGGAGTGCGCTAATGATTACATTTTCTTTTGTTAGCAGGTTGACAAGAGATGTGTGGGAGCGGCGAAATATTCTACAAGAAAATCGGTAGTGCTTTGCACATAGCATTCCTCACTTCGAATGTATCTACGTACAGGGGATTACTGCGTGAATAATTTGTTGTTTGGGAAGTAACAGCAATTTGTTTAAATTTTTTTTTTTATGCTTTAAAGATACGCATAAATTTACTCATTTTGTGACTTTGGAGTGCGCTAATGTTTACATTTCCTTTCGTTAGCAGGTTGACAAGAGATGTGTGGGAGCGGCGATATATTCTACAAAAAAATCGCTAGTGCTGTGCAGTTAGCATTCTTCACACCGAATGTATCTACTTACAGTGTATGACTGCATGAATAATAAGTTTTCCGTGTAAGTAACTGCTCGATGTTTTAAATTTTTTTCATTGTGGTTTAAGAATACAGATGAAATTACACATTCTGCTGACTTAGGAGTGCGCTAATGATTGCATTTTCTTCTGTTAGCAGGTTGACAAGAGATGTGTGGGAGCGGCGACATATTCTACAAGAAAATCGCTAGTGCTTTACACATAGCATTCCCCACTCCGAATGTATCTACGTACAGGGAATTACTGTGTGCATAATTTGTTTTTTGGGAAGTAACAGCAATTTGTTTAAATTATTTTTATTATGCTTTAAAGATACACATAAATTTACACATATGGTGACTTAGGAGTGCGCTAATGATTGCATTTTCTTTTGTTAGCAGGTTGACAAGAGATGTGTGGGAGCGGCGATATATTCTACAAGAAAATCGCTAGTGCTGTGCACATAGCATCTTCTCACCGAATGTATCTACGTACAGTGTGTGACTGCATGAATAATAAGTTTTTTTGGTAAGTACCTGCTCGATGTTTTAATTTTTTTTTTCATTATCGTTTAAGAATACAGATAAAATTACACATTCTGGTGACTTAGGAGTGCTCTAATGATTGCATTTTCTTTTGTTAGCAGGTTGACAAGAGATGTGTGGGAGCGGCGATATATTCTACGAGAGAATCGCTAGTGCTGTGCACATAGCATTCTTCTCACCGCATGAATCTACGTACAGTGTATGACTGCAGGAATAATAAGTATTTTTGGTAAGTAAATGCTTGATGTTTAAATTTTTTTCATTATCGTTTAAGAATACAGATAAAATTACACATTCTGCTGACTTAGGAGTGCGCTAATGATTACATTTTCTTTTGTTAGCAGGTTGTCAAGAGATGTGTGGGAGCCGCGATATATTCTTCAGGAAAATCGCTAGTGCTGTGCACATAGCATTCTTCTCACCGAATGTATCTACCTACAGGGGATTACTGTGTGAATAATTTGTTTTTTGGGAAGTAACACAATTTGTTTAAATTATTTTTTTATGCTTTAAAGATACACGTAAATTTACACATTTGGTGACTTTGGAGTGCGCTAATGTTTACATTTCCTTTCGTTAGCAGGTTGACAAGAGGTGTGTGGGAGTGGCGACATATTCTACAAGAAAATCGCTAGTGCTTTGCACATAGCATTCTTCACACCGAATGTATCAACGTACAGTGGATGACTTCATGAATAATAAGTTTTTTTTGTAAGTAACAGCTCGATGTTTTAATTTTTTTTCATTATGGTTTAAGAATACAGATAAAATTACACATTCTGGTGACTTAGGAGTGCGCTAATGATTGCATTTTCTTTTGTTAGCAGGTTGACAAGAGTTGTGTGGGAGCGGCGATATATTCTACAAGAAAATCGCTAGTGCTGTGCACATAGCAATTCTCACTCCGAATGTATCTACGTACAGGGGATGACTGCGTGAATAATTTGTTTTTTGGGAAGTAACAGCAATTTGTTCAAATTTTTTTATTATGCTTTAAAGATACACATAAATTTACACATTTGGTGACTTTGGAGTGCGCTGATGTTTACATTTTCTTTCGTTAGCAGTTTGACAAGAGGTGTGTGGGAGTGGCGACATATTCTACAAGAAAATCGCTAGTGCTTTGCACATAGCATACTTCACACCGAATGTATCTACGTACAGTGGATGACTTCATGAATAATAAGTTTTTTTGGTAAGTAACAGCTCGATGTTTTAATTTTTTTTCATTATGGTTTAAGAATACAGATAAAATTACACATTCTGGTGACTTAGGAGTGTGCTAATGATTGCATTTTCTTTTGTTAGCAGGTTGACAATAGATGTGTGGGAGCGGCGATATATTCTACAAGAAGATCGCTAGTGCTGTGCACATAGCATTCTTCTCACCGAATGTATCTACGTACAGTGTATGACTGCATGAATAATAAGTTTTTTTGGTAAGTACCTGCTCGATGTTTTAATTTTTTTTCATTATGGTTTAAGGATACAGATAGAATTACACATTCTGGTGACTTAGGAGTGCGCTAATGATTGCATTTTCTTTTGTTAGCAGGTTGACAAGAGATGTGTGGGAGCGGCGATATATTCTACAAGAAAATCGCTAGTGCTGTGCACATGGCATTCCTCACTCCGAATGTATCTACGTACAGGGGATGACTGCGTGAATTATTTGTTTTTTGGGAAGTAACAGCAATTTGTTTAAATTTTTTTTATTATGCTTTAAATATACACATAAATTTACACATTTGGTGACTTTGGAGTGCGCTAATGTTTACATTTTCTTTCGTTAGCAGGTTGACAAGAGGTGTGTGGGAGTGGCGACATCCTCTACAAATAATCGCTAGTGCTTTGCACTTAGCATTCTTCACACCGAATGTATCTACGCACAGTGGATGACTTCATGAATAATAAGTTTTTTTGGTAAGTAACGGCTCGATGTTTTAATTTTTTTTCATTATTGTTTAAGAATACAGATAAAATTACACATTCTGGTGACTTAGGAGTGCGCTAATGATTGCATTTTCTTTTGTTAGCAGGTTGACAAGAGATGTGTGGGAGCGGCGATATATTCTACAAGAAAACCGCTAGTGCTGTGCACATAGCATTCCTCACTCCGTATGTATCTACGTACAGGGGATGACTGCGTGAATAATTTGTTTTTTGGGAAGTAACATCAATTTGTTTAAATTTTTTTTATTATGCTTTAAAGATACACATAAATTTACACATTTGGTGAATTTGGAGTGCGCTAATGTTAAGATTTTCTATCGTTAGCAGGTTGACAAGAGGTGAGTGGGAGTGGCGACATATTCTACAAGAAAATCGCTAGTGCTTTGCACATAGCATTCATCACACCGAATGTATCTAAGTACAGTGTATGACTGCATGAATAATAAGTTTTTTTGGTAAGTAACTGCTCGATGTTTTAATTTTTTTTTCATTATGGTTTAAAAATACAGATAAAATTACACATTCTGGTGACTTAGGAGTGCGCCAATGATTGCATTTTCTTTTGTTAGCAGGTTGACAAGAGATGTGTGGGAGCGGCGATATATTTTACAAGAAAATCGCTAGTGCTGTGCACATAGCATCTTCTCACCGAATGTGTCTACGTACAGTGCATGACTGCATGAATAATAAGTTTTTTTGGTAAGTAACTGCTCGATGTTTTAATTTTTTTTTCATTATGGTTTAAGAATACAGATAAAATTACACATTCTGGTGACTTAGGAGTGCACTAATGATTGCATTTTCTTTTGTTAGCAGGTTGACAAGACATGTGTGGGAGCGGCGATATATTCTACAAGAAAATCGCTAGTGCTGTGCACATAGCATTCTTCTCACTGAATGTATCTACGTACAGTGTATGACTGCATGAATAATAAGTTTTTTTGGTAAGTAACTGCACGATGTTTAATTTTTTTTTCATTATGGTTTAAGAATACAGATAAAATTACACATTCTTGTGACTTAGGAGTGCGCTAATGATTGCATTTTCTTTTGTTAGCAGGTTGACAAGAGATGTGTGGGAGCGGCGATATATTCTACAGGAAAATCGCTAGAGATGTGCACATAGCATTCTTCTCACCGAATGTATCTACGTACATTGTATGACTGCATGAATAATAAGTTTTTTTGGTAAGTAACTGCTTGATGTTTTAATTTTATTTTCATTATGGTTTAAGAGTACAGATAAATTACACATTCTGGTGACTTAGGAGTGCGCTAATGATTGCATTTTCTTTTGTTAGCAGGTTGACAAGAGATGTGTGGGAGTGGCGATATATTCTACAAGAAAATCGCTAGTGCTGTGCACATAGCATTCTTCTCACCTAATGTATCTACGTACAGTGTATGACTGCATG
This sequence comes from Schistocerca nitens, assembly GCF_023898315.1. Lineage (NCBI taxonomy): Eukaryota > Metazoa > Arthropoda > Insecta > Orthoptera > Acrididae > Schistocerca > Schistocerca nitens. Next base: position 497,463,168 of record NC_064622.1, read on the forward strand.
AGTAATAAGTTTTTTTGGTAAGTAACTGCTCGATGTTTCAATTTTTTTTTCATTATGGTTTAAGAAAACAGATAAAATTACACATTCTGGTGACTTAGGAGTGCGCTAATGATTGCATTTTCTTTTGTTAGCAGGTTGAAAATAGATGTGTGGGAGCGGCGATATATTCTACAAGAAAATCGCTAGTGCTGTGCACATAGCATTCTTCACACCGAATGTATCTACGTACAGTGGATGACTTCATGAATAATAAGTTTTTTTGGTAAGTAACAGCTCGATGTTTTAATTTTGTTTCATTATGGTTTAAGAATATAGATAAAATTACACATTCTGGTGACTTAGGAGTGCGCTAATGATTGCATTTTCTTTTGTTAGCAGGTTGACAAGAGATGTGTGGGAGCGGCGATATATTCTACAAGAAAATCGCTAGTGCTGTGCACATAGCATTCTTCTCACCGAATGTATCTACGTACACTTTATGAGTGGTTGAATAATAAGTTTTTTTGGTAAGTAACTGCTCGATGTTTTAATATTTTTTTCATTATGGTTTAAGAATACAGATAAAATTACACATTCTGGTGACTTACGAGTGCGCTAGTGATTGCATTTTCTTTGGTTAGCAGGTTGACAAGAGATGTGTGGGAGCGGCGATATATTCTACAAGAAAATCGCTAGTGCTTTGCACATAGCATTCTTCACACCGAAAGTATCTACGTACAGTGGATGACTTCATGAATAATAAGTTTTTTTGGTAAGTAACAGCTCGATCTTTTAATTTTTTTTCATTATGGTTTAAGAATACAGATAAAATTACACATTCTGGTGACTTAGGAGTGCGCTAATGATTGCTTTTTCTTTTGTTAGCAGGTTGACAAGAGATGTGTGGGAGTGGCGATATATTCTACAAGAAAATCGCTAGTGCTGTGCACTTAGCATTCTTCACACCGAATGTATCTACGTACAGGGGATGACTGCGTGAAAAATTTGTTTTTTGGGAAGTAACAGCAATTTGTTTAAATTTTTTTTATTATGCTTTAAAGATACACATAAATTTACACATTTGGTGACTTTGGAGTGCGCTAATGTTTACATTTCCTTTCGTTAGCAGGTTGACAAGAGGTGTGTGGGAGTGGCGACATATTCTACAAGAAAATCGCTAGTGCTGTGCACATAGCATTCTTCTCACCGAATGTATCTACGTACAGTGTATGACTGCATGAATAATAAGTTTTTTTGGTAAGTAACTGCTCGATGTTTCAATTTTTTTTTCATTATGGTTTAAGAATACAGATAAAATTACACATTCTGGTGACTTAGGAGTGCGCTAATGATTGCATTTTCTTTTGTTAGCAGGTTGACAAGGGATCTGTGGGAGCGGCGATATATTCTACAAGAAAATCGCTAGTGCTGTGCACATAGCATTCTTCTAACCGAATGTATCTACGTACAGTGTATGATTGCATGAGTAATAAGTTTTTTTGGTAAGTAACTGCTCGATGTTTTAATTTTTTTTCATTATGGTTTAAGAATACAGATAAAATTACACATTCTGGTGACTTAGGAGTGGGCTAATGATTGCATTTTCTTTTGTTAGCAGGTTGACAAGAGATGTGTGGGAGCGGCGATATATTCTACAAGAAAATCGCTGGTGCTGTGCACATAGCATTCTTCATACCGAATGTATCTACGTACAGGGGATGACTGCGTGAATAATTTGTTTTTTGGGAAGTAACATCAATTTGTTTAAATTTTTTTTATTATGCTTTAAAGATACACATAAATTTACACATTTGGTGACTTTGGAGTGCGCTAATGTTTAAATTTTCTTTCGTTAGCAGGTTGACAAGAGGTGTGTGAGAGTGGCGGCATATTCTACAAGAAAATCGCTAGTGCTTTAACACACAGCATTCTTCACACCGAATGTATCTACGTACAGTGGATGACTTAATGAATAATAATTTTTTTGTAAGTAACAGCTCGATGTTTTAATTTTTTTTCATTATGGATTAAGAATACAGATAAAATTACACATTCTGGTGACTTAGGAGTGCGCTAATGATTGCATTTTCTTTTGTTAGCAGGTTGACAAGAGATGTGTGGGAGCGGCGATATATTCTACAAGAAAATCGCTAGTGCTTTGCACATAGCATACTTCACACCGAATGTACCCACGGACAGTGTATGACTTCATGAATAATAAGTTTTTTTGGTAAGTAACAGCTCGATGTTTTGATTTTTTTTCATTATGGTTTAAGAATACAGATAAAATTACACATTCTGGTGACTTAGGAGTGCGCTAATGATTGCATTTTCTTTTGTTAGCAGGTTGACAAGAGATGTGTGGGAGCGACGATATATTCTACAAGAAAATCGCTATTGCTGTGCACATAGCATTCTTCACACCGAATGTATCTACGTACAGGGGATGACTGCGTGAATAATTTCTTTTTGGTAAGTAACATGAATTTGTTTAAATTTTTTTTATGCTTTAAAGATACACATAAATTTACACATTTGGTGACTTTGGAGTGCGCTAAAGATTACATTTTCTTTCGTTAGCAGGTTGACAAGAGGTGTGGGAGAGTGGCGGCATATTCTACAAGTAAATCGCTAGTGCTTTAACACATAGCATTCCTCACACCGAATGTATCTAAGTACAGTGGATGACTTCATGAATAATAAGTTTTTTTGGTAAGTAACAGCTCGATGTTTTAATTTTTTTCATTATGGTTTAAGAATAGAGATAAAATTACACATTCTGGTGACTTAGGAGTGCGCTAATGATTGCATTTTCTTTTGTTAGCAGGTTGACAAGAGTTGTGAGGGAGCGGCGATATATTCTACAAGAAAATCGCTAGTGCTGTGCACATAGCATTCTTCTCACCGTATGTATCTACGTACAGTGTATGGGTGCATGAATAATAAGTTTTTTTGGTAAGTAACTGCTCGATGTTTTAATTTTTTTTTCATTATGGTTTAAGAATACAGATAAAATTACACATTCTGGTGACTCAGGAGTGCGCTAATGATTGCATTTTCTTTTGTTAGCAGGTTGACAAGAGGTGTGTGGGAGCGGCGATATATTCTACAAGAAAATCGCTAGTGCTGTGCACATAGCATTCTTCACACCGAATGTATCTACGTACAGGGGATGACTGCGTGAATAATTTGTTTTTTGGGAAGTAACAGCAATTTGTTTAAATTTTTTTATTATGCTTTATAGATACACGTAATTTTACACATTTGGTGACTTTGGAGTGCGCTAATGTTTACATTTTCTTTCGTTAGCATGTTGACAAGAGGTGTGTGAGAGTGGCGACATATTCTACAAGAAAATCGCTAGTGCTTTGCACATAGCACTCTTCACGCCGAATGTATCTACGTACAGTGGATGACTTCATGAATAATAATTTTTTTGGTAAGTAACAGCTCGATGTTTTAATTTTATTCATTATGGTTTAAGAATACAGATAAAATTACACATTCTGGTGACTTAGGAGTGCGCTAATGATTGCATTTTCTGTTGTTAGCAGGTTGACAAGAGATGTGTGGGAGTGGCGATATATTCTACAACAAAATCGCTAGTGCTGTGCACTTAGCATTCTTCACACCGAATGTATCTACGTACAGGGGATGACTGCGTGAATAATTTCTTTTTGGGAAGTAACATGAATTTGTTTAAATTTTTTTTATGCTATAAAGATACACATTAATTTACACATTTGGTGACTTTGGAGTGCGCTAAAGTTTACATTTTCTTTCGTTAGCAGGTTGACAAGAGGTGTGGGAGAGTGGCGGCATATTCTACAAGAAAATCGCTAGTGCTTTAACACATAGCATTCCTCACACCGAATGTATCTAAGTACAGTGGATGACTTCATGAATAATAAGTTTTTTTGGTAAGTAACAGCTCGATGTTTTAATTTTTTTCATTATGGTTTAAGAATAGAGATAAAATTACACATTCTGGTGACTTAGGAGTGCGCTAATGATTGCATTTTCTTTTGTTAGCAGGTTGACAAGAGTTGTGAGGGAGCGGCGATATATTCTACAAGAAAATCGCTAGTGCTGTGCACATAGCATTCTTCTCACCGTATGTATCTACGTACAGTGTATGGGAGCATGAATATTAAGTTTTTTTGGTAAGTAACTGCTCGAATTTTTAATTTTTTTTTCATTATGGTTTAAGAATACAGATAAAATTACACATTCTGGTGACTCAGGAGTGCGCTAATGATTGCATTTTCTTTTGTTAGCAGGTTGACAAGAGATATGTGGGAGCCGCGATATATTCTACAAGAAAATCGCTAGTGCTTTGCACATAGCATTCTTCACACCGAAAGTATCTACGTACAGTGGATGACTTCATGAATAATAAGTTTTTTTGGTAAGTAACAGCTCGATGTTTAAATTTTTTTTCATTATGGTTTAAGAATATAGATAAAATTACACATTCTGGTGACTTAGGAGTGCGCTAATGATTGCATTTTCTTTTGTTAGCAGGTTGACAAGAGATGTGTGGGAGCGGCGATATATTCTACAAGAAAATCGCTAGTGCTGTGCACATAGCATTCTTCACACCGAATGTATCTACGTACAGGGGATGACTGCGTGAATAATTTGTTTTTTGGGAAGTAACATCAATTTGTTTAAATTTTTTTTATTATGCTTAAAAGATACACATAAATTTACACATTTGGTGACTTTGGAGTGCGCAAATGTTTACATTTTCTTTCGTTAGCAGGTTGACAAGAGGTGTGTGAGAGTGGCGGCATATTCTACAAAACAATCGCTAGTGCTTTAACAAATAGCATTCTTCACACCGAATGTATCTACGTACAGTGGTTGGCTTCATGAATAATAATTTTTTTGGTAACTAACAGCTCGATGTTTTAATTTTTTTTCATTATGGTTTAAGAATAGAGATAAAATTACAGATTCTGGTGACTTAGGAGTGCGCTAATGATTGCATTTTCTTTTGTTAGCAGGTTGACAAGAGATGTGAGGGAGCGGCGATATATTCTACAAGAAAATCGCTAGTGCTGTGCACATAGCATTCTTCTCACCGAATGTATCTACGTACAGTGTATGGGTGCATGAATAATAAGTTTTTTTGGTAAGTAACTGCTCGATGTTTTAATATTTTTTTCATTATGGTTTAAGAATACAGATAAAATTACACATTCTGGTGACTCAGGAGTGCGCTAAAGATTGCATTTTCTTTTGTTAGCAGGTTGACAAGAGATATGTGGGAGCGGCGATATGTTCTACAAGAAAATCGCTAGTGCTTTGCACATAGCATTCTTCACACCGAAAGTATCTACGTACAGTGGATGACTTCATGAATAATAAGTTTTTTTGGTAAGTCACAGCTCGATGTTTAATTTTTTTTTCATTATGGTTTGAGAATATAGATTAAATTACACATTCTGGTGACTTAGGAGTGCGCTAATGATTGCATTTTCTTTTGTTAGCAGGTTGACAAGAGATGTGTGGGAGCGGCGATATATTCTACAAGAAAATCGCTAGTGCTGTGCACATAGCATTCTTCACACCGAATGTATCTACGTACAGGGGATGACTGCGTGAATAATTTGTTTTTTGGGAAGTAACAGCAATTTGTTTAAATTTTTTTTATTATGCTTTAAAGATACACATAAATTTACACATTTGGTGACTTTGGAGTGCGCTAATGTTTACATTTTCTTTCGTTAGCAGGTTGACAAGAGGTGTGTGAGAGTGGCGGCATATTCTACAAGAAAATCGCTAGTGCTTTAACACATAGCATTCTTCACACCGAATGTATCTACGTACAGTGGGTGACTTCATGAATAATAATTTTTTTGGTAAGTAACAGCTCGATGTTTCAATTTTTTTTCATTATGGTTTAAGAATACAGATAAAATTACACATTCTGGTGACATAGGAGTGCGCTAATGATTGAATTTTCTTTTGTTAGCAGGTTGACTACAGATATGTGGGAGCGGCGATATTTTCTACAAGAAAATCGCTAGTGCTTTGCACATAGCATTCTTCACACCGAAAGTATCTACGTACAGTGGATGACTACATGAATAATAAGTTTTTTTGGTAAGTCACAGCTCGATGTTTTTATTTTTTTTCATTATGGTTTAAGAATATAGATAAAATTACACATTCTGTTGACTTAGGAGTGCGCTAATGTTTGCATTTTCTTTTGGTAGCAGGTTGACAAGAGATGTGTGCTAGCGGCGATATATTCTACAAGAAAATCGCTAGTGCTGAGCACATAGCATTCTTCACACCGAATGTATCTACGTACAGGGGATGACTGCGAGAATAATTTGTTTTTTGGGAAGTAACAGCAATTTGTTTAAATTTTTTTTATTATGCTTTAGAGATACACGTAATTTTACACATTTGGTGACTTTGGAGTGCGCTATTGTTTACATTTTCTTTCGTTAGCAGGTTGACAAGAGGTGTGCGAGAGTGTCGGCATATTCTACAAGAAAATCGCTAGTGCTTTAACACATAGCATTCTTCACACCGAATGTATCTACGTACAGTGGATGACTTCATGAATAATAATTTTTTTGTAAGTAACAGCTCGATGTTTTAATTTTTTTCATTATGGTTTAAGAATACAGATAAAATTACACATTCTGGTGACTTAGGAGTGCGCTAATGATTGCATTTTCCTTTGTTAGCAGGTTGACAAGAGATGTGTGGGAGCGGCGATATATTCTACAAGAAAATCGCTAGTGCTGTGCACATAGCATTCTTCACACCGAATGTATCTACGTACAGGGGATGACTGCGTGAATAATTTGTTTTTTGAAAAGTAACATAAATTTGTTTAAATTTTTTTTATTATGCTTTAAAGATACACATAAATTTACACATTTGGTGACTTTGGAGTGCGCTAATGTTACATTTTCTTTCGTTAGCAGGTTGACAAGAGGTGTGTGAGAGTGGCGGCATATTCTACAAGAAAATCGCTAGTGCTTTAACACATAGCATTCTTCACACCGAATGTATCTACGTACAGTGGATGACTTCATGAATAATAATTTTTTTGTAAGTAACAGCTCGATGTTTTAATTTTTTTTCATTACGGTTTAAGAATACAGATAAAATTACACATTCTGGTGACTTAGGAGTGCGCTAATGATTGCATTTTCTTTTGTTAGCAGGTTGACAAGAGATGTGTGGGAGCGGCGATATATTCTACAAGAAAATCGCTAGTGCTTTGCACATAGCATTCTTCACACCGAATGTATCCACGGACAGTGGATGACTTCATGACTAATAAGTTTTTTTGGTAAGTAACAGCTCGATGTTTTAATTTTTTTTCATTATGGTTTAAGAATACAGATAAAATTACGCTTTCTGGTGACTTAGTAGTGCGCTAACGATTGCATTTTCTTTTGTTAGCAGGTTGACAAGAGATGTGTGGGAGCGGCGATATATTCTACAAGAAAATCGCTAGTTCTGTGCACATAGCATTCCTCAGTTCGAATGTATCTAATTAGAGTGGATGACTGCGTGAATAATTTGTTTTTTGGGAAGTAACAGCGATTTCTTTAAATTTTTTTTATTATGCTTTAAAGATACACATAAATTTACACATTTGGTGACTTTGGAGTGCGCTAATGTTTACATTTTTTTCGTTAGCAGGTTGACAAGGGGTGTGTGGGAGTGGCGACATATTCAACAAGAATATCGCTAGTGCTTTAACACATAGCATTCTTCACACCGAATGTATCTACGTACAGTGGATGACTTCATGAATAATAATTTTTTTGTAAGTAACAGCTCGATGTTTTAATTTTTTTTCATTATGGTTTAAGAATACAGATAAAATTACATATTCTGGTGACTTAGGAGTGCGCTAATGATTGCATTTTCCTTTGTTAGCAGGTTGACAAGAGATGTGTGGGAGCGGCGATATATTCTACAAGAAAATCGCTAGTGCTGTGCACATAGCATTTTTCACACCGAATGTATCTACGTACAGGGGATGACTGCGTGAATAATTTGTTTTTTGGGAAGTAACATAAATTTGTTTAAATTTTTTTATTATGCTTTAAAGATACACATAAATTTACACATTTGGTGACTTTGGAGTGCGCTAATGTTTACATTTTCTGTCGTTAGCAGGTTGACAAGAGGTGTGTGAGAGTGGCGGCATATTCTACAAGAAAATCGCTAGTGCTTTAACACATAGCATTCTTCACACCGAATGTATCTACGTACAGTGGATGACTTCATGAATAATAATTTTTTTGTAAGTAACAGCTCGATGTTTTAATTTTTTTCATTATGGTTTAAGAATACAGATAAAATTACACATTCTGGTGACTTAGGAGTGCGCTAATGATTGCATTTTCTTTTGTTAGCAGGTTGACAAGAGATGTGTGGGAGCGGCGATATATTCTACAAGAAAATCGCTAGTGCTTTGCACATAGCATTCTTCACACCGAATGTATCCACGGACAGTGGATGACTTCATGAATAATAAGTTTTTTTGGTAAGTAACAGCTCGATGTTTTAATTTTTTTTCATTATGGTTTAAGAATATAGATAAAATTACACATTCTGTTGACTTAGGAGTGCGCTAATGTTTGCATTTTCTTTTGGTAGCAGGTTGACAAGAGATGTGTGCTAGCGGCGATATATTCTACGAGAAAATCGCTAGTGCTGAGCACATAGCATTCTTCTCACCGAATGTATCTACGTACAGTGTATGGGTGCATGAATAATAAGTTTTTTTGGTAAGTAACTGCTTTATGTTTTAATTTTTGTTCATTATGGTTTAAGAATACAGATAAAATTACACATTCTGGTGACTTAGGAGTGCGCTAATGATTGCATTTTCCTTTGTTAGCAGGTTGACAAGAGATGTGTGGGAGCGGCGATATATTCTACAAGAAAATCGCTAGTGCTGTGCACATAGCATTCTTCACACCGAATGTATCTACGTACAGGGGATGACTGCGTGAATAATTTGTTTTTTGGGAAGTAACATAAATTTGTTTAAATTTTTTTTATTATGCTTTAAAGATACACATAAATTTACACATTTGGTGACTTTGGAGTGCGCTAATGTTTACATTTTCTGTCGTTAGCAGGTTGACAAGAGGTGTGTGAGAGTGGCGGCATATTCTACAAGAAAATCGCTAGTGCTTTAACACATAGCATTCTTCACACCGAATGTATCTACGTACAGTGGATGACTTCATGAATAATAATTTTTTTGTAAGTAACAGCTCGATGTTTTAATTTATTTCATTATGGTTTAAGAATACAGATAAAATTACACATTCTGGTGACTTAGGAGTGCGCTAATGATTGCATTTTCTTTTGTTAGCAGGTTGACAAGAGATGTGTGGGAGCGGCGATATATTCTACAAGAAAATCGCTAGTGCTTTGCACATAGCATTCTTCACACCGAATGTATCCACGGACAGTGGATGACTTCATGAATAATAAGTTTTTTTGGTAAGTAACAGCTCGATGTTTTAATTTTTTTTCATTATGGTTTAAGAATACAGATTAAATTACGCTTTCTGGTGACTTAGTAGTGCGCTAACGATTGCATTTTCTTTTGTTAGCAGGTTGACAAGAGATGTGTGGGAGCGGCGATATATTCTACAAGAAAATCGCTAGTTCTGTGCACGTAGCATTCCTCAGTTCGAATGTATCTAATTACAGTGGATGACTGCGTGAATAATTTGTTTTTTGGGAAGTAACAGCGATTTGTTTAAATTTTTTTTATTATGCTTTAAAGATACACATAAATTTGCACGTTTGGTGACTTTGGAGTGCGCTAATGTTTACATTTTTTTCGTTAGCAGGTTGACAAGGGGTGTGTGGGAGTGGCGACATATTCAACAAGAAAATCGCTAGTGATTTGCACATAGCATTCTTCACACCGAATGTATCTACGTACAGTGGATGACTTCATGAATAATAAGTTTTTTTGGTAATTAACTGCTCGATGTTTTAATTTTTTTTCATTATGGTTTAAGAATACAGATAAAATTACACATTCTGGTGACTTAGGAGTGGGCTAATGATTGCATTTTCTTTTGTTAGCAGGTTGACAAAAGATGTGTGGGAGCGGCGATATATTCTACAAGAAAATCGCTAGTGCTGTGCACATAGCATTCTTCACACCGAATGTATCCACGGACAGTGGATGACTTCATGAATAATAAGTTTCTTTGGTAAGTTACAGCTCGATGTTTTAATTTTTTTCATTATGGTTTAAGAATACAGATAAAATTACGCTTTCTGGTGACTTAGTAGTGCACTAACGATTGCATTTTCTTTTGTTAGCAGGTTGACAAGAGATGTGTGGGAGCGGCGATATATTCTACAAGAAAATCGCTAGTTCTGTGCACATAGCATTCCTCAGTTCGAATGTATCTAATTACAGTGGATGACTGCGTGAATAATTTGTTTTTTGGGAAGTAACAGCGATTTGTTTAAATTTTTTTTATTATGCTTTAAAGATACACATAAATTTACACATTTGGTGACTTTGGAGTGCGCTAATGTTTACATTTTTTTCGTTAGCAGGTTGACAAGGGGTGTGTGGGAGTGGCGACATATTCAACAAGAAAATCGCTAGTGATTTGCACATAGCATTCTTCACACCGAATGTATCTACGTGCAGTGGATGACTTCATGAATAATAAGTTTTTTTGGTAATTAACTGCTCGATGTTTTAATTTTTTTCATTATGGTTTAAGAATAGAGATAAAATTATACATTCTGGTGACTTAGGAGTGCGCTAATGATTGCATTTTCTTTTGTTAGCAGGTTGACGAGAGATGTGAGGGAGCGGCGATATATTCTACAAGAAAATCGCTAGTGCTGTGCACATAGCATCCTTCTCACCGAATGTATCTACGTACAGTGTATGACTGCATGAATAATAAGCTTTTTTGGTAAGTAACTGCTTTATGTTTTAATTTTATTTCATTATGGTTTAAGAATACAGATAAAATTACACATTCTGGTGACTTAGGAGTGGGCTAATGATTGCATTTTCTTTTGTTAGCAGGTTGACAAGAGATGTGTGGGAGCGGCGGTATATTCAACAAGAAAATCGCTAGTGCTGTGCACATAGCATTCTTCACACCGAATGTATCTACGTACCGGGGATGACTGCGTGAATAATTTGTTTTTTGGGAAGTAACATCAATTTGTTTAAATTTTTTTTATTATGCTTTAAAGATACACATAAATTTGCACGTTTGGTGACTTTGGAGTGCGCTAATGTTTACATTTTCTTTGGTTAGCAGGTTGACAAGAGGTGTGTGGAAGCGGCGATATATTCTACAAGAAAATCGCTAGTGCTTTGCACATAGCATTCTTCACACCGAATGTATCTACGTACAGTGGATGACTTCATGAATAACAAGTTTTTTTGGTAAGTAACAGCTCGATATTTTAATTTTTTTAGATTATGGTTTAAGAACACAGATAAAATTACGCTTTCTGGTGACTTAGTAGTGCGCTAATGATTGCATTTTCTTTTGTTAGCAGGTTGACAAGAGATGTGTGGGAGCGGCGGTATATTCAACAAGAAAATCGCTAGTGCTGTGCACATAGCATTCTTCTCACCGAATGTATCTACGTACAGTGTATGACTGCATGAATAATAAGTTTTTTTGGTAACTAACTGCTCGATGTTTTAATTTTTTTCCATTATGGTTTAAGAATACAGATAAAATTACACATTCAGTTGACTTAGGAGTGCGCTAATGATTGCATTTTCTTTTGTTAGCAGGTTGACAAGAGGTGTGTGGGACCGGCGATATATTCTACAAGAAAATCGCTAGTGCTGTGCACATAGCATTCCTCACTTCGAATGTATCTAATTACAGGTGATGACTGCGTGAATAATTTGTTTTTTGCGAAGTAACAGCGATTTGTTTAAATTTATTTATTATGCTTTAAAGATACACATAAATTTACACATTTGGTGACTTTGGAGTGCGCTAATGTTTACATTTTTTTCGTTAGCAGGTTGACAAGGGGTGTGTGGGAGTGGCGACATATTCAACAAGAAAATCGCTAGTGATTTGCACATAGCATTCCTCACACCGAATGTATCTACGTACAGTGGATGACTTCATGAATAATAAGCTATTTTGGTAATTAACTGCTCGATGTTTTAATTTTTTTTCATTATGGTTTAAGAATAGGGATAAAATTACACATTCTGGTGACTTAGGAGTGCGCTAATGATTGCATTTTCTTTTGTTAGGAGGTTGACAAGAGATGTGAGGGAGCGGCGATATATTCTACAAGAAAATCGCTAGTGCTGTGCACATAGCATCCTTCTCACCGAATGTATCTACGTACAGTGTATGACTGCATGAATAATAAGTTTTTTTGGTAAGTAACTGCTTTATGTTTTAATTATTTTCATTATGGTTTAAGAATACAGATAAAATTACACATTCTGGTGACTTAGGAGTGGGCTAATGATTGCATTTTCTTTTGTTAGCAGGTTGACAAGAGATGTGTGGGAGCGGCGATATATTCTACAAGAAAATCGCTAGTGCTGTGCACATAGCATTCTTCACACCGAATGTATCTACGTACCGGGGATGACTGCGTGAATAATTTGTTTTTTGGGAAGTATCATCAATTTGTTTAAATTTTTTTTATTATGCTTTAAAGATACACATAAATTTACACATTTGGTGACTCTGGAGTGCGCTAATGTTTACATTTTCTTTCGTTAGCAGGTTGACAAGAGGTGTGTGGGAGCGGCGATATATTCTACAAGAAAATCGCTAGTGCTGTGCACATAGCATTCCTCACTTCGAATGTATCTAATTACAGGTGATGACTGCGTGAATAATTTGTTTTTTGCGAAGTAACAGCGATTTGTTTAAATTTTTTTTATTATGCTTTAAAGATACACATAAATTTACACATTTGGTGACTGTGGAGTGCGCTAATGTTTACATTTTTTTCGTTAGCAGGTTGACAAGGGGTGTGTGGGAGTGGCGACATATTCAACAAGAAAATCGCTAGTGATTTGCACATAGCATTCTTCACACCGAATGTATCTACGTACAGTGGATGACTTCATGAATAATAAGCTATTTTGGTATCTAACTGCTCGATGTTTTAATTTTTTTTCATTATGGTTTAAGAATAGGGATAAAATTACACATTCTGGTGACTTAGGAGTGCGCTAATGATTGCATTTTCTTTTGTTAGGAGGTTGACAAGAGATGTGAGGGAGCGGCGATATATTCTACAAGAAAATCGCTAGTGCTGTGCACATAGCATCCTTCTCACCGAATGTATCTACGTACAGTGTATGACTGCATGAATAATAAGTTTTTTTGGTAAGTAACTGCTTTATGTTTTAATTATTTTATTTTGGTTTAAGAATACAGATAAAATTACACATTCTGGTGACTTAGGAGTGGGCTAATGATTGCATTTTCTTTTGTTAGCAGGTTGACAAGAGATGTGTGGGAGCGGCGATATATTCTACAAGAAAATCGCTAGTGCTGTGCACATAGCATTCTTCACACCGAATGTATCTACGTACCGGGGATGACTGCGTGAATAATTTGTTTTTTGGGAAGTATCATCAATTTGTATAAATTTTTTTTATTATGCTTTAAAGATACACATAAATTTACACATTTGGTGACTCTGGAGTGCGCTAATGTTTACATTTTCTTTCGTTAGCAGGTTGACAAGAGGTGTGTGGGAGCGGCGATATATTCTACAAGAAAATCGCTAGTGCTTTGCACATAGCATTCTTCACACCGAATGTATCTACGTACAGTGGATGACTTCATGAATAACAAGTTTTTTTGGTATTTAACAGCTCGATGTTTTAATTTTTTTTCATTATGGTTTAAGAATACAGATAAAATTACACATTCTGTTGACTTAGGAGTGCGCTAATGATTGCATTTTCTTTTGTTAGCAGGTTGACAAGAGATGTGAGGGAGCGGCGATATATTATACAAGAAAATCGCTAGTGCTGTGCACATAGCATTCTTCTCACCGAATGTATCTACGTACAGTGTATGGGTGCATGAATAATAAGTTTTTTTGGTAAGTAACTGCTTTATGTTTTAATTTTTGTTCATTATGGTTTAAGAATACAGATAAAATTACACATTCTGGTGACTTAGGAGTGGGCTAATGATTGCATTTTCTTTTGTTAGCAGGTTGACAAGAGATGTGTGGGAGCGGCGATATATTCTACAAGAAAATCGCTAGTGCTGTGCACATAGCATTCCTCACTTCGAATGTATCTTCGTACAGGAGATGACTGCGTGAATAATTTGTTCTTTGGGAAGTAACAGCAATTTGTTTAAATTTTTCTTATTATGCTTTAAAGATACACATAAATATACACATTTGGTGACTTTGGAGTGCGCTAATGTTTACATTTTTTTCGTTAGCAGATTGACAAGAGGTGTGTGGGAGTGTGCGACATATTCTACAAGAAAATCGCTAGTGCTTTGCACATAGCATTCTTCACACCGAATGTATCTACGTACAGTGGATGACTTCATGAATAATAAGTTTTTTTGGTAAGTAACAGCTCGATGTTTTAATTTTTTTCATTATGGTTTAAGAATAGAGATAAAATTACACATCCTGGTGACTTAGGAGTGCGCTAATGATTGCATTTTCTTTTGTTAGCAGGTTGACAAGAGATGTGTGGGAGCGGCGATATATTCTACAAGAAAATCGCTAGTGCTGTGCACATAGCATTCTTCTCACCGAATGTATCTACGTACAGTGTATGGGTGCATGAATAATAAGTTTTTTTGGTAAGTAACTGCTTTATGTTTTAATTTTTGTTCATTATGGTTTAAGAATACAGATAAAATTACACATTCTGGTGACTTAGGAGTGCGCTAATGATTGCATTTTCTTTTGTTAGCAGGTTGACAAGAGATGTGTGGGAGCGGCGATATATTCTACAAGAAAATCGCTGGTGCTGTGCACATAGCATTCTTCATACCGAATGTATCTACGTACAGGGGATGACTGCGTGAATAATTTGTTTTTTGGGAAGTAACATCAATTTGTTTAAATTTTTTTTATTATGCTTTAAAGATACACATAAATTTACACATTTGGTGACTTTGGAGTGCGCTAATGTTTAAATTTTCTTTCGTTAGCAGGTTGACAAGAGGTGTGTGAGAGTGGCGGCATATTCTACAAGAAAATCGCTAGTGCTTTAACACACAGCATTCTTCACACCGAATGTATCTACGTACAGTGGATGACTTAATGAATAATAATTTTTTTGTAAGTAACAGCTCGATGTTTTAATTTTTTTTCATTATGGATTAAGAATACAGATAAAATTACACATTCTGGTGACTTAGGAGTGCGCTAATGATTGCATTTTCTTTTGTTAGCAGGTTGACAAGAGATGTGTGGGAGCGGCGATATATTCTACAAGAAAATCGCTAGTGCTTTGCACATAGCATACTTCACACCGAATGTACCCACGGACAGTGTATGACTTCATGAATAATAAGTTTTTTTGGTAAGTAACAGCTCGATGTTTTAATTTTTTTTCATTATGGTTTAAGAATACAGATAAAATTACACATTCTGGTGACTTAGGAGTGCGCTAATGATTGCATTTTCTTTTGTTAGCAGGTTGACAAGAGATGTGTGGGAGCGACGATATATTCTACAAGAAAATCGCTATTGCTGTGCACATAGCATTCTTCACACCGAATGTATCTACGTACAGGGGATGACTGCGTGAATAATTTCTTTTTGGTAAGTAACATGAATTTGTTTAAATTTTTTTTATGCTTTAAAGATACACATAAATTTACACATTTGGTGACTTTGGAGTGCGCTAAAGATTACATTTTCTTTCGTTAGCAGGTTGACAAGAGGTGTGGGAGAGTGGCGGCATATTCTACAAGTAAATCGCTAGTGCTTTAACACATAGCATTCCTCACACCGAATGTATCTAAGTACAGTGGATGACTTCATGAATAATAAGTTTTTTTGGTAAGTAACAGCTCGATGTTTTAATTTTTTTCATTATGGTTTAAGAATAGAGATAAAATTACACATTCTGGTGACTTAGGAGTGCGCTAATGATTGCATTTTCTTTTGTTAGCAGGTTGACAAGAGTTGTGAGGGAGCGGCGATATATTCTACAAGAAAATCGCTAGTGCTGTGCACATAGCATTCTTCTCACCGTATGTATCTACGTACAGTGTATGGGTGCATGAATAATAAGTTTTTTTGGTAAGTAACTGCTCGATGTTTTAATTTTTTTTTCATTATGGTTTAAGAATACAGATAAAATTACACATTCTGGTGACTCAGGAGTGCGCTAATGATTGCATTTTCTTTTGTTAGCAGGTTGACAAGAGGTGTGTGGGAGCGGCGATATATTCTACAAGAAAATCGCTAGTGCTGTGCACATAGCATTCTTCACACCGAATGTATCTACGTACAGGGGATGACTGCGTGAATAATTTGTTTTTTGGGAAGTAACAGCAATTTGTTTAAATTTTTTTATTATGCTTTATAGATACACGTAATTTTACACATTTGGTGACTTTGGAGTGCGCTAATGTTTACATTTTCTTTCGTTAGCATGTTGACAAGAGGTGTGTGAGAGTGGCGACATATTCTACAAGAAAATCGCTAGTGCTTTGCACATAGCACTCTTCACGCCGAATGTATCTACGTACAGTGGATGACTTCATGAATAATAATTTTTTTGGTAAGTAACAGCTCGATGTTTTAATTTTATTCATTATGGTTTAAGAATACAGATAAAATTACACATTCTGGTGACTTAGGAGTGCGCTAATGATTGCATTTTCTGTTGTTAGCAGGTTGACAAGAGATGTGTGGGAGTGGCGATATATTCTACAACAAAATCGCTAGTGCTGTGCACTTAGCATTCTTCACACCGAATGTATCTACGTACAGGGGATGACTGCGTGAATAATTTCTTTTTGGGAAGTAACATGAATTTGTTTAAATTTTTTTTATGCTATAAAGATACACATTAATTTACACATTTGGTGACTTTGGAGTGCGCTAAAGTTTACATTTTCTTTCGTTAGCAGGTTGACAAGAGGTGTGGGAGAGTGGCGGCATATTCTACAAGAAAATCGCTAGTGCTTTAACACATAGCATTCCTCACACCGAATGTATCTAAGTACAGTGGATGACTTCATGAATAATAAGTTTTTTTGGTAAGTAACAGCTCGATGTTTTAATTTTTTTCATTATGGTTTAAGAATAGAGATAAAATTACACATTCTGGTGACTTAGGAGTGCGCTAATGATTGCATTTTCTTTTGTTAGCAGGTTGACAAGAGTTGTGAGGGAGCGGCGATATATTCTACAAGAAAATCGCTAGTGCTGTGCACATAGCATTCTTCTCACCGTATGTATCTACGTACAGTGTATGGGAGCATGAATATTAAGTTTTTTTGGTAAGTAACTGCTCGAATTTTTAATTTTTTTTTCATTATGGTTTAAGAATACAGATAAAATTACACATTCTGGTGACTCAGGAGTGCGCTAATGATTGCATTTTCTTTTGTTAGCAGGTTGACAAGAGATATGTGGGAGCCGCGATATATTCTACAAGAAAATCGCTAGTGCTTTGCACATAGCATTCTTCACACCGAAAGTATCTACGTACAGTGGATGACTTCATGAATAATAAGTTTTTTTGGTAAGTAACAGCTCGATGTTTAAATTTTTTTTCATTATGGTTTAAGAATATAGATAAAATTACACATTCTGGTGACTTAGGAGTGCGCTAATGATTGCATTTTCTTTTGTTAGCAGGTTGACAAGAGATGTGTGGGAGCGGCGATATATTCTACAAGAAAATCGCTAGTGCTTTGCACATAGCTTTCTTCACACTGAATGTATCTACGTACAGTGGATGACTTCATGAATAATAAGTTTTTTTGGTAAGTAACAGCTCGATGTTTTAATTTTTTTTCATTATGGCTTAAGAATACAGATAAAATTACGCATTCTGGTGACTTAGTAGTGCGCTAATGATTGCATTTTCTTTTGTTAGCAGGTTGACAAGAGATGTGTGGGAGCGGCGATATATTCTACAAGAAAATCGCTAGTGCTGTGCACATAGCATTCTTCACACCGAATGTATCTACGTACAGGGGATGACTGCGTGAATAATTTGTTTTTTGGGAAGTAACATCAATTTGTTTAAATTTTTTTTATTATGCTTAAAAGATACACATAAATTTACACATTTGGTGACTTTGGAGTGCGCAAATGTTTACATTTTCTTTCGTTAGCAGGTTGACAAGAGGTGTGTGAGAGTGGCGGCATATTCTACAAAACAATCGCTAGTGCTTTAACAAATAGCATTCTTCACACCGAATGTATCTACGTACAGTGGTTGGCTTCATGAATAATAATTTTTTTGGTAACTAACAGCTCGATGTTTTAATTTTTTTTCATTATGGTTTAAGAATAGAGATAAAATTACAGATTCTGGTGACTTAGGAGTGCGCTAATGATTGCATTTTCTTTTGTTAGCAGGTTGACAAGAGATGTGAGGGAGCGGCGATATATTCTACAAGAAAATCGCTAGTGCTGTGCACATAGCATTCTTCTCACCGAATGTATCTACGTACAGTGTATGGGTGCATGAATAATAAGTTTTTTTGGTAAGTAACTGCTCGATGTTTTAATATTTTTTTCATTATGGTTTAAGAATACAGATAAAATTACACATTCTGGTGACTCAGGAGTGCGCTAAAGATTGCATTTTCTTTTGTTAGCAGGTTGACAAGAGATATGTGGGAGCGGCGATATATTCTACAAGAAAATCGCTAGTGCTTTGCACATAGCATTCTTCACACCGAAAGTATCTACGTACAGTGGATGACTTCATGAATAATAAGTTTTTTTGGTAAGTCACAGCTCGATGTTTAATTTTTTTTTCATTATGGTTTGAGAATATAGATTAAATTACACATTCTGGTGACTTAGGAGTGCGCTAATGATTGCATTTTCTTTTGTTAGCAGGTTGACAAGAGATGTGTGGGAGCGGCGATATATTCTACAAGAAAATCGCTAGTGCTGTGCACATAGCATTCTTCACACCGAATGTATCTACGTACAGGGGATGACTGCGTGAATAATTTGTTTTTTGGGAAGTAACAGCAATTTGTTTAAATTTTTTTTATTATGCTTTAAAGATACACATAAATTTACACATTTGGTGACTTTGGAGTGCGCTAATGTTTACATTTTCTTTCGTTAGCAGGTTGACAAGAGGTGTGTGAGAGTGGCGGCATATTCTACAAGAAAATCGCTAGTGCTTTAACACATAGCATTCTTCACACCGAATGTATCTACGTACAGTGGGTGACTTCATGAATAATAATTTTTTTGGTAAGTAACAGCTCGATGTTTCAATTTTTTTTCATTATGGTTTAAGAATACAGATAAAATTACACATTCTGGTGACATAGGAGTGCGCTAATGATTGAATTTTCTTTTGTTAGCAGGTTGACTACAGATATGTGGGAGCGGCGATATTTTCTACAAGAAAATCGCTAGTGCTTTGCACATAGCATTCTTCACACCGAAAGTATCTACGTACAGTGGATGACTACATGAATAATAAGTTTTTTTGGTAAGTCACAGCTCGATGTTTTTATTTTTTTTCATTATGGTTTAAGAATATAGATAAAATTACACATTCTGTTGACTTAGGAGTGCGCTAATGTTTGCATTTTCTTTTGGTAGCAGGTTGACAAGAGATGTGTGCTAGCGGCGATATATTCTACAAGAAAATCGCTAGTGCTGAGCACATAGCATTCTTCACACCGAATGTATCTACGTACAGGGGATGACTGCGAGAATAATTTGTTTTTTGGGAAGTAACAGCAATTTGTTTAAATTTTTTTTATTATGCTTTAGAGATACACGTAATTTTACACATTTGGTGACTTTGGAGTGCGCTATTGTTTACATTTTCTTTCGTTAGCAGGTTGACAAGAGGTGTGCGAGAGTGTCGGCATATTCTACAAGAAAATCGCTAGTGCTTTAACACATAGCATTCTTCACACCGAATGTATCTACGTACAGTGGATGACTTCATGAATAATAATTTTTTTGTAAGTAACAGCTCGATGTTTTAATTTTTTTCATTATGGTTTAAGAATACAGATAAAATTACACATTCTGGTGACTTAGGAGTGCGCTAATGATTGCATTTTCCTTTGTTAGCAGGTTGACAAGAGATGTGTGGGAGCGGCGATATATTCTACAAGAAAATCGCTAGTGCTGTGCACATAGCATTCTTCACACCGAATGTATCTACGTACAGGGGATGACTGCGTGAATAATTTGTTTTTTGAAAAGTAACATAAATTTGTTTAAATTTTTTTTATTATGCTTTAAAGATACACATAAATTTACACATTTGGTGACTTTGGAGTGCGCTAATGTTACATTTTCTTTCGTTAGCAGGTTGACAAGAGGTGTGTGAGAGTGGCGGCATATTCTACAAGAAAATCGCTAGTGCTTTAACACATAGCATTCTTCACACCGAATGTATCTACGTACAGTGGATGACTTCATGAATAATAATTTTTTTGTAAGTAACAGCTCGATGTTTTAATTTTTTTTCATTACGGTTTAAGAATACAGATAAAATTACACATTCTGGTGACTTAGGAGTGCGCTAATGATTGCATTTTCTTTTGTTAGCAGGTTGACAAGAGATGTGTGGGAGCGGCGATATATTCTACAAGAAAATCGCTAGTGCTTTGCACATAGCATTCTTCACACCGAATGTATCCACGGACAGTGGATGACTTCATGACTAATAAGTTTTTTTGGTAAGTAACAGCTCGATGTTTTAATTTTTTTTCATTATGGTTTAAGAATACAGATAAAATTACGCTTTCTGGTGACTTAGTAGTGCGCTAACGATTGCATTTTCTTTTGTTAGCAGGTTGACAAGAGATGTGTGGGAGCGGCGATATATTCTACAAGAAAATCGCTAGTTCTGTGCACATAGCATTCCTCAGTTCGAATGTATCTAATTAGAGTGGATGACTGCGTGAATAATTTGTTTTTTGGGAAGTAACAGCGATTTCTTTAAATTTTTTTTATTATGCTTTAAAGATACACATAAATTTACACATTTGGTGACTTTGGAGTGCGCTAATGTTTACATTTTTTTCGTTAGCAGGTTGACAAGGGGTGAGTGGGAGTGGCGACATATTCAACAAGAATATCGCTAGTGCTTTAACACATAGCATTCTTCACACCGAATGTATCTACGTACAGTGGATGACTTCATGAATAATAATTTTTTTGTAAGTAACAGCTCGATGTTTTAATTTTTTTTCATTATGGTTTAAGAATACAGATAAAATTACATATTCTGGTGACTTAGGAGTGCGCTAATGATTGCATTTTCCTTTGTTAGCAGGTTGACAAGAGATGTGTGGGAGCGGCGATATATTCTACAAGAAAATCGCTAGTGCTGTGCACATAGCATTTTTCACACCGAATGTATCTACGTACAGGGGATGACTGCGTGAATAATTTGTTTTTTGGGAAGTAACATAAATTTGTTTAAATTTTTTTATTATGCTTTAAAGATACATATAAATTTACACATTTGGTGACTTTGGAGTGCGCTAATGTTTACATTTTCTGTCGTTAGCAGGTTGACAAGAGGTGTGTGAGAGTGGCGGCATATTCTACAAGAAAATCGCTAGTGCTTTAACACATAGCATTCTTCACACCGAATGTATCTACGTACAGTGGATGACTTCATGAATAATAATTTTTTTGTAAGTAACAGCTCGATGTTTTAATTTTTTTCATTATGGTTTAAGAATACAGATAAAATTACACATTCTGGTGACTTAG